>NC_138549.1:11390846-12020846 GCF_964273705.1 Natrix helvetica | reverse complement strand
CAGAGAAAGGTTCAAATTCCTTGGATTGGGACTAGCCATAACAAACGATTCTTGAAATTGTGATTGTTTTGGATCTTCTCCTTCTTATATCCCATATAAGTCATCTTATACCTTAGACATCTCCCTAAGTCACTTCCAAAGCTTATCTCTTTCTCCTGGACTTAAACAGTTCTTCAGTTTCTTTTACCTAGGGCTGTGATGGTGGACCTATGGCATGCGTGCCAGGGGTGGCATGCAAAGGACTCTCTGTGGGCATGCACGCTGTCGCCAGCTGCTCTTCTGGTTTCCAGCATACATGTCAACTGGTCTTCGCAGGTGCCAGAGCGCTGGAAAACAGCCAAAAAATGGTATTTTAGGCTGCTTTTGGGGCCATTTGGGGGGGGCATTTTTGGCCTGAAAAATGGCCTGAAAATGACCTGAAAACAAGCATGCATGTGCTGGCCAGCTGGTCTTTGGATTTCTGGCATTCTGGCACGCACACATCCATGTGCATGCAGGGACTGAAAAGGTTCACCATCACTGGCCTAGGGAATGATTCTTGCACATATTCTATCAACATCATCTTTAAGGATCCATTTGAAGACATGATAGAAATATGGCAACTGAAAATTCTATGATGCCATTCTTACCTAGTGAATATTAAGATTCGGGGAATATTTGAAAATACAGTTTCCACAGCTTTCTTCTTTGTGTCTCTGCTTCCTCCACTTATTTTTCCCCCTCTCTTTCTTTTCCTTCACCTACTCTTCATTTCATTCCCTCTCTATGTGTTTGTATTTAAATCTCTTGGTCTGCAGTTTGATGATTGCTGGAAAATTCTTTCATTTATAAAAGAAAAAAAAGTACAAGTGTCCTTTTATTTTGCATACTATTGGTTCTGTAAGAGTATAGGATGTCTTTATTTGGGGGAAAAATGAAAATTGAAATGATGGAAATTGCATTGATTTTCTCTAAACAGAAATGAACACACTGGAGAAGGGGAGATGGTCAGAGAGATAAGGAATCTCCAAAAATACCTTCATCTTCTGTATATAGGCCAGATGTCTAGATTCCTCTTCTGTTCTCCATCTCAAGGTCAAACAGTAATAATTGCAAGCAATAGCGGTAATTCTTGCCCACTTACCAGTCATACACATGGTTATTTGTTGTTTTTTTGTAGGAAATGAAGATGGGTTTCCCGGTTCTTGAAATTTTGTCTCAGTTATCACATTCATTAAGAAAGTGTAACAAGGAGGGTAGAGGTGGGAAAAATACTCAAATTGAACAGACAAGAAGCAGATGCAGAAAGAGATAAAGATCTTAGAGATGAATGTGGGAGACAAGTCAAAAAGAAAAAAAAACATAGCAATTAAAGTATTGAAGCGGGCAAGAGATGAGGGAGGGATGCAGTGGAGTACCCCAAGGCTCTGTTTTGGGCACAGTACTCTTCAACATCTTCATCAATGATTTGGATTGTAGGAATAAATGGGGAACTCATCAAATTTGCAAATGACACCAAGCTGGCAGGAATAGCCAACACTCCAGAAGATAGGCTAAAGATACAGAAGGATCTTGACAAACTTGAACATTGGGCACTATCTAATAAAATGAAATTCAATGGTGAAAAGAGTAAGGTTCTACATTTAGGCAACAAAAATGAAATGCACAGGTACAGTATAGGTGGTACCTTGCTCAACAGTAGTAACTGTGAAAGGGATCTTGGAGTCCTAGTGGACAACAATTTAACTATGAACCAGCAGTGTGCAGCAGCTGCCAAAAAAGCCAACACAGTTCTAGGCTGCATCAACAGAGGGATAGAATCAAGATCACGTGAAGTGTTAATACCACTTTATAAGGCCTTGGTGAGGCCACACTTGGAATACTGCATTCAGTTTTGGTCGCCACAATGTAGAAAAGATGTGGAGACTCTAGAAAGAGTGCAGAGAAGAGCAACAAAGATGATTAGGGGACTGGAGACTAAAACATATGAAGAATGGTTGCAGGAACTGGGTATGTCTAGTTTAATAGAAAGAAGGACTAGGGGAGACATGATAGCAGTGTTCCAGTATCTCAGGGGTTGCCACAAAGAAGAGGGAGTGAAACTATTTTGCAAAGCACCTGAGGATAGGACAAGAAGCAATGGGTGGAAACTAATCAAGGAGATAAGCAACTTATGCTGATAGTATGCTGATAGTATACCTGGCTCCTTGCTATACATCAGCGGCCCTGCCTGAACTCCTCGAGCTGATCGCATCGGTGGTGGTTGAGACCACCAAACTTTTAGTTATGGGGGATTTTAACCTGCCATCGATGGGAGAAGCATCAGAGGGGGTTCGGGAGTTCATGGCTTCCATGACAGCCATGGACCTGACTCAATTGATTCAGGGCCCAACACACGAGGGAGGTCACACCCTGGACCTCATTTTTGTCTCTGGCCAGTGGTTGAGTGATCTGGGTGGAGGGGATTTAACCATCACTCCCCTGTCATGGTCAGATCACTCACTCCTTCGTCTTGACTTCCCTGGTGCTACCTCCCACTGCGGGGAGGCGGAACTGGAAAGCATTAGATGGTTCCGCCCCAGGCGCCTGATGGAACCGGATAGGTTCCAGACGGAGCTTGGGCCACCACCTGTAACCCTGACCCGCCCCCGGGTAGAGGACCTGGTGGTCGCGTGGAATAATGCGACTACCGGGGCCTTGAACCGGGTGGCGCCTTTGCGGCCTCTCCGGTGGCAACGATCCACCCTGGCCCCTTGGTTTACCGAGGAGCTAAGGGTGATGAAATGCCGCAAGAGATGCCTAGAGAGTCGTTGGAGATCCTCCCATTCCGAATTTGATCGAACACAGGCACGAGCCCATTTAAGGACGTACCTTGTGGCATTGAGAGTGGCCAAACGCCAATACTGTGCCACTCTCATTGCATCCGCAGAGAACCGCCCTGCCGCCCTGTTTCGGGTGTCCCGCTCCCTCTTGTTTCAGAGGCCGCGGGAGGCCCCTCTACAGGGCAGAGCAGAGGAATTTGGGAAATATCTGCAGGATAAAATCGCTCAAATCCGGAGGGATTGGGTCCCTGTCAGTGGTCCAACGGAGACGTCCGTGGCGAGTCTTGAGGATTCGACCTGGGAGGAGTTTGACTTGGTTGCCATCGAGGATTTGGACAGAATGCGTGGACGACTGCGACCCACCACATGTTTATTGGACCCGTGCCCCTCCTGGCTTGTACTGGCATCCTGGGAGGTTACACGAGACTGGCTCCTGGGCCTAGTGAACGCTTCGTTGAGCAGGGGGTCTCTCCCGGCCGCCTTGAAAGAGGCGGTGGTGAGACCCTTGCTCAAGAAGTCTTCCCTGGACCCTTTGGAGCTGGCCAATTATCGTCCTGTCTCCAACCTTCCCTTTCTGGTGAAGGTTGTAGAGAGTGTGGTGGCTTACCAGTTTCCACGACATCTGGAGGAAAATGATTATCTAGACCCGCGCCAGTCTGGCTTCCGCCCCGGTCACAGCACGGAGACGGCCTTGGTCGCGTTGGTGGATGATCTCTGGAGGGCCAGAGATAGAGGTTGCTCCTCTATCCTGGTCCTATTAGACCTCTCGGTGGCTTTTGATACCATCGACCATGGTATCCTGCTGCGCCGGCTGGAGGGGTTAGGGGTCCGGGGCACCATTCTGCGGTGGTTCGGCTCCTACCTTTCTTGCCGGACGCAGCGTGTGTTGGCAGGGGAGGAGAGGTCGACCCTATGCGCCCTTACCTGTGGGGTGCCACAGGGGTCGGTCCTCTCGCCACTCCTGTTCAACACATATATGAAGCCGCTGGGTGAGATCATCCGTGGTTTCGGGGTGGGATATCATCTGTACGCTGATGATACTCAGCTATACTTTTCCACCCCGAACCACCCCAACGAGGCCGTTGAAGTGATGTCCCGGTGTGTGGAAGCCGTACGGGTCTGGATGGATGACAACCGACTCAAACTCAACCCCTCCAAGACGGAGTGGCTGTGGGTACCGGCTCCCTGGTTCAGCCAATTAATTCCATCATTGGCCATCGGGGGCATTCAACTCGCCCCCGTGGAGCGGGCGTGCAATTTGGGCGTCCTCCTGGATGCCCGGCTGTCCATGGATGACCATGTGACAGCCGTGGCAAGGGGGGCGTTCCACAAGGTTCGCCTGGTGCGCCAATTGCGCCCCCTACTGGACCGGGACGCCTTACGCACGGTCATTCATGCGCTGGTGACGTCTCGCTTGGACTACTGTAACGCTCTCCACATGGGGCTTCCCTTGAAATGCACCCGGAGGCTACAGTTGGTCCAGAACGCAGCCGCGCAGGTAATTATGGGGAGTACTAGGTACTCCCATGTGACATCGTTCCTGCACGAGCTGCACTGGCTTCCTGTGGTCTATCGGGTGCGTTTCAAGGTTTTGATAATGATCTTCAAAGCGCTCCATGGCTCAGGACCTAGTTACCTGCGGGATCGTATTCTGCCCCATACATCCCTGTGACCAATCCGCTCGCACAGAGAGGGACTCCTCCAGGTGCCATCCACCAGGCAGTGCCGGGGGGCGGCACCTAGGAGTAGAGCCTTCTCTGTGGCGGGCCCAGCCCTATGGAATGACCTCCTCCCGGATATTAGGAATACCTCTGACCTCCGCTCCTTTCATGTAAAGCTCAAGACCCACCTATTTCAAGTTGCTGGCCTGGCTCAACTTTGATCCAATTATATCGCTCCTGACGGGTTTTTTATTTTTATTTGGGATATTTTAATTGCATTCAATTTACTTAGGGGTTTTTAAACATTGTGTTTTTACTTGTTTTTATCTACCAGTTCACCTCCTCCTTGTATATGTATATGTCTTGGTATATGTTTTTGTTATATGTATGTTTGTCTATATATTTATTTCCTATGTTTTGTTGTACGCCGCCCCGAGTCCTTCGGGAGAGGGTGCGGCTAAGAAATAAATATTTATTATTATTATTATTAACTTAGAACTGAGGAGAAATTTCCTGACAGTTAGAACAATTAATCAGGGGAACAACTTGCCTCCAGTAGTTTTTTTTTTTTTTTTTTTAAAAGTTTTATTGGTTTTTACAAATATTTTGGGGAAAAGGGTACATAAGTATGGAGAAAAATTTTGACAGCTACATCATACGGAAGGTTGTCTTCCCCGGGATCTTACATCTCTCTCTTATTTTATATATATCAAAATATCATTATTACATACATATTAGCAGTTTAGGTTTACCTCAGATTCTTTAACATCTTCAATCATTTACTTTATATCACTTCTAACCATTTCATTGTATTAACAATTGCAATACACTTTTAATTCATTTCTGTGACCTGAGCCTCATTGCTGCCTCCTCTCCCCTGTCTGCTGGCAGAGCCATGGCCCCTCCCCCTTTCATATCTTGTGTACTGTCTCTTGTTCCGTCTAGAAGAGTCTTGTGTTTTTCCATGAAGGCTTCTGCCTCCAATACTGTATTAATTCTCACTCTACCGCCCTCCCAGAAAATCAACAAGCCTTCTGGAATTAGCCATCTAAACCAGATATTTTTTTCATACAATTTTTTAGTTAAAAAGAAGAATTTATTCCTCTTATCTCTTATTCTTTTTGGTATCTGTTTTAAAATGGTTATTTCTTTATCCTTATATCTTAAAGGTTCCCCCCTTTGAACCCCTAGAATCTCATCTTTTGTAGTCTTTCTAAAAAAAAATTAACATGAACTTCCCTTGGAACATTGTGTGTTCTAGCATATGCTGAATTGATTCTATATATCAGGTCAATATCCCACCCTAGCTGTTGTTTATCTCTTTTAGTATAGTCAGCTAACATTGTTATCATAGTCTCCCTTAAGTCTTCACCCTCCGTTTCAGGTATATTTTGAAATTTAAGAAAGAAAGACATCATTTCAAATGCCATTTTTTCCATGTAGTTTTCAATTCCAGCATATATATTTTTTGTAGTGCCTTCACCTCTTCTCCCATCCTCACAGCACACTCCTCCTGGACGTCTATCTTCTGTCTATTTTGTGAAGTCTGTTGTTGATTCTCTCTGAGTTGTTCCTTTAGGTCCGCCAACTTCTTTTTAATTTCGTCCTGTCCCTTTATAAGTGTCTGGGACATTTGATGGAACATTTCTTGAGACTGCTGTTTCCCCTCGGAAGCTTTAGGTTGTATTGCCTCCAGTAGTTGTGAATGCTCCAACACTGGAAGTCTTTAAGAAGATGTTGGATAGCCATTTGTCTGAAATGGTATAGGATTTCCTGCCTAGGCAGGGGGTTGG
Organism: Natrix helvetica; assembly: GCF_964273705.1. Lineage (NCBI taxonomy): Eukaryota > Metazoa > Chordata > Lepidosauria > Squamata > Natricidae > Natrix > Natrix helvetica. The sequence goes on along the minus strand of NC_138549.1, from coordinate 12,014,591 downwards.
ACTAGAAGACCTCCAAGGTCCCTTCCAACTCTGCTATTGTATTGTATTGCATTGTATTATGATGGATAGATTATTTTTGTTTGTGTTGTTTTGATTTGCTTCTCTTTTCCTCTCTCTCTCTCTCTCTCTCTCTCTCTCTCTCTCTCTCTCTCTCTCTCTCTCTCTCTCTCTCTCTCTCTCTCTCTCTCCATTTTTGTAGGTAGGTGATATGATTAGAAGTTAGGATAGAAAGAAAATGTTTTTTAACAAAGGATGATATGATTAAAAGTTAGAATAAGAGATAGAAATAAGAGAAAAGGGGAATATGAGTGTATGCACTTTTATGTAACAAAATTAGAGAAATAATAAGAGAAAATATGGAACAATCAAATAGTGACAGATTGCAACTTTATATAAATATGTATTAGAAATATATAAATTGGTTGAATATAGTAACTTTGACTAATGCTATTAGTTTACTTGTTTTAGAATGTATGACACCCAGGTGCCAAACTGTTCGCACGATAGACATTTTATCTTTAAATAAATAAATAAAAAACTTTTTTTAAAAAGTGTAACAAGTGATCTAGTGATCACATTCCAGGTGAAATAAGATGGCTAGCCAGAGATCACCTTAGAAGAATCAAGAATCTTGGTGGGCTTCCTTGATCTTGTGTTTATCAGCTTGATCTGCCTTCCTTTTAGATTTTCACATCTTTCAATGCTGAACCAAAATAGTCACCAGTGGTGGGAAACAATCTTAAGGCTAACTCAGCCTTTTAAGAGTCTGTGTAATACTCGGGGTAAACTGCAATTTCCCACTTTGCTTCTCCTGTAATGTTGTGCATTTCTGGTGGAAGAGAAACTTGGTTTCCCCTCCTTTAATGGGGATGTAGGAATTACACAGATCTATTTCCCCAGTGGTGTGAAGCTCTAAGGCTGTTTTTTATTATGGACATTCTCTGGCAAGGAGCAATTACTAGAGGCTTATGGCTCTTTGTAAAAATAGTCTTTCTACAGAAATAGACAATCTGAAGGCAGCTGAAGGCAGATAGTACATAAGACTCATAAGTTTATTGCCATGCATTAAATTCCTAGGGAAAGCCCCCATCTCAAGGAGGGACTTCTGACAGTATCTCTTTGGCTTGTTTTTTTGTTTGTTTGTTCCTATGCTTTCCAGAAATTCTTGATATGCAGCTGAAGACAGGCAGATAAAGAGTAACTTTTGTTTATTAATTTTCACTGATCATATTTAAAGACCGCCCATCTCCTTCGTAGAGTGATTGTGGTCAGTGTACAGACGCAAAATGTCTCAGCGTCTCCAAAATAGTCGAAAAGCAGGAAGCTGTTCACTCCTGAGTAAAGTTGCAAAATCTATAGACCAAGGATGGGTCCCGATAGGCATTACTGACGGTTTGCTCGTCTGCACGCATGTGCAGTGCAATAAATATTGTTCTGCGTATAGCGCAGAAGCGAAAAACAAGACGGTGCCGTCTGTGGCACCACCCGGAGAACTGGTCCGGGTGGTGGCTTGGCAGGCCTGCGTCGCTACCGGTTCCAGCAACTCAGGCAGCCAAATCATTATCAGTTCAGTCGAAATGGTACAAACCGGTAGGAATCCACCTCTGCTACAGACAGATAATAAATCACCTTGAATATTATTTATTTATTTATTTATTTATTCATATTTATAGACCGCCCCCTCTCCCGAAAGGGACTCGGGGCGGTGTACAGTCACTAAAATACGTTATAAAATACATACAAAACAGTTAAATAATTAAATACGTAGGTGGAGGAGGTTGCAAGACTGTACATAGAATAATAAATATTAAATATAGTATATAGTGTATTAAAAACTTTTTAAAACCCCAAACCCAATTAAAATGAATAAATCCCCGGGAGGTAGAACTAAGAAAGTGCCAGGCCAGCTGATTGAAATAGGTGAGTCTTTAACTTTTGCCGGAAGGAACGGAGGTCGGTGGTAGTTCGAATGTCAGGGGGGAGGTCATTCCAGAGGGTTGGGCCCCTCACAGAGAAGGATCTACTCCTAGGTGTCGCCCGCTGGCATTGACTAGCAGACGGCACCAGGAGGAGCCCCTCTCTGTGTGAGCGGATAGGTCGCAGGGACGTGTGTGGTAGGATGCGATCCTGCAGGTAACTAGGTCCACTGCCATGGAGCGCTTTAAAGATGGTGATCAATACCTTGAAACGCACCCGAAAGGCCACAGGTAGCCAGTGCAGCTCGCGCAGGAGAGGTGTTACGTGGGAGTAACGTGTACTTCCCATAATAACCCGCGCGGCTGCGTTCTGAACTAGCTGCAGTCTCCGGACGCGTCCCAAGGGAAGCCCCATGTAGAGAGCATTGCAGTAGTCCAGGCGAGACGTCACCAGCGCATGAGTGACCATGCGCAGGGCACTCCGGTCCAGTAGGGGGCGCAATTGGCGCACCAGGCGAACCTGGTGGAACGCCCCCCTTGCCACGGCTGCCACATGGTCCTCCATTGACAGCCGGGCATCAAGGAGGACGCCCAAATTGCGCGCCCGCTCCACAGGGGACAATTGTTCGCCCCCTATGGCCAGCGATGGAGTCAGCTGGCTGAACCGAGGCGCCGGTAACCACAGCCACTCGGTCTTGGAGGGGTTGAGTTTAAGTCTGTTGTCCCCCATCCAGACCCCGACGGCTTCCAAACACCGGGACATCACTTCGACAGCCTCGTTGGGGTGGTTTGGGGTTGAAATATACAGCTGAGTATCATCAGCGTAAAGATGGTACTCAACCCCAAAACCACGGATGATCTCACCCAGCGGCTTCACATATGCGTTGAACAGGAGAGGCGAGAGGACCGACCCCTGTGGCACCCCACAAGTGAGTGGCCTCAGGGACGATCTCTGCCCCCCTGTCAACACACATTGCTTCCGGTCGGAGAGGTAGGAGCCGAACCACCGCAAAACGGTGCCTCCGACTCCCATCCCCTCCAACCGGCGCAATAGGATACCATGGTCGATGGTATCAAAAGCCGCCGAGAGGTCTAATAGGACCAGGATAGAGGAGCAACCCCTATCTCTGGCCCTCCAGAGATCATCGACCAACGCGACCAAGGCTGTCTCAGTGCTGTGCCCGGGTCGGAAGCCGGACTGGCGTGGGTCTAGATAGTCGGATTCGTCTAGGTGTCGCGGGAGCTGCTGCGCCACCACATTCTCGACAACCTTCGCCAGAAAGGGGAGGTTGGAGACTGGACGATAGTTAGCTAGCTCCATTGGGTCGAGCGCAGGCCTCTTGAGCAAGGGTCTCACCACCGCCTCTTTCAAGGCGGTTGGTAAGTATCCCTCACTCAGTGAGGCGCTCACCAGGCCCAGGAGCCAGCCTCGTGTCACCTCCCAGGCTGCCAGTACCAGCCAGGAGGGGCACGGGTCCGTTAAACAAGTGGTGGGTCGCAGCCGTCCACGCAGCCTGTCCAAATCCTCGGGGGCAACAGAGTCAAACTCCTCCCAGAATGGTCCCTCAAGACTCGCTGTTGGCGGCTCGTCTGGTCCACTGACGGAGGTCCACCCGCTCCGGATCTGATCGATTTTGTCCTGAAGATATTCCCCAAACTCCTCTGCTCTACCCTGTAAGGGTGTCTCCCGCGCCCCCTGCGATAAGAGGGAGCGAGTCACCCTAAACAGGGCGGCAGGGCGGTTATCCGCGGACGCAATAAGAGCAGCACAATGTCTACGTTTGGCCGCTCTTATTGCCACAAGGTAAGTCCGCAAATAGGCTCTTACCTGTGTTCGGTCAGATTCGGAGCGCGAGGATCTCCACCTGCTCTCTAGACGTCTCCTGTGGCGCTTCATCACCCTGAGCTCCTCAGTGAACCAAGGAGCCCGGGTGGGTCGATGCCGCAGGAGAGGTCGCAACGGCGCAACCCGGTCCAAGGCCCCAGTCGTCGCCCTATTCCAGGCAGTCACTAGGTCCTCGGAACGGGAGCGGGACAAGGCTACAGGTATTGGCCCAAGCTCCGTCAGGAATCTATCAGATTCCATCAGGTGCCTGGGGCGGTACCAGTTTATAGAGTCTGGTTCCGCCTCCTCGCGGTGGGGGATAGCGCCAGGGAAGTCCAGCCGGAGGGATGAGTGGTCTGACCATGACAGGGGCGTGATAACTAAATCCCCTATTCCCAGATCACTCGTCCACTGTTCAGATACAAAAATGAGGTCCAGTGTGTGGCCCCCTTCGTGAGTGGGGCCCTGCACTAATTGGGTCAGGTCCATGGCCGTCATGGAAGCCATGAACTCCCGAGCCACCTCGGAAGCCGCTCCCGTTGACGGCAAGTTGAAGTCCCCCATGACCAGAAGTCTGGGAGTCTCAACTGCCGTCGCTGAGATTAGCTCGAGGAGCTCGGGCAGGGCTGCTGATGCATAGCGAGGAGCCAAGTATACAATCAGCAAGCCCCACTGCCTCCCTGGGCCCCAACTCACACCAAGGGACTCACACCCGGGTATCTGAGGAACAGTGAACTCCCTCGGCTCTAAACATTCCCGCATAACCACCGCCACCCCACCACCCTTACCCAGGGCCCGAGGCTGATGGAATGCTCGAAAACCCGGTGGGCACATTTCCACGAGGGGTAAACCACCTTCGTGGCCCAACCAGGTCTCCGTTATCCCTGCAAGGTCTAGCTCCCCCTCTGAGATCAACTCATTAATGAGGGGGGCCTTGTTGATGACAGACCTTGCGTTGCAAAGCATCAGCCGCAGGCCCTGGCTCTGTAGCACCTGTCCACCTAGGCTGCAGGGGTTGGTACAAGCGACCGGGCGTAACCAGCAGCCACGGTCTCCCAACCGACCTTGGGATCTTATCCTGTCCTCGCATCCCCTCCTCCCCGCGACCGTTGTAATAGGACAACCCTCTGCTATCGTGACCTTTATATTCCCCCCCTCCACCGCATCCCCGTCCTTCCTGGACTCACCCGTCTGTCCGGCTCTGGCCGTCCTCCCGGTCTGATTAACCCTCCCCCCCACCCTGGGACCCCCTAAAAACAGTATAAAACATTTTACTAAAAAGCCCCTCAGCTTCCTCTTCTTCCACCTCTCGGGGTTCACGAACCCGTCATCAAGGCTGGCCCTTGAGAGAGCCAAGGGCCATACCTGCGAGAGAGGGGCCTCCCGCAGGCGAAACAGGTCTGTCCTCGAGTAAATTGGTAGGTTGTTGACCATCCCGATAAGGTAGGGGTGCAGATGATATAAAAGTTAATAGTTGAAAACCAGTGGGCTAGAGTCTCAATGGAGGGCAGAAGATTTTTTTCAATGTCCAGGTGGTACTCAGAACTTGGAGAGAAAGGGGGGGGAGAGCAAGCCATGATTAGATGTCCCAGATGGTAGGGGGAAAGGCGAAGATGGTAAATGGTAAATGGTGGTAAAGGATAGATGATAGTTCCATTCATCTGTTCCATGGTGGATGTAGCCCCCCCGATGGAAGGGGGGGGATTCTTGGCCCAGCTGCTTGGCTCTCAATGTTAGTCTGCTCGAGCCAGCAGGGGCCCGGGAGGGGGGGGAGAGGGAGTAGCCAGAGACAAACAGCCAGGAATAACAAGATGACAAAATATCCCAGGGGGTTCTCTGGCTGCAACTTCCTCCATTCAGCCATCGTCGCAGCCATCTCCCCTTGTCTCTTCCAGCAGTCTCCGTCCACCTCCCAGTCCTTCTCACCTATCAGATGTTTCCTGTTTCTCTCCCTCAAGTTCTTCGATGTTTCAAGGATCTCTCCGGTGCCTCCAATGCTTCCAATGCCTCCGGAGCCTCTCACCCCCTTCCTCTCACTCTCCTTCAGCTTTTCCGGCTCTTTTCCAGCTCTTTTGAGGTTTTTCGGTGTTTCTCCTCTATTCCCTCTATTCCTGGTGTTTCTCAGCGTTTCTCGGCGTTTACAGCCGTTTACAGCCCTCCAGTCCTCTCCTCCTCCAGCCCTCCAGTCCTCTCCTCCCTCCGGTCTTCACCGACCACCCTGGCGGGCCAAAACAAGCCCAAAACATGCCTGGGTGGTCGGGCTATCAAACTCTCGGCTGTGCATTATCTCGCAACTTGAAAAGAGAAATGGAATTGGAGTATGAGTGATGTCAGTATAGCTCCTAGGCAGAGATGGGTGGCGCATAAATTAACACCCAGCACAGTGGTGGGATACGAACGGTATGCCCCAGTACGGGTGTACTGGTGCCTTCTGGGAGAACCAGCTCCGGAGGGCCCGCCTGCCCGCCTGTGCTCCGTACCTGTATTTGAGCCGATCGGGGCTTTCACGCATGCGCATGGAGTGTACGGCGCCTACGCAACGCTCCGCCGAGCAGCTGGAGTGTTGCGGAGTCATTGCGGGTGGTAAGTACTGATGCGCGCACTGCACGTGTGCTGTGCATGTGCATGTGGTGGATGTGCGGCCCTGTTGCACCATGCTGGTTGCATCAGGATCCACAACCCACCACTGGCCCAGCACCACAAATGTGAGCATGCACGTGGCCTCCTGGGCTTGTGCTTTGCTTGTCTGCGTTCCTTACGCGCATGCACACAGCTTCAAAAACATGGCTAAATAGAATGGCATAGCACCGTAGTGGGTGGGCACGTCTACCTCCCAGTCACAACTACCAGTTCACCCAAAACGGTACCGAACCAACAGCAGCCCACCACTGGTCCTAGGTAGGAGAAGATCTCCTGAGTTTAAAGGGTTCCTGATGAGTGCCATGCTGATCCTGCTTGTATTCAAAACAGTGAGCAGCAGGACTGATGATGTTCCCTACTCAGGTAACGAAATGTCTATAAGCAATCAACCAAGCTCAGAAAGCAGAATTCTACAGCTGTGCATCCTACTCACAAACAAACCAAAGCTATGAATCTTGTAGTGGACTGCAGTGGCTAATGGCTGGGTGATGGCTTATTAATTTATTTGGTTTGTTTAATTAATTAATAAAGTATTGCTATGCTGCTGTATTCCCAATAGCCTGAGTGGCACAGAAGTGGATGGAAACTTAATCTAGACAAAATGGAATTGTTGACAGGAAGTGGTAAACCATACTTTCCTGGAGGGGGGCTACAGCCTCCCAAAATGATAAATTCAGGGATGAAATTTCCCAATTTCAGTTTAAGGTATCTCTTTGTGAAGAAATTGTCTTTAAATCACTAGTTCACTTGGCATATTTTTTTAATGAGAGATGGGAGGATCTCCATCTATAAAACCCTTCCATTGGTTGATAGATTCATCTGTACTTATTGTGAATCATGTCATCCTTAGAAGTTGAATGGAAGGTCCAACCTCTTTGCTTGCTTGAAAAATATTGTGGGGGGTAAGATACCCCTAACACCCCTTAGGGGGAGTGTTCTGTTAAGAAACAGCCTGTTGTGCCTTAAAATGGCTTCTACTGTACTGCCGTACAATGGCTTCTACTGTGTAGTGCAGTGGAGTTGCCGTGGTAATGGTTTCACCCTACTCCACAAGGGGGTTTCCTCTGGTAAGGGGGAAAATCCAACATTAGAGATTATGTTTGGTCTAGACATTTTCCCCCTATAAAGAAATTCCCTGGGCAACACCAGGTTATCGGCTAGTAGAATATAAAGAGAGGACAGGTTTCTGGCTTCTCCCCCTCCCCCCAGAAGAGTTTCTAACAGGGGAGATAGGAAAGGTTCCTTTGGTGTGAAGTCCTTTCTGCACAGCTTCCCATTCACTGGAACCAATGGAGGATAATACAATGATTCCCAGCGACTGTGATTTTGCACACAATCCTAGCCGAGAGCTAATGTTGTGAACTGTGCCCTGTGTTGCAGGACAACAATTCAGTGATTCTCATTGTGCGTATGAGTGGTGCCCTCCAGAAATGAATTAATTCAATAATTAAAGGCTGCTGCAATTGCATATTATCCGTCCATAGGAGATGCATCCTGCCATGTCTCTGAAGGAGACCTGGCGTGAGTTGCCTTCAAGAGGGAGACCGACTCCTAAGGCTGCTCTGAGACCTTTCCTTCCGCATGTGCCTTCTGCAAGCCAACCGTTTTGAAGATAAGTAGATGTGTTGCCATTATCACTTGAGGAAAGGACGTGTCTGAATTGGCTGATGCCTGGCAAAGAGCAAAAGGAACAGCTGGGGCTCTCACGTCCCCATGAAGAAGGGATTGCGGAGCCCAATGTGTTTTCCCCATCTACAACCGGCATTATTCTAATTGGTGATATGAAGCGTTCCACTTTCTCTGTGCCAGAGCTGCTCTTCTCCATCCTGTCCTCCCTTCTCCCAAGCTTGCTTCTGTTTCCAGTCTCCTCCTCAGTGATGGAGGGGGTGGGGTTCACTTTGATTCTTAGCATTGCGTTGAAGCCTTGTTGGGTCTCGTATATTTCTCGAATTACGAATATTTCCTTATTTCTGAATCTTCTCTAAATCTGGTCTGTTACCCTTTTTCCTCTGAAATGAAACCAGTAGTAGACGGATTGGGCTTGGCCCTCAATAAATGACATGACTTAGCAATTTCACTATTATAGTCATGATCTAAAAGATTGGAGACTAAAACATATGAAGAACACAGTGGGTGGATCCTGCCGGTTTAACAACCAGTCCTGCGATCTCGTGCTCCTTGCGTGTGCACAGTTTTAAGAATACTTACCTTCCACATTGTTGCTGGGGAGTAACACAGCTGAGGAGCGGCAATCCGGTCTGCTGCACGAAGAATCAGCTGAGAAGATGAAGGTCGGTATAGCGGAGGGGTGGGAAGGTGGGCCCACCTGACCATCGAAGCTACCAATCAGAATTGGTAGAATCCCACCCCTGGAAGAACGGTTACAGGAACTGGGCATCGCTAGTTTAGTGTAGAGAAGTACCACGGGAGACATGAGAGCAGTCTTCCAATATTTGAGGGGCTGCCACAGAGAGGAGGGGGTCAAGCTTTTTTCCAAAGCACCTGAAGGCCAGACAAGGAATAATGGATGGAAGCTGAACAAGGAGAGATTCAACCGAGAAATCAGGAGACATTTTCTGACAGTGAGAACAATCAACCCATAGAACAGAAGTTGCCTTTGGAAGTTGTGGGAGCTTCATCACTGGAGGCTTTCAAGAAGAGATTGGACTGCCATTTGTCAGAAATGGTGTAAGGTCTCCTGCTTGAGCAGCGGGTTGGACTAGATGATCTACAAGATCCCTTCCAACTCTGTTAATCTGTAATCTGGGATTTGGGCAAATGGAGTTTGCCCAAATTCATGACCACTGTTGACAACACTATCTAACCATCTCATCCCCTACTGTCCCCTTCTCCTTTTAACCACCATTTTCCTCAACATCTGGACTTTTCCAATGAATCTTCTCTTCTCATTTGGTGGCCGAAGTATTTGAGCTTCAACTTCAGGATCTGTTCTTCCAAAGACCAGTCAGGATTGATTTCCTTTAGGATTGACTGATTGAAATTCTCTGCTGTCCAAGGGATTCTCAAGAATCTTCTCCAGCACCACGATTTAAAAGTATCAATTCTTCGATGCTCAGTCTTCCTTTGGGTCCAACTGTCACACCCATAAATTATTACTGGGGAAACCTTATCTTTGACTATAGTGAAATTGTTAGTCCAGATCAAAAGGAGGTTGGGCACCTTATTACCATTGCATTCAAGTCTTGTTGGATCTCAACCTATTCTCAAATCTAGAAATGCTTCTTTGTTTCTAAAATTTGTTCCCTGCAATCTGGTCTCGTATGCAGGGGCAATTCATCCTTTCTTAACATCCATATCCATGACATTGCAAAGTTCACCGCTACAGATTTACACTTAGTTAGCATTTGCATATGTTTGAAACAGAGGTTTTCTTATGTAAAAGTCATAAATTTGAAAGAACCACTTGTAACGTATGAGATTTCTAATCTTGAAGATTTGCTAACCAAGCCGTTGGGGACATTTAGAAAAATTAACTGGGTGCTGTTGTGTTTCTGACTGTTAGTCTTGTATATATTCCCTAATTTTGGTCATTACAACCTTTATTCCCTTTTAATTTTGTCTATGTAAGATTGGCTACCGAAATAGCTTGAACTATTTCTTTTAAATATTTTTTTCATTTTCCTGGTATTTGCTTCTTTCTCTTATGCAGCTACAAAGTAACTGGGAACATCTTTTTTGAAATATTTACCACGGTTTTCACAGTTTTAGTAATAGTACTTTTAGGTGACGTTTGGGCTGATGGTTCTCCTCCCTGTTGACAAGAGTGGGAGACCATCAGAATGAATTATGCAGTCTGGAGGACTTTTCACAGCTCTGATCTTGGTATAGAAAGGAAAGTAGAAACACAATTTGGACTTCAAGATGAGGAGCTTTGGATTTCAACCATTACAGAAATAAATAAAATCTTCAATCGGGAAATCGGAATAAACTGCCAGTTAGCCTAGTTGGAAATGTTCCCTGAGGACATAGTGAAGACGAAAGATTAAAAAAGTGGCTTGTAACAAAAATGGAAACCGGAAGTTGGAAACCAACCAATTGATTACTTCTTTAAATGGGACAATGTGAACTGTAGCCTCTTCTGGACTTGGAGACCCCTCTCCCCCAAAAATACCACCACCCCAGGAGTGAAATTTAGCAGGTTATGACAGGTTCTGGAGAACCTGTAGCAGAAACTTTGAGTAGTTGGGAGAACCGGCAAATACCAGTTCTGGCTGGCCCCAGAGTGGGGAGGGAATGGGGATTTTGCAGTATCCTTCCCCTGCCACGCCCACCAAGCCAGGCCCACATAACCGGTAGTAAAACAATTTGAATGTCACCACTGCACCACCCATTTTTGTGATAAACACCTGACTCATTTTTACCAGAGCTGCTGCAGCCTGTCCCTTTAAGGTAGACCAGGGAGGAAGGGTTCCTGGGCAGGGGGGACCATAAAGGGAGCAGTGGCTCTTCTGTGAACGGAGGGAGAAACATTCGGATTGTCTCTGCCACATAATTCAACATTAAATGCAGCAGAGACAATCCAAACATTTCTCCCTCCGTTCACAGCAGAGCTGCTGCAGCTTGTCCCTTTAAGGTAGACCCAGGGAGGGAGAAGTCCAGGGGGACGGAACCAAAAGGGAGCAGCAGATCCGCTGTGAATGGAGGGAAAATACACACATTTTTTCTTATTGGGTTCTGTGGGAGTGGCTTGTTGGTGGTGGGGGAATGTGACTGAGTGGGTAGTCATGAATAACATCGAGTTGGCCATGCCCACTCAGTCACAGGATCCCACCACCAAGCCACGCCCCCAGAAACGGTAGTAATGTTTTTTGAATTTCACCACTGTCCTAGTGCATTTCCTTAACCACTGCAGTAAGCTGCCTCTTGAGTTGGACTGATTGGTCAAAAATGGCCCTTTTCGTTGAAAGGATAAAAGTGTGTGTGGCAGGAACCTTTCAGGTAGGCCCAAAACTCAGGTTAGGTAAGGAGAAATACCTTCTTTTTACTCTGTTTTATTTATTTTGGGTTGTTGTTGGTTTGTACGTCTGATTTCTGCTGTACCATCTCTTGTCAGAGTTACGATTTAATTGAATTTATTTGCTTATTGACATCACATCCATGTTCCGTTCCCAAGGGTTATCTTCTCATTTCATCCGCGTTGATCAATGTTAACATTTTTGTACCTTTCTTTGCAATTTCTTCCTTTTGTTCCTATGGTAACTTAACGTGTTTTCTTTTAATAGAGCTTACATTATAATTGTTAGGGTCTTTATTTGTGATGCTGGTTTTTTTGTTATAATTCCGTTGCAAGGACATCTGCACACATTTGGTGTTTGTTTCTGTTTCAGGTAAGGTTTAGAAATATTTCACTTGCTTTTTTTTTTTTAAGTGTGTATTGACAATGTGGAAGCGAAAATGTCTGCTGGTTGAGAATCAAGCAAACCTTTGATTGGAAACATAAATTTACCCACTTGAAATGTTTCTAGTGTCTAGCATGGATCAATCCATCTTTTCCCAAAGGATAAAGAATGTATTTTACTGCTTCTGTTTTCTCTTTTTTATATTCTGGCTGATCCTTTGGAATCAAAACCTCTCTTCTGTGCCACTGAGTATAGATGTGTGAATTTTGTCTCTTTGGAATTAAAAAAAAGAGTATTCCAAGTGATATGAGATCTACTTGAAGTCTCAGTCTCTCTCTCTCTCTCTCTCTCTCTCTCTCTCTCTCTCTCTCTCTCTCTCTCTCTCTCTCTCTCTCTGTGTGTGTGTCTGTCTCTCTGTCTTTCTGTCTCTCTCTCTCTCTGAATGTGTGTCTCTATCTGTCTCCCTGTCTCCCTGTTTGTCTCGCTCTCTCTGTCTGTCTCTGTGTCTCACTCTCTCTTTGTGTCTCTGTCTCTCTCTGTGTGTCTCTCTGTCTCTGTCTCTGTCTCTGTCTCTGTCTCTGTCTCTGTCTCTCTCTCTCTCTCTCTCTCTCTCTCTCTCTCTCTCTCTCTGTGTGTGTGTGTGTGTGTGTGTGTGTGTGTGTGTGTCTGTCTCTGTCTGTCTGTCTGTCTCTCTTGCTTCAAAGTTTCTGTTTTTATTCCATTTCTGTTGATGCTCGCTCACTATTTGGTAGTGAGGATGTTGGGTTTGTGGCTGTTCTGCCCTATTCTAGGATTGCCTTGTTTGGTTTTACTGAGAAAGCAAAAAGCCAGCAGCTAAATGGTGCAAATATGAGCATTCCTGTTGGGAATTAGGGAACAAAAAGGGACATTTTTTTTTGTTTATATGTGAATTTCAGCTGTTATGGTCACTACCACACAGATCCTCAGATTTTAATATCACTTTCTAAATCATTAGTTCTCCTCTTATCCTATATGTGTGTAGACATGTAGGTCCCCAAAGATTTCACCATCTCAATAGAAATGCAAGACAGTAAATCATGTGTTATCAGGAGTATTCCCAAATGGCTTTAATTCCCTCCCCTCCAATTGCAGAGATGCTATTGCTTTCTTACCCCTGCCTATCCGTCTCTCTAGCCAGCTATCTAGCTATTAGAATTAGAACAGCAGAGTTGGAAGGGACCTCAGAGGTCTTCTAGTCCAGCCCCCTGCTTAGGCAGGAAACCCTACACCACTTCAACCCATCCAACATCTTCTTGAAAACTTCCAGTGTTGGAGCATTCACAACTTCTGGAGGCAAGTTGCTCCACTGATCAATTGTTCTAACTGCCAGGAAATTTCTCCTTAGTTCTAGTTTGCTTCTCTCCTTAATTAGTTTCCACCATTGCTTCTTGTCCTTGTCCTAAATATTAGATAGCTGTTTTGTTTTGGAATCTGGATTTGAGGAATGAGAACTCAGGAATAAGAGATTCAGACATAATTGTAATACTATGATGTGACAAATTAAAACCCCACTTACATTTATTCTAACGAAACAAATCTGCATCCACCAAATAAAGACTGAAAAGTCCCTAAACCTAAAGATTTTTGTGTTAGCAAATGATATGCAAACGCAATGCATCTATTTTATTTCTTTACATTTTTAACATCTGACTTTGTCCATCCATAGTTAATTAATAAAATTGTTGGGGTTATTATTGTTGTGGCACAGCGAATCTGTCTTTCATGCATTCTGCGTTAATCAATATCAGTGATGAGAGTTTTATTTATTGACTTTATTTATATGTCCACCCAACTTGGAAAAAAGCAACTTTGGTTGCTTTGGAGTTGGGTGTAAATGACATGCAACCCAAAATGTAGAAGCTTTCCGAGTGACTTGGCTGAGCGTTGGCTTTCAGCTAAATTTATTTTGCTGAATTTTCTCTACCTTGAAGTTCTTGTAATTGGAAAAAAATGGGAAAAAAATGCAGAAGGCAATAGCTTAATATTATTTATTATTTTTTTATTATTATTCACACTTATAGACCGCCCCCTCTCCCGGAGAGGACTCGGGGCGGTGTACAGTCACTAAAATACGTTGTAAAATACATACATAAAACAATTAAATTAAATACGTAGGTGAAGGAGGTTGTGAGACTGTAATAGAATAATAAATATAATACGTTAAAAGCCTATTAAAACCCCAAACCCAATTAAAATAAATAAATCCCGGGAGGTAAAACTAAGAGAGTGCCAGGCCAGCTGATTGAAATAGGTGAGTCTTTAACTTTTGCCGGAAGGAACGGAGGTCGGTGGTAGTTCGAATGTCTGGGGGGAGGTCATTCCAGAGGGTTGGGCCCATCACAGAGAAGGATCTACTCCTAGGTGTCGCCCGCTGACATTGCCTAGCAGACGGCACCAGGAGGAGCCCCTCCCTGTGTGAGCGGATAGGTCGCAGGGACGTGTGTGGTAGGATGCGATCCTGCAGATAACTAGGTCCTCTGCCATGGAGCGCTTTAAAGATGGTGATCAATACCTTGAAACGCACCCGGAAGGCCACAGGTAGCCAGTGCAGCTCGCGCAGGAGAGGTGTTACGTGGGAGTAACGGGTACTTCCCATAATAACCCGCGCGGCTGCGTTCTGAACTAGCTGCAGTCTCCGGATGCGTCCCAAGGGAAGCCCCATGTAGAGGGCATTGCAGTAGTCCAGGCGAGACGTCACCAGCGCATGAGTGACCGTGCGCAGGGCACTCCGGTCCAGTAGGGGGCGCAATTGGCGCACCAGGCGAACCTGGTGGAATGCCCCCCTTGCCACGGCTGCCACATGGTCCTCCATTGACAGCCGGGCATCAAGGAGGACACCCAAATTGCGCGCCCGCTCCACAGGGGACAACTGTTCGCCCCCTATGGCCAGCGATGGAGTCAGGAATAATAAATGTAGCATTTATTTTAAAACTCCTAAATCTCATACCATGTTATGGCTTTTCCATTCTCTAAAGGCTGCACGTATAGCAGAATTGAAGTCAGTTGACTGAGTACAGGCAGATTTACTTCAGAGTTTACCATGCATTGTAAATTATTTAAGTGAACAATATCTAGTGGACTTTAAGTGGAGAGACTGAAATGTAGTTGCTACTCACAGCTGGAAAATCAGAGATCTCAATAATTAATAAACATTCAAAGCTGAAATATTGGTTGATTGGCATTGCATTTAGCCATTATAGCTGATGCTATATATTTATATAACTGTCTTATATAAATATACACCTGATAAACATGTGAGTAAATTCTATATAGAAATAGGTTATGAAATATTATATACCATATTTTTAGGAGTATAAGATGCACCTTTTTCCCTCAAAAAAGAGGCTGAAAATCTGGGTGCGTCTTATACAACGAATACAGCATGTTATGCCCCCCGAAACCCCGTCCCCTTCACCAAAATGGCCGTGCATAGCCTCTCCGGCCGGATGCAATATGTGTTGACAGGGGGGCAGAGATCGACCCCAAGGCCACGCTCTTGTGGGGTGCCCCAGGGGTTGGTTCTATCGCCCCTTCTGTTCAATGCATACGTGAAGCCGCTGGGCGAGATCATCCGTGGTTTTGGGGTTGAATACCATCTGTACGCTGATGATACGCAGTTGTACATTTCAACCCCAAGCCACCCCAACGAGGCTGTCGCAGTGATGTCCCGGTGTCTGGAAGCCGTCGGGGTCTGGATGGGGGACAACAGACTCAAGCTCAACCCCTCCAAGACTGAGTGGCTGTGGCTTCCGGCACCTCGGTTCAGCCAGCTGACTCCATCGCTGGCCATAGGGGACGAGTTACTGCCCCCTGTGGAACGGGCGCACAATTTGGGCGTCCTAGATGCCCGGCTGTCAATGGATGACCATGTGGCAGCCGTGGCAAGGGGGGCGGTCCACCAGGTTCGCCTGGTGCGCCAATAGCGCCCCCTACTGGACCAGGATGCCCTACGCACAGTCACTCATGCGCTGGTGACGTCTCGCCTAGATTACTGTAATGCTCTCTACATGGGGCTTCCCTTGGGACGCGCCCAGAGACTGCAGCTAGTCCAGAACGGGTTATCATGGGGAGGTCTAGATACTCCCACGTAACACCGCTCCTGCGCGAGCTGCACTGGCTACCTGTGGTTTTTCGGGTGCGTTTCAAGGTCCTGATTACTATCTTTAAAGCGCTCCATGGCTCAGGACCTAGTTACTTGCGGGATCGCATCCTCCCACATACATCCCTGCGGCCAATCTGCTCTCACAGGGAGGGCCTTCTCCAAGTGCCGTCCACTAGGCAATGCCAGTGGGCGGCGCCAAGGAGTAGAGCCTTCTCTGTGATGGGCCCAACCCTCTGGAATGACCTCCCCCCCGACATTAGAACCACCTCGGACTTCCGCTCCTTCCGACAAAAATTGAAGACTCACCTGTTCCGACTAGCTGGCCTGGCATGATTATAAATGTTACATCTATGAACTCCTGGTAGTATATTCTCATCTGGTTATTTTAAGGGTAATGTTTTAGTTTTAATTGTTTTTAGGGCTTTCAGCCTCATATTTATTCCTCTGTACAGTACTCTTAATTTTAACCTCCTCCACATACATACATATATTTATAGTTCTATTTATATTTGTATTTTATCTGCGATTTATTGTGGACTGTACACCGCCCCGAGTCCCTTTTTGGGAGAGGGGGCGGTTTAGAAATGTGAATAAATAAATAAATAAATAAATAATAAATTTAGGAAGCTTTCAGAGTGCTTCTGGGGGCTGGAGAGGACAGAAATGAGGGAAAAAATGGGCAGGTTTTTTTGCTCAATTCCCCCCCCCCCAACCCCCTGGAGCACTCTATAAGCCTCCGAAAGGCTATTCATGACAAAAACCAGGCCTGTCTTCATGAAAACTGGCCTTTTTTGCTCATAGCCCTAGCGGAAGCCGGGGATAGGGCGGCCACTGGGGGCTTGGACTGCGTTGTGCCTTTGTGGCCTCTGACCCAGTGCCGATCCCGGGTAGCTCCCTGGTTCACCGAGGAGCTCCGGGAGATGAAATACAGAAAAGACGCCTAGAGAGTGATTGGACGGCCAGAACACTAGTAAGAATTCATATTAAATCCTATTTAGTGGTGATAAAAGCGGCAAAACGGCAACATTTTCCCCTCTTATCGCGTCCACAGATAACCGCCCAGCTGCCCTGTTTAGGGTGACCTGCTTCTTACTTAACCAAGGAACTGGGAAAGACCCCTTGCAGGATAGGGCTGAGGAATTTGTTCAGTATCTGCAGGATAAAATCGCTCAGATTCGGACAGGGTTGGCCTCTGACTGGGTAGATTCGGGCGAGTCGACGGGGATGAATCTTGTAGAAACTATCTGGGATGAGTTTGACCCTGTGACCCCCGAGGGCATGGACAGGATTATGGGGAGACTCGGTGCTGCCACTTGTGTGCTGGACCCGTGTCCCTCTTGGTTAGTTTTGGCTTCCTGGGAGGTGACACGAGGCTGGCTCCAGGCAATTACCAACGCTTCATTGAGAGAGGGGTTCTTTCCCACTGCCTTGAAGGAGGAGGTAGTGAGGCCCCAGCTTAAGAAGCCTTCCCTGGACCCAGCCTCTTTAGCCAACTACTCTTGCACCAAACCATATGGTCTGCTGTATTTTGCACCAACTGGAGCTTCTCGGTGCTTTTTAGGGGTGGCCCCCATGTAGAGCATGTTGCAATAGTCAAGACGGGAGCATCAAATTATATTACAAGAGACAGTAACATATTATTCTTAAATGTATGCAGTGTTTGGGTGTCTAAATAATGAACATTTTCCAGTACCATTAGATTCAGAAGCAGGCACTCAACACTTATGCCTTTGGAAAGGTAGTTTCCAATGTATCCGTTCTGTATTTTGAGACCTTAACACACGTTGGCCTACCATGTTTCATTTGATAAAACCAAATGGGTTCCATGGTACATAAAGGTTTTATGCAATATTCCGTAGAGAATATTAAATAAAAATCACGAAGGGTTGACCAGCCATTTGCACCCATACCTCATGTCAAACAGGGGATCTGCAGAAATTCTCCCAGCTCTGGCCTCTTGCTGTGACCCTGCTTACCATTAAGCAGGTGATTTGACGAAACGTAAATCAGCATCGCGAGGCGGCGCTCGGGGCAAATGTAAGCTGACAGTATTTATACATCAAAACTTCACTCAGTGTAAGATTGATTTTGCTTCGTTTTGTTTATTTTTTTCATTCCCCGTAGCAAGCTCGGTTTGTCCTGCAAAATGCTCCCCGCGTCATTAGGCTCCCAAGGAATGCATTTTAGCATAGAGATTTTGCTCGAGCTTGCAAAGATGACAATCCATCTGAAAAATATTGGGTCTCTCTCTCTCTCTCTCTCTCTCTCTCTCTCTCTCTCTCTCTCTCTCTCTCTCTCTCTCTCTCTCTCTCTCTCTCTCTCTCTCTCTCTCTCTCTCCTCCCTCCCTCCCTCCCTCCCTCCCTCCCTCCCTCCCTCCCTCTTCTTTAAAGAACAGTCATGGTGGCGTAGAGGAAAAACCTCTGTTTGTACAGGTCTCCCCTTTCTTACAACCATTCACGGGATTAAAATTCAGGCACTTGGCAACCAGTTCATATTTACGACGGTTAGAGTGTCCTTGGGTTTTGTGATCATCTCTTGTGACCTTTGGACAAGCAAAGTCAATGAGGAAGACAGAGTTCCTTAACCACTGTGTTATTGGGTCTATGACAATTCACTATGGCTAACTCGCTGCTGTTCTGACCCAGCTCCCCAAACACGACAAAGCCCTCTTTATTTCTTTATTAGGAGCACCAGCAGCCCGGGCCAAAAAATAAATAAAAATCCCTCTCTCAGAGCAGGCTAACATGTCTGTCTGGCAGGGAGATGAATAGTTGTCTGCCACATCTATTCATCTCTGCCTCTGCCTTTTATCTCCAGATAAAGGGCGGGGCTTCACTAACAGTGGTGGCTCTGCCGTCCCAACGACCGGCCCACAGATTTCCACTGCTCTCCTCTCCTTTGTGCATCCACGCGTCAGGCACTGGACCCAGCTATTCCTCCGCTTCCTCATTAGCCACCTCCAGACCTGAGGGATGTTGACTCTCCATCTGAGGGCTGAGGGATGGCCCAGGCGCGCACTCTCTCTCTCTCTCTCTTTCTCTCTCTCTCTCTCTCTCTTTCTCTCTCTCTCTCTCTCTCTCTCTCACACACACACACACACACTCACTCACTCACACACACACACACCTCCATTCCCTCTTCCTTAAGACAATGATGCTGGCCCTGAACTCCCATGGCTCCTCCTCCTCTGATTTGGCTGCTGGAGGGGGCCAGCATTTGACGGCCACAACAGCTGCAGGACAACTTCTCATGGCCATTTGGCCACAGAAAAAACTCACTGCAGAACAAGAGTTACACTAATACCAAAGAAACGATGGAATAGAAACCCTAAAGAAAGGATGCAAATGGAGGGGAGAGAACGAAAGGTGAATGGCAAAAATTAAAATAAGTTTTCTTTATTTAAAACAATTAAATAGAATGGTTAAACTGCCCTGCAACGAGTTGCCCCGTGGTGAGTTTGCCATGGCAAGTTGGCTGTGGCAAGTTGTCCCATTCCCACCTGATTAACTGCAGTGATTCACTTAACAAGAAAGGACACAAAATGGGGCAAAACTCCCTTACCCAATGCATCGCTTGGCGACAGAAATTTTGGACTCAATTGCGGTTGTAAGTCAAGGACAACCTATGTAGAATATTTTTTGTTGTTATGAGAAGTAAGGCCACCAAGGAAGAATGCAATTAAATTTGAAATAGATGTAGTGTGCAAGAGATTTTTTTTTTTTTTGGAGTATTTGGATTAAAGTAACACCAGCTCAGTCAGAGGTCAGAAATGAACTTTTAGGTAAAATGTAGCATGTCTTCCTTTCACAGTTGCCTTTTATGTGGCTTCAAAACATGTCAAAATAAGCCCCAGCAGAGGAATTTGAAAGAAACGTCAGTTTTTGTTCCTTATGTAAATGGAATGGGGTGTTTTACAGCAGGTTTAAGGTTTTTATAACGCTGAAGTTGTTAACAGCCAGCTGGTTTGTATCTGTTTTTTTATGGTTATTCCTGTCATAGGCAGCCTCCACAATTTTTAATTATATTTTCAGTATGTCTTTTTCCTCCTCTTGAATCTCACAGTCATCCTTTTATTGAGGGTTTTTTTTTCGCCCCATGGGGAAAGAGATTCAGTCTTTAGCAACGTGATTGTACCCTTACCTCTTACTTGGACCTCAAAATTAGGGGTTCAATATTGCGATAGAGAAACTGACATCTGGGATCTTTGCTGAATAGTCTTGGGATGCTGTGTGGTTTAGTACCCATAAATGATTGTCACCCTGTTGCTGGAAAAAAAATAGCCAATTTTCAAATTTTATTGATTCTGTCATGGAAATTAAGTTTTGCTACTTGGTTCAGGCTGTTAGTTCTGTTCAAATTCTGATTCTGGGGGGATTTGATTACACGACAACTTTTCATTTATCTCCAGCACATGATTTATAATGCAATTAATATCAGAAGATTCCAGAATAATCAGGAAGTTGTTGCTTTGTGGCAAAGTGGCAAAGTTTACAATATCATCTTAATCCACTTTGGCCCAGGTGTAAATAAAAGCATGGAAATTGCAGCTTTTGTTTTGTTGCTAACTAAACTCTAGTAATTAGTTTGGGTTGTATAAAAAGAAATGAGTTAAGTGATAACTAGCAGCCAGCACGGGTTTGTTAAAAAACAGATCATGCCAAACCAATCTTATTTCATTCTTCAACATACTGACTAAATTAGTAGACCAGTGAAATACTGTGGACATAATATACTTAGCCTTCAGCAAGGCATTCGACAAAGTAGACCACAATCTACTTCTTCGCAAGCTAGAAAAAAGTGGGATGGACAGCTTCACCACCAGATGGATTTGCAACTGGCTGACAAATCATATTCAATGTGTAGTCCTTAATGGGTCTAAGTCTACATGGAGAGAAGTAAGCAGGGGGTTCCACAAGGTTCCGTCTTAGGCCCAGTATACTTCAATATCTTCATAAACAACTTAGATGAGGGAATAGAAGGGGAATTTATCAAATTTCCATATGATACTAAGCTGGCAGGAATAGCTAACACTCTAAAAGATAGGATCAAGATTCAGAACGATCTTGACAGATTTGAACATTGGGCCCTATCTAACAAAATAAAATTCAATGTAGAGAAAAGGACAAGAGCTTAACCTCACCCCCAGCAGGTCTTGGGTCTCAAATGTGGACTTGTTAACCTGCCCAGCATTCCAGCCACTTAAGCCACCGTGTTTCTTACCCAGAAATGGACCCTTTGAAATGGCACCTTGGCAACTGAATTGATACTTCTGTAAGTATCATATGAATTCGCTAATGGACGATCGTCACATAATATGACACTTCTTCATTTCAGTTTTTGTTAATCCATAGGACCAAAATTGCTCTTTCGGGAGACAACATTCTGTGGAAACACGGGAGTATTGTGCTTTTACGAAAGTTCTGTAAAAATGGATCTTAGTAAATGAGTTCTATTGATTAGTTCCAACAGATCCCGTAAAGAAAATATACATGGCAACCATAGCCACAATTGAACATGATGAAATATCTATGGAGTTTAAGCACACTTAGTCAATGGTCTCCTCTTGTGTCCTTTGAAAATGACATTTCCACAGAGCACAAAACAGACAATATTTGTTTCAGCCATATCGTCAAAGCATTGATTTGTGTAACACAATTTCATTACTCGAACGGTCTAAAATCAATATAGGTATTATCAACCTTAATATCTACAGACATTATGGCTAAAAGGCTACTTGTAGTGCGCTGTATTGTAATATATGTTGTTTACTGAAAAAGGTTAAGAAGTCTTAGTTTCTACTTATTTATGTTTAAATGTTTGACAGAATTTGGCTAAAGTCTTAAACAGGTCCAGGTTTGTTCTGCTTAAGCCGCAATGACAATATTCAATCTATTGACTTGGAGGGAATTGCAGAGGAATGTGCTTTGACAACTTCTGAAAGAATTCTGAGATTTGAAAACTTGAGGACAATTGTCCCAAATGTGCTTTTTCTTACTTTTATTTTTGCCACGCGTGTGAGCAAAGTGAATGCAGGGAAGGCCGCACAGATGCCCAGAAGGTGCACACGCTCACATTTTCAGTCTGTGGTGAACCAGTGGTAAAATTTTGTGAAACCCACTTTTGCTTGTGGCACAAATAGGCTCAAAATATTATGCCTTATGCAAAGATTTACCTTTCATGAGAAGTGAAAGATTTACCTTTCATTTCTCAGCTTTATAAAGCTGAGAAAGATGGAAAGAAAGAGAAGAAGGGGACAATATCCAAATGGATGGATTCCTTTTAAAGAAACAATTGCTACATTATCAGAAGGTCTAACTCAGGAACCGATCATCCTACATAAGACCCATCTTTTTTAGTAGCTAAGAGTCAGCTCCGAATTTTTGGCATGTATCAGAAAGCAGAAATGACAAAATTAGATGAAAGATAGGGATTTATCAATATTCCAGTTGTATATAAACAATTGTCTTGTATCTTTCTAGTCTGACATTTGTTCCAACACACAACACACACACACACACACACTCTCTCTCTCTCTCTCCAATGGACACTTTAATTCAGTGTGTTTATCATGTTTCAGCTTCTTGCTCCCAATTATGAGTTGTTAATAGTGCAGGGAACAAATTGCATAATTAATGCACAGCAGGGAAAAAAAGGCAGCAGAAAAACAAAACATATTGTTTAATCATACATAGATAAGTTTGGGCTGTTCTTTAATTACTTCTTTCTTTAGTTACATAGTAAGTTTGATGAGAAAATAAGGAAAGCTTTGTGACAGGTGAAATTCTTACATCATCCAGGATTCTGTCAAAATTCCAGAAACCAGAAAGCCAACTAAAAGTGGCATATCCAAATGTTTGGTTTAGAGGCAAGCTGCCAAAACAATTGTTTGCTTTTGAAGTCAAGAAGGGAAATGTTATTGGAAATGGTGAAAGTACTGAATTAAGACCAGAGATTTCCAGGTTGAAGTCCACTTCCTCTTTAGTGAAATCTATTTCCCATTGTGTGTCCACTTACTGCCCAAGCTTATTATCTCTATTGTGTTCATTTATTAAGAATTGTGTCATCTACATTCAGTGAGAAATGCTGTCTGTGCAGGACTAGGCCCATGGATCAGCAGAAGGGACTGTGCATAAAGTGCTTTGCATACGTTTGGAAGTGGTGCTTCAGAAGAAGCAGGAACATAGAACTACTATATTCTGTGACTCATGAAAGCAGCTGCATCTCTTTGCAAAAATTACACAACTGCAGAAATTCAGCCCACCTTCCAGGAGGGGATTTGGAGGCAGTAAGGAAGTGTTAGGGGAGAACAGGTGAGCTGGGCACATGAGGTTGTTTGTTTGTTTGTTTGTTGTTGTTGTTCCTTCTCCTTCTCCTCCTCCTCCTCCTCCTCCTCCTCCTCCTCCTCCTCCTCCTCCTCCTCCTCCTCCTCCTCCTCCTCCTTCTTCCACACAGACACCATGGCAATATACAGGAGTTAACACAGTTATTGGAAAATATGTCTGATGCCACAATACCTACCATATTATCAGGCAACCTTTCCAGATCACCTGGGTCTTTAAGAACAGGAAGGAAGGAAATTGTAATGTGGAAGCTTGGAAAATAGGGTAGGGTTTCGGTCATTTTGTTCACAATGTTCACAATGCAAATTGCATTTCTGTTCTAATTAGAATTTGTTTTGTGCATTGTGTTAAGATCACCTCACAATCAGGGTGCTGTGAGTTCGATCCTAGGTAGAGGCAGATATTTCTCTCTCTGGGCACAATGAGAATACATCTGCTGAACAAAACTTCACATTGGCGACAGGAAGGGCATCCGGCCAGTAAACACTCATCTCCTTTCAGTTGCCAAAACTCCACCCTGCAAAAGATTATGGGGTGATTAAAAGAAGATGATGGCTGTTTTAAGACGAGTGACATCAAGGGTTGAAACTACCGGGCTGGGTGAGAAAGAGAGGCATTCTCTCCTCATTCTATGGCAGAGGAAGGACAACGCTGTGAGAAAGGGGGAAGCTTTGCTTTGCATTAATAAGGGCATCATGATTTCATGGATGCTCTAAATCAGTGTTTTTCAAACTTGGCGACTTTAAGTCCTGTGGACTTCAACTCCCAGAATCCCCCAGCCAGCATCTCTTTGCAAAAATTACACAACTGCAGAAATTCAGCCCACCTTCCAGGAGGGGATTTGGAGGCAGTAAGGAAGTGTTAGGGGAGAACAGGTGAGCTGGGCACATGAGGTTGTTTGTTTGTTTGTTTGTTTGTTGTTGTTGTTCCTTCTCCTCCTCCTCCTCCTCCTCCTCCTCCTCCTCCTCCTCCTCCTCCTCCTCCTCCTCCTCCTCCTCCTCCTCCTCCTCCTCCTCCTTCTTCCATAGCTGGCTGGGGAATTCTGGGAGTTGAAGTCCACAGGACTTAAAGTCGCCAAGTTTGAGAAACACTGCTCTAAATGCAAATAGCAATGCTCTATGGTTGAGTGGGCTTCAATTTCCTCTGGAGTAGCTTCAGAGTGTCTTGAAGCTGCAGCCTTCTGCCACGGAGAAGGAAAGGGGGAAGCCGCTCTCTCCAATTTGGGCTCCTTCCCGATGTGAGGATTTCAGTTCCTAGAATCATTTAGCAACGTAGAGCTAGTGACTGGATAATTCTGGTGGTGGCAGGTTAGGAAAGATGAGATAAGAGTTGCACGTAAGGACACAAAGCCTGAAGGGTATCCACCTTAAGTCATACAATAGAAATGTTATTTCTTTTTTCTTTTGTAGCCCTGTCACTGTACATACGGAGTGCCCAATACTAAAAAAATAATAATGAAGGAGGCATCTGAATTGCCTCCATAAATTAAAACGCAGCTGTAAAATTCACACTATATATTGGGTGAATTTATTTACTCAATAATTTAAAATGCAGCTATACAATTCACATTAGCTCCTGAAAATAGCTTAGGGCAGAAGTTCTCAACCTGTGATCTGTGGAGCCACCATGACATCACAGGGGGTGTCTATGGAGATTCTCAGTCATCCAGGTTGTCCCAAAGGTATTTTTTCAAGAGGCAACTGGACTTTCTCTTGGTTTTTTTTTTCTTTGAAGATGTTTAACTTCTCATCCAAGAAGCTTCTTCAGCTCTGAATGGATTTAATTTCCTTCCCCGCCATCCAGTCAGAGCTGAAGAAGCTCCTTGGATAAGAAGTGAAACATCTTCAAAGAAAAGCCAGAAAGTCTAGTTGCCTCATGAAAAAAGGAGCTTTGGGACATCACAGGGGATCTGCCAAAGCTTGAAGAAACATTATGATTTAAATCTTGAGTTGAGTCTTGAGGGACTTTGGCCATGGTCCATGCTCACAAGATGTATTTAAAGAGGGTCCATGGCAAAGAAAAGGTTGAGAATCACTAGCCCAAAAGGAAAGACTTCAGAATCTTCTGGACTTCCTGAAAAGAGGACCATGTCTTCCCACTATGGGGGTCACCACAGTGGAGAATTGCTTCCTCTAGTCCATGTTGTCCTCACTTCTTGCCAAGGTGAGACCATGAACAAACTCTCTCTAAAAGGTAAAGGTTCCCCTCACACATATGTGCTAGTCATTCCTGACTCTAGGGGGTGGTGCTCATCTCAGTTTCAAAGCTGAAGAGCCAGCGCTGTCCAAAGACGTCTCCGTGTTCATGTGGCCGGCATGATGAAACATCAAAGGTGCACAGAACGCTGTTACCTTCCCACCAAAGTTGGTCCCTATTTTTCTACTTGCATTTTTTACGTGCTTTTGAACTGCTAGGCTGTCAGAAGCTGGGACAACTAACGGGAGCTCACTCCATTACGCGGCGTTAGCAATTCGAACCACCAAACTGCCGGCCTTTCTGATTGACAAGCTCAGTGTCTTAGCCACAGACCGACCATGTCCCTTTAAAAAAAACTCCTCTCTAAAGGTCCACAAAAGACAAACAAACCCATATTAGTTGAGGCACTCCTTTCTGTATCTCTGTGCTATGCCACAAAGGGGTTGAAATGAAATAACCTCTTTTGTGAACTACAAACAACCCGGTGATAAATGGATTTTATCCTTAGCACAAACTGGGATTTCTCTGCTGACCTTCAGGCCTCTCTGTGGTGGCCCACTTTCTGAGGAAACCCAACATAAACCCATTGCAGTAAGTGTGTGGCAAAAAAGGGGGCAAGGATCACCACTTTTAAATAATCAGAAGAGCCCCCCCCCAAAAAAAAAACACCCTTTTGTTTATTGGTGAAGCATTGGTTATTCATTTAAAGAGGCGTCCAATTGACTTAAATAAGGACAAGTTTCAAAAGAATGCATCTTTTTGGAGAGATTTTGGAGAGATATCTAATGCTTCCTGTTTTTTTCCCAAGGCAAAAAAAAATGTTTGTCATCTGTGAAGAATTTCCTTTTTAAGTCTTCTTTCCATGTCAGTTGATCAGTGTTGATGTACAATTTAAAATAGATCAGGACACAAAATTCCATATTTACAGCAGGCTGATTTTCCTGCTCCTCTTTTAAAGTATGCATTTTTGCTTAATATAAAGAACACTTTGTCTTCTAAAGTTTGTAGGGACGGTGGGATTTGAATTTTTTTAAAAAAGCAATCTGCTTTAAAAGTCACACGTGGTTGTAATTTAAGATATATTTTTTTTAACCTCCTTGTCCGTAACAGTTGAAAGAAACCTTCAGTGAAAGTTTATTAACTAAACTAGACTGATGCCTGAGGCCATAAAGATTCATTTATTATCAATTTCTTGACTGTTTTTCCTCTCCTGTTTTTGGGTTAAACTCCCAGTGTAAGATAATACTTCACAAAATTAAACCTTTGACCTTCTCTAGAGTTAAGTCGCCTTTGATTAGATAAAGTAACAATTTATAGCCCACCTTGTGGATCTGCTGAAATGAATAATGCAGCAGCCTGAAAAATGACGAAGAAAGAACCTATTGCTTGAGAGGACAGGACTGTTTAGAGAGAGGATGGCATTAATTGAATTGTTTTGATTAGGTAGACACATCTGTAAGACTTCAGAAAATGCATTCCCTTGTTCATTCTATATCACATTGCTGCATTTTGAGTACACTTCCCATTTTGTTTCATTTTGGGTAGCATCTCATGACTGCATGTGGCAATGTTACCCAAAAGTAATTCTAACTGATTTTAGTGAAATTTCTTTTATTTATGCAATGTTTAGCACAGCTCAAGTTGCTTCTACAAGTGAAGCCTATTATGCCTCTTCTGTTCATTTATTGAGAATTGAGCCCTCTACATTAAGTAATTTATGAGCAGTGGTTGGAGTGCAGTACTGCAGGCTACTTCTGCTGTCGCCAGCTACCTGCAGTTTGGCAGTTCAAATCCCACCAGGCTCAAGGTTGACTCAGCCTTCCTTCTGAGGTGGGTAAAATGAGGACCCAGATTGTTGGGGGCAATAGGTTGACTCTTTAAACTGCTTAGAGAGGGCTGTAAAGCACTGTGAAGCGGTATATAAGTCTAAGCACTATTGTTGTTTACACTAAAGAATAGGTGGGCAGAAAAATATCTCACAAAAGATAAAAAAATAATGATATGCTAACTGTTCTCAGAAGAAGGTATATGGAATCTAAAGATGAAACCTAGGGTTAAATTGGAAACAGGTTCTCCACGGGTGTATTTATTGGCTCTATCTGCATATGTAGAAATGATATCAAGTATTGACTTGAGTGATCAAGGCCCTAAGACAGAGCAGCCAAAAGGTGGCACCGGGTTGGGTCCAGACTTAATCAGCTTTTCGATAGACAGAGTGAAAAGAAAGTGGTACCAGTTGACCCATAAAGAATTTTAAATCTTGTGGATTTTCATGGGATTTTCATGGGAACCTAAAATTCCCTTAGGTTGACCACCTAACTTGATGTTTTACATTTTTTTCTCCTTTCCTTTGTGCCAACTCTGATTCTTGTGATTTAGCCTTGAAGTAAACATTCCCCACCAAAGAAAGGGATGGGAAAAACATAAAGAAATGGGCAGAGTATTATCACACATGTGTAAAAATTGTAGTGTATTGAGCAAAGGGCAAATAGATTTAGCAGCTGTTTAAAATCTAGTTCATATCTTGTTCTCTTGATAGAATCAAATGAAACATGCCATGTTTATCTAAGAGTAAATGGAGCAGGTGGTCTTTTTTAGTCCTCAGTTGAGTGAATTGACTCAATGGACAATAGCCATAATAAGGTGGCCATGAATTTAAGGCTGTCCATTGACATACAAGCAGAAACCAGTACAATGGTTAGCTTTTCTAGATGGTCAAACTAGACCTGTGAACACCAGCTGAAATAAGGCGTGCCTATTCTCAACTCAAAACATGTGTAAGTATGTACAGCCATCTCACTGTAGGCCTACTCATATTGTCCAGAAGATCAAATTAGTTCATGATAATTGAGTGTATAGCTACTAATTAAAATCAATCATTGAAGAATAAAGAACCCATTAGTAAAATGTAAGCTAGAAATCTACATACACAAACACACACACACAAACATATATATATGAATATATATATTCATTCCTTGAAGAGCAGACAAATTATTTGAAATAAAACATGGAAGGAAGACATTGGCAATGTAATGCAAGCTAAATAATAATTGGGGACGGTTTGTACATTAGTAGAAATGCTTTTCAAGAGAGTTTTATTTTGTATCCAAAATTTATTTCATTTTATATCAAAAATGTATTATGAAATTGAATTAACATTATCTCTTTTTAACTTGTGTACATTTTAATGTTGGCAGTGAACCTTTTGAAACAGATGATGAAGAAATTCCCTTTGTTGTGTTAGGTGAAGGAGACGTTTGGTAGAGTATGTGTCTATTTGTGTGCATGTGTGTCTTTGTTTGGTTGTCAGTGAGTGTCTGGCTGAAGTTGTGACCTGGCCTGCGGTGGAAGACTTAAAAGATTCTTGAACTGAGTTATAATTCAAGTTCACCATTGCTCTTACAAGACTCCTTAAAAAGACTTTTCTGTATGAGTCATTGGAAGGGAAGGTTCCTTCAGAATCACAATTATTGAGCAAGATTTTATTTTTTGATGTTTTTTTTCTTTGTGAATAGAATTATGGGACAAGATTAATTGCACACAGTAAGAGCTTTACATGAAGAGCTGTGTGTGATAACATTAAACTTCTAAGTCTGTCACATGGGGGGAAAGCTGTTAGGTTTAATGAATAAATGTAATGCCTAAAATGTCTTGGCTAATTTTTTTTAAATTCCTTTGCTAGCTAACTTTATTGAAGAAAACACACACACACACACACACACACAATATTTTATATTTTATCTGTTGGTTGGGGTAGTAGCAATTTTGTATTCCTTCGCCTTGCTAATCTTCTGGTTCTACCAAAGTAAACAATAGATTTCATAAATTAAAAATTATGTGCTCCAGAACATGGCATCTAAAGATTAAAAAAAAAAAAAACCAACAACAACAAGGCTGTAAACATTTATGACTGAGACAAACTAGATTGTTCAAACATTGCCATGATGCGTCCTGGATAGCAATATGGCAGCGATATCAGTTAGAATGCAAACAAGGCTTTTAAATGATGCGTCCTTTCCATTTCAGCTGGAGAATCTACTCGGTACCATCTGCCTATCAGATGGTTAGGAAGCAGGGCTGTGTATTAATGACACATGCTGCCTTCTCTTTCTAATGGTTAGATTCATATTGCTAATGGCGTTGTCGATGAAATTTGTGTGACGCTGGAGTGATGAGATATTTATAAAGTGGTTTGTCTCACTGAATAATCAGCAGGAAAAATGCTAGACATAAACAGATTATCAATTTCGGGATATTAATGATAACTGTGTGGCTTTCTTCACCGTTATTTACATCCTCCTATCGCCGTGTCGTCTCCCACACCAATACCACTCAAACTATCTTTTTTTAAAGGGAATTTCAAATTCCCTTTGCAAATAACTATTTTTGTCAAATTCTGAATGTGATATGCTAGGTACCATGATGAAATTCATTCATTTATTTAATTTGTCTCCTTTATTATTTTTTACAAATACCTCAGGGTGGTGAACATATTCAACACACTTTTCCTTCTATTTTCCCCACAACAACAATCCTAAGTAAATAGTGAGATTTAGACATAGGGGGAAATGAGCAGCATGGTGGTTTAGTGGTGAAGACGCTGGCCTCCCACTCAGAAGGTTGAGAGTTCAATCCTAGGTAGCGGCAGATGTTTCTCTATGTGGGTGCAAAGAGAATATATCTGCTGTGAACTCCACATAGGTATCAGGAAGGGCAGCTGAGCAGTAAATGCTCAGCTCCAATTAGTTGCCCAAATTTTACCCTGAATAAAGGGTCATAAAAACGGAGAAAATAGATAGAGAGATTGTCTTTCCCCTTTCTTTCCTCAAAAGATTGCATAAATATTTCATCTCATGTACTTCTTGATAGTGAAGTGCTATACAGTATCTCCGGTTTCTAAATTTTGCAAATTACTGTTTTCAGTTATGACATCATGATAGGCTACATTATCCTGATCTATTTTCAGAGGTAGGTTGACTGTGAGCTGGACAGTCTGGACATTGTAGCTCTCATACCTCAGAACAGAATCTTTTTTTTTTAAAGTTCAGTCTTCATGTTGACATATCAGATCTCAAAGAAGGATAGAATTCTGGGTTGGCCTAATAGTTCATTCTACCTGGTTGTAATTCATAAGACACCGCTTAGAACAGACTCTCTCAATGCTCAATTTGTGAAATATGAATTTCCATCTCAGGCCTGAGCTACATTTTAGGACCTTCCAGGTAAGGGCTTGTTCCAGGGGTGGTTTTCAATTTTTTTTTTTACTACCAGTTTGGTGGGCCTGGCTAGATGGGACATGTGACTGAGTGGGTGTGGTGAACTTGACATCACTCACACACACTCAGTCACATGACCCCCTCACCAAGCCATGCCCCCCTCACCAAGCCATGCCCACCGAAATGGTGACGAAAAGTTTTGATGGGAGAGGGGGGCCCTCCAGCCTCACCGGAGCTAAGGGAGTGCCAGCAAACTACCCAGTAAGAAAAAAAAAGTTTTTGTCCTCCCCAGCCCCCAGGAACACTCCACGGGCTTCAGCAGGACTGGGGGAAGGAAAAAATGGTCCCATTTTTGCAAAAAAAATGGACCAAAAATAGAGGCATTTTCCCTTCTCCCAGCCCTGCTGAAGCCTGCAGAGTGCTTCTGGAAGCTGGGGGAAGGCAAAAACACTTCTGTTTTTGTGAAAAATGGCCCATCTTTGAGACCTCTCTGGGACTGTCATGCACACGCCATTAAAAGAAAAAGGGGGGGGAAGTACATTTTTTACAATAAAGATTGTTCTGCGCATGTGCAGAACAGAAAATAAAGATGGTGGCGCCCAGGATAGAACCGGTACGGTCATGTGTTCAGCTGAGTTACTACCTATTCGGCCGAACCGGGCCAAACTGGTAGGAACGCACCTCTGGCTTGTTCTTGTGGGCATCAGTAAGCTTGGACACTACTCTTGATCCAGGTCACTACATCCACAAGTAATGCGGAATTCAATCCCTCATTTCCCAGAATTTTCAGTTTTTCTGAATTTTTTTTGTGGGGAGGGGAGGTTCTGAGGGTTCTGCTTTTTTAAAAAAAAAATGTTAAAGTTTGCATTGCAGGTTAATTCTAATGTATTTCAGTGTTCCTGATTTACGGGAACTGGGAGAAAAGGGAAATCTGCTTTCAGTTGGCATATCACAGACCTTAAGGTTGGAATAAGAAAGAAGGGAAAAGAACAGAAAGAGCATAAACAAATGGACTATCTTTTACATGACATACAGTTTACAACAGGGGTGTCCAAACTTGGGAACTTTAAGACTTGTGGACTTCAACTCCCAGAATTCCCCAGCCAGCCATGCTGGCTGGGGAATTCTGGGAGTTGAAGTCCACAAGTCTTAAAGTTCCCAAGTTTGGACACCCCTGGTTTACAACAAACAAACGAATCTTTTCCTTTCATTTCCTGGTACAGTCTAGGACAGGAGCATCAAACTCGATTTCATTGAGGGCTTCTTCAGGGTTGTGTTTGACCTCGGGGAGCCAGGTGGGTGTGGCCAGGCTGGGCATGGTCAGCTCAATTCACTCATGTGATCAAGTGCCACTTTTGCTAGTAGCTTGTTTTGCTAGCACTCTGCAACGTGGCCCTCCCAGGCTCCGTTTTCACTGTCAGAGGCATCGCAGGCCATTCCTTCATTGTTTCCAGGGTGGTCCCACATTTTATGTTCTGAGGTAATGAAGTACGAGGAGGCTGCTGAATGTTTAAGCTTTTTATTCGTAACAGTAACTTGACAGAACAGAGCAACAAAAACCCCGGCTGACAGCTATTTATACTGATAGCTGTCAGTCGGGGGAACCAATGGAGTAACTGGAATTCTACCGCCGAATGGAAGGGCCAAACATGGAAGACCGGGACAGCGCCACCTGCTGGTGGACGGCCTTGGTACACAACACCACGGGCCAGATCTAAGCACCCCATGGGCTTCATCCAGCCCACGGGTCTTCAATTTGACACCGGGTCTAGGAGATATATCTTCTTTCGAATGTGGACCTCAGAACCAATGGTGTCTACCATTGGTCAGGTAAAAACACAAGGGGTCAAATCTAGGTTTAATTCTTGAGAACGTCTCTTGAAATCAGTGAAATTAGAGATAACTAATTTACTTTATCCTATCTAAAAATGACCATTTTCCGCACCTTATTTGGTCATGAAAACCTTGAAAAGTTTGCTGTCACTTCCAGAGGATGGTTTTCTTTTCCCTCCGTCCTTTTCTGCCAACGTCTTTGTTCCTTGAGAACTTGATCCTGATTTCCTGGAAAGAGGGTGATGTCAAAGGGAGAGCAGATAGAAGTTGTGATTTCACGGTTGTTATTCCCCTTTCGTTGTAGGTCTGACAGCTGCGGCTGCTGCTGCGGCCGCAGCCACCAATGCGGCCATCGCGGAAGCAATGAAGGTGAAAAAAATTAAATTAGAAGCAATGTCAAATTATCATCCCAATAATAACCAGCACTCAGCAGAGTCTGAAAACGGGGACCTAAATTCTGCTGTGGGTAAGTTTTTGATCTAAAAGACACAATTAATTTTGTTTCTACCTGGAAACCACTTATGGACATTGTTCTTGAGATGGAAAAAAAATGAAACTAATTTTGGGTTTTGTCGATTAGACAGGTTCATTGTAAAAAGCAAAAACTTGAGGTTTTATGCTATTACCTTCTTCTACTGCACTAAAAGGAGTTGGAAGTCAATGCTTTTCCTTTCCTTTCCTCCTTTACCCTATACTTTTCTCTCTTCCTCTTTTCCTCCCTTATTTTCTTTGTACGTCTTTATTTAATATTTTGATCAACTCATAAAACATTTGAAAGCAGAAAGAGAATTGTTACAAAGATCTTTGCTTTTAAAAAGCCAGGAGAAATTACAGCTTAATTTCTTCTTTTTTGTTTTCTTTTCAGCCTTTTTTTTAAAAAAAACACTGTTATTTTTTTCAAGTATTTTTTTTTTCACATTAACACACTCTAAATATACTATCTGAAAATGTACTGTTCAATAAAGCTGTCAGAACATCTATCCATCCTATGGAAATAACCAACAGCTTACTTATTTCCAGGGTAGCATTTTTAAAAAATGTGGGATTCATCATTCCTGCTAACAAATTGAGTTAGACTGGACCGGTTAAAATATAGAATTCAGATTCTGTTTGTAGAAGACAAAATCCTGCCTGTTTAAATCCCAGGTCAGCTGAACAAGTCCTGCCTATCCTAAATGTTCCAGGTTGACTGAACAAAATTGAATTAGTGGCTATTTTGATCATTATGGGTGCCTAAAATTGTATTGTGGTTTTTCCCTCTTCTTGTTTCATATTTGGAACTTTTGACAACACTTTCGGTCTCCTAAATTCACAAGATGTGGCTTCTCCATGCAGTCAATTTCCTTTTCTTAACTATTTTTTTAATGGCTTTATTTCTTTCTAATGGCTGCTTTCTGCTCTCTGAGGTAAATTAGTGAGTGAACTGAAAGCTGAATTTGAATCCTGTTAACTGCTGTTCAAGGCAGAGGTTGCATAGACGTAAACCAGACATGACAATCTAATATATACTTTTTGTATTCTGCAAATTTTTGAGGTTATTCTTAAGGGTGACAGCTTGACAACTTTTTTGTTCTGGATCTCCCTGTACATATTTATTATTTAACTCCTACCCAGGAACAAAAGGAGCGCATATGCCCATGTCAGCAGATTTCAAGCAATTTTTTTCCGTCTTTGCTGTTAATATTTCAGCCATAGAAAATGCTACAGGTCGACTGAACAAAATTGCCATAACATACCTAGCCTCAGGGATGGGTGAAGGAACAAGGACAATGAACAACAGTCCCCCCAAAAAATTACTTAAACATGAGGGAAAAGTCAAGGAAAGAAACTTAAGATGTTTAGTTCAACTTTCTTTAATCAATGGAGAAAGAAAAGCAGTGAAGAGCATTTACTGTTTTTTTTTTCTAACCTGCAGAATAAAAACAGTTGCTTAAAACACATACTGTGTTGTGGTGGACTGTTAGAAAGTATCTGGATTCTAGTCAAGAGACCAAAAATCATAATATTAAGTACAGTAGTTTTCTGTATCAATAAGTGTTTTATATTTCGTGGGATATGGAGAGATGCTGGGGAAATATGCATGTAATGAATGGGGGTATGACTCTATATGTCTAGGATTGAAAAGGGATGCTGTGCCCCATATTCAGAGAAGAGCAACAAAGATGGTTAGGGGTCTGGAGACTAAAAAACATGAAGAATGAGGAACTGGGTATGTCTAGTCTACTCAAAAGAAGGACTAGGAGTGATATGATAGCAGTGTTCAATATTTGAGGGGCTGCCACAAAGGAGAGGGTGTCAACCTATTCTACAAAGCACCTGAAGGTAGAAGAAGAAACAATTGATGGAAAGTAATCAAAAATAGAACTAACTTAGAACTAAGAAGAAATCTCCTTACAGCTAGAACAATTATTCAGTGGAACAACTTGCCTCCAGAAATTTTGGGTGCTCCATCACTGGAGGTTTTTAAGAAGAGATTGGACAACCATTTGTAGAGAATGTTATAGAGTCTTCTATTTGTCCAAGGGGTTGGACTAGAAGACCTCCAAGGCCGTTCCAACTCTGTTATTCTGTAATGTGGCAGCTGACATGAAAT
Source organism: Natrix helvetica (assembly GCF_964273705.1). Taxonomy (NCBI): domain Eukaryota; kingdom Metazoa; phylum Chordata; class Lepidosauria; order Squamata; family Natricidae; genus Natrix; species Natrix helvetica. The sequence continues at coordinate 11,979,545 of NC_138549.1, read as the reverse complement.
ACCTTCCATCTGCGTTGTAAGCTGTCTTGTAGGTATGAAAAAGGAAAACCATTAGCTTCACTTCTTCTCCTTCTTGTGCCACATCCATCATCAGATGTTGGCAATCATGTTGGTGATCCTATTTTTACCAACAGCCGCATGAAAAAGTGTTGCTGAGTTTTGTCCAAATCAGACCCTTAGATTTTGAAGCCATGATGTTCTTCTTCTGCCTGGACCTCGTTTGCTTTCACTCTTTCCCCGGAGGATTCTAGAAGAAATATAGAGCAGTTTTTGCCAAAATTTGTGCAGCCTAGTAAGACACACTATGTTGAGTTTCATGGAACTGACCCTCTTATAAAAGTATTCTAAGCCAGGTGTGACCTCCTAATCGTGGTACAAAACAGCCACAAACGAAAAACATCTGAAATCTCACAAGGTCTCTTTTTGAGCAAGATTGCCAACGTGAAAGATGCCAGACATCACACAAGGTGCCAGAAAAGTCTTGTCAGATTTTAGCCTTATTAAATAGGATCCCGTGGGATGCTACTGCCTTGCCCAAAGTTGCACCATCCTGCCTGGTTCCAGTGACTATTTGGAAGGAAGGCAAAGCTCTGGTCTTTACTCCTGGTCAAATTCCAGCCTTTATTAAGTTGTTGGACAAATGTCCTACTGAGAGACTTAAAAGGATAAAACTGAATGAGCATAGATTGATATTGTTTTGGTGGTGGGATACATCTACTCAAAATTAAGTTGAATTCACTGAAATTTACTCCTGGGACAGGTATAAAACCTCCATCACTGCTTGGAAATGTTCTTAGAAAGGCTATTTATGTAAACATTCTTGTTCAGGAGAGGAAACTTCCATTTTAGCTTTTCAATTCATCAGAAGGCATCACTTACCGTATTTTTCAAAGTATAAGATGCATCTTTTTCCCTCAAAAAAAAAAAGGGTGAAAATCTGGGTGTGTCTTATACACTGAATACAGCATTTTTGGCCTCCTGAAACCCCGCCCCCTTCGCAAAAATGGCTGGGGACAGTCTTTAGGAGTCTTCCAGAGTGATGCTGGGGCCTGGGGAGAGCAGAAATGAGCGAAAAATTGAAAGTTTTTTGCTCGTTTTTGCCCACCCACCCCCATCACAGGAGCACACTATAAGGCTCCTAAAGGCTATGCATGCCCTTTTTTTTTGACAAAAATGGCCATTTTGGGGAGATCTGCAGAGTGCAAAAATGTTTTTTTTTTAATTTGTCTCTTCAAAATCTTCGTGTGTCTTATACTCCGGTGTGTCTTATACTCCGAAAAATATGGTAGTTGATCCTGACAGGCCTTCAGGAGGTAAAGCAGGGTTGGTTCTGGTTTGTATTTGGATGGGAGACTTATCAAGATGCCCCAACCCTGTAGATCCGAGTGGGAGGTTGTAAAAAGCACCTTAAGAAAAATCAGTAACCAATCTCTTTCATACCTTGACCAAGAAAACAGTGTAATTATCACAACTTGAAGGAGACTCCATGTTTCATTTCTTCATGTTTTATGTCTATGGAGATTCTCAGCCATCCAGGTCATGGATGTCCCAAAGATGCTTTTTTTAAGAGGCATCTGGACTTTCTGATACGAAAAAGTCCGGTTGCCTCTTGGAAAAGCACCTTTGGGTCTTCATGCTTTAAACTTCTCAAAATCCATTCATCCTACCTACTTAAACTAAATCATAGTTTCTATTAGACCACAAGTGTCAAACTCCATTTTATTGAGGGCCACATCAGGGCTGTGGTTGAACTCGGGAGGGCAGCCTGGCATGGCAAGCTGGCATGTTTCCTCTGAGCAATTAGGTAGACCAGGACAGCCAGATCTGTCCTGTTGTATCATCTGCAAACTTCAGTACTTTAACAGATGGATCTTTGGAGATGCTGTCATTGGTGTGTAGAGAGAAGAGAAGTGGAGAGAGCACACGTCCTGGAGGGAAGGATTTTTTTCTTCTAAAGGTCTCAACAGAAAACCTCTATTGACGTTCTGAAATTAAAGAAGAAACTAAAACACCACTATTATTGAATCAGGAATGGAAACAAAATTCTGTTAGCAGAGTACAGCCCATGTTGTGTTCTTCCCCTGTTCTTCCCTCACTATGATTCTGAATGCCCTTTAAGGAACATGAAACCTATTAAAGATAAAATTCCTCTAAAGTTTGATGAACGTTGGATGAAATTTGGTTCAAAGAAAAAATATATACTTCTGGGAGCCAGGAAGTCTGAATAGTGACATATTTAGGAAGGGGAGATAGAGACATCTACAGATATTTTGGGCTGTTTCAAATTAATCATTCAAGATTCCTAATTGTCAGCTTCTCCTGTCTTGGGCTTCTTTGCCCAATCACCAGCTCCGTGCTGTGTGATTTTCAGCACTTTCAACGAACTTCTGAGGTTAGCAGAGCAGTGAGAAGGTCACTGATGACCTTCGGTGTGGCTGAAGGTGGATTTAAACCACCGTCCCTTGGGGAGCATTTTAACCACTGCGGTATTCTGGCTCTCTATAACAATGTATTGAATTTGTTATCTCTTAATAAAGGTACTCTAAAAAATAATAGAAACCTTGGTCTAAATGGGGTAATTGCCAATAATAACCAATATTTCATATCCGTTTCTCTAACGTATGGAAGCTCTGCAGCAGGCACGGTGAAATATATGACTATAATACTTGCTGTCTCCTTTCCACAACTCATCGGATTCTTTTTAGTTTAATATTTATTTGCTAAGATGAGATGCTCGTCTATATGGTGATAAACAGTCTGGTCCTGGCATCTGAAGGTGACCTGTCATTTCATATGGACAAATCTCCTGCTTACTGAAATGTACAAAATAAATCATTAAAGCAGGCAGGTGCTCATTCCCAGTTTTAAATCACCATAGATTTATGATTTGAATTAATGCTTCATTTGGTCATAGAAATAGATGCAGAGACGGATGGTATGCAGCAGAGTAGCTTCCATACTGTAGCCTTCTTCATATTGATTACTCAGATGTCTTTGCAATCTCTTGTTTATATCAGGCACGGCCCTGTGACAGCTTGGCTGATACCAGCGGCCCTGCAGATAAGAAGGAATAATGTCTGGGTTTCTTCTCAGTGGCAACTTCTCCCACAGCACCCGAGTAAAGATAAATTATTTTGGCTCAGTGGTTTAAAGTCAAACCTAGCCCAGGCAGCTTTGGAAACATTCACGTGCAATTCAGTTTATTCCAGTCATGGAACAGAGACCAGAGCAAATAAAAAACAACACACAAAAAGTGAATATCCAATTAAAAGTTCTAGAATAAAATAACACGACAGGCAGGTTGTTGGGCTAATCAGAAAATGTTGTCCAGAATAAAACATGGTGTTAGCATAATTAAAGCATCAAAAAGAAGGATTGAACTCCATCACCACCTCTAGGGATGGTATTCACTTACTTTCCCTACCGGTTCGCAAATGTGAGCGTGCACAAGCCCCATCCATGCCTGTGCTTGAGCTTCTGCACATGTGCTTTGATTGTGCACATGGCTTGCACGTATGCATGATGCAGTGACGTGCGGTGACCTTTATGACTGGTGAGGCTGGTGACGTCATCAAACCACGTGGTTGCTCCGATCGCAGGGGCGCAGCCCAAACGGAGAAATTTCTTCAGCTCCAGCCTCAATCAGCGCAGCCGTGGTCCCCTTCATCTTGCCTCAGGAAGGAGGGGAATGGGACCACGTGTGCAGGGTAAGGGGATTGCGGCTCTGCTAATCTGAGGCTGTGCGCTGAGGAGCCGCCTGCACACGTGGTCCCATTCCCCTTGCAAGGATCCCGGGCTCGCCCAATGCAAAAAATGCCTGGGTACCGTGTTTCCCCGAAAATACAACCTGTCCTGCGCTCACTGACCTAGTGTTATCCCGAAAGCGCCAAGTTACAGGAGCCGGGGGTGGGGGGAGCGCTCACGTTGCTTGCCGCCTTCGGTATACCGCTAGGTTGGGGAGTGGCGTTCTGTCCGGCCAGAGGGGAGAGTTGCCGGGAAACTCTCCAGCCGGGAAAAGCACCATTCACTGACCTCAGCAGCCGCCCCGCAAATCCCCTCTCCAGCCGGGAAAAGCGCCATTCACTGACCTCAGCAGCCGCCCCGCAAATCCCCTCTCCAGCCGGGAAAAGCGCCATTCACTGACCTCAGCAGCCGCCCCGCAAATCCCCTCTCCAGCCGGGAAAAGCGCCATTCACTGACCTCAGCAGCCGCCCCGCAAATCCCCTCTCCAGCCGGGAAAAGCGCCATTCACTGACCTCAGCAGCCACCCCGCAAATCCCCTCTCCAGCCGGGAAAAGCGCCATTCACTGACCTCAGCAGCCGCCCCGCAAATCCCCTCTCCAGCCGGGAAAAGCGCCATTCACCAAGCCCTTGCGCAGCTGTCCCAGGTGACCTCTGCTGGCTGCTGCTGCCCGCCGCCGCCCCGCTCCGCTCCGTGCATAACTTCCAAACTCCAAAACTTCCAGCATCGCCCGCTCTAGGAGTGCTCTCTATGGTGGGCCGGCTGCTGGACAGAGAGTTTTCCGGACAGTCTTCCAGCAGCCGGCCCACCATAGAGAGCACTCCTAGAGCGGGCGATGCTGGAAGTTTTGGAGTTTGGAAGTTATGCACGGAGCGGAGCGGCGGGGCGGCGGGCGGCGGCGGGCAGCAGCAGCCAGCGGCGGTCGCCTGGGAGAGCTGCGCAAGGGCTTGGTGAATGGCGCTTTTCCCGGCTGGAGAGGGGATTTGCCGGGCGGCTGCTCAGGTCAGTGAATGGCGCTTTTCCCAGCTAGAGAGGGGATTTTCCGGGCGGCTGCTCGTGAGCATAGTTACCTCATGGCTACTTCGCCCCTGAGGCTGTGCCCGGCTCTTCGGGAGCCAGTTCACAAGAGAGCAGCCGCCCGGCAACTCTCCCCTCTGGCCGGACAGAACGCCACTCCCCAACCTAGCGGTATATTGAAGGCGGCAAGCAACGTGAACGCTCCCCCCACCCCCGGCTCCTGTAACTTGGTACTTTCGGGTTAAGGCTAGGTCAGTGAGCGCAGGACAGGTTGTATTTTCGGGGAAACATGGTACCTAGGCATTTTTTGCATTGGGCGAGCCTGTGATCCTTGCAAGGGAAATGGGACCACGTGTGCAGGAGGCTCCTCAGCACACAGCCTCAGATTAGCAGAGCCGCGATCCCCTTCCCCTGCACACGTGGTCCCATTCCCCTCCTTCCTGAGGCAAGATGAAGGGGACCGCGGCTGCGCTGATTGAGGCTGGAGCTGAGGAGCCTCCTGCACACGTGGTCCCATTCCCCTTGCAAGGATCCTGGGCTCGCCCGATGTAAAAAATGGCGAGATCGGCACACTTGGGGCTGCTGCTGAGATGTCCAGGGAGGCTAAACCAAGCCGCGCGCCTCTCCCAGCCACTTTCACGGCTTCCTGGAGTAATTCTTTTTTATTTTCATGACGAGAGTGGTGAGGCTCCGCCTCCCCTGCCTCCCCTGACTGCACGTCACTGGCATGATGCATGCGGCTTGAAAATGTGCCTAAATAGGATGGCATAGAGCTGGGGTGGGTAGACGGACCCACCTGATGATTTCTACTTCTGGTTCGGTTGAACCGGTTCGAACCGGCTGAATACCACCTCTGATCATCTCCCAAAGTTCTATGTGGCAAGACAGCCATGGATTGGGGTGGACTATACTGAAAAGAAATTTAGTAAGACCAGCAAGTTCCATAATTTAGAACGACCGTTGAAAACATCCTGACTTAATTGATCTTACCAGCAAATACATAAGCAGGAGATCAGAAGCTGATATTCACAAGGAACAAGATCCCACAGATCAAGATAGCAAGAGTGCTTTCAGTTTGACATGGAGATATCCGAGGAGGCATTCTATTGAATACTTATTGAGTCCTGATCTCCCATTAACTAATTAGAGTTCTATCTTTTAAGCCATCTCCAAGGAAGCCCTACCTTCTACACAAACTTGAAGTTTAAATATTATATAGGAACCTATTCAGATTTAATAGGAAAGGTGTGTTTAAAATAGACAACCTGAGACGTGGGAGTCACGTGTGGATTTGAATGGTTTCAGTAGATTCCAACAAAATCATTTGGAGCCCCTCATCCCCCAAGAAAGATATTTGTGTCTGCTGCTATCCTTCTTAAATCTCATCTTTCCAGAAAAGTACAATTGTCAGTTTGATATATATGACCATTAAGTGATGCTGTAGAACACATGATATGGGGAAAGTCGTCTCCTTAAATCCTGTTTTCACTCATGGACCACACTAACCAGGGGTGGGATTCTACCGGTTTGGATTGGTACGGGTAAACCGGTAGCTCCAAAGATCAGACGGGAACGAACCGGTTCACTCCCACTAGCAAGTGGGCCCGCCTGCCCCTGTAATTTACCTACTTTTATCTTCTCAGCTGAGTCCAGGGTGGGTTTGCTTGGGTTTGGGAGAACCCATAGCTAACAAATTCCACCCCTGTCTGGCTCCTCCCACCCTTCCCCAGAGACTCTTCGTGGCCCATTTTAGATGCGAGGAAATTGGCCCATGTGGAGGCTCACAGAGGGGGAATAACGGGCCTCCTGAAAGGCCTCTGGAACCCAGGGGATATAGCTTTTGCCCTCCCAGAGGCATGAGGAAAGCCCTTGGAACCTGGGGAAGGTGAAAAAGCCCCCTCCTGTGTTGCAGGAGGCTGACTAGGCCACACCTACCATGGCCCTGCCCACTCAGCAACCAGGCAGAGAACCCGTTGCTGAAATTTTTGGAGCCCACCCCGGGCTGAGTCACGCAGCAGAGTGGATTGCTGCGCTTCAGCTGTTTTCCTTACCGAGCAGTAATCCGGAAGGTAAGTCTCCTCTAAACTACACCTGTGTGTGTAACATGCATCAGGCACATGCGCGAGCTCAGCAAACCGTTTGTTAAACTGGTAGGATTCCACCCCTGACACTAACTAAGTCCAGAATCTAGACTGGATTGGATTCAAATAATCCATTTTCTCCCAGACTACCTTAACTACAGGCCATGCCATCTTTTCCAACAGCCATGCCACAGAGGGAAGACTGAAGGCTGAATTACTTTCCAAAATCTTTTTCAGGAATACCACGCTTTCTGGAAGGGAACATTTGTGGTTTAAATCCTAAACATCCCAAACCTCTCGTCATTCCCAAATGAACTCTATTTAACCCGTTGACTTCCCTCAAGGTAAACAAGCAGAAAACTCCCAGGTGTAACATGATCTGCTAGTAGTGAATCTCAGCTCCATGTATTCTGTATCCCCTGAAGCTATAACAATTCCTGCAACCACAGAAGATGTCATCCAAAGAGGGCAAAGAAGATGGATGAAATGGTAGCATTGGGCAATGCCTATCTAAAGGCCCAAAAGAGCTTATTCTTTCATTTTCCTTTTTCCTTTTTCCTTTCCTTTCCTGCTGGAACCAGCATAAAATGACACTGCTGATGGTCAGTGATTTGTTACTAAATTTCCATGGCATGCCCTGGGGGACTGTCTGAGACACAAAAGGGTTTTGTGAACTAGATGCAGACTGATCGTTGATCGCTTCCCTGTGGAGAATGCCCTATTTCCAGCATTCTGCTGCCTGTCTTTGTACTGGTGACAGAGATATAGTCTTTCTCGTCTGTCATCAGCGCCACCAAGTAAGCGTGCAGATGGATTCCTACCTCTCTTCAAACTGCTCACAGCAAGTTGCCCGCCATCTGTGCTTTGGGCATTAACCCCTCCTTCCTTGCCCTCCATTGTCCAAAAGACCATGGGACCTTGGAAGCTCCACACTTTTGTTCAGAGGGACGGTGTAGATTTTAACAGATTAACAGAGTTGGAAGGGACCTTGTAGGTCATCTAGTCCAACCCCCCTGCCCAAGCAGGAGACCCTACACCATTTCTGACAAATGGCAGTCCAGTCTCTTCTTGAAGGCCTCCAGTGATGAAGTTCCCACAATGTCCAAAGGCAAGCTGTTGCATTGGTTGATTGTTCTCACTGTCAGGATGTTTCTCCTTATTTCTAGGTGGAATCTCTGCTTGATCAGTTTCCATCCATTATTCCTTGTCTGGCCTTCAGGTGCTTTGGGAAATAGCTTGACCCCCTCCTTTCTGTAGCAGCCTCTCAAATATTGGAACACTGCTATCATGTTTCTCCTGGTCCTTCTCTTTACTGGACTAGCCATGCCCAGTTCTTGTAACTGTTCTTCATATGTTTTAGTCTCCAGTCTCCTAATCATCCTGGTTGCTCTTCTCTGCACTCTTCCTAGAATGAACATCTTTTTTATAGTGTAGTGACCAAAACTGGATTCAGTACTCTAGGTGGGGTCTTATTAAGGCTTTATAGAATGGTGTAGAATAGATCTTTTTTTTTTTTTTTACTGCTGCTGCACACCGATGGCTCAAATTTAACTGGTTGTCCACTAAGACTAGATGACTAAGACTCCTTTCACCACTCTTGAAGGATACTATGATTCTGGTAGAACTTTGAGCTACAACTACAGAAAAATCATGAGAGAGGGGGAAGAGAGAGCGGGGGGAGAGGGAGCATTCTCCAGATATATCTGCTTTCTGGTATGGAAGGTTGTAACACACTCTCTATTTGTCTATGGAAATTCTCAGTCATCCCGATCATGGTTATCCAAAAGATGTTTTTTCAAAAGGCGATTAGGCTTTATTTTTCCTTGACCATGTTTCGCTTCTCATCCAAGAAATGAACTGAATGAAGAAGCTTCTTGGATGAGAAGCGAAACATCTTAAAGGAAAAACAAAGTCCAATTGCCTTTTGAAAAAGCACCTTTGGTACATTTTCCATATTTTTAGGACCAACATGAACCTTTAGTAATCGGTCTTGATTTCTCTAGTCACAGATCACCTTTGACAGAGTACCAATTCAGATTCAAGTTGCTTCTTGCATTGGATTGTATCAGTGGTAGGATTCAAAAGTTTTCACTACCGGTTCTGTGGGCGTAGTGTAGCTTGGTAGGTATGGCAGGGGAAGGATATTGCAAAATCCCCATTCCCTCCCCACTCCTGGGAGCTTACTGCAAAATCCCCATTCCCTCCCCACCCCACTAACCTGCTTTCCAGCTCAGTTCTTCTGTGCAGGGCAACCAAAGAAGACCCAGCCAATCAGCTGAAACTCAGAAGGCAGCGACTAGATGGCAGTGGAGCCAGCGAGAGGTGGTATTTGCCGGTTCTCCAAACTACTCAAAATTTCCGCTACCGGTTCTTCAGAACCGGTCAGAACTGGCTGAATGCCACCCCTGGACTGTATAGAGAGGGAGATGACGTTTGGTGGAGATAGACAAGATCCACCAGCAAAGCATCTAACAAAGCAACAAAAAAAAACTTAATTTCTGATCTGATCTACCTAGTGGGGTTAACAGACTATCACTATTTGAGATAGACTCATCTTTATTAGACTGTCACAAATCTTAAGCTAACTGATGGATTCTCCATGGATACTAAACTTCATAAGACCTCATACTGCAACTGTGATTGTCAACTTCTTGTGCATAGACTTATTTGCTTCACCTTTGAGGATCTCTCCAGGTATAGTGTCTTAACCATCCCTGCTATTCAATCTGCAAGACTATATCTTTAAACTTTTAGTTCCTAGTAGGTATTATAATTTCTCCTTCCAAAGGTCTCCAGAACGTTTACTTAAACAAGGCATTTTATGTAATATCAAAAGTATAGCTTACTTTGGGTTGGGGGAATGATCGAAAAAGAAACAAGGAAATGCCTTACTTAGAAAAAAAAGAGATTTAGCCAATTGCTGTGGAATTGGGTCTTATCTATGTTCCTGTTCTAGCCATTAATGTCAGAAAAATACTGTGAAAATATTCTAAGCCATTCTCCAAGGATCTGAGAAGAATTTTTGCCATTACCTAATGGGGTGAACTACATATGTCTTGTAAACAACGATCAACAATAGTAAATTACTTGAAGGTCGGAAATGAGTTCATTTATAATATGATCTCAAAACAGATGTTCCAAAAACAAATGTCATTGTTTGCACTGTAATTATACTTTTTTTTTTCAAAAACTCTTGCTATTATTTCTTGAAGGAAATGAAGCAATCGCAGAGGCTTGAGTATTCTCCTTTTCCAAACACGGTTAGGAAACGTAATATTGACTTACAATAATGCATAACAACCACGAGTTGTGTTGAGAAACAGAGGGTGCTTTTGACACACTAGACTTCCTTTTATCTGCACAAATGTACATTATTCCTAAAAGGAAGAGCTCTGTTTATGATAAGTCCAGATCTGTTGCCTGAGATAAACACACATTTTTTTTAAAAAAATGCATTTGTTTCTTGCTTTTTAGAAGAACAGAAGCACTAGGGGGAAAAAATTGCTCAAGCTAACCACCTCCAGAAAGAGAATTGAATGCAATCATTTCATATTTTTTTGTTCTCATTTTGCGGGCTTGTTTTTAGAAGGAAGAATTAATTTTACGGCTCCAGGAAAGGGGGGGAAAAAAAGGGGGGGGAGGAAATAAAAAAAGTTGCGAGTCCTTGAGAAAACAGAGAGAACACATGCTGGTCAGCCAGGAATCAGCTCTGTGATTGCACATCTGAATCTTTTCTTGGCAATGTTAATGAACCTCAAATCCTCTCTATAATTAGATGAGGGAATTGCTTATATTTTCAAACAGATGATGCTGCCATAATGAAACGATTGACAGGGAATTTAAGATTGTCTACAGTAGTCATTTGGTTGGGGGCTTCCCCCCCCACCTCCCACCTTCTGAAGTTTAGAAAGAAGACGAATGGTAGACTTGGGTCCTAAGAGAGGGAGCAATTTACGCTGAATGCTATGACAGGTGTCATCTTTCCGAGAGGGGAGGAGACGGAGAGGGGAGGATGTGGGGCAAAGAGAGGCCCAGGTTTGGGGTTTTTTTTTTTGGTGAGTGCGGATGTTGTGTGTGTGGGGGGAGGGGTCCTGTGTATCTCTTGCCTTGGTTCTTTTAAAAGGGGCCGGGACTCCAGAGATGGATCTGGATTGAGTGCACAGCTGTAACGGCTGATGAGCTAATTGCGCCTTATCGCTCAGCCCCATTCATCTTCATTTTTTACCAATTACTGAGAATTATCTGTGTTCTCAGTTGGATATGAGAGTTAATCCTTTTTGGTTAAGCTGCAGTACTGTGAGCAGATTCTAAATTGGAGGGTGAAGAAGCCAGAGAGCAGGCTCATTCGGAAAGTCTCTATTCGGTTGCTGGGTTGCTATTTCGTGAGATTTATTCCTTTTTTTTTCAGTTGTCTCAAAACAAAATGTGCCACCTTTCTCCTTCAAGGAGCTGCTTCCATATTTTTTTTAAAAAAGATTTAAAGCTTAATTTTTTGGGTGCAGGTTTCATGATTCAAACTACATCTGGTGCCCAATTCAAACTTCAAAAAAAAAAAAAAAACGTTCTGAGACGAATTAATTAGATGTGATATAATTGTGTCCCTTCTTGGGCTAAATAACTTTGAATAGAAGAATAACTCAAAACAAGTTGCTTCCAACCTACATTTGGAAATCATTCAGGGTCTTTTTATCAGACCTGTTAGGGTCAGGGATTAAAACCGCCACCACTGAATCATTATAAAGCAATACACTGAAAACTTCAGGGGGTATATTTTATGTTAAGCATACAATTGTCCTGCTGAACACAAAGATTCATACTTTTTTTTTTATTTTCCTGGACAAGGCTGTTCAGTCATTAGTCTGAAAAATCAGATTTTAGGGGGAAAAAAGCACTGTGAATTTAGGTTTATTAAGGAGTTAAGAGACATTGTTTAAATTCTCCTGGCTCGGGTTTGATGTAATACTCTTAGCAGCAATTAGCCGATTTATAAAACAATGAAGGGAAAAATCCTAATACTAATGCTAAGTAATAATGATGTTTAAAAATAAGGGGAGATGTTTCTCCACTTTTTCATTAAACTTATAGTTAGTAATATTCATTACAAATAAAATTGCAACTGTTGAAAAACTATTTTTTTTAATGTAGAAAAGTTATATTTATTCAGTTGGGTGATTAGTGATTCCTAAGAGATAACTTAATATTAGATAGGCTACAAAATAAATATGATTTAGTGTTTATTTATGAAGTTCAGCAACTATTTGTTAGGCTTATTTGTTGTAGCTCCAACCTCTTTGTGCACCAATTTCCTTTTTATTTCCCTGATCAATGCATCTATAATTCTTTTTCAAAAGAAGATGAAGACCTTTGCTATGATTCTGGGTATAATCATCATTACATTCACAGTTTTAGTAGAATGTTATTTTTAGCATGCTGTGATATTGTGCGTTGGTTTGATGGTATCCCATTGCTAAATCATACTAAAGAATTCTGTGGGTTTTTTTTTTTTCTTCTTCACCAATGTAGGGAAGGAAGTATTCTGAAACAACTAAAGATCAAAACATAGTTAACTTCACCTCAACCAATTTCATTTCTGAAAACTTCATGTGATGAGATACCAGTCTGTTTCATAGGAATTTATCATTGCTGGGTGGGCTTTCTTCACTGCTCCGAACATGGTGTATTGCAGAACTAAAGCATTTCAACTAAATCCGGTTTTATGGAATGCTATTTTAATTTGGGGACGCAGTGGGACAAAGTGGCTAAGACATTGAGCTTGTCGATCAGAAAGGTTGGCAGTTTGGTGATTCAAATCCCTGGTGCTGCATAATGGAGTGAGCTTCTGCTGCTTGTACCAACTTAGCAGTTGCCAACTTAGCAGTTCGGACGCGCATAAAAAATGCAAGTAGAAAAATAGGGACCACATTGGTGGGAAGATAACAGTGCTCCGTGCACCTGTTATGCTGGCCATAAGACCACGGAGATGTCTTCGGAGAGAGCTGGCTCTTCAGCTTTGAAATGGAGATGAGCACTGCCCTCTAGATTCGGGAGTGACTAGCATACATGTGCGAGGGGAACCTTTACCTTCTTTTAATTTTATGAACCATGCAAGCTAGGTGTGCTGTCCTGAAATCATAAGAACAAATCTGGGTGGGAATATAGAATGTGAAGACCCAAGGAGGAATCGTAACTTGTGGCAGATTTTGGATACCAAAGCTTATACCCCTGAGTTCTCTCACAACCTGATAATACAGGTTATATGGGGAATAACCCTATTCACCTTCCAAGGTGAGCTTGCCAACCTTATGTCAGCCTTCTTCCACCTATGAGAATCCATATTTCAGACATAAAAGACTAGACAGAAGCAAACTAGAATTCAAAAATATCAGCCCAGAGGTTTCACTACTCCAGAAGTCCCATCTCCAACCTGAAGTTAGCTGTCCTTGAGCACAAGTTTCCATCCCAAAGTAGGAGATCTGCAGTGCTTATATGTGTGGGCTCTACTTCAAATGTGTTTAATTGTGGGTAAGATTTCCCTCATATTATGAGTCCCTCAAGTCATCAATAAAAGAATGCCTGTATTACACGGAAAAACTATGTGATAAAAGAGTATTATCTATAAATAATTTTAATTGTATGGACGTTATACCCCCCGTACCCTTTCTACTGCCCTTACCCCCAAAAATGGATTAATGTGTGTCAAGCACAGGAAATGCAGGCAGTTCAAATGAATATAAAGGTTTATTGAAAGCTTAAGTTCTTTACAAAAACCTGAGTTACTAAATGGTCAAAGCAAAGTGGCGATAGATAAGAGTCAGTAGAATTCAAGATGGGCAGGACTGAGATCTCTTGTGGGCGCAATGGGACTCAAGATTGATGACACGTTTGATCTCTCCCTCAGGCTCAGTCTGGTCATATCCTACATGATTTTATAGTCATTTCTGTCTCTTGGGAAAAGACCAGGAGTGAGATTCAGCTGGTTCGGGTTGGTTCAGATGAACCGGTAGCTCCGACGATCAGCTGGGGGAGCAAACCAGGTTCGCTCCGATGCTCAAGTTGGCACGCCCACCTACACTTTACTTACCTATATCTTCTTAGCTGATTCTATGCCTCAGCTGCGTTACTCCCAGTAATAATGTGGAAGTTAAGTTTTGTTAAAACTGGTGATGCATTCTACGCGCACTTCAGATACAAACCAGTGGTGGGTTCCCGATCGTGGTGCAACCGGTACAGTGCATTGGGGCCGGGCACCCACCACATGAATGCACGCAGCCCACAGGCACACTTCTGAGCATACACGTGTATACTTACGACGCTCCAGCTACTTGGCGTAGCGTCACACAGGCACAGTATGTTCTGAGTGCAAGTGCAGAAGGCCCCAAACAGCTCAACAGCTGTAACAGCTTGGTAAGGAGTGTGGGCTCTATTTATCATCTACCTACCTACCTACCTACCTACCTACCTACCTACCTACCTACCTACTGACCTATCTAGCTATTTATCTGTCTGTCTTTCTATCTAATTAATTTTCCGCCCATCTTTTATCCAATGATTTGTTTATTTGTTTGCTTATTTATTAAATTTATATTGCCACCTATTTGCCCATGGCATCTCAAAGTGGGTTACATAATTTAAAACCACGTCTTTTTAAAAAAACCAATAAAACTAATAAAAAGAATCAGATAAATTAATATAATAAAATCACCCCCCTCCCCAAACACACACACACATCTTCCACCCCCAGCGACAGCAGATCACACGAGCCATTGAATGGTCTGCATCTCACTCTGGGTTCCCCCAGGCCCGCTGGCAGCACCAGGTCTTCAGCACCTTCCAGAAGCGCGTCAGAGTGGGGGCTATTCTAATCTCTGGTGGGGGGTGGGATGACGATCCAGAGAGAGGGAGCCACCACGGAGAAGGCCCTTCCTCTGGGTCCCAAGACTTACAGCAAAATATGCTGTATAAAGGTAGTCCTTGACTAAACTAACATTAAATGATGGTTCAAAGTTAAGATGGCCTCAGGAAAGGTAACTAAGAGCATGTCCTTGAAGTTAGAAACATCATACCATTCTTACATCCAAATGATTGCAATTCAGCTGATTGGAACTGGCTCACATTGATGATGGTTGCCCCATCTTTTGTGGTCATGTAACTGTGATTTGCCGCCTTCCCAAGTGGATTCTGACAAACAAAGTTAACTGGGGAAGCTGGATTCACTTACTGACCACATGATTCACTTAAGGACCATCTTTTCACTAAACCAATGTAAAAATGTTTCCTCCAAAAATCAGGTCCAGCCATGTGATGACTTGCTTAATGATCACATTGCTCGGAGACCAAAATGCCAGTCTCAATTGTGTTCGTAAGTCAGGGACAGCCTGTACTCGCATTAAAATGATCTCCAAGGGCAAGGGTTGATAATTTTGTTATCACAATTTAATTTATTGCTCTAGTCTTTTTGGGGGGAGGGGGGGAAGGAGAATACTGTAGTTTTTAATTATCTCTGCAGTTCAAACGCTATGGATGAGTCATTAACCCAACCAGTGGTGGGTTTCAAATTTTTTTAGAACCTCTTCGGTAGGTGTGGCCTGCTTTGTGGGAGTGGCTTGCTGGCCATGTGACTGGATGGGAGTGGCTTGCTGGCAATGTGACTGGGTGGGAGTAGTTTGCCAGTCATGTGACTAAGTGGGTGTGGCTTGGCAGTCATGTGACTGGGCCAACTTGTAAAATGTGGTGAAACTCACTTAACAACGCTCTTGCTTAGCAACCAAAATGTTGGCTCAGAAACTCTGGCATTTGAACCACGCAAGTCTTAAAGCTGTCAAGTTACAAGACCCTTGCACCCCTAACCCTTTAGAAAAAAAAAACCCCAGGGGTGTTCAAACTTGACAACTTTAAGACTTGTGGACTTCAACTCCCAGAATTCCTCCTCCCGCTCTTCATCTTGATGATGTGCGGACGGGCGGGGGGAGGGAGCTGGAACCGCTTCTAAACGGCACTGTAGATTTGTGGAACCTCTTCCATAGAAGAGGTTAGAACTGGCAGGAACCCACCCCTGAACCCAACTAACATGATCTAAACAGAGAAGCAAAAATTGATCAGGGAAGGCAAAAGGACCTGAGAATTGCAAGATATGAGGATGGGCATACCAAAGGCTGAATTTGGTCAACATACATTGATGACATGAGCCATTACACTTCTATCCTTCACAATCAGGAGGCTGTGAGTTCGATCCTAGGTAATGGCAAATATTTCTCTCTCTGGGCACAATGAGAATGTATCTGCTGAACGAAACTCCGCATTGGCAACAGGAAGGGCATCTGGCCATTAAACACTCTGCTAGCTCCATTCAGTTGCCCAGACTCCCTTCCACAAGGGATTATGAGGTTGTTAAAAGGAGATTATGATTACACTCCTAGAGGAAAGTTTTAAAAATCTCTCCTTCACTGTTCCTTCTCTGCTTTGAAAGATGGAAACATCTTTACTTTCCCCCTTATTATTGCTCAATTGAGAATTTCCCTACTTGGTTTACATATATGGGGGTGAAGTAAATTTCTGGCTGAGAAAGAGGCATAGGGAGGGTGAAATTTACTTAAATGTCTGATGGAGAGAGAGAGAAATTCCAGATGTTGATATGAAGATTTTATAAAGTTAATTTTGCTAAAAACATTCAAAGAGATACAGAAGTTGGGCCAATAGAGGAGAAATTGACCTTGCAATCTGCTAATGAAGAAAGCCCTTAATAAAAACAAAAATAAAGAGTTTACATATCTTTTATTTTTATTTTTGCAGAAACACACATAGGACAACACACATAATATAGAATCACAGATTTAGATGTAAGGGGATAGAAATAGAGCTTGCAACTTCTTTGTAAAAATAAATAAATTTCATAAGCATAATTTTGCTTATTTAAAAGACCAACTCATTCTAATTCAATATTTCTCATTAAAAATGAAAAAAAAAAACACCAAATCCACAAATTATAAAGGTAGTCCTCAACTTATGACCACAATTGGGCCTGACATTTCTGTTGTTAAGTGAGACATTTGTTAAATGTCCTTTTCTTGCCACCGTTGTTAAGTGACTCGCTGCAGTTGATGAGTTAGTAGCCCCAGTTGTTAAGTGAGTCTGGCTTCCCCATTGAATCTGGTTGTCAGAAATTTGCAAATGGGGATCGGGTGACCCTGGGACACAGCAACTGTCATAAAGATGAGTTCGTTGCCAAGCATCCAAATTTTGATTGCATGGCTATGGGGATACTGCAATAGTCATAAGTGTGAAAAGCAGCTATAAATCACATTTTTTTCAGTTGTAACTTTGAAAGGTAAAGGATTTTTGTAAGCCGAGGATTACCTGTATTAGGAGTGGTTTCAGAAGGAAACACACACACACACACACACACACACACACACACTTTGTTTTTGTTTTTTTAAATCCAGTCAGTCTATTAGGCAGAGCCATAGATCCAAAAGTTCTACTTGATGTTGTATTCTTACAAATCCTTTGTTGTGGCCTGTTGCCACCAGCTCCTCCAGCAGCCAAATCAGAGGAAGAGGAGGAGGCGTGGAAGTCAGGGTCAGCATTAAGGCAACCTGGGAGCTCCGAGGGGGAAGAGGGAATGGAGCTGGCAGAGGTAGATCCAGAGGTGGAGCCTGAGCCATCCATCAGCCCTCAGATGGAGAGTCAACAACCCCCAGGTCTGGAGGTGGCTGATAGGAAAGAGGAGGAACAGCTGTATCCAGTGCCTGACGGATGTGCAGAAGGCAGAGGAGAGCAATGGAAATCTATGGGCTGATCCTTGGGACAGAAGATCCACCGCTGCTAGCAAAGGTCCACCCTAGCTCTTGGGATAAAAGGCAGGGGCGGAGATGAATAGGTGTTGCAGACAACTATTCATTTCCCTGCCAGACAGACTTGTTAGCCTGCATTGAGAGAGAAACTTTTTTTTTTTTTGCCGGGGCTGCTGGGGCTCCTAATAAAGGGAACATTGATTTAAATACAGAAGGTTTGTCACATTTGGGGAGCTGGATCAGAACACCCTTATTAAAGCATGTGAGAATGTTCTTTAGGGATCCAGGCACCAGAAACGATTCCTATTTCTAATGTGTTTTTTTTTTCTCGATCTGCATGGAAGAGATTGACAGGTGACATTTGTTCGGAAATGCATCCGATTATTTTGCGCTCAATAAAGGCTAAGCAAACTGTCTTTAAGATCCAGTCTCCTCCGGAAAGTATAACAGAGTGCATCTCCTTTTGCAGGATGCAAGATCCAACAACCATCTTTTCGTTTGCTATTTTTAAAAGGCAAAATTGATGGATAAAACATACCTGCTGCCTTTGGGGACCGGACAGGAGAAATCAGAGATGGCTGCGAGAACAAACAGAAGGGGCGGGAGGTGGGGGAAACCAAGGATTTGAATACGGCTTTCTCGGAACAGCAGGGTTTAATGGAAAGATAGGCCTCTCCATTTATTTGGCACTGAGAGAATCGCCCGTTTGATAATGTTGTTATTAAAACAGTGTGCGCAGTTCATTTTCAACAGTTTTGAATTAGAGCCTGCACTAATAAAACCGATGCGCTTTCCTTCACAAAGGGCAGGCCTATTAGTTAATGTAGCTGCCGCAGAGCCTCGTGGACTGTGCCTTCAGCTCTATTAGTGCATCGCAGCATGCCAAGCAAAGAGGGTTGGGGTTTTTTTTCAAGAGTCCCGCTGGCGGAAGGTAATGGCATTAGAGCATCTTTTCTCTCCGAACCAGGATGGTGGCGTGAATGTTTCCCCTCTCTTTTTCCCTTTCCCCTTCCTTCTCGGCACTCTTGGTGGCTCAAAAGACATTTGGCTTTCAGAAAGATCTCCTTTTCCCTCCGATCTGATTATTCCTTTCAGTCACTTTAGCCCGGGCAAAGGAAATGTTATTATTTAAAACCTGCCCGAGCAGCATGGCGCACGCCTGATAGCGAGCGCATTCGAAGTGAAGTGCCTCTCTGCTCGCGATACGGATCGGCTCAGTCGCACGCTGTACCAGCTGTCATCTCGGCCATACTGCTGTGATTTAATTAGTCTGTTTATGTCCTTTCTAATAATATTTCCGTCTCTGCGAAAAGGGCAAAGGCGAGCGGCTTCTTTCGCTCGCCTTGGGTTCCCGCGCGGTGGAGGAATGCGGCCCGCATCCACTCTGCTGAGATGTGAGATTAGATCATCGGTCCTCATCGTTTCAAACGGGCTGATGAATTGTTCAGCCAAGGACTGGACGGGTTGCCTGGGGTCTGCTGGAGAGGGGACTTAATCTGCTGGGGGAGATTCAGAGATGGGTTCAGGGCAAGGTTTGCTTCTGGCCAGAAGGTCAGGTCCTGAGGGAGAGAAAGAGTTGAGTGACGTTTTCATTGGGCATTGCAATGCTTGTTTTCTACTGCTATTAGAAGACAAAACTGTGGTTCTTTCTGCCACCTCCTCCACCTCCTCTTCCTCCTCTTCTCTCCTCCTTTTCTTCCTCTACCAACTCCTCCTCTTCTTCTTTTTCCTCCATTTCCTCCTCCTCATTTTCTCTCCTCCTTTTCTTCCTCTACCAACTGTTCCTCCTCTTCCTTTTTCTCCTCCCTCTCCTCCTCCTCTTTCTTCTTCCCCTTCTCACATTTGCTCCTTCCTTTTTTCTCTACCAACTCCTCCTCTTTCTCTTTCCTCTCCTCCTCCTCCACTTTCTTCTTCTTCTCCTCAAATTTTCTCCACCTTTTTTCCTCTACTAACGCCTATTATTCTTCTTCTTCCCCCCCTCTTCTCTTCCTCTTCCCTCTTCTCCCCCTCTTCCTTATCCTCCTGTTTCTTCCTCTTCCTCCTCTTATTCTCTTCCCATGTTTTCTTCTTGCTCCTTCTCCTCTTTTTTGTTCCCCCAAAGAAGTTCATTAGAATTTATAATTTAAAAAAATTGGACTCAGCTTTTACACACACAAACAGACACACACACACACACACACACGGAGAGATGAGAGGGGGGAGGGAGGGAGAGGACATTGCTTACTTTAGGAGAAGCGATGTTATGATTTCACAAGATTTTAGAGAATTATAATTGTGACTCCTTCTCTTTAAATTTGTATTGGAAAACTTCAAATACTATAGTATTCTTAAAATGGGAAAAAAATAAAAAGTGGTTCAAAAATAATGCCAATAAGAAAAGAGAGAGAGAGAGAGAGAGAGAGAGAGAGAGAGAGAGAGAGAGAGAGAGAGAGAGAGAGAGAGAGAGAGAGAGAGAGAGAGAGAGAAACAAACTGTAGAAAACACCTGAAGATAAATAAGAAGGGGTTTTATAGATAGTTAAAAACAAGCTTGAATATATTGATTTAGAAAAAAATAATTTTGAGTCACTGTTGACTTCTGATAACTTACCTGAAGATAACTACCTCATTTTTCTGGCCTTATATGGTTTCCTATTATATTCCTCTAAGATTTTGTGGGATTTGTTTTTCATGCTTCTAGCCTAATGCCTGAGATTTCTTAGCATTCTCCCATCAAACTATTAACCAAACTATTTAACCAAGATGGACCCATGTTTGCTTTTTATGTCAGCCGAAATAGGCCAGGAGCTGCACATTTCTGAGACTAAATTGCATTAGTCATAATTCTACAATTATCACATATTTAAAATTACAGATGTCAATTCCATAATCCTTAATTCAAACATCAGTTTTGGAATCTTATATTTCTCCATATGAGAAATATAGAGAAATATAGAGCTCCATAAGCTCTAATGAGCTTATGTTATTGGCATTTCTGTGTCCCCACACACTTCCCACAATTTCCCAACTTTATCTCCAACCTGCCACAGAGTCTCCCTAAGACTTGATAGTGCTCATCATTCAATTCTTTCATTTGGAATTTCCAAAGCTGTTTTCCTGCTGTTTGTCTTCTAAGTTTTCTTCTGTTTCTTTGTTTTGGTAAATGTTTAATAAAAGGTGGTAATTAAAAACTCCACAGAAACAAAACAAGTTCCCTCTTAGAAATAAATGTTTTCTTAGCTGGATAAATTGTCTGTGCTCACTTTTGATCGTGTCATGGTTTATCCAATGGGTAGCTTTTATCTCAGAGCTACTGACATTTCTGTTCTCATTATTGTCTTGGATTCAGGGGCCAAAAGGTTTTTTGGAACCCACCGAGTCATCTCTGTGGATATGTATGAATGTTTGTGGATTGTACGTGTTGTAAAAGAAACAGAGGTTAAGATACTATCACACAGAGGAAGCTCTGCACTAGTTTTTCCTGCATTGTAAGCAGGAAAGTCTTCAATCACATGTCATCTTGCCTTTTTTTTTGACATGTGTTCTTCACACATGTACTGTGGACACTTTTATCTCCTGAACTCCTGAAAGAAATAAAGTTTTCTTTGGTTTCTCATCAGAGTGAATCATTTTGTAAAAGTCAGTGCATCTTTGGCTGGAAACCAAAAGGGATCCCTCAACAGCTGGTGCACAAAGCTTAGAAAACACAATTGGATTTGAAGAGTTGCTGACAGATGCTGTGTGAGCACTTCTAAACCAAATGTTGGCCTTAAATTCAAAGAACCACACACCCTCCCCAAATCCAGAGGTGTTATTCTATCAGTTTGGACCGGTTCGCCCAAACCGGTAGCGGAAATCGTAGGTGGCCCCGCCCATCTACCCTGTCATCTACGGCATCCCATTTAGGCCCTATTTTTCCAAAAAGCACATGCGCAAAAGGCTGCACGTCTGCACGGAGGTGCACACTCACATTTGCGAACTTGGTAGGGAAGCCCAAATCATAACTCCGTCCTTGAAGGATTGCTAGATGGTAATAAGATTCTTTTTCTTCCATTTAATCATGTCCGGTTTTAGGAGATCGTGCACAAATCCCTGCAGTTTTTTGGCAAGGTTTTCAGCAGAGATTTGCCATTGCCTATTTCCTAGAGCTAAGAGAAAGTGACTGGCTCAAGGTTAGCTTGCTGGCTTCATGCCCAAGGCAGAACTAGAACTCATAATTTCCTGGTTTCTAATTTGATACATTAACCATTACCCCCAGACTGCTAACCCACTGAAACAAGATTTACATTTAAAACTCAGATTATTAGAAAAAAGAAAACAAATGATAACTTCTTGGCGATTTGTACTAATTAATCTGGAGCCTTTTCTGGAGTTTATCGTATGAAGTATACATTTCTTCACTTTTTCAGGTGCCAAGGATTTAGTATCTCAAATGCCAGTTATGTAAAAGAAATTAAGCAAACTTAGATACCTTTTTGTTTGTTTTTTTAACTTACAAACTTAGAGATGTGAAGCAGGTGATAAACAGTGCAATCCATTGTGCCCGTTCATTGATCTGCTACTTTTCAAATCATAACTTTGCAACCTCGTTAGTCAATTATCTGCTGGAGAATGAAGAATGGACATGCTGCCATCGGCTTTTGAAGCCACTTTTGCCGTTGTAGTTCAGAAGCAAGTACTTAGACTAAATCGGGAGCAAATTAAGCTAAAGCTGCTTGTGAATCCCGTAATGCTATTCCAAGAACAACATTTAGCTCTACGAAGAGACTCAATTCAAAGGAAATTGAGATACTGCTTTGGACATTTTTCAGGAAATCTGTTCATTCTCCCACACCGTCCGAAGGGAGTACGCTGTTGACATTATTTGCAATCCATGCCTTTATACTAATGGTAAAGGTAAAGGTTTCCCTGGCACATAGGTGCTAGTCATTCCCCATTCTTCAAACAGGGCAAAAATGAATATTTTCTGTATTTGCTTTGCCTACTAAAAAGAGCACTTTTGGATAGGCTGAAAAAGACACTTTTTGAAGCAGGCATTTTCTAAGCTGTGTGCAAAGTTTCAAATCAAGGCTTGGACTCATTAAAGCAACCATGTCCTTGGGAAACCCGGAGATTATATATGCACCTGTGTAGACATGAGGTGGTGAAAAGGTTTGAAGCAACCACACCAAGCCTTCCAGAGGCTGCCCCACTTCAAGGACACACTTTCCAAAGATCTCCTTTCAAATAAGGTAAAGGTTCCCCTTGCACATATGTGCTAGTTGTTCCCAACTCTAGGGGGCGGTGCTGTTACAAAGCCAAAGAGCCAGCGCTGCTCAAAGACAATTTCTGTGATCATGTGGCCGGCATGACTAAATGCCAAAGGCGCACGGAACACTGTTACCTTCCCACCAAAGGCGGTTCCTATTTTTCTATTCACATTTTTACATGGTTTTGAATTGCTAGGGTGGCAGAAGTTGGGATAAGTAACGGGAGCTCACTCAGTTACATGGCGCTAGGAATTCAAACCACCGACCTGCCGATCTTTCTGATCGACAAGCTCAGCGTCTTAGCCACTGAGCCACTTTATACTACAATAAGGCGAAAGTTATACCGCCATCTCAAAACTTAAGAAACAGTACTTTTCTTTTTTTTCTTGATGCCATTATTCCAAACATGTTTTTCATTTTGTGCTCAGTTGTTCCTAAGATGTTACTAGTCAGTCAGATGTTGGCTTCAGATGTCTCCTGGTCTCACATCATGATCTTCCCTCTGGCATTTCCTGCTGTTTCCCTTATCACTGTCACCAAAAAAAAAAAAAAAAGACATCTTATAAATTATATATTTAAAATATGTTTTCCCAGCCTCTGTTTGGTTTTCAGATATCCTTGGCAGGCTCTGGAGATCTTTGAAACCCACACTAAATAACCCACTGAAACAAGATTGACATTTAAAACTGAGACTGTGCTACGCTTAGAATAAAACAAAATCAATTCTTTGTGATTTGTACTCATTAAATCTGGGGGTTTATCTTCTACTGCGTGATTTTGTTCACTTTTTCAAATGCCAAGGACTTAATAGCTGAAATGCCAATGATGTAAAAAAAAAAAAAAAAATAAGCAAATGATGCATGTTTACAATTCCTGTTTTTAAACAGAATTTGTCTGCTAATACTAGAGGTAGCCCCGGGCACAACTAAACCCAAAATTTATATTGTTTGGCAATTCATTTGTTAAATGGGTTTTGCTCCATTTTAGGACCTTTCTTGCCACGGTTGTTAAGTGAATCATTGCAGTTAGTTAAGCTAGGAATGCGATCATTCCCGTTGACTCCGCTTATCAGAAGGTTGCAAAAGGAGATTGCATGACCTCAGGACAACACAGCAGTCATACATTTGAATCAGTTGCCAGTCATTCGAATTTTGATGACCTGACCATGGGACCATGCTGCAATGGCCACAAGTGTGAAGAACAGTTGTAAGTCACTTTTAGGACATTGTTTACTCGAAGTAGGACTAGAGTTGGAAGGGACCTTGGAGGTCTTCTAGTCCAACCCCCTGGTCAGGCAGGAAACCCTATACTACTTCCGACAATTGCTTGTCCAATCTCTTCTGAAAAACTTCCAGTGTTGGAGCATTCACAACTTCTGGAGGCAAGCTGTTCCACTGGTTAATTGCTCTAACCATCATTTCTTCTTAGTTCTAGGTTGCTTCTCACCTTGATTGGTTTCCATCCATTGTTTCTTGTGTTGCCCTCAGGTGCTTTGGAGAATAGCTTGTCCCCTCTTCTGTTTTGACTGTCATTGTAACTTTGAACAGTCATTAAATGAAGGAGTACTATCGGTATTTGTTTTAATGGGATCCTTGATATTATTATTTTTCTTTCCAACCTATTCTATCCTTGCATTATATATGTAATCAGAATGATTTCTGTGGTTGAATTTGAGAAAAATCAATTGCAAACTCCAGAGAAAACCACTGGATAATTTATTGTAGCCCAATGTTAAATGAGAGAGAGAGGGAGGGAGGGAGGAAGAGGAGGGAAGGAGGGAGGTAGAGAGGGAGAGGTAGAGAGAGATTGAGTGCGAGAGAGGGAGGGAGAGGGATAGGGAAGGAGGGAGAGGGAGGGAGGGGGAAGGAGAGAGGGAGGGAGGGAGGGAGGGAGGGAGGGAGGGAGGGAGGGAGAGAAAGAGATACCCAGAAGTAATGGGAAGATCTTTGGGGGGAAAAGAAGATGCAATCCCATATATATTTATCCCTTAATTGAGATTAATATGCATGTACAACTCCTTAGAGGACTGGAGGCTAAAACATATAAAAATGGTTGCAGGAACTGGGTGTATCTAGTTTAATGAAAAGAAGGACTAGGGGAGACATGATAGCAGTGTTCCAATATCTCAGGGGCTGCCACAAAGAAGAAGGGGTCAACTTATTTTCCAAACCTGAAGGCAGGACAAGAAGTAATAGATGGAAACTAATCAAGGAGAGAACCAATTTAGAACTAAGGAGAAATTTCCTGACAGTTAAAACAATTAATCAGTGGAACAAGTTGCCTCCAGAAGTTGTGAATGCTCCAACACTGGAAGTTTTTTAAAGATGTTGGATAACCATTTGTCGGAAGGGATGTAGGGTATCCTCCAACACAGGAGGTTTCTAAGAAGAGATTGGACAACCATGGTATAGGGTCTCCTGCTTGAGCATGAGGTATGAGTAGAAGACCTCCAAGGTCCCATCCAACTCTGTTATTCAGCTGTTATATATTGATATATGTTCTTCTCTCCCCCCAGCCCCAAAGGTTCATGTACATAGGATCTTGTAGAATTCACCATCTGTGCTCGTCATGCACCATTTCAAATTTACTTTACTTTGCATTTGAGCTGTACTCACACTTTTGAAAGTAGCAAGCAATTTTTGTGTTAATCGTTAAGGATAGGCCTTATTCTGAAAGAAAATGGGGTTGTGAGATGCATAGTTATTAAAAGCTGCTAGTTGTTCCTTTTTTTCTTCTTCTTCTGCTAACCTCTGTCCTGTTGGATTTATAAATGGAACAGGATGACCTTTGAAATGATGATGGAAACAGAGAGATAAACACCACTTGAAAGGACAAACCAATTAATATAAATGTTTTGCACATAACACTGATTTGAGTCCACTGCTATCTATGTAAACCTTTCCAGTGCCTCGAAGAACAAAGAAGCAGAAGGGGAAAAAGAGAGAAGAAACTGCATGTTTTAAATCTGTTATGAAGGAAGCAGGGGTGGAGTACACTTACCTTCCCTATGGGTTCGCAAACGTGGGCACGCACTCATGCTTTGCTCACATGTGCCATCTCTGCACATGCACAGATCCTTCCGCGCATGCGCTTTTGGGGGAAAAATGGCCTAAATGGGATGCCATGGAGCCACGCTCAGGTGGGAGGAGCCACCTGCAATTTCCGCTATTGGTTTGGGCTATCCGGTCCGAACCAATAGAAGGCCACCACTACTGGAAGGAAGGAAGTATAAATCTGCATATATCATTATCATGCTTAGGTGACAGAGACAGAAACTTATCTGGAAAATACATTTTCACCTGGAGTGGGGGAGGAAAAAAAGCATTGTGTACTTGTTGGTGAATTCACAATCTGAGTGTACAAGGGTAACGAAGTGCAGTTGTTGTTTGGTATCATTATGCAGTTTGTTTGTTTTTTGGTATCATTGGGACCGATATTCCAAGGTGTTGAAATTCAATAGAGAATTTGACCAAAAGCAATTACCGTAATAACCCTCACAAAAGTAGGAAAACTCAGGACAATTCTGGGGAGGAGAAAAAAGCATTCTGTACTTGTTGGTGAAGTCACAATCTGAGTATATAAGGGACACAATGTGCTTGTGCTTGTGTTGTTGTTTGATATCATTGAGACCTGTACTTCAAGGTGTATTTCAATAGAGAATCTGACCAAAAGCAATTAATAATCCTTACAAAAGTAAGAAAATTCATGACAATTCCTTCTTTCTTCTCTCCCTCCCTCCTTCCTTCCTCTTTCCTTCCTTTCTCCCTCCCTCCTTCCCCCTCCCTTCCCACCTCCCTTCCTCCGTCCCCTCCCTCCCTCTTTCACCTTCCTTCCTTTCTTCTTCCCTCCCTGCCTTCTTTCCTCCCTTCCCATTCCTTCCTTCCCCCCAGCCTCCTTCCTTTCCTTCCTCCTTTCCTTCCTCCCTTTTTCCTTCCCCTCCCTTTCCTCCTCCCTCCCCCCTCCCTCTCTTTCTATCTCATTCTTTCTTCCTCCCTCCCTGCCTTCTTTCCTCCCTCCCACCCTTTCTTCTTCCCTTCCTTCCTCTTCCTTCTTCCTTCCTTCCTTCCTCACACCGGAGATATATAGAACATTTTCAGAAACTTGAGCGAAGCAACCTTTCTTTAACCATATGTTCAAAAATCCCAAGAACAGACATTTTATTAATTGTTGCATGTCTTTCTATCACATATCAATCACCTGTTGATTGCCTGTTCATTCATACTCATCCAGTTTTTTAATCACAATGAAACAGTTTGTGTGGTTTTGCCACCCTTGGAGGTTTATTATTAAGTTCCGAGTTTCTTAAGTGACCTTGAAAGAAGATTTTTTTCTTTCATTTCTTCCTGGGTAATGCAACACCTGGAAGAACTCTTAAATGCCTTTTTTTCATATAAATAGGATTTCAAATCTCCTAGTGCCTAGAAAGAAATTGAAGAAAATATGGAAATATTCTGGTACTCAGCACAAAAGAGTCCAATTTTTTTTCATCTTACTGGGGTGGTTATTGATGTAAAGAACCTTATACATAAATAAAGAGAGTAGGGACTAACCCTGGAGATACTAGCTTTAGAAACATTCTTTCTAAAGATGAGCAAATGTTCAGGGATCAAATCAACTACCCAAAGTTCTAAGATCTTTCTTTCCAGCTACTAAAAAGGGATTAAAAACATCTCTCAGTTCTTCTTGTGAACATCAGGGACATTTTAAACACATTTTCCTCCTTTATTTTGTGGGTGCCAGAAGCACTACTGTATATATAAAGGTAAAGTTTCTATTCGCACATATGTGCTAGTCGTTCCTGACTCTAGGGGGTGTTGCTCATCTCCGTTTCAAAGCCAAAGAGCCAGCGCTGTCCAAAGACGTCTCCGTGGTCATGTGGCTGGCATGACTAAATGCCAAAGGCGCACGGAACGCTGTTACCTTCCCATCAAAGGTGGTACCTATTTTTCTACTTGCATTTTTACATGCTTTCGAACTGCTAGGTTGGCAGAAGCTGGGACAAGTAACAGGAGCTCACTCCGTTATGCGGTGCTAGGGATTCAAACTGCCAAACTGATTACCTTTCTGATCGACAAGCTCAGTGTCTTAGCCCCTGAGCTGCCACGTCCCACACTGTATATATAGAGAGATGGAAAAAGAAGAGAAAGGCAATGACAAAATATGTTATCATCCTAAGATTAGTGTAACCATTTTGGATATTCCAAGCTTGGGAATTTGAACATTTTTCAACTCTCTTTTTCTGTCTCATCTCTTTATTTTCCCCCCTAAAGATCACATTTTCCATTCAGGGCCTCTCTTAAACCCTGTGCATATATTCTCTTTGCACACTGAATTATAAAATGTGTTCAATTAAATTTAAAAAAAAATAAGATTTCAAAATATCGTTATGGGATTATACGTAAGGAGGGTGGGTGGAAAGACAAGCTTGACATTTGAAAAAACACCGGAATTAAGGCTGAAGTTCTGTACTAATTGATTTTTAAAAGAGTTCCTTTAAAAAAAAGAAAAGAACTCTAAAATTGTTTGGAGGTGCCTTGGCTGCATTCCAAAACATTTATGACAAGGCAAAATTAGACAGTTTTGGTTCTCCTGAAAAGACTTATTCTGTACAATGGTTCCAATTTAACATCTTAGTTGCATTTTGGCATATTATGCTACAAGCTTTTCTTGTCTACCAAGAATCTAAACAAACTTTATCCAGAGTCCACTCTAAAGGATGTAAAGGTAAAAGTAAAGGTTCCCTTCGCACATAGAGTTGTTCCTGACTCTAGGGGGTAGTGCTCATTTCCATTTCAAAGCCGAAGAGCCAGTACTGTCCGAAGATGTCTCCGTGGTCATGTGACCGGCAATACTAAATGTCAAAGGCGCACGGAATGCTGTTACCTTCCCACCAAAGGTGGTTCCTATTTTTTCTACTTCCAATTTTACACGCAACTGCTAGGTTGGCAGTAGCTGGGACAAGTAACCGGAGCTCACTCGGTTATGCGGTGCTAGGGATTCGAACTGCTGAACTGCCGTCCTTTCTGATCGACAAGCTCAGTGTCTTAGCCACTGAGCCACCATGTCCCATACTCTAAAGGAGAACATATCACAATTAACCAAATCTGCATTAGCATTGATTTAATTATTATAAAGGCCGGTAGAGATCTATTTACACTCTGCATTGTTGAATGCCTTTCTATTTATTTTTGGGGTGGGGAGCCAAAATTCTGGTTTTAAATGTTTTACTTTTCAATCACATAAATTTACCTCCATTGAAAATCACTAAGACTTTAGCCCAGTAATACAGACAAGAATGGCTGCAGATTTGGGGTCTGGCTAGTCTAGTGAAGAGAAGAACCAGGGATGCCATGATAGAGGTATTTCAGTATTTGAGGGGCTACCACAAAGAAGAGGGGGGTCAATTTTTTTTCTCCAAAGCACCAGAGAGGAAGACAAGAAATAATGGTTGGAAACTAATCAAAGAGAGAAGCAACCTGGAATTGAGGAGAAACTTCCTAACAGTGAGGACAATTAACCAGTGGAACAGCTTGCCTCCAGAAATTGTGAATGCTCCATCCCTGGAAGTTTTAAAGAAGAGACTGGACAGTCACTTATCTGAAATCATATAGATTCTCCTGCTTGAGCAGGGGGCTGGACTAGAAGACCTCCAAGGTCCCTTCCAGTTCTATTCTAACAATTCTAACAAGTTTGAAGAATGTTTCTAGGGAATGTAGTATATTTGGGCAGATGATTTTGCTTTTGTAGGAAGGAATAAACCAAACAAGAGGTTTTTCATGCCTTTTATTCCAAAATTAGCACAATAACAGAGTTGAAAGGCTTGGAGATCTTCTAGTCCAATCTCCTGTCAAACAGGAGACCCTGTATCATTTCAGACAAATGACTCTACAATCTCTTCTTAAAAACCTCCAGCGATGGAGCACCCATAACTTTTGAAGGCAAGCCACTCCGCTTATTCCCTGTTCTTCTCGATTAGCTTCCTTCCGTTGTTTTTTGTCTTGCCTTCTGGTGATTTAGCACATAGGTTGACCTCCCTTCTTTGGGGCGGCCCTTCAAATATTGGAACACTGCTAGAGTAGCCAGTTGTTCTTATCTTGGGACTTGCTTTTACCTCCTATCAGGAGGCTGGTTTTTTTTTGGTTTTTTTTTTTTTTTTTTTTTTGTAGAATTGTACTGATTTAATGTAGAATTTCAATTTAAATCAGTGGAGGATTGCTTTTCAAAACAAGCAAAAAACAACACTGTGTTTGGTGAACGATGATAACTTTATTTATCATCATGTTATAAAATTACTAGTGGGATACCCATACTTTGCTGTGAAACCATGTGATCAGGCCAGCCTGCAGGCCGTATGAGTCACGCCTTGTCCATGCCCATATAAGCCAACCGGCAGTTGGGATAGAGTTCCTTTCAGGTGGGGAGGGGGAGTGGAACATCTAACTCTTTGCATTGATGTTTGTTAATATAATACTGTATAAGGAATACCGATGATCTGATGGTCATTTCGAAAAATCCTTTCTTAGCGAGCACCTAGGAGCCAAGAGGAACATACGTGCCAAATTTCAAGTTTGTAGGCTTTACAGTTCTGGAGATTTTGTGATGATGCACGAGTGGTATTTTGCTTATAGATAGATAGATAGATGATAGATAGATAGATAGATAGATAGATAGATAGATAGATAGATAGATAGATAGATAGATAGATAGATAGATAGACAGACAGACAGACAGACAGACAGACGGACGATGATAGATAGATAGATAGATAGATAGATAGATAGATAGATAGATAGATAGATAGATAGATAGATTATCAAAACCTATATTCAAAATGTAGAATCTTGGTTACATTTTTTTCAACACTTAACATTATTTCTCAGAATACACCATGACAAATCAACCTGGTTGACTACTATCTGTAATAACAAAGGAAATTTAGAAGGGGACATTATTCATGATTGGGGAAGAGGATAATAAGTGTATTTTGATCATTCATTGAAGAAAAAAGCATCAGTTGGCATAAATTGGGGAACCTTGCAGTATAAAACATCTATTCAAACATTGGCTTATTTAGCTGGGCATTGCTGAGTATGATTCCTCTATTATTTCTGTTTAATTAAAGGTCACTTCTTCCGGCCACTTTCAGTCTTTTCTTCCTATGTAATATTTATGTTGACTTTCTCATGGCTTGTTAGGGATTTTAAAATTTTGTCTTCTGTCACAATAAAATTGTCCCTCCAAAAATGTGCTTTTAAATCTTGTGTACTGCATGTCGAAAGAGAAGGATAAAGATAAACTGGGATACAGTGATCTTTTTACCAAATTCTCAAATTGAGGATTTAACATCCACAAAAACAAATTAATACATTTATGCATCAGAGAGAAAACATAATGTCCTACCGTTTCTTGCAAAAACGCTCATGAAGAATTTGACTTCCTTTCCATTATTCTTAACTAGCCAATAACTCGGCTTTGCCTGGGTATTTATTTATAGGGGGAAAATGTCTAGACCGAATGTAATTTCTAATGTTCATTAGATTAATAAAAGTATTCAATGGTTTTTAGTGCTTTCAGATTTTGGACACTTTAATTAGGATTGATCACTGGATCCAGTTGGCTTAGTTGAGTTGGAGACTACAGCTAGTTGGTTAGTTGTGTTTGTTTTTAATAACTTTTCTCTTTTTCATTTTTTTTTCATTTTTTAAAATAACCATAGCAGTCATTGAATTAACTCTATTCAACATGGAAATGTGTGCTGAAGGCACACATTTCTTATTTATTTATTACTAGTTGATAACCTGGCATTGCCCGGGTATTTTTTTTAATCCTAATCCTGTATTAGACCGGAAAAGCCCTGATTTTGGCGACAATTAAATTAGTTCCTAATGTTTTCCCTATGCCCCCAGAAGCATCAAGAAAAGTGATAGCACCTTAATTTCTAATGTTGGATTTTCCCCTACCAGAGGGAGCACCCTTGTGGAGTACTGTGAAGCTATTACCATAGAAGCCGTTTTGTGGCAGTACAGTAGAAGCCATTTTAAGGCACAACAGGCTGTATCTTAACAGAACACACACACCGTGAGGTTTTAGGGGTGTCTTACTGCCACAGTATTTTTCTGCAGAGGGTAAGTCATCTGTGTACCAAGTCTGGTTGAAATTGCTCGAGATGTTGCAGAGTTATGCTGGAAAACACACACACACACACACACACACACATTTTTATATAGAGAGATTAATGTCAGGCACAGATAAGAGTAGGTGGTAGTATTTGCATCAAGCAAATGAAAGAGAACCAACTTTATCTCTTCATTTGTTTCATTAATTTAATCTACTCATGCCAACAAGCCCCTTGGTACACATCACCTTGACTCTTCATCCTTTGTAACTATACAAAGAGAAAACCTCTGTCCTCAGAAAAAAAAAATTGGATTTTTTGCTTGAAAAATATAAATACAATTATTATAGGCGTAACACAAATTATGGAGCATAAAAACAATGGAGCCTTCCCTCTCCAGGCTTTGTAGAATTATAAACTTCTTCTTAACAGCTAGACTTTACCACGGGCTCCATTTCTGGACAAACTGAGGTCTTGGTCAGATGTTTCTACTCAATTTCAGGCTATTTCCCTCAAAACCAAAAGGTAAAGGACAAAATTTGAAGGAATGAAATGAAAGACTCTAATCTCCATGCCCAGCATTCAACAAAACGTTTTGACAAACTCAAAATAAGTGGTACCAATAAGGAGGAATATTTGTAGCTCAAGGTTGAAATGAGGGATCCTTGGTGATCTCTGAGCTTGGTTGCTTTCTTCCTAGCACGGATGACTACATATTTAGTTTGAGTAATGAAATGTCTGCAAGACAGAATGGGACAACTTGCTGCAGCCAACCTGCCGTGGCCGACTTGCCATGGCCAACTCACTGCCATGGCCAACTCACCGTGGGACAATATAACCATTGAATTTAATTATTTAAAATATTTTTTTAAAAAAAAATATTGTAATGTTTGTCATTACTATTGCTTTCTTGATTCTATTCCACTGTTTCTTTGATATTAGGGTAACTCTTGTTCCATAGTTAGTTGGCTATAGAAAGTTGCCCGTGACAAGATGACCATTGTCAGTTGGCCATGGCAAGTTGGTTGCAGTGAATTGCCATAGACCCTCTGCAAGTAAGCAATCAAACAGAGAGTACCAAAGACCCCTGAAAATGGTTTACTTCTTAGTTGCCTGTGCTGCTGGGAACAAACACAAATAATTTTCCTGGACCTGAAAAAAATAATAATTGGAAAAGATTACATTTGGTGAAGGGGCCTAGTGTTTCAGCCCACATTTAGGACAGAAAAAAAGTATCATTTAATGCAGGGTTAGTTTTACCATGCTAGGCCAAAAAAAAAAAAAGCAGCAAATTGTGTATGCTTCATTAACTCTTTGCACACAAGATAAAAGTGCTTTCTGATGAAGTGAAAAACCAACTTGGGATCAATTTTCCACAACATAAATTCAACATTCATTCCATTCTTGATAGTCTTATATTTAAACAACCAGACAGGGATTATATCTCCCCTTTATCTATTTTGTAGTTTTAGAACAAACTGTCCGTCTCTTATTTAGAATATTGATCAATATTTATAATCCCTCACTTACTTTTGCACTGACACTCCCACGCTTTGGGCGTTGGATCAGAAGCTGGTGTTTGCGAGAAAGCTTTTGATTATTATTATTATTTTGTACAGATGTGATCTGTTTGTTTGATGTGAGCAGGACACTTCACTCTGTTCATTCTGTAATTAATTGTTGTCAGAATTCTACCTGGTTTGGAATTCATCTTTTTCTATCCTTTTACACCAAACACAAGCTAAAAAGAGACTTTATTGGTTTGGAGTTCATCTTTTCCTATCATTTTACACTAAACACAAGCTAAAAAGAGACTTTATTGGAGTTTGGGAAAGAGATCTGAATTCTTTTGAAATGCTGTAATACACCAAACTATTGTTAAGTTGGGGGATATCTGTTCTAGTGTTTCCAACAAGGGGAGGAAAGGAGGGAGGGACGGAGGGAGGGAGAGAGAGAGAGGGAGGGAGAGAGAGAAAGAAAGAGAAAGAGAAAGAAAAGATAGTGAGATAGATGTAGCTATAGTTAGATGTAGGTAGGTAGGTAAGTAAGTAGATACATACATACATACATATGCACACAAGTTTTATTATTATCTACAGACTTATAAGTAACAACATAAACTTGTTTTATTTATTTTTTATTTTTATATATTAAAAACCCAAATGTCCACATCAGTCCTTCGTCTAGAGCATATGAATGCAAGAGACAAATCAGTTTAATTTATTGCTCAGTTGTACTTTTAGCATTAGATCTTTTAAGCTTTTCAGCTTGAATATTTGATAGAAAACATTCGGCTTGAATGTTTAACAGAAAAAAAAGTTAAAGAAGTATCTTTACCATAGGCAGTGAGTCTCTTTGTTCTTCTATTTGTAAACACATTTGAAAAAAAATGCCTCACTCCCTAAATAGAGTGTGTTCTTCATTATAAAGAAAAAAGGTTGAGTTAAGCATCAGGTTTTGAAGCAATTTTCAAGTCATTAGCTGATGTAAATTTCTCCTCACATCACAAGAGTATAAACCCTCCATATTTGTATTACAGAGCATCACAAAATTCACGTTGAACGTAATAGCTCTGGGGACCAGCTGAGTAAGTGTTTAGGAGCAATGTGAACTGACATTTTTTTCTTTTAGTTTCTTCCGTTTAAAATATTTTGCCCATTTAAACTGCCTTTATGGTATATTGTTTTCAGATGCTTGTTGAGTCCTTCTGTTACGCAGGCTCTGTGCACAGGCCCTCATAGCACGTCTGAAGTAACATCTGTTCGGTCTTTTTCTTGCTGGGATTCTTGGTATAATTAGCTCTATATTTCACCAAACACAATTCTGCTCCCATGGCGGACAGAACAGCATGAAGAAAACATAAATAATTGAAGATTAGAGAAACAGAAGGCAAAGTTGAGGTAGGTGGTTTGGCTAAGAAAAGGGTTAAGGAGAAACGAAGGTCACCTCATTATAGGAAAAAAAAAGCATTGTTATATTAACAACTGTAAATGGAGATGGCGTTATTTCCTCGCGATAAATGAAAATGAAGAATTTAGCCACAGTAGAGAGAGTCATATATTTATAGGCATAGCGTTAAAATAAAATGTGTTTATTTTAGTCATGACAATCATTTTGAAATCAAATAGCAGAAAGATCTCAACAGGATTTGGTCCAAAGCATTCTGACAGGACATAGAGCAGGGGTGTCCAACTCGATTTCATTGAGGGCCGCATCAGGGTTGTGTTTGACCTTGGGGGGCTGGGGTGGGCGTGACCAAGGTGGGCATGGCCAGCTTGACGTCACTTGCATTGAGGGCGCCTGTGGTGGCCTGAGCGCTCTGTCAGTGAAAACAGGCTCCCGAGCTCCATTTTCAGCTGCGACGGCCTCCTGCAACCCTCTGCCAGCAAAAACAGAGGGTGGGAGGGACGCCCGCAGCCCACCGATGCTCCGTTTTCACTAGCCGAGGACTGTGGGCTGGTCTTTTGCTTCAAAAATTGCAGCAACAGGTTCGCTGCCCCGTTGCTGGGTGGGCATGGCCCAGTTAGCCTTCTGCACCATGGTGGTGGTGGTGGTGGTGGTTATCCTGCTTGAGCCTCTGGAAGGGCAACAACTGCTTCCCCCAGGCTGCAGAGGCCTTTTGGAGGCTGGAAAACAGGACCATTCCGGACTTCCAGAACTTCCATTAGGCCCATTTTGTGCCCTCCCCAGGCTCCGGAGGCTTTCCTCAAATCTCCAGGAGGGCAAAAATTGCTTCCCCCCCAGTTCCTGATGCCCTCTAGATGTCATTAACATACCTGTTTCCAAATTTCCTGAACCTCTGGTAGGCCCATTTCCCCCCCTCTCCAAGCATCGACGTGGGCCCTGCATTTACCTGGCATGATGAGCGGACCGCACGGAGACTCCTGTAAAAGGATGGGTGGGTGGGAAGGGCAGGTTGGGCATGGCCAGCCAGGGGTGGCATTTGTAGATTTGCTGAACTGTGCAGAATCCTAGCTAGAGGACTGCCCACACCCATGCGAACCTCCAGCAGCCCACCCCTGCTGCTTCCCTAAAGTCTCTCCCAAGAGGAAACATTCCAGATGAACTTCAGTGGTAGATACTTCCCATGTGGCATTTCTTAATGGCAGAGAATGGAAGAGGCCTACTCAACAGGGATTGTCACCTCCCTGCTTTCTTTCCTGCCTTTCAGAGATTTCCCCCCCCCCACACACACACACTTATGGGCTGTTGTTGGGACAGAGTGAAGGGAAGAAAAGTTCAGCTGGGCAGGCATC
Source organism: Natrix helvetica (assembly GCF_964273705.1). NCBI lineage: Eukaryota > Metazoa > Chordata > Lepidosauria > Squamata > Natricidae > Natrix > Natrix helvetica. The sequence goes on along the minus strand of NC_138549.1, from coordinate 11,943,317 downwards.
CAGAATGCTCTGTGCCCTCTTCCTCACTCCTCAGGAATGTTTTTAAGAGCTATTGTAGATGTATGAGCCACGGGCACTTTGTATACAAGCGTAGAAGTTCAACCCTCACCCCTCCCACAAACAAATACATACACATGTTGTCACCCCGCCGCAACCTCAGCTTGGTCCAATGAAGGTCACTAAAATCAATTGGATTCAATTATAGCTAACTTACTACTAGAAAGGTCATGTTTTCATTCACTTGAGAGAGTTCCCAGGAATGCAGAAGTACATAGATGTGTAGTTTAAAGGCAAATTCAAAAGAGACATTCAGAATGCTGAATGAGACTGAGTGTGCCCAGCACCCTTGACGAGCCACAGAATACAGAGCTTCCTTTCTCCTGAGGAGACCTAAAGATTTGGGACGATGCATGTTTGACTCTCTATCAGTTTAGCCAGTAACGTTAGAATCCCGTGATGGCGAACCAATGGAATGCGTGGCATGCAGAGCCCTCTCTGCTGACATGCGAGCCATTGCCCCAGCTCAGTGTGTGCACCTCCCATCTACCAGCTAATTTGGGTTTGCATGTGCATGCACGGGGGCAGGGGGGAACAGTGTGCCTCCCCACATCCCATTTTTTGTCCCAGGAGGCTGCAGGAAGGCCTACTACGCCCAAAACGGGGCACAGGGGAGTGTGACGTGTCCCGCCCCGTCCCCCAAGGCCCATGTTTGCTTCCAGGAGGCTGCAGAGAGGCCTAAATGGGGCACGGGGGTGGGTTGTGAGCACATGCACAGGGGGAGCATGGTGGTGTCATGTGTGCACGCACAGGAGGTGAGGCATGGGGATGTCAGACACGCATTGCATTATAGGTGCAGGCGCAGGCGCACGATGTTGGCACACGATGACGAAAAGGTAAGCGATCTGTTCTTCTCCTAGAATGGGGGTCTAGTTAGGTTTCACAAGTACATGGAGATACATGACACCAGCACCAATATCTGAAAGAGATCAGGGCAGTCCAAACCAAACATCTTTTCTGTAAAATAATTTTTTTAAAAAAATACAAATAGCTGTACATACCATGTGTATCTCTTGTTTAATATCTACATATCTGGTCATTATGCCATCATTAAACTTTGCATGGTTGGGGCAGATGAATGGTTTGAAATAACTTTGATTGCTCTAGAATATTGGCTTGAAGAAGATGAATGACAATTCTCTGAGGGTTATGCACAAGTGTAACAGTAGATGATTTTCAGACTTTGAACACAAATGCAGTCATCATTGAAGCTTTACAGTGGGATCACAAATTGGGGGTTCCAGGAATTGTGGATCCACTTGGAGAGAAAGGGGGAGGGGGGAGGGAGGGAGGGAGGGAGAGAGAGAGAGAGAGACAGAGAGACAGAGAGACAGAGAGACAGAGAGAGACAGAGAGAGAGAGAGAGACAGAGAGACAGAGAGACAGAGAGACAGAGAGACAGAGAACAATTCATGGTGAATTTTGCTTTGCTTTTCCTCCTCCTAACTTAGTTTTCATAGGAGGCATCGTCTCTCTTGGGCTGGCTGTCTTCGGAAACATGCCTAACTCATTGTGCAGGGCAACACAATTGTTTCTCAATATTAACCGGCACCTCAAGGGAAGGTAGAAAATCAGCAATCTGATTGTACTTTTTCTGACTAAAAAACTTTATTTCATAAGCCACCGCTTAGGAACAACAAAAGACCAATTTTGAAATCTTGCCCCATGCGTTATGTGTGCTGAAGTAGAATCCTAATACTTTCCTTATTGAACGATGATAGAAATTACAAGACAAGGGTGATGATTGGTATTTTATCAGTGTTACTTCAACTTCGGAACATCCTTCCATAGAAAACAAGTGCAGTGGGTTTTTTTCCCCCTCTATCTTTGGAGTTTTCATTCCAAAATTTAAAATACACACCTACCATTTAACACAACAGCAAAATCACAGTGTAAAAAGGGTATCTTGGAAATCTTCTAGTCCACCTCCATGCTCAAGCAGGAGCCCCTACACCTATTTCACAGCAGTGGGTTTCAAAATGTTTTAGAACCTCTTCTGTAGGTGTGGCCTGCTTTGTGGGAGTGGCTTGCTGGCCATGTGACTGTGTGGGAGTGGCTTGCCAACCATGTGACTGTGTGGGAGTGGCTTGCCAGCCATGTGACTGGGTTGGCATGGCCAACTTGTAAAATGTGGTGAAACTCACTTAACAACGTTCTTGCTTAGCAACCAAAATGTTGGCTCAGAAACTCTGGCATTTGAAGCACGCAAGTCTTAAAGATGTCAAGTTACAAGACCCTCGCACCCCTAACCCTTTAGAAAAAAACCCCAGGGGTGTTCAAACTTGACAGCTTTAAGACTTGTGGACTTCAACTCCCAGAATTCCTCCTCTCGCTCTTCATCTTGATGATGTCTGGACGGGTGGGGGGAGGGAGCTGGAACCGGTTCTAAATGTAGATTTGTGGAACCTCTTCTATAGAAGAGGTTAGAACTGGCAGGAACCCACCCCTGATATTTCAGACAAATGGTTGTCCAGTCTCTTCTTAAAAGCTTCCACTGATGGAGCACCCACAACTTCTGACGGCAAACTGTCCCACTGGTTCATTGTTCTCATTGTCTGGAAATGCCTCCTTAGTTCTAGGTTGATTAATTTCTCCTTCATTGTTCCCATCTATTCAATCCTGTCTTGCCTTCTGGTGCTTTGAAAAATAAACTGACCCCCTCTTCTTTGGGCAACCCCTGAGATATTGGAACATTGCTATCGTGTCTCCCCTGATCTATCTCTTCATTAGACTAGCCATGCCCAGTTCCTGCAACCGTTCTTCATATGTTTCAGCCTCCAGTCCTCTAGTCATCTTTGTTGCTCTTCTTTGCACTCTTGCCAAAGTCTCAACATCTTTTTTTTATAATACGGTGACCAAAACTGGATACAGCATTCCAAGTGTGGTCTTACTAAGGCAATGCAACCAAAAGCTAAAAATCCACAGGGTTGTTTTTTTTCTTCTTCTTCTCTTTCCATATTCAAAATTGAATTCTTCTTACTGAAACATGCTGGGGAAATACTATTGTGTATTAATTTTGCTTAATCCATGTCAGGATTTGCAACCTCTCTGCAATGTCTTCCTTTTGTGGTCTACTTTTTAAGTCTCTTAATGTTGTAATAAGGGCTTACATGCAACTGAAAAAAAAAAAGAAACCTTCTCACATTATTTCAGAATCTTTGTTCTAGGCAGACTTGTGTGATATGGCTGGAAAAATTAACTGAAAAAAATGTTTCTAATCTACCACATCAAAAACCAGTGGAATTGTGTGAAATTGGTCATGTCTGGATTATGGCTTTAAAAGCCTCCCAAGTCATATCAGAAACTAGCTGTATGTATATAATTTGTTTTAATGAGGACGCAATCATATAAAATGAAAATATTGCAAAGCTCACATCGGATTAAAACATTGAGATGCAAAGATTAGAACCCACAAAATCCATTCGCTGATTCAGATTGCCTGGGATTTTGTTGCTGTTCTGGTCTCCTTATAATTATTCTGCTCCTTAGTTTCTTAGTGTATACAAATAAAACTTCAGTTTTAAGCAAACATGTAGAAAGAAATCTTTAAATTTTTATTATAATTTATTTAATAGATTAAATATTCATTATTCACTCACTCGTTCATTTCAATAAGTATTTATTTAATTGAATAAATGTAACTGCTTTTGGGTTGAATGTCTTTTTACAACCCAATTTGGAAGCCAGGTTTAGAGGAAAAACAAACAAACAAATAAACCTTGGAACAGATTGAGCATTTCCCCATCTTCTATGAGGAAGACTTGGCTGCCTTCCCACTTTCAATCAGGGCAAAAATGAATATTTTCTGCGTTTGCTTTGCCTGCTAAAAAGAGCACTTTTGGATAGACTGAAAAAAAAGACACTTTTTGAAGCAGGCATTTTCTAAGCTGTGTGCAAAGTTCCAAATAAAAGACTTGGTCTCATTAAAGCAACCATGTCCTTGGGAAACACAGAGATTATATATGCAGCTGTGTAGACATGAGGTGGTGAAAAGTTTTGAAGCAACCACACCAAGCCTTCCAGAGGCTGCCCCACTTCAAGGACACACTTTCCAAAGATCTCCTTTCAAATAAGATAAAGATAAAGGTTCCCCTCACATATACAGTATATGCTAGTCATTCCAAACTCTAGGGGGCGATGCTCATCTCTGTTTCAAAGGCGAAGAGCAGCTCTGTCCGAAGATGTCTTTATGGTCATGTGGCTGGCATGACTAAATGCCAAAGGCGCACAAAACGCTGTTATCTTCCCACCAAAGGTGGTTCCTATTTTTCTACTTGCATTTTTACGTCTTTTCAAACTGCTAGGTTGGCAGAAGCTGGGATAAGTAATGGGAGCTTACTCTGTTACACGGCGCTAGGCATTTGAACCGCCGAGCTGCTGACCTTTCTGATTGACAAGCTCAGTGTTTTAGCCACTGAGCCACTGTGTCCCTTCCTTTCAAATACACAGCTCTAAAATGTCAGCCTTAATATTGTTTTGGTTGTATGAGGCAGCTTTGGTTGTATGATATTTTTTGTTGGACTGGATCACCAGGGTTAGAAAGCCACTCTGATTTGTCTAAGATCCTTAGGGTTCAACTCTGATGCATGAGCTGTTTAACCCTTTCAATCTAGTAGCTGTCTTGCTGGTGTAAGCGCACAACTACCTAAACACTTTTCAGTGCAGAGCCCAAGATTCTGGTGGTGAAATCGGAGCAGCATCAGTGGATGGAATCAAAACTTTGACTTTGGGAATACTGAAACTGGCGAATGAAAATATCATGCCTTGAGTCACTTTCACCACATGCATCAAATCAAGTCTATCTATCAATCCTGAATTTGGTTTTTGGTTTTTAAACTTCATTAGGCCTATAAATTAAGATACACCCATGGCTCAGTGGCTAAGAGGCTGAGCTTGTCGATAAGAAAGGTTGGCAGCTCGGCGGTTCGAATCCCTAGCGCTGCTCAACGGAGTGAGCTCCCGTTACTTGTCCGAGCTTCTGCCAACTTAGCAGTTCAAAAGCACACTAAAAATGCAAGTAGAAAAAATAGGATCCACCTTTGGTGGGGAGGTAACAGCATTCCATGCACCATCGGTGTTTAGTCACTCTGACCACAAGACCACAGAGACGTCTTCAGACAGCGCTGGTTCTTTGGCTTTGAAATGGTGATGAGCGCCACTCCCTAGAATTGGGAATGATGAGCAGATATGTGCAAGGGGAACCTTTACCTTTACCTTACATCACTTTTACTACATGCATTGAATAAAGTTTATTCATCAATTCTGAATTTGGTTTTGGTTTTAAAACTTCATTAGGCCTATAAATTAATTGGAACATGACGCTTATTTCTAACATACCAGCCACTAAACGGCAGCCCGCAAGATGTGCAAGAATGAACTGTTGCTTCCCCCTCTCACCATTCGTCCAGATATTCGCCGCTCAGAAATGGTATAGTCATTATGGTTTGGTCTTTTAAACGTCTAAGCTATATTTACGGCATTCCTTTTTCCCCATTTAAAATATGTGTATTCTTCACCAATCCCCAAACTTATAAAAGCATTACCAATATTTTCTAATTAATATTTACTCTTTTCTGAAGCTATTATAAGTGCACTTAATGCACAACCTAAAACGAGAGTTGACAATTGCAAACACAAAACCAACCAACGTAGTAATAAAATCAATACTTACATTTCCCTTGGGGGCAGTATTTACTGTTTGCAGTGCCGTTTCCTTAATGGAATAGCAGTTATGCTTGCAGAAATCTTGTAACTACCATCTTTATGTTTTAAATAAAAGAAGCTTTCTTGGAGCAGTTAAGAGAGAGGGGGAGGGAGAGGGAGGGAGGGAGGGAGAGAGAGAGAGAGACAGAGAGACAGAGAGAGAGAGAGAGAGAGGCCCTTAACTTAATATTTAAAAAAAGTTATGAGCAGTTTGTACTTTATTTATTCTCTAGCAAGGAGACATACATAATTTTCATCTGGTTCAGATCCCATAAATGGGTGCTTAGTTTCCCTTGGTCAGAATGATCTTACTATGATCTTTCTGAGATTAGTATATTTCATAATTGAAAGTTTTACAATACATATAGTCCTCAACTTACTATCACAATTGAGCCCAAAATTTATGTTGTTAAGTAAGAAATGTATTAAGTGAGTTTTGCTGCATTTTACAACTTTTCTTGCCACATTTGTTAAGCGAATCACTTATCATCATCATCATCATTTTACGACCCTATGATCCTTTGTGGGGTGGAGTCTAGGCAACTGAATGGAGCTAGCAGAGTGGCCGGATGCCATTCCTGTCACCAAGGTGGAGTTTTGTTCAGCAGATAAATTATCAGTGTGCCCAAAGAGAGAAATATCTGCCTCTACCTAGGATGGAACTCACAGCCTACTGATTGTGAGGTGAGAGTTCCACCTCTAGGCCACTGCGCCACTCTTCTTAAGTGAATGACTGCAGTTCACAAATTAGCAACAGACTTGCTATGAGAATCGGGTTTCGCCGTTGACTTTGCTTGTCAGAAGGTCACAAAAAGGGATCACACGATCCCGGGACATTGCAGCCGTCATAAATGTGAGTCAGTTGTCAAGCATCCAAATGTACATCACATGGGGATGCTGCAACAGTCATAAGTGTGAAAAATAGTCATCATTTTTTCAGTGCTGTTGTAACTGCCAACGGTCTATAAATGAACTGTTGTAAGTTGAGGATCAACCATACACACACACACACAGTGTGTTTGTGCTAATTAAGATAACAGGTTTTCTGTCCAAGACGTTCTTGACCACTAAAAAGAAAGGCATTTAGTTAAACGTTTATGGCTATTCTCAACCATCCAGGTCATGGTTGTCCCAAAGGTGCTTTTTCAGGAGGCAACTGGATTTTCTGATTTTTCTTTGAAGACGTTTCTCTTCTCATCCAAGGAGCTTCTTCTGCTCTGACTGGAGGGTGGGGAATAGAAGGATTTATATTCCTTGCAGGCAGCTGGTCACTTGCATCCTTTTAGAGAGTTGTTGAGGCCACTTGGAGGTCTCTCTGTGTCTTCAGGGTCACCATGCAAGTGGGTGTGAAGCCTTCTTGGAACTGTTGAAAGGATTGTGTGTAAGCCTGGAGATAAATGATCTCAGGTGACCCCAATGACACAAATAAACTTCCAGGTAGCCTTATTGACCTGCTAAAATAACCAGCTAGAGGTCATTTCTGGAGGACACTGGGAGTGTCTATGGAGAGTGGTGCAGTGGCCTAGAGGTTGAGCTCTCGCCTTACAATCAGGAGGCTGTGAGTTCAATCCTAGGTAGAGACAACTATTTCTCTCTCGCCGACACAAGGAGAATATATCTACTAAACAAACAACAGGAAGGACATCCGGCCATTAAACTGCTCCGTTAGCTCCATTTAGTTGCCCAGAATCCACCACGCAAGGGATTATGGGATCATTAAATGATGATGATGATGATGATGACGACGACGACGACTGGGAATGTCTATGGAGATTCTCAGTCATCCAGGTGATGGTTCTCCCAAAAATGTTTTTCCAAGAAGCAACTGGACTTTGTGCTTTTCCCTTGAAGATGTTTCTCTTCTCATCCAAGAAGCTTCTTCAAAGAAAATGTCTTCAAAGAAAAAAAAAAGGAAAGAAAGTCCAGGTGCCTCTTGAAAAGGCACCTTTGGGGGGCCCTAGGAGTTGTTTTCAATCATTTAGTCAAAAATAACCGGTTGTGTCACATCAGGGATCCATTCAGAGGAACTTATTTTGAAACAGGATATTGAAATATACTCGAAAGGGCAGCAAAAGTAGCTTTGCATGGCAACGGCGGTATTTTTAGTCTATCATAAAGCAAAGCTCTTGTCAAATATAAATCTTTAATAAATATACAAAACTTGCTTAGCTCTCCACATTAGAGTAAGACTCCGAGCTTCTTTGTGCTTTCCTGTTGAATATCCAAATGATAAGCTTGATTTTATGTATATATATTTAGACACACATGCACATATCATCCTCGGATGGATTATTACATCTTTCACACAATGTCTTCCAGGTTGTAGTTGATATTCAAAGCTTTGAACAATTCTCCTGTAGCAAATGTAATTGATAGAGAACCTCTTCTATATAAGAGTAACGAGGCATTTCTCCCTTACTTTAATCTACCTTTCCCTCTTGGCAGTTTATTATGTTTTGAATTTACGCCTTTTGTAGATCTGTGAGCTATCTTTCTTATGGAAATTAATCCTTTTAGAAGATTTGTGCTCTCATTTTCAAACACTAATACGGGCATTCAAGTGTCGCATTATTCGGGACCAGATGGCTTTTTATCTAGTGATATTTACTTCAAAAACCCCAGCTAAATGCTATCATAGATTAAATTTGGGGCAGAGGACAACTTATTATTACAGGGGGAGGGGGGGAAGGAGAGTTAAAATTTTGCAATAAAATTGCAGCCCATGGCATAATAGGGAGTTGGTTATAATGGAAACATCTTTTAAGGTTTTGGGTGGGGGAATTCACAAAATGAAGCATTTTCTGGACGTTGCAAAGTGGAATCTGGATTACCTGGTGCTCCAAACCATGATATAAAGAATAATCTGTTACAAGTTATCACAAGTTCAATAGGATCAAAAAAACAACAAAATAGCCACCTATGTGTTCAAAATTCCCATTTTTTTAAAATGTTCGACACATGGTCACTGATGCCATCTTAGTCTTTTTTTTTAACCTGTCACAGATATTCTTACCTTGAATGCCAAAATGGTTCTAAAGGCAAATAATAGCAATAGCACTTAGACTTATATACCACTTCATAGTGCTAAACAGTTTACAGAGTCAGCATATTTCCCTCAACACTCTGGGTCCTCAATCTACCCACCTCAGAAGGATGGAAGGCTGAGTCAACCTTGAGCCAGTGAGATTTGAACTGCTGAACTGCAGCTAGCAGTCAGCTGAAGTAGCCTGTGGTACTGCTCTCTAACCACTGTGCCACCTCGGCTCATAAGCCAACAATATATTTATATTGATAAGGAGGCGAGCCTGTGGCTTAGTGGCTAAGACTTCTGCCTAAGATTAATACAGCTCAGGTTCAAATCCCAGTAAGGGTGTGGCTAGCTGATGAGAGCTAATTAGCTCGAAATAGATCTATACTAGTCTCCCTTTATTTATTTATCAGTACAAATCAGTACAAATAGAATATATATATATATATATATATATATATATATATATATATATATATGTATGTATGTATGTATGTATGTATGTATGTATGTATGTATGTATGTATGTATGTATGTATGTATGTATGTATGTATGTATGTATGTATTTGTGTATATATATTTGTGTTACAACCCCTGGTATGTCTTTATTTATTTATCAGTACAAATACCACAGTACAAATATCAGTACAAATACAACACACACACACACACACACACACACACACACACACACACACACACACAAGTGAAACATGTTCAAGGGGAACAAAAAGAAAGTTCAGTTGCCTCTTGAAAAAGCATCTTTGGGACAGCCATGTCCTGGATGAATTAGAATCTCCACCAACAATATATACAGTAGTTTATCTCTTGGCCTTCAGCCTAGAGATAAACTCTATATTCAGTGCTGAGTTTCCTTATGATTATATTTCCTAGTCGAAATCAAACTGGTTGTTATGGGGTACATAAAATTGGGATTGTATTTGTCAAGAGTCCATAAAAATGGCTTTTGGGGTCAAAATAAGGACCCTGATATGGGAATCTTCTTCTGGGGTTTTTTTTCCCCCCACTGGCAAATGCAGCTTTACTATAGTTTGTCCAACTGTCACATTTAGCTAAATCACAAAGAAATAAATTCTTTAAAACATTTAATAAGCTATTTCTTAGTTCTTCAACTGACATCAGGTGTGCTGCAAAAGCTTACAGGGAAATTTTATGATTATATGTTCTATTGCAAATGTTGGTGTAGCATGGAATCAGATGGAAATGGATGATATTCTGGATGTAACAACATAAACAATTTATTACACAAAGTGCATTAAATGTTAAAATTACTTGCCTTTTTCTTCTAAACATTTCTTTACTTGTTCTGACGCATAACGGTTGAGCATTCCTAAATACAGTAAGAATTCTTCTGGGGAAAAAAAAAGAAGCAACATTAATAAAATAGATTATGGTTAGTTTATGGGGGTCTGGCTTTTAACTACATTTAAAATCTAAATTTAAATATTGCCAGGGTGCAAACATAAGTGAAAAGTAAGAAATACAGAGTCTTGAATATTCAAGAGAGAGAGAGAGAGAGAGAGAGAGAGAGAGAGAGAGAGAGAGAGAGAGAGAGAGAGAGAGATATTCTGCATGTGAATATTCATATTCCTCAAATTTTAAAAATTCTCTACAAAATAATGCCCGTCTGAGCGTAAATGTTTATCAGTGCTGTCCCATTTAAGAAGCACAGAATTTTTTTTAAAAAAAGAATGTTCTTCCACTGCAATTTCTTACATAAATCAAAGTAGAAATAAGACACATTTTACAATTCAATTTAAGTTCCCACTGAGACAATAATGTTGCAAGCTGTGCATTTTGCAAAGTAATATAGTAATGTCTAGTTTGCATTTTTTAAAAACCAAATTAATCACACTTTATTGAATATGTTGCAGCAAACCTAAAATTCATCTATTATTTAAAAAAAAATCTTCTGCAACAAACACAAACTATATTTTATACATAAAGGGTATATTTTATACATATTCATTAGGGTAAAACACTGGGAGCTGGCAACTATGAAAGAAATGACATTTGCTACCTTTAGTACTTTGAATATTTAAACACATCCTATACAAAAACGGCTGCTTGAAAAATGGTTCTAATAATATATTGTGTTAATAGACCAACAGATGACTGGTGAAATCAAGGAAAAGTAAATGCAAGGTTTTCCCCATAAAGTAGAAAGCGAAGCCAGATGCTATTTACTGATCAAGAACAATAAAAGCAAATCACATGCACACCCAAATTATTGCAATGTTTATTGATTGTGGCTACCATCTGTCTATTTTGCATGATTTTTTTTTTCCCAGGGAAATGCACGTTCGAAAGTGCATTTTCCTCCAAAGCGTAGCACAACCAATTGAACGAGTGTCGCATAGGTATGTGTTTTTTCCCCCAAATAAATGAGAATATATATTTAGTGAAATGCTTTCAGTTTAGGGAGATTGCACCTCCATATTTTTTTTTGTGGAAAAAAGTTATTTAATATTAATTAAATAATTAGAGATTAAAACACATGAAGAATGGTTACAGGAAATGGGCATGGCCAGCCTAGTGAAGAGAAGGACCAGGGGAGACATGAGAGCAGTCTTCCAATATTTGCAGGGGCTGCCACAGAGAGGAAGGGGTCAAGCTATTTTCTAAGACATCTGAAGGTCAGACAAGGAGTAATGGATGGAAGCTGATCAAGGAGAGATTCAACCAAGAAATAAGGAGAAATTTTCTGACAGTGAGAACAATCAACCAGTGGAACAGAAGCTGCCTTCAGAAGTTGTGGGTGCTTCATCACTGGAGGCTTTCAAGAAGAGACTGGACTGCCATCTGTCAGAAATGGTGTAGGCCAGGTCTCCTGCTTGGGTGGCCGTGAGGGTTGGACTAGATGACCTACAAGGTACCTTCCAACTCTGTTAATCTGTCCGTAAATTAAATAAAGAAATGAATAAATAATACACTTGGTGTCATGACCAAGACACCAGGTTAAAACTGGGGAGCTGTGAGTTCTAATCCTTTCTTAGGCTGGATGATCTTGGTCCAGTCAGTCTCTTTCAGTCCTCTGAATGCAGAAATATCTTCCTGGATCCTGGATATGATTAATTATTAGTTAATTGTTACTTTACTATTACAAGTCACATATTCCTTCAACTTCCCACAGATTGATTGCCCAATGGATGGAGTAGTTGATATCATCTTTTAAGTATGGGGAACTCCATATTCTCATTGAATACTATCTTCACTTAGACTGCCTGATCTAATATCCTGTAGTTTCACAATTTAAGTTTCTTTTTAACTGTTGAAAATTTAATAGAGTCAAAATGTTTTAATTCCTGGTACTACTATGTAAGCACTTTGAAAATATTTGTTAACTTCTAAAGAATTCTAGTTGAGAAAAACCCATGGGAATATCTTGGACATCCAAGAAAACAAAGCAAGGGATCATTGAACAAATCAAACCAGAATTCTCCTTCAAGGCACAAATGACCAGACTCAAATTATGCTACTTCAGACATATCATGAAAAAAAACCTGACTCTCTGAAAAAAGAGAGTGTTGGAAAAGGTGGAAGGAAAGAAAAGAAGAGGCTGACCAGCAGAAAGACGGATGGGTTCTGTTTTAATGGGTGTATCATTGGGAGAATAGGGTTAGGAATAGATTGTTATCTAGAAATTTTCTTTGCGGTTTCTAGGACTTGAAATTGTCTAGAGGGCACATAATCAAAGCCTAGAAAAATTAGGAATAGGATAAAATTGGGTATTAAAAGTCAAGCACTTATAAGGAGCTTTAGCTCCCCAACACTGGAAGTATTTAAGAAGAGATTGGATAACCATTTGTCTGAAGTGGTGTAGGGTTTTCTGCCTATGCAGGGGGTGGACTAGAGGACCTCCAAGGTCCCTTCTAACTCTGTTATTCTATTCTATTCTATTCTATTCTATTCTATTCTATTCTATTCTATTCTATTCTATTCTATTCTATTCTATTCTATTCTATTCTATTCTATTCTACTCTACTTCTTTATTCTATTTTATTGATTTCATTTCATTTCATTTTCTATCTATGTTTGTAAATAATTATATATCTCCAGCAACATATAAAGTTTCATGCAGCTCGTCAGCTGTGATTAATGATACACAGGTATCATTCATCAGCTCTTCTTCTGTTTTCCAGCATGCAAATGTGCACCGGACAGCTGGTGTTTGCGGGCACCGGAGCACTGGAAAATGGCCTGCAAACGCCCAAAACCTAGGCTGTTTTTTAGAGCATTTGGGGGCTCTTTTCAAGCCATGTTTAGGCTGTTTTTCGGGCCAAAAAACAGCCTGAAAACAGTCCAAAAACAGCCAAAAAACAGGCATATATGTGCCGGCCATGTGGTCTTCATGGTTCCGGTGCTCTGGCACACACACCTGCATGCACATCAATGTACGTTCCGGTTTGGGCACTTGGTGCCGAAAAGGTTCACCATCACTGCCCTAGGATGTGAGAACTACTACTGCTATTGTATAGTCGTTTGAACATTTTTCTGGTCACAAAATGCTTTCCTTTCATTTATGGCAAGTGGTGGAGGCCTCCAAAAACAAAACATAAATGCAATTGGTTTCTAGGTGTTCCTCTAATCCCCATTTTTCAAGACAGTCGGGCTTTGTATTCGATAGAAACCTTCCTCTGAAGATCTTAACACGTTGCAAAGGGTTAATCTCTCTTTCCATATGGCAACAGAATGGCTAATGCCTAAGCTTTATCCCAAAGAAGTAAAGTGGAATATATATTGACATTTTGAGGAAAGAGAACCAAATGTTTGATTTGGATGATTATACTGAAGAGGATCCATCATTTATTGAAGCACCAAAGTGATTATCTTTCAGCAGATGGATTGCAGGCAATTTTGTCGTAGATGATAATCACACAAAAAATGGAATATGATCTCAAAGGCCAAGACTGGGATTATGGTTGTGTTAAGTGACCCAGAAGGGCTGAAACTACCTATCACATTTTATGCAGGAATGGTCTCCGTGACAAATGGAGCTCATATAAATGATACAAAATATGTGAGCGAAATATAGGTAGAAAGGTAACAATTCTACCCCATTTAATCCTCTTGACATGAACCTGACTTGGAAAGTATCTGGAAATTTCAGGTGGTATGAAATATTGCCCCTAGATTGCTAACTGTTGCAAGGTGTTGGAATAATGCATTATTATTTTTTCCAGTTGCCAAAATGTCACATTGGACATAATTCAAGCATTGATTTACCTTTGAAAGTCCTAAATATCTTTAACTTGTGTCGGGGTTCCAAATAGCATCTAAAAGCAAATCAGAGTCCAAGGCAAAGTATTGCTCAACGTTCCAATTTATTAAAAGAGCCCTGTTGGCACATCTGGGAAAACCTAAATCTGAAAGCTTCTTGGTTTTCCCCACCCAGTTGAAAGTTCAAAATCTTGACCCACAGCCACAAGTCCATCACATGGTCCAATCTCCCACTGCCATGCTGGCAGTTCTACCCATTCAGAATAATAGAAAGTGTGGCAGGCCAAAGATCCAAAAGAAAAGATGGCTGCAGGCCTGATAACTTGGCTATCCAAAGACTCCATGTTCAGATACTAGGTTCAGATACCAAGGTCAGATACCAAGAAGATGTTTCCAGGGGGTGGGCTTCAAAATTTTTAGCAACGGTTTCTCTGCCTGGTTGCTGGGTGGGCATGGCCAGGTTGGCATGGCCTAGTCAGCCTCCTACACCATGGCGGGGGTGGGGTATGTTTTCACCCTCCCTGGGCTCTCTTGACAGGCCTCCCGGAACTTCTGAGAGGCCCATATTTCACCCTCCTTGGGCTCCGGAGGATTTCCTCGAGCCTCCAAGAGGGCAAAAACGGCCTCCCCTAGGCTCCAGAGACTCCCTCAAGGCTACAAATGGGCCCATTTTTCCCCTCTCCAAGCCTCCACATGGGCCCTGCATTTTTCTGGAATCCAAAACGGGCCACATGGAGACTCCTGGGAGGGATGGGCATGGCCAGCCAGGAGTGGAATTTGGGGGTTTGCTGAACCACACAGAATCTTTGCTAGAGGGTTGCCCAAACTCAGTCAAATCTGGAGCAGCCCACCCTCTGGATGTTTCTGAAAGTGCCCTTGCAAATCTAGAAGAACTTCTCTTGTGTCTCTTCCTGCTTATGGGTTCCTCTTTATCTAGGGATACATTTTCCTCCTGTTCATTTTGCTTTCAGAAAATGTATACAGATACAGTATTTTGCCAGACTTTCCCTGGTTATGATTGTTTTACTGATTAACTATTTGTGTTTTAACTTTTTTTTTTTAAAAAAAGAGTGTCTCTCTCTTGGCTTTAAACAGCAAGCTGAACTATGTCAATTCTTCACCAACAGAAAATTGACCTGTGAATCAAGTCCTCTAATAAATAAATAAATATAGAAAGCATGTGAAAAAAACCCATGTATTCTGGTCACACTTCTAGACATGCTGGTCTAGAAACAGAGCGTCAGAGGAAAAGTGCGAAGAAAGAGATTGTAAGGAATGGGCAGAGAGCCCAACAAACTTTCTGCATATCTGAAAGGCAGGCTTATTTTCACAGCCCAGAAGTCTGTTGGGGGAATAAGTGGAGGCACTTAGAAGTTCAGCCAAAACACACTAGAGTCACCTTAAAGATTAACTTGGCTGAAGCAAGTGTATAGGAAGGCCACTGACTTGGGGCCTGAGCTTTGGTCTAATTAGATTACGAACAACCTTTTCTGAAGGCGATGAAGTTTTTTTAAGAGTACTGCTAAGAAAAACAAGGTGGCTCTTTATTATTTCATTGTGATAGCTCCTTATTCTTCTCCCAAAGGTTAAGCTGCGCAATAGGCTTAGAATAACTTTATTATCACTAATGTACACTAATCACATACATTAAAATGCAAAATTGTCGAGGTTGCTTGCTTAACCAAATGGTAGCCCTGGTTTAAAAAAAATGAAAGTATCACGTATATCTTGAATTGATGAGTGTTTCATTTTGTAGTTTCCTTGATTAAAAGGTATGCAACTTTGAGTAGAATAAAGGCATTGTTATCCAATTTTATGGGTCCCTGAAGTGCTGGGAATCCACTGATCTTGTAACATTTTTCACTTTAATTGATTACATAAAGTCAGAGGTGGAATTCAGCCGGTTCGGACCAGTTCACCCAAACTGGTAGTGGAAATCACGGGTGCCCCCCCCCCCCTCAGTGGTGAAATTCATATATTTTTACTACCAGTTCTGTGGGTGTGGTTTGGTGGGTGTGGCAGGGGAAGGATACCACAAAATCTCCATTCCCACCCAACTCCAGGGGAAGGATATTGCAAAATCCCCATTCCCACCCAACTCCAGGGGAAGGATACTGAAAAATCTCCATTCCCACCCAACTCCAGGAGAAGGATACTGCAAAATCTCCGTTCCCACCCAACTCCAGGGGAAGGATACTGCAAAATCCCAATTCCCACCCAACTCCAGGGGAAGGATACTGCAAAATCCCAATTCCCACCCAACTCCAGGAGAAGGATACTGCAAAATTTCCGTTCCCACCCAACTCCAGGGGAAGAATACTGCAAAATCTCCATTCCCTCCCCACTCCAGGGGAAGGATACTGCAAAATCTCCATTCCCACCCAACTCCAGGGGAAGGATACCGCAAAATCTCCATTCCCACCCAACTCCAGGGGAAGGATACTGTAAAATCTCCATTCCCTCCCCACTCCAGGGGAAGGATACTGTAAAATCTCCATTCCCACCCAACTCCAGGGGAATGATACCGCAAAATCTCCATTCCCACCCAACTCCAGGGGAAGGATACTGAAAAATCCCCATTCCCTCCCTACTCCTGGGAGAAGAATATTGCAAAATCTCCATTCCAACCCCATATTCCCATTCCCACAGAGGTGGTATTTGCCGGTTCTCTGATCTACTCAAAATTTCCGCTACCGGTTCTCCAGAACCTGCTGAATTTCACTCCTGTTTTGGCAGCTTTTTAAAAGGGTGGTTTGGAGATGGCTTGGTCTCTCCACCTGTAAATGGATTTTTTTCCAGTCTTTGTGAATAAAGGAGAGCTGGTTTTTTTTTTTTTTTTTTTTTTTTGGAAGACATTGCCTTATAAAAAAGCTGTGAATATTTTTTTTGTCTAGGTAATTCTACAGCATGATTACCTATGCAAGCAATATTGTACTGACAACTAGTGGCAAATTATAGACATTAACAACTATCAAAGGCAGGAAGGGGAACTAAGCATAGATGTAAATAGAAGAAGCTGTTACCCTAAATTAGATAAGCCACGGCAAAGCAAGCATATATATTTATGTATGAGATTCGCAAGTCTGCTTTAAAGATATGCAATAGTTGATTGTTCACTCCATTAGTAGAGAATATGATTTTAAATATAAAGTGAATTAGGATATTTATTTACTGATATTATTTGTATATTAAGTACCCTGCATAGTCAGTACTGAGCTTAAAATACTAACATAAATTGAAGTTAACCAAATGATTGCGTTAATGAGTTTTCATTCTGTTTTTCTATTTACAGCTTAAATTTTGTGTATGTTTCTTCCAGATTAACTATCATTTAACTCATTATAGTGACCCAGGAAATGGCGCATGGGAGTGGCGCACAAGAAAAAGAAAATAAAGACAGAACCAAACTAATAATTAGTGTGTGTGTTTGTGTGTGTGTGTGTGTGTGTATGTATGTATGTATGTATGTATGTATGTATGTATGTATGTATGTATGTATGTATATTCTAGTTTACAGGCCAAACAGGGTGATTCTCATGCTCCTATTCTTATTTTTTTTTCTTTTAGATTCCTAAATATCAGATGAGTAATCTTTTTTTTTTCTCCTAGATTCAGAAAATGATAAATTTCAGTCCATTTCAAAATTAAGCATTTTTGCCATCCTCTCACTGCATGGAGAAATGTAGGATTGAATTTTCACTAGGCTAATTTTTGGGTTTGTGCTTGAATTGAAGCGATAGGTAGGAGTGTCTGTGTGTATGGGTTAGACACTGATCAAGGTGAGATTCAACCTGGAAATCAGGAGAAATTTTCTGACAGTGAAAACAATCAACCAATGAAACAGAAGTTGTCTTTGGAAGTTGTGGGAACTTCATCACTGGAAGCTTTCAAGAAGAGACTGGACTGCCATCTGTCAGAAATGATGTAGGGTCTCCTGCTTGGGTGGGGGATTGGACTAGATGATCTAGGTATAAGCAGGGGTGGGATTCAGCCGGTTCGGACTAGTTTGAGCGAACCGGATGTTAATTTTAATCTAGTTTGCTGAACCAGTAGTTACAAGGACTGGCTGACCTCTCCCACCCTGCCCTGCCCCTCCCAAGAGTCTCCATGCTCCCATGTTGGATGCCAGATAAGTGCAGGGTCCCCACGGAGTCTCTGGGAGGGTGAAATATGGGCCTACCAGAAGTACTGGAAGTCTAGAAATGGGTCCATTTCTGGCCTCCGGAGGCCCTCTGGATCCCAGGGGAGACAGTTCTCGCCCTCCTGGAGGCTATAGGAAAGCCTCCAGAGCTTGAGGAGGGTGAAAATGCCCCACCTGTTGTGGTGCAGGAAGCCAACTAGGCCACACCCACCCAGCAACTAGGATGAGAACCAGTTGCTAAAAATTTTCAATCCCACCCTTGGTCCCTTCTAACTCCCTTATTTTATTAATCTCTGTGTGTGAGAGTGTATTTATTTATTTGAGAGGGGGATTATTTGGCTTTTCTCACAGTGATTCAAAGGAGCTTGAAACGATCCTAGAATCATCAACAATGCAAGCAGCGCTATAGATTTTGCCATATATATATATATATATATATATATATATATATATATATATATATATATATATATATATATATATATATATATATATATATATATATATATATATATATATATATATATATATATATATATATATATATATATAGCTACCAATTCAAACCGTTAACGATGATGACAATCGTAATCATCATATTTATATTGCATCTTTATTTTGCACAACTCGGCACAGTTGCAGAAAGATGTATTTGTACACCACTCGTGAATCAGGTGGTGATAAGGTTAATTTGCAGTATGACAGCTGTGCAGGGCCTCACAAAAGTCCTTTGCAACGAACAGGAGCGCAGATACGGCATTTATGGGAAATTTATTGAATTAACCACATTTTTTTTCCTCAGGGTCACAGCACAAATCGCAGCACAAATATCTAGAGGCCCCTCACATCCTGGACATAAACTGTTTCAACTTCTCTCCTCAGGACACCACTATAGGGCATTGCATGCCAAAACAACCAGAGACAAAAACAGTTTCTTCCCTCCATGCCATCACTCTGCTAAACACCTAATTCCCACAGCTCTCTCTTATGCCTAAGGATATCTAACCACGTGGTAGAGCTGTATTACTATTATCCGTCTCACCTTTCCTATTACCTACTCCTATTAGTATTGTGTGTTTATCACTTTGTTGGTTTTATCTTAGGATTTATGAGTGCATCTTATGATTGAACACTTTCTTGATTGTATGTACACTGAGAACTGATGCATCGCAGACAAATTCTTACAATTACACTTGGCCAAGAAAGACTTTTCTATTACTTTCTATTTTGCTCTGCTCTGCTCTGCTCTGCTCTGCTCTGTTCTATTCTGCTCTGCTCTGCTCTGCTCTACTCTACCCTACCCTACCCTACTCTACTCTAAATACTATTATTCTATTCTATTCTACCCTACCCTACTCTACTTTACAGATTACTCTACTCTACTCTACTCTACTCTACTCTACTCTACTCTACTCTACTCTACTCTACTCTACTCTACTCTACTCTACTCTACTCTACTCTATTCACAGTCTCTCACAGAATTTTCCTAGATAATCTTGAACAAACCATTGAATAAACCTTCTGCCATTGCTCATTATTTTTAGGGAGAGATGTTACATTCCGTCCACATGATCAAAGTGGGAGTTTAAATCCCATCGTAAGCCTTATTCCAAAGGAATCAATTTTCTCAGATAAGCTGGCTCCGATTTCCCTCCAAAGTCCTAGAAACAATTCTTGTCTAAAATATTACATTGTGATATTGATGGATAGGATGCTGCCTTGCTAAGGAACGATTGAGTCAGGCTTTACCTGGTAGGTCCTGAATTGACCTTGGTTTCATGTTCAAAACTGTTTGCAACCTTCATTATTCGATACATCATAAACTTTATTTTTGCTTCCCTCCCCCACCCCCCCACCCCCCAGGCCTTGAGCTACCTTTCATGATGATGCCCCATCCGCTTATTCCGGTCAGCTTGCCCCCAGCATCCGTCACAATGGCCATGAATCAGATGAACCACCTTACCACAATTGCAAACATGGCCGCAGCCGCACAAGTACAGGGCCCTCCCTCTCGAATGGAGACGTCTGTGATTAAGGTAGGTATAGCCTTGATCTGCTCCCCAATGTACCAATAGCCTTCTCCGCCTTCTCCTTTCTGCTATGTGTCTTTTGTTCATCAATTTTGTTCGCAAACCATCCAGTTTTGATCATCACAATGTAAAGAAGAGGTGGAGACACTAGAAAGAGTGTAGAGAAGAGCAACAAAGAGATTAGGGGACTGGAGGCTCAAACGTATAAAGAACGGTTGCAGGATGAAAAGAAGAACTAGGGGTGACATGTTAGCAGTGTTTCAATATATCAAAAATAAGGACCCAGATTGCTGGGGAAAATATACTGTCTCTGTAAACAACTTAGGGAGTGCTTAAAGCATTATGAAGTGGTATATAGGTCTAAGTATTAACGCTAGTGCTTACTACTTTTGACCAATGAACAGAATCATATGGGAAGTCAATAATAGAACATGTGAACTTTGACTTTCTATCACTTTACCCCATTAATATTCTGGGACCAGTAGAAAGTATAACATTTCAAAGGGTCTCTATTTTCTATCACGGTAGGTCATAAGAGTTTCAAGATGAGATCTACCTCAGTGGAAAAGTTGATCTGAAGGCCCTTCTTCAGCTCAGATCTCTGACTGGCCATTCTCTGCCATTCACCAAGTAGTTTTGTGGTAATGCATTATCTGAACATTCGCAAATGACAACTTGCTATTTAGCAGTGCTTCGTTTCCTGCAGATAACAAGCTAGTATTCTAAGCAAATCTTGGATTTCTATTTTTAACCTTTCAAAAGAATGAAGCAAATGAAATAATGCAATCTAATCAGGAAGAGTGAGATAAGAAAGCCAAGCTTCTTCTTTTTTCTTACTTTACAATTCTACATTCTAAAATTAATCAATGCCCTTTGGGGAATTAGATAAATATTTGATAGCTGTTTTGCAATCTGGATTTTGGGGAATGAGATCTCAGGAATAAGACATCCAAGAGCTAATTTACATATATCGGTTATTGTCTATTATTGTAAAGAAGAATACAGAAAATACAAAGAAACAATTAAAGATGCTTAACAATAAACAAATTCTGTCCATACAAGAAGAGCTACTTCTTATAATAAAGAAAACTCCAAACTGAATATTTCTTGAAAAAAAAATCAAAAGTCAAACCATAATGTAGTCTTAAAAGGAAAGCTGAGGTGCCCTCTTCTTAACAAATGTGAAAAATGGAAATGAAACCTTAAGAAATGGGACACCTTTAGGTGTTCCTTGATAGCTGATTTCCAGTCTTTCAGCCTTTGACCAAAATGTTTCATATTTGGAACAAAGATGTTTCCATATATTCAAGTTGCAGGATGCTATGAGTTGCAAGTCTTCTTATCTCAGAGAATCAGCAACAAAATAGAACATGGTTATCTGAAAAAGATACACCATCTAAATTGTACTGAACCTTTGCCTAATAAGCAAGTACATTGTTCTTTTCTTCGGCTTTAACTCCCTGACATTTTTGTTCTGGATTTGACCAGTATTCTTCTGTCATGCCAGGTGACAAAGGTGCAGGCCACTCACCTTTGCTGATATTGCTGCTATTTGTACTGGGTTAGGTAAATCAAGGATTACTAATTACTAAGGGTTACTAATCAAGGAGAGAACCAACCTAGAACTTAGGAGAAATTTCCTGATGGTGAGAACAATTATTCAGTGGAACATCTTGCCTTCAGAAGTTGTAGGTGCTCCATCACTGTAGACTTTCAAGGTGAGACTGAATAGTCACTTGTCTCATATGGTATAGACTCTCCTGCTTGAGTAGGGGGTTGGACTAGAAGACACCCAAAGTTCCTTTCAACTCTGGGATTTTCTTAAATGCGGATATAAGTTGTCCATTTATGGCAAATTTAAGAACTGCCGTAGGAGACAACCAGATCCAAGAATAACTATGGGCGTCCCTTGTTGTTGTTGTTGTTGTTGTTGTTGTTGTTGTTGTTGTTGTTGTTGTTTTGGTTGTTATATTTATATTTTCCCTTTCCTAACCAGGTTCAAAACAGAGTTGATAAATCAAGTCATTTTTCAGCAGATTTATAGTAGCTTTTCAAAGTAATGTGTATCACTGTCAGTAAACTACATTTAAACAAAACAGTTATTTTTTTTCTCCTACTTTCCAGAGGAGTTTCTGCTAATTTGTTACAAGAAATACAATCAGATATTCTATAACGGTTACCATCAGTTTTTCAGACTAATGTTTATCAGATACTAACATTTTTCTCCCTCTTAGTGATATACACGTATACATCGATAAAGCATTGCAGAAAAACAATATTTTTGATTCGATATTGGTTTTGGTATTTGTTTATTTTGCTGAAGGAGGCATATGCATCTTTTTTTTAACCTTAGAAAATTACCGTATTCAAAGATCATATGATCAACTATTATTGCAGTTCGTAATTCTGGTTTGATTTATTGAACGATACATACAATTGCACCCTCAATCAAATCCCCAGAAATAAAGCATGTTGAGGTAACTCCCTATTTTAATCCTAGTACTTTTTTTTCTTCTACTTCTCTTCTTGTGTAACCAACGTTTGGCCCGAGCTTCTTTGATGCTATCAACTCTTGGTTGTCGAAATAACTGACATATCTGCACTGAGAAACTGACTGTCAGTTTAACTTCTGTGATAGGAAACAAAGCAATAAAGTCCTTCATTTTCACCTCAAGAATCTCAAGAAAAAAGTGGATCTCCTCAGCTGTCTTGTTATCTGCCATTCAATATTCAGGAAAAAAAATGCCCAAGGCATGGGGATTTTTTTTAAACCCCACTGAAAACATTTTTAAAATTTCCATGGATATTTTTTAAAATAAGCATTTATATATATAGGATAGATCTATTTCGAGCTAATTAGACTAGGATAGATCTATTTCGAGCTAATTAGCTCTCATCAGCTAGCCATACCCTTACTGGGATTAGAACCCGGGCTGTATATATCTTAGGCAGGAGTCTTAACCACTCATAGTCATACCAGGGGTTGTAACATTATATATATATATATATATATATATATATATATATATATATATATATATATATATATATATATATATATATATATATATATATATATATATATATATATATATATATATATATATATATATATATATATATATATATATATATATATATATATATATATATATATAACACACAAACACATACACACACACACACACACACACACACACATACATATATATGGCTGTGTGTATGTTCCAGCATAACTCTGGAACGCCTCAAGCAATTTCAACCAAATTTGGTACACAGATGACTTACTCTCTGGAAACAAATATTGTGGGAGTGAGACACCCCTAATACACCCCAAGGGGGGTGTTCTGTTACAAAACAGCCTGTTGTGTCTTCAAATGGCTTCTACTGTACTGCAGTAAAATGGCTTCTACTGTACAGTGCAGTGGAGATGCCATGGTAACGACTTCACAGTACTCCACAAGGGGGCTCCGTCTGGTAAGGGGGGAAATCTAACATTAAAAATTACATTTGGTCCAGACATTTCCCCCCTATAAATAAATACCTGGATAAGGTTGGGTTATCAGCTAGTTATAAATAACTTCTTCAGACAATTCTTGGGGATTCTATTTGTGTTGGACCAAAAGAGTTGAAGCTCACGTACTTCCTCTTGACCTCCCTCAACATATACTTTGCTTTTCATTCGGTGGAAAGTAATATTTAGCAATATTTGGGGATTTTTGCAACCTCACAGTGTTTAGCTTTGCCCAAAAAATTTAGGGATCAAAATCCTAATTTAGGGATGGAATACAACCTGCTACCTTGTATGGGTGAGTTCTCACAGAGCTGGGAAGTCTCTTTCTGGTTGGTACAACTTCGGAGAACATAGATAAACTACCGATTAGTTCTCGACTTACCAAAGTTTGTTTAGTGACCACGGCACTGAAAAATATAGCTCATGACCGTTTTTCATAGATACGACCTTTGCAGCATCCCCATAATCATATCATGTGATCAAAATCCCAATGTTTGTTAATGGCTCATTTTTGCGACCGGTTCTGTGTCCCAAGGTCACATGATCACCTTTTCTGACCTTCTGAGGAGCAAGTTCCATGGGGAAGGCAGAGTCATTAAACAACTATTTCATCAACTACAGTGATTCACTAAATAACTGTGGCCAGAAAAGTCGCAAAATGGGGCAAAGCGCACTTAACAAATGTGCCACTAAACGCCATACATGTTAATGCTCAATTTTGGACGTAAGTCGAGGAGTACCTGTAAATACTCTTTCTCTATAGAGGTTTCTCTTAAGGGAAGGGTACTTGAGAGGTGGAACTTCTCCAGCTTCAGAGTTATGTTGACCTGGATTTCTTTTATCAAGTTATTATTCAGCTATGTAAATTTCTGCCTGCGTTCTGGAAGCACGCTGCCTTATCGGCCTTAAAATGAATTCCTAATGAGAAAATAAACACAACATAAGTGTAGAGCTTTGCTTTGCTGTTTTCCTACCCAACCCTGGCTAACCTCAGAAGCCTGAAAACCATCCCAGAAGAAGTCTCTGGCAAACCCCACTCATCACATTGCCAAGAAAACTGTATGGATGCTGTCAGCAGGAATTGAGTTCAGCTGAAGGGCACCATAACTTTTTACCTTATTAAACGATACAAGGAGCAACTTTCTGTAAGTTCAGCTCAATGGCAAAATATTATTTCTCCTGAAGAAAGTAACAACTAGAATTATAGGACATTGAATTTAGTCTACCGTGTTTTTCGGAGTATAAAACACACTTTTTCCCTCAAAAAAGAGGCTGAAAATCTGGGTGCATCTTATACACTGAATGCAGCATTTTTGGCCTCCTGAAACCCCAGTCCCTTCACCAAAATGGCTGTGCATAGCCTTTAGGAGCTTCCAGAGTGCTGAACAAAAAACGGGCCATTTTTTGCTCAATTTCTGCCCCCCTCACACCCCAGGAGCTCTCTATAAGCCTCCTAAAGACTATCCATGCCCTTTTTTTGAAAGAAAAAAAAAACAGGCCCATTTTCGTGAAAAATGGGGCCATTTTGGGGAGGTTTGCAGAGTGCAAAACCTTTTTTTTTTTATTTGCCTCTTCAACACTTTGTTGCGTCTTATACTCCGGTGCATCTTATACTACAAACAATACGGTATAACTCTGATGGCGAACCTATGGCACGCATGCCAGATGTGGCATGCAGAGCCCTCTCTGTGGGCACACATGCCATCGCCAGCTGCTCTTCTGCTTTCCGGCGTGCACTTGCACGCCGGACAGCTGGTCTTTGTGGGTGCCAGAGCACTGGAAAATGGCCCAAAAACCTTCCTGAAAATGGCTCGAAAAATGACCAAAATCCAGGCCCCCCAAATGGCCAAAAAGCAAGCATGCGCACGCTGACCAGCTAGTCTTCAGGTTTCTGGTGCTCTGGTGTGATGAAGACCAGCTGCCAGTTAGTCTTCGGATGTCCGGTGCATGCAAATGCATTCTAATTTGGGCACTCAGTGCCGAAAAGGTTCTCCATCACTGGTCTTTATTAATGGTATAGATCATGTGATTGTAACCTACAGTCAACTTTAGAGTTATCGTTTGACAAATGATGTATCTCCAAGTCTCAAAAAGGAGAGATATTTGATAGTAAACACTCCATATCTGGATAAGAATGAACACTTTTGTATTGTGAAGCAACTGTAGTGGGCAATGTGCACTATACTGCACTACACATCTGGATTTTCTGTATGTTAAAAGATCCCTCTTTTCCATGTATATGTAACATGACTTTTCAGGTAACGGAGCTCTTTTAACTGTAGGATGCCACCTGAGCTCAGTCTAGAATCCAATGCAACATTGGGGGATCAAAAAAGGGGATGCTTTTGATGGAATTCATTAAAAGCATCTAATTTGCGCGGGCTACAGTAATCCAATCCACAGTTGCAAAAAAAGAAGAAGAAGAAGAAGAAGAAGCAATTCTGGCAACTTACAGCAGTGGCTCTAAGACCGTTTTATAGATATTCGTGAATTCAGGTCCTGTAATGTCAAGATAAATAAAACACATACATTGAACATAACACATGTGTTATGTTATCACTTTTAACATAACATTCAGGCACAGAGAATGTGATGCATTCCCCAAGAGCCCATTTTACGATCCCCATAGGCTGTGTGACCATTGCTCCCAGGCATCCCAAGCCCTGCTTCCTAGTTCCCAATGCCTGCCTTGGCTTTTGTCAGCTGACCATGACCGTGTAACAGAAAGGCTTGGGTCAAAGAGATACTTGGGAACAGTGTTGGCTCTTGATTTTTTTCGACCCTTGCAATTTTTCCTGCCACAAGGCCTGCAGAATGGGGACAGGGTAAAAAGCAAAGGCAAGGAAACTCAGGTCACTTACTTGCCTTTGGTGGACATCTTAAGTGCTAGTCAACCATCATCAAGAGGGACAGATTTTGGGGTTCTGTTTCGGCCCAATGGAATCAAGAATATTGGATAGCAAGGAGAAATTTGTGAGCAATTGGTTTTGCCCAAACTGCTTCTCACCAATTAGATTTGATTTGTGAGAGGAAAGAAAGAAAGAAAGAAAGAAAGAAAGAAAGAAAGAAAGAAAGAAAGAAAGAGAGAGAGAGAGAGAGAGAGAGAGAAAGAAAGAAAGAAAGAAAGAAAGAAAGAAAGAAAGAAAGAAAGAAAGAAAAAAGAAAGAAGGAAGGAGGGAGGGAGGGAGGGAATAAGGAAGGAAGGAAGGAAAGAAAAAGGAGGGAAGTATAGGAAGGAAGGAAGGATAGGAAGGAAGGAAGGAAAGGAAGAAAGGAAAAGAAGGAAGGAAAGAAAGAAAGATACATTTGATGTAATCTGAGATCCTGGACACATATAATAATAATAATAATAATAATAATAATAATAATAATAATAATAATAATAATAATAATAATAATAATAATAATAATAATAATAATAATAATAATAATAATAATAATAATAATAATAATAATATAGAAATAAGTATGTTAAATCGAAAGCTCTGTGTCTTAAAAGTTTTTATTAGACCATTTATATGTAATGGGGTGTGAGAAAGCTATCCCATTAAATTTCCCTGTTAACTTAAGTTTTTGAGTTCCTGCCCTGCTTTCAGCGTAAGATGGTTTGCTTGCTTGTATCATCTCCCCTTGAGTTTAGAGAAACAGAAATTGCATCAAAGTGAAAATGGAAAAATGAAAAACTTGGTTAAGCTTGGTAACCCCAACATTCAGTCATGTGGAGTCTAGAAATATTTAGACAGTTTGAAGAGATTATTTCCTTTTATATGAAGCTGTGCCTTTGTTTTGTCTTGATGATGTGCAGGAACGAGTTCCAGACAGCCCTTCCCCTGCTCCATCTCTCGAAGACGGTCGAAGGCCTGGTAGCCATCCATCCTCACATCGTAGCAGCAGCGTATCCAGCTCCCCTGCCCGAACCGAAAGCTCTTCAGACAGAATCCGTAGGTCGCTGGGTATTTCCTTTTGCCATCCCCGTTTCAAAACCCTGCAATAATAAATGTGCCCTTTGCTATCACTAACATCTCCATCATCATCATCCTCACCATCATCTTCATTTAACAACCCAATAATCTCTTGTGGGGTGGAGTCTGGACAACTGAATGGAGCTAACAGAGTGTTTTAATGGCCAAATGCCTTTCCTGTCATCAATGTGAAGTTTTGCTCAGCAGATATATTTTCAGTGTTCCCAGAGAGAAATATCTGCCTCTACCTAGGATCAAACTCACAGCCTCCTGATTATGAGGCGAGAGCTCAACCTCTAGGCCACCACACCGCTCCTATCACTAACATCTCCATCCTACCTATTATACAGCGTGGAACTGATTCAGAGTAGAGTTCCCTTTCGTTGGGACTCCAAATGCAGAAAACAGGCAGAGAATCAGCCAATCAGCATCAACTCTGTTTTTCCCCACCCCTCCCAGGAGAGAATGGAGATGTAGTGGCCTGTCTTCTGACCTCCTGAAGGTGACATTGTTCCACACACAAAGGATGACAGTTCCATCCATGTTGCTGTGAGCATTCATCCATTGCAGGGGGTGTCAAAACTCAAGGCCCAGGGGCCAGATACAACCCACAGGGGGCTTAGAGCTGGCCCATGGGGCTGCCCTACAAACAATGAAGGACCAGCCTGTGATGCCTCTGCCAGTGAAAACAGAGCTCTGGAGGGCTGTGTGCGGCCTTCCCAAGCTCCATTTTTGCTGGCAGAAGGTTGCAGGAGGCCCTTGAAGCTGAAAACAGAGCCTGAGAACCTGTTTTTGTTGGCAGAGTGCTCAGGCCATCAAGGGCTCTCCTGACATGAGTGACATCGAGCTGGCCACACCCCCTGGCCACGCTACCCCCTGCTCCCTCAAGGTCAAACACAACCCTGATGTGGCCCTCAATGAAATCAAGTTTGGCATCCCTGATCCAGTGATTTGGAACCAAAAACCAAAAACTGAGGGAATTCTGAGGTAGAAACTATGTCAGAGAAAGTTAATTGCAAAAAAATTGTGAACAAAATGACCGAAACTCTACCCTATTTTCCAAGCTTCCACATTACAATTTTCTTCCTGTACTTCCCAGGTGAATTGGGAGGGTTGCCTGATAATATGGTAGGAATTGTGCCATCAGACATCTTTCCCAATAACTATGTTGACCCCTGTACGTTGCCATGGTGTCTGTGTGGAAGAAGAAGAAGAAGAAGAAGAAGAAGAAGAAGAAGAAGAAGAGGAAGAGGAAGAGGAAGAGGAAGAGGAAGAGGAAGAGGAAGAGGAAGAGGAAGAGGAAGGAAGAAGAAGGAAGAAGAAGGAAGAGGAGGAGGAGGAAGGAAGGAAGAAGAAGAGGAGGAGGAAGAGGAGGAGGAAGAAGAGGAGGGGGAGGAAGAGGAAAAAAGAAGAGGAGGAGGAAGAGGAGGAAGAAGAAAAGGAGGAGGAAGGAAGGAAGAAGAAGAAGAGGAGGAGGAGAAGGAGGAGGAGGAGGAAGAGGAGATGTAAGTTCTCAACCAAATCTAAGGAAAAGGCATCTTCAAGGACAAGTTTCTGCAGCTCTTGGGATGGGCAGCATCTTGATTCTAACTTAGAATCAAGGAAGCCGGTTTGCCCCAGAACAGCAACAGTTCAAAATGAAACTTTCATTTTCTTTGTTGTTTCAATTAAACCAGAACAGAGTTGACTCATCTCCTTGAAACAGAGTCCATCCTGAGACCAATCAGGGTCAGAAGTCAGTCGGGAAGCAAAACAAAACAATGATGGAGAAAAACATTTCTGCCTTTCCCAGCAAAAACTCTCTCTCTGTATTTGTAGTCTCAAATGTCATTTTCAGGCTCCAGAGGTAGTGATGGTAACAGAATATATATTTGTAAAAAGATATTTTTTTAAAAAAAGAGAGAGAGAGAGAGAAAGAAACATTCATAGGCTGAGACTACAAACTTGTTTCAGCTGTGATTTATCAGCCAGGGCAGTGGCTAAAACGCTGAGCTTGTCAATCAGAAAGGTCGGCAGTTCAGCGGTTCAAATCCCTAGCACCGCGTAACGGAGTGAGCTCCCATTACTTGTCCCAGCTTCTGCCAACCTAGCAGTTCGAAAGCATGTAAAAATGCAACTAGAAAAATAGGGACCACTTTGGTGGAAGGTAACAGCGTTCCAAGCGCTTTTGGCATTTAGTCATGACGACCACATGATTACGGAGACATCTTCGGACAGCGCTGGCTCTTTGGCTTTGAAACGGAGATGAGCACTGCCCCCTAGTGTGGGGAATGACTAAGACATATGTGCGAGGGGAACCTTTACCTTTATCAGCCATGGTTGACCTAGGTTCTCAATTCCTTTTCATTTTTATAGCTCTAGAAAAGGAGAGGGGAGACAACGCTGCCTTTTCATATAAACTATTATTACTTTAGTTTACGTTTGGAGTACTTCTCAGACAAACCTGAGTTTGTTGTTGTTATTTTAAAACATCTAGTACTGTTGCTCTTGTATTTGGCTAGCAGATATAAGCAAAGATTCCTTTTTTAAATCTCAATTTGACTTCAGGAATCGTTGCTTGACATAGGGAAATCTTTTAGTTTTCTTCTGTAAAAGGATATTAACACTTTGTGACTTTGTGGCTGCCCATTGATATAAGGTTTTGCCCTGTCCCATTTAAAAAAAACCAAAAAACAAATAAACAAACCATAACATCCTCAAGTTTGCTCTTTGCTCTATTTTTTCAGTTCTCCGAAAGTAAAACGAATCCCCTTTGACATGCACTTTAATAGGTTCCATGAGTTTGAGCATTAGTGTTATTGTGTAAAGAAAGCCAGGCATTGTAGACTTTTGAAATTGAGGAAGTAGTGCTTATGGTAAGTAGAGCATTAAAAGGAAAGTTCAGGTTATGCATAAATGCATCACTTGCTTTCTTACCACTCTCTTACTGTTTAAGACAATTTGTTTGATCTGCAGTGACACGCTTACATACTAAGCAATAGATGTTGTCATCAAGTGATAATAGTTATGTAAAGAAGGGAGCACGGGAGCAGTTGCAAATTGCATGCAACGTTCCATTGCTTATGGAAGGTGGTTTAATTCATTTTGCGTTTTCTTATAGATAGAGATACATTTTTTTTCTAAAGTTCTTAATGCTTTAGCACAAAATGTCTTTAGTGCTTCTGGAAATCTGCAAAGGATAGGCACAGTTGAAGAACGATTGCAGGAATTGGGTAGGTCTAGTTTAATGGAAACTAAGGGTGATATGAGAGCAATGTTCCAATATCTGAGGGGTTTCCACAAAGAAGAGGGAGTCAACCTATTCTCCAGAGCACCTGAGGACAGGACAAGAAGCAAAGGATGGAAACTAGTCAAGGAGAGAAGCAACCTAGAACTAAGAAGACATTTCCTAACAGAATCAGTTAATCAATGGAACAACTTGCCTCCAGAAGTTGTGGGTGCTTCAAGACTGGAAGTTTTTAAGAAGAGTCTGGATAGCCATTTGTCTGAAATGGTAAAGGTCTCCTGCCTGATCAAGGGATTGGACTAGAAGACCTCCAACGTCCCTTCCAACTTTGTTATTCTGTTTAGAAAAGAATTCCTACACCCAGAAGAAGAAGTGTCTTTCCCATCAAAGATCAATCCTACATTTCTGATGGATGATACACCCAGGTTAACTGAGTATTTTTTAAAAATTTGTTCTAATGTCTTGGTTTTTTGTTTTGTTTTTCATAGACTGCCCTCAGTTGTGTGAAGACAGTGCTGTATCCAAATATTACAAACAACCCAAAAAATGTGTCATAGCAATAATTTATGAAACCAGTATACTACTTAACTTTCACTGACTCTGGGTGGCTCACAGCAAACCCAGAAATTACAGTCAAATCAATAAAATGTTAAAGATAAAAGATGGCAAATGCCATAAATGGAGTTTGAATGTTTTTGTAGTCCAAAATAAAAAAAATAAAAATCAGCTGTTGAAATGAAGCATCTTCATCATGGTCTCTGATTCACAAATTGCAGTTGTATGTCTGGTTAATAAGCTCCTGGGATTACAGAACATGTCCAGGAGAAATTTACTGTCCACAATCGCTAGCTAGAATGGAAACCTCAAACAACTTAAACCGTTAACTAACTTGTGCTCTTGTCTTTTTATACATAGAGGAGCAATTCCTGCTTCCTTAAAACTATGTATATAAATCAAGTTGCAGCCCTCACAGTGAGGTAGAAAAGATCATGGAGATGAGATGATAGAAGGACCATACACAAGGTGGAGATTGGGAATTTCCCAAGCTATTTCTGTATCTTACAGGGTCAGTTAATTCATAGGTGGGAAAACAAAAAGCAATTTGCAAATCCTGTCATTTCTTTTTAAAAGAAGAGGCAAAATGCTCGGTCAGTTTTGCTGTAAGTGAATAAACTCATTCTGTACAAAATTATATGCCTGTACACTAACAGTTGAATATCTAATTCATACACCATTTTCAACAAGGAGAAAATAATCATGCTTGTCTAGTGCAAACCATAGCATCCAATTTACAAAAGGCCAGGCAACTTTATAAAAAAAATAAAATTAGCCCCTAAACAAAACATAACAAAGGCCAATAACATTTATTCAATTATTTTTATGAAGCAAATGCATGGATGTCTGTTGAGGAATCAGCCTTGTGGTCTTTAAAAGGGATGTTTAGACTGCCACTTTGTCGAGGGTGGTTTCAGAATTTTTTCTATTGCTGTGCTGAAGGCAGAGCCCTTGAATTTTAAGAGCCAACTCTCAGGCGAAGATTGAGCATGTTATTCCCTTGGCTTAGGGCAAAAAAAGAAGAAGATCTGCCTTCCAAGCTATTAATTAAAGCACAAGAAGTGTAGGTGGAGCATGAAAAAGAGAAGAATGGGTAAATGTGAAGGGGAAAAAAAGAAAGATGAAAGGGAAGGAAGAAAGGGAAGGGAAGCAGAAAGGAAAGGAAAGAAAGGAAAAGAAAGGGAAGCAGAAAGGAAAGGAAAGAAGAGAAAGGAGTCTGGGAAGGAAAGGAAAGGAGAAAGGGCAGGGCAGGGCAGGGGAGGGGAGGGGAGGAGAGGAAGGGAAAAGAAGGAAAGGAATGAAGAAAAACCAGAGAAGAAAAAGAGATAAATATCCTTCTGCTACTGCCCTTTTGTGATGGACAAGGGTCTACTCTTTCTTTGCTACAGCTGAAATCCAAATCAATCAACATAAGTCTTCTTGGTTTCCCAACTAGGTACCCCCAACTGATCTGTCCTCTTTTCTCCCTCCGACTCTGTAGGACACAGTGAAAAAGTGTCAAAAGTTTGAATTTCTATAATTCAAAGATTATGGACAAAGGATGCTTACATTGCAATGCATATTCATAGAAATCAAGAATAGAAATAGAAAGTTCTCAGCTTCTTAAGGCATGGAACAGACGAATGAAACTTATATCTATTGGGAAAACTCAAGGATCAAGAATTATTATGACCTGGGTAGGCTTGGTCATTGGGTGGTCTGGCAAGAACCTTCAGACTCTTCCATCAATAGACACAAGACGCAATGAAAGTCAATATTTTGTAGCTGAAGTTGAACGTCTCATCCCCATATTTTGTTCTTTGTATTCCCTCTGCATATGCTGGCAGCTGTCCATCAGAACGGCCTCTCCATGAACCAGATGTTGTTGGGCTTATCTCCGAACGTCTTACCTGGTCCGAAAGAAGGTGACCTGGCTGGCCATGAGGGTGGGCATGACTCCAAAAGAATGCACCTGGAGAAAGGTAGTGTGTGGGTTGAAGTTGTTGTTTCATTGCACTCCGATTGGATGCTTTCCCTCCATTCGTATTCTGTTATCATTTGAGTGGCTCACAAGAGAGAGACATTAGCGCCAAGGAGAGAGCGAGCACTAACTTCCTGTCTCTATCAAAAGATAACATGACTTCTCTTACACGCTG
Source organism: Natrix helvetica (assembly GCF_964273705.1). Classification (NCBI taxonomy): domain Eukaryota; kingdom Metazoa; phylum Chordata; class Lepidosauria; order Squamata; family Natricidae; genus Natrix; species Natrix helvetica. The sequence goes on along the minus strand of NC_138549.1, from coordinate 11,909,724 downwards.
GTGTAGTACATTAATTACCGCAACAATGGAGAAAATAAGTGGCAGGAATTATTCGATTGTGCTGTTATGAAAAGAAGAAAATGATTAAAATCTCACAATGAGGAACTCATACAGGACAATAGCAGCCCTTATCTTTTCCACTTCTCAGATGCTTGTTCTTTAAAGGGAAATACAGTACTCAGAAATGATTTTTTTTTTCTGTAATTGGGGTGGATCTGAAGCTGATCAAAGAAACAAGTCACTTAAATTCAGCCGGAGTGAGCTAACCATGGATGGCCCTCTGTTGGGAAGGAAGAGCAGCTTAAATTGCTTAGCTCCTGCCACTGCTAATGGTGTAAAATGAGACTGGTGGATTTCATCTAATTTATTTTAAATTTAATCAGCCATCCAATGGAAAATATGTGAGCTAGATTAATGTATATTAGGACTTCTGTTGATTATTATGCTACCTTATTTGGTTTGTGAGATGCTTTTTTCTCTCATGGAAATATTGACCAATGTCTTTCCACATAGAAAACATTACAGTTGTAGGTAGGTAGGTAGGTAGGTAGGCAGGCAGGCAGGCAGGCAGGCAGGCAGGCAGGCAGGCAGGCAGGCAGGCAGGCAGGCAGGCAGGCAGGCAGGCAGGCAGGCCGGCCGGCAGGCAGGCAGGCAGACAGATAGATTTATTTATTGGCCAAGTGTGATTGGACACACAAGGAATTTGTCTTTGCATTTGCTCTGAGTTTACATAAAAAGATACAAGATACATTCATCAAGAATCATAAGGTACAACACTTAATGATAGTCATGGGCTACAAATAAGCAATCAGGAAACAATCAATATCAGTATAAATTGTAAGGATACAAGCAACAAAGCTACAGTCCTACACTCATAAGTGGGAGGAGATGGGTGATAGGAAGGATGAGAAGACTAATAGCAATAGTAATGCAACCTTAGTGAATAGTTTGACAGTGTTTTGGGAATTATTTGTTTAGCAGAGTGGTGGCGTTCAGGGAAAAAGTGTTCTTGTGTTTAGTTGTCTGGTTGTGCAGTGCTCTGTAGCATCATTTTGAGGGTAGGAGTTGAAACAATTTATGTCCAGAATGCGAGGGTTCTGTAAATATTTTCACGGCCCTCTTTTTTACTCGTGCAGTGTACACATCCTCAATGAAAGGCAGGTTGGCAGTAATTTTTTTTTCTGCAGATCTCATTATCCGTTGAAGTCTCTGTCTGTCTTGTTGGGTTGCAGAGCCAAACCAGACAGTTCTAGAGATGTAGATGACGGACTCAATAATTCCTCTGTGGAACAGAATCAGCAGCTCCTTGGCCAGTTGGAGCTTTCTGAGTTGGCGCAGAAAGAACATTCTTTGTTGTGCTTTTTTGATGACATTTTTGATGTTAGGTGTCCATTTTAGGTCTTGAGATATGATACAACCTAGAAATTTGAATGTCTCTAGCGTTGATGCTGTGTTGTCTAGTATTGTAAGAGGTCGTAGTATGAGGTCGTAGTATGGAAGGGTTTCTTGTACAATTTGAGGCTAATTTCATGGTTTTGAAATACAGATCTTTTTAAACAACCTCTGTGTACTAAAATCAAAATCAAAGAATAGGCATCCAGCTGAAATGCAACAGCTTGTTAGCGATGTAAAGTAAAAACCCTGATAACTAAGTGTGGAATTTCTGTAGCAATAAAGAACTGTAATGAGGGTGTTTTTGTGATCCAAGTTAATAGATACAAAAAGAAAATTAAAAAAAAAATCCAGATCTGTCTTGTGCAACTACTGCTAGATATGGAAAGAGAATTGAAATCTGGACGCTTTCATTCTGGACAGGTGGCATTTTTAATAAGATTACACTAAAAATTAATGAGAACAACATTTCTTTTATACAAATCATTAATTTTGGTTCATTGCACACACAGCCTGCCGTGGCTCCTTGCTTGCTTCCCCCCTCCCAACCACACAAAAGCATTTAAATCCTGCAAAATGGTATCCTGTCACTGAGCGAGTGTTATAAAAGTGACTTTTTTTTTCATTTTCGGGGAGATAGTTTGGCTTCAGCCCATCTACATTTAAATACAAATACATGGTCAAGTTAGAATAGACTCCCAGTGAAACGGGATTTCCCATAAAAGTGTTTCCTTGATAACCATTTTTAAAAGTGTATTCGTATAACAAGCCAGGGAAGGGAAGGGAAGGGGAAGAATGGAAGGACAGGAAAGGAAAGGAGAAAGAGAGGAGAGGAGAGGAAAGGAAAGAGGAAACTTGGGAAGGAAAGGAGGGAGGGAGGGAGGGAAGAAGGAAGGAAGGAAGGAAGGAAAGAAGGAAAGAAGGAAAGAAGGAAGGGAGGTAGGAAAAATGGGAAGGGAAGGAGGGAGGGCTGGCTCTTCAGCTTTGAAATGGAGATGAGCATCGCCCCCTTGAGTCAGGAACAACTAGCGCATATTTTCAAGGGGAAACTTTACCTTTACCTTTCCACTGTAAAATTATATCTACTACATTTTTTATGCACTAGTTGTAAATGTTCTGCAGCATAGCTATGTGACTACCCTAAGAATGTTTAGAAGCTGTCTGCTCTACTCAGACTTTCAGGAGAAAGAAGCCCAAGCGATTTTGTCTTCATTGGTTGAGCGAAAGAGTCCAGGGATGGAATCTCGTGAATTGGACAGCAGGAATGCAAAGAATGCAAACGAGAGTCTTTCATCAGTGGACAAAAGGATTTATTTTATCAATGGGACAAAAGGAATTGAAGTCTCTTCTTTCCAGTTTCAGTGTAGAGTTTGAGCTTTAAAATAAGAAAAGTCTGTGGGTCACAAATGAGTAGGGAAAGTCCATTGAGATAAGTGTGAGGTTGAATGGCACTTTAGAGCATCAATGTGCCTTTGTATTAATGAGCGTTCATTATTCTCACCCAATCACAAGTAGAAATCTGCAGCTTAAGTCTTGTTCCACACCATTGAATTAACTGCTCATCCACCCCCACAAAATTCTTAATCAGAATAGAGCTGGAAGAGACCTTGGAGGTCTTCTAGTCTAACCCTCTAGTCAAGCAGGAGAGCCTATACCATTTCAGACAAGTGACTGTCCAATCTCTTCTTAAAAACCTCCAGTGTTGAAGCACCCACAATTTCTGAAGGCAAGCTATTCCACAAGATAGATGCTTTTTTGAGAAGGCCTGGTACAAAGCTATGATCTAATAATTATTAGCAGGTCTTATGATTTGAGTGAAGAGAAGGACCAGGGGAGGCAGGATTGCAGTGTTCCAATATTTGAGGGGCTGCCACAGAGAGGAGGGGGTCAAGCTATTTTCCAAGGCATCTGAAGGCCAGATAAGGAATAATGGATGGAAACGAATCAAAGAGAGATTCCTTGAAATAAGGAAAAAAATTATGACAGGGAGAGCAATCAACCAACGGAACAGCTTGCCTTCAGAAGTTGTGGGAGCTTCATCACTGGAAGCTTTCAAGAAGAGACTGGACTGCCATCTGTCAGAAATGGTGTACGGTCTTCTGCTTGGGTGGAGGGTTGAATTAGATGACCTACAAGGTCCCTTCCAACTCTGTTAATCTGTTAAATATACATATAAATACTTGGCTGCTTGTTGGTGGCTGCTTTAGGGTGAGAGAGACATAACATCTACCTTCTTTCTCAACCTTCCACCAGGCATGGCAGAATACATCCCACTGCATTGATGTCGGATGCATTAATCCATGAAAAAGTCAAAGCAATCTTAACCGTTGGTGACCAAATTTTTTTAATGCCAGCTCACAGTTCAGAGCATCTTAGTGTAATTAAATGCATTGTCAGAAGATCAATTATCTGCTTTGTGGATGACAATTATTGCAATTGGCCCAACCTCAGGCTGAAGGCGAATGGACTTTTCAAAGCTTTGTTTTTTCTTTTGAGTTTCCTTTTTTTCCCCTCCCTCTTTCAATTTTTGACTTTTCTGATTAGCATGTTCGTACAGATGCTGCTTGTATCTGATCATCAGATCGTTCTAGACAATATCAATGTGAGTTTTGGAATCTGTTTGGATTGCTATTGTTATCAGCATCTTCCAGGCTCAACGGAGAATGCTGAAAAGTACAATTGTTTTAACGACTGTGAAATTGACATATGAAGCTGAAATCCGAAAGAAGCTTTCATGGGATTTTAAACACTATTTTCTTCCATATGCCATCCCAATTATTATTTAGATATTACATTCCTAATTTACTGTTAAGGTTGATTAGAATTCAAGCCTCTCTAAAGCATTGCACCAAAGGTCTTGGGCTGTGGAAAACATTTTTATAAAATAATCCATTAATGCAGAGGAGTGCAACTAAATTAGTTAGCAATTTGCTGAGCATGAATTAATGAACAGAGCTTCTCCCAGTTCCCAGAGTTGTAATTTTCATAATAACCTCAGACCTTTATTTGGCAGGTTGTTTAGTTTTTTTTTTTTCGTTTGAAGGTTTTCATTAGTCTAATGAGGACTATACAAGGGCAAGCAGTCAGCACAATTTACATGGGGAAGCTATCATAATAAATGAAGCAATTTGAATAACATGCAAGGGTTTTATGCAACACGATAAGAAGAGATTGTGGACTGAGATTCAGAGGTAACCAATACATTAGACCAACTAATAACTGAAGTAATCCCAATAAAAGGCTTAAGCGAAAGGAATGAAATTAATGTTATATACAGAACTGTAATGATATGATCCATGATTCATTAGATTAATAAAAAGTGTTCAATTGTTTTTTAGTGCTTTCAGCTTTTTAGACACTTTAATTAGGATTGCTCACTGGATCCAGTTGGCTTACTTGAGTTGGAGGCTACGGCCGGTTGGTTAGTGGTGTTTGTTTTTAATGACTTTTCTCTTCTTCATCTTTTTTTCATTTTTTTTTTTTAAATAATCATAGCGGTCATTGAAACTAACTCTATTCAGTATGCAAATGTGTCGTGAAGGCAGTAATGCCTTGTTTCTTATTTATTTATTATTAGCTGATAACCTGGCATTGCTAGGGGGAAAATGTCCGGACAAAATGTAATTACTAATGTTGGATTTCCCCCCTTACCAGAGGGAGCCCCCTGGTGGAGTACTGTGGAGCCGTTACCACGGCAACTCCACTGCACTGTACAGTAGAAGTCATTTTAGGGCAGTATGGTAGAAGCCATTTTAAGGCACAATAGGCTCTATCTTAACAGAACACACATCCCAAGGGTTTTAGGGGTGCCTTACCCCCATATTATTTTTTTCCACAGAGTAAATCATCTGTGTACCACGTTTGATTGAAATTGCTTGAGGCATTCCAGAGTAATGCAGGAACACACCCACACATTTAGATAGATAGATAGATGATAAATAGATAGATGATAGATAGATAGATGATAGATAGATAGATAGATAGATAGATAGATAGATAGATAGATAGATGATAGATGATAGATAGATAGATTGACAGATTGATAGATTGATCAATAGATTTGCAGAATTTTGGCCTGGTTGGCTTTAAGCGACATATAAAATCCTGTATTTGTATATCATTTTAGTCATTGTGTATCCCAGGCCTCTCAAATTCCTGGCCCATGGGCCAGATGCATTACACACTGGCTATGCCCATGCCCAGTTTAGTAAAGGGGAAAAAAGTCCTGATATGTCACATGATCCCACCGTGACAACATGAGTTTGAAACCTCTAGTTTATCCACTACAGGATGAAGGCTTCTTCCACATGTTTCCAGCCTATATGTTCCTGAGCTTTCTTTTACCAATCGTCCCGATTGGCACATTAATTTCTGATTTCATAGATCCATCTTGGTTTAAATCTTTTTGTGGATGTTTATTAAAAAAAGGTGGCAGGTGGACCAAGTCATGGAATGGATCCCTCTAGATATCCATTCTATGACTTTGTCCACCTGCCATAAGTTCTTCTTGCTATGTGACCAGCTCATTTCTATTTCCATTACAATAATTGGGTATGTCTAGCAGTGGTATGTTTCCTTTTTTTTTACTACGGGTTTGCTCATGTGCGTGCCATGCTTCTGCAGCCACAACCAGTTCACCCCAATCTGGGCCGAATCGGAAGCAACCCACCTCTGATGTCTAGTGAAAAGAGAGACTGGGGGAGACATGATAGCAGTGTTCAATAGTTGAGGGGCTATCAGAAAGAAGAGGGGGGGTCAACATATTCTTCAAAGCATCCAAAGGTAGAAGAAGAAGCAATGGATGGAAAATAATCAAGGATGGAACCAACCTAGAACTAAGGAGAAATCTCCTGAGAGTTATTAACCAGTGGTACAACTCTCCTCTAGAAATTTGAAGTTTTTAAGAAAAGATTGTAAATTTAGAATTTTTTTTAGAATAACAGAGTTGGAAGGGACTTTGAAGGTCTTCTAGTCCAATCTCCGTCTCCCACTTCAGACAAATGGATATCCAACATCTTCTTAAAAATGTCCAGTGTTGGACAGAGGTGGGTTGCTCCTGGTTTGTGCCGGATCGGGCAAACTGGTAGTAGTGGCAGTGGGAGGCTCTGTCCACCCACCCGAATGCTTCTGCACCTGAAAAATTGGCAACCCACCTCTGGTGTTGGAGCATTCACAACTTCTGGAGGCAAGTTGTTCCATTGATTAATTATTCTGTCAGGAAATTTCTCCTTTGACATCCATTTGTCTAGAATGGTATAGGGTCTCCTGCTTGAGAATTAGGCCCCATTTATGTTATTCTCTTCATTAGATGATTTTTTTTTTCACTTTCTTTTTCATTTCTCACCCTCTTCTGGATCTCACCACTGAACCGTATAAGAAGCTTTGTTGGATCTGACCGGAAATGAAGATGTTTTAATGTCACCATGTTTGAGAATTTTCCCAGTCTTGTCCAACAGCTGCATTTAGCCTCTTAAGAAGCTTTGTAGGGTAGTTTCAAAACAGTTAGCATGACTTATCTTGGGATAAGGGCGAGTGATGTGTCTTACTCACGTGCTCTTTTGTCATGCCTCATATACAACGAAGATAACCAGAACCAACAAGAGCCTTTCCAGTAGCAATTCTGCCTCCTGTAAAGGAAGTTGCTTCTAAATAGCTCCTTAAAAGCATTTCGTGGGGGAATACCGAAAGAGTAACGTTTGCCAGACTGCAGAAGAGGCCGAATGAATGTCAAGCGGTTGAAATCCAGTGACAGTAACAGATGTGACAGAAATGAAGGAGACTTTCTGAATTCTTCTAATGAACTTTGGGGAGAACAATCAGGCAAGGCTTAAATCTCCAAATTATTTCCGCTATTATTTTCTCGTCAGCCCTAATTATTCTCTTCTAATGGGCCAGTCGGTGATGGATCGGCAAACAGACTTGCCCCCAGCAAAAGACCGAGAGAAACTTCAAATAAAATTACAAGATGGTTTTGCTGCCGGGCCCTTTGTAGGACAACAAGGGCCAAGATAGGACCTCCGAATCTGATGCTCTTTGTATATGGTTATATTTCAGCAACCATGATGTCATCGTTGCTCCAGGAAAAGCTATAGAGATAGATATACCCATACGTGGACCTTTTGATAGTGATGATATATAACCTGATCAATATCTGCTTTTAATTATAGCAAAGCAAGGCGGATGCTATCTGCAGCCTTCATCATCCGTGCGTGTGCAATATCTTTCCTAAGCATTACGTGACAAAAGGCATTTGCAATTATATTTACTTCTGAAGGATTATGGCTCATAGTTAAACCAAGAGAGGCATCTTGTCATTTTCAGAATCTGTTAAAGGTGACAGAATCTATTTTTCTGCCAACTTGTGAAGACCAGGCAGAGAGCAAATTTGCTGTGGTCAGCTAAGTGTAACCACTGAGCAGGAAAGTGAATTTAATAATGCATTATTGTTCTTCAGTGAAGGTGAACTGTTACAGCGCCTTTGTTACCACGGACTTTGCCTGTGCTTAGGTTTCCAGATGCCGTGCAGATTACCTGATTAAAATCTCTAATGCATGATAAAATATACCAAGTAGGCTTTGGTATTAACATAAACACGTCAGGTTTCGGAGGACTACGGCACTAAAGCTAATTGGAAGTATTTACTACTTCGTTATACAATGCATATCGCAAATAAGTTTTTTTTTTTATGACAGGGAAGGCTAAATGAGAAGAAACTGTAAATTTAGAAGATTTGCAGCTACGCTGTGATTTTTCAGATAAGGAGATGAAAAATAGAGCTGGTTTTAGTGGCACACCAAGCTTCTGAATTGAGCATTAGGTCTTTTACGTTGGTAAGCATGCAGGTGAAAAAGCATAAATGGGTTGGCAACGTATGTTGGTTTCTGGTCAGCTTCTTTCCATCTTGTGTGAAATGCTTCTTTTCCAGTCCTCTTTTGGAGATTGAGTCTGATAATAGTTTTTCTAACATGGATTGTTTTCCCAGCTTATTTCTGGATAGCCCCCAGTGGTGGGGTTCAGCCAGTGTAACCAGTTCGCTCTCAGCTGATCGTTGGCGCTATCAGTTCACCCGAACTGGTCCAAATCGGCTTAATCCCACTCCTGGATCCTCCATTACTTGAGATCTTAGCTACATTCACACAGAGAAAGACAAACCAATGAAATGTCTTATGTGGATTATTCATATCATCCCTGTATCCAGAGAATTTTCAGACGCACATCTCCATATCTACAGTTTCAAGATTCCCCAGGACTAGGCATGAACTCAATGGTAGATTCCCAGAGACATGGATAGAACTAACATTATTGAAATTCAGAACTGAGAGGACCATCACCGAAAATGCTAAACACCTCTCTTTACAAATCTCTTCTCTTTATGTTGGTCATGCTTTTCATTTTTCTCCAGCCTGCATCTTTTTTTTTTTGCTTTCTTTTTTTTCTTCAATGCAATCAGCTTTATTTATTTATTTTCACATAATCCAACTGTAATAATAGAGCTGTTGCAAAGACTGTGGAGAAGGTGGCAGTTTTAGGCCCAGTGCAGCAATTCTTTAATTTTTTCCCTGCTGAGATTCTGAATGCAGTTTTTTTTTCTCAATAATATGGGTTTTGTCCTCCTTTCCGGGAGAAAGGCATTTATTAAACAATTTCAAATTAGGTATTATAAGAATGCGAGCGCAGCATACCAACATAAGTTGGGGAATTAAAGTCAACAGAAGGAGGCCCCAGTCATAAATATAACTCCAGAGAAAGGAAGGTCAACATGGAAGCAGAAAGAAGGGGTTGTAAAATAACGTTTATAGACTTTAGAACTGTCATGGTGGTTCTAAAATGTCCGAGGTGGCACCCAGAACCTTCTATGTAGGCACATGCACCATTGCCAGGTTCTCCTCTGGTTTCAGCATTCATATTTGTGCCAACCAGCTGGTCTTTGCGACCATCAGGGTGCCCAAAAATGACCTGAAAATAGCTCCAAAACCAGGGCTTTTCCCAGGCTGTTTTTAGGCCGTTTTCTGGGCCATTTTTCAGGCCGTTTTCTGGGCCATTTGTGGCCCTAAAAGTGCCCCCAAAATGCTCTGAAAACGGCCTGAAAAATGGCCAAAAATAGACATGCACACCCCAGCCAGCTGGTCTTTAGAACTTATGATAGAATAAGGTGTGAAAAATGTGTGTGTGTGTGTTTATAATTACGCAATATAAAACAGGATAGAGCAATACTTGTCTCAGAAGAGACCTACCAAATTTCTCCACAATGGGTAGATCACCAGCGACAGAGGCTTTTCCTTGTTTTTGTTGTGCCTTCACTTCCACCTGCACTTTAGGAAAGTCAGTGTGTAATTAATGAGTGCACAATAAAATAATTGCCCCATTGTTTGTTAAAGAGGAGCATCTCGTTTACAGACCCATTATAATCCTCCTAAGTAACCTCTGCTAGTTTTGAAATCACGACGACGACAACAAAGCAATCTTCCCCTTTCAGAACTGCAAGGTTAAACAAAGCCGGAGCCTCGCAAATAACGTTGTCAAATTTCTAATCTGATGTGAAATCCGCTGGTTGCATGGCGTTGGGTGAAGAATAAGACAGACAGACGGTTATTTCTTGCGGTGTTCCTTCCACTGGTGCTGCGTACAAGCTGCATATTATCTTTTAGAGAGGTTGCGATTCCTAAGCCTTCTAATTTGTGCACTATTTATCCTACACAGATTTGCAAATCTTTTGAAATGGGCTTTTTTCTTTCTTTCTCGGGCAGCTCCTTTCGGGTCACCTTTCAAAACGAAAGCAAAAAAAAAAAAGGTTAAACAAGGCAGGCACCCAACAAACAGCCTCCTCCAATTTGTAATCTAATGCCAGGATCTACTATTTGCTTTACAGAATTACACCCGTTCAGTGTAAAACAGATGCAGAGCAGTTGATACTGTTGCTCTGCCATAACACAGATGACTTGATTTTTTTTTTAAAAAAAAAACTAGGTGGATAGCATTTCCTGTGTTCCCTAAGAAACACCAGAAACCACAGATTAACCAAGTGGAAAACCCTGGTCAGCTTCTTGGCCGTGACCTTGGCAGTCATTCGGAAGGAAATTTGTAGAGAGTGAAATGTTTCTCAGCTGAATGGCAAAGACTCTGCTGGCTTCCTCCAAAGAACAATTTGAATTTCTTGAAGCGACAGATAGAAAAACTGGCCGTACTGTTGCTTTCCTCACTTCCTGAGAAGGCCTGAGTTTCTCAATGAAGGATGTATTGGCTTATTTATTTCATGTATTGTGGGGCCACCCCTTTACCCGAGGATTCTGGGCATCACCCGAATCAAAGCAACAATTGGAACCCATAACTTCAAAAAAGTGGCATTAAAATGTAGTAATAATAATAATAATAATAATAATAATAATAATAATAATAATAATAATAATAATAATAATAATAATAATAATAATAATAATAATAATAGCAGCAGCAGCAGTTGAGGCCCCTAAAAATCTTCAATCAGCAGATAAATAGAATAGCAGAGTTGGAACAGATCTTGAAGGTCTTCTAGTCCAACCCCCTGCTTAGGCAGGAAACCCTACACCACTTCAGACAAATGGATATCCAACATCTTAAAAACTTCCAGTGTTGGAGCATTCACAACTACTGGAGGCAAGTTGTTCCTCTGATTAATTGTTCTCATTGTTAGGAAATTTCTCCTTAGTTCTAAGTTGCTTCTCTCCTTGATTAGTTTCCACCCATTGCTTCTTGTCCTACCCTCAGGTGCTTTGGAAATAGCTTGACTCCCTCTTCTTTGTGGCAGCCCCTGAGATACTGGAACACTGCTATCATATCCAATTCAAAATGCAAAGTTCTCTCCCCCCCCCCCATTACACACCACTATCAATGCCCCAATCAGGTCACCCTCCAAATTCTGGATGGTTCTCATCCACACCCCTCTAGGAGCTGGTGAGAATGTCCTTGGTTCCCAGAAGAAAGAATGTTGTTTTGGCTACTAGTTCCCCCCCCCCAGCTATCTCTACTCCCCAATCCCTTTCCCACAACTCTATCCAGCCTCGCTGTGGCAACCCTGAAGACATTCCAAGATGGAATGTTGGAATTCCAACATTGTCCACAACCAATGCTGCTCCATCCATAAGACCTGGAGAATAGTCACTCTGTCCCAACTGGTAGAATAGAAATAATCAGGGGTTGGTGGTTCCACAAGTAACTTCATCCCATGTCATGTAGGACTTTAAAGGTGACAGCTGACACCTTGAATTACACCCTGTATCCTATAGTGACCCAACGACAGCCACGTATGGAGCACACTGTGACACTACAGCCAAGAGGTAACTAAGTCAAAAGTGACTGTCAGAGATGCTGCCTGACCTAAGAACTGACACAAGTGGTGCACGATGCAATTGTGCAAAACCTTCCTAGCCATGATTGGCCCTTTTCCCTTCAAGCAAGAGCTTAGTGTTATTATGAGCCATGGTGGTTCAGTGGTCAGAGTGTAGTACTGCAGGCATCTTCTGCTGACTGCCGGCTGCCTGCAATTTGGCAGTTCGAATCTCACCAGGCCCAAGGTTGACTCAGCCTTCCATCCTTCTGAGGTGGGTCAAATGAGGATCCAGATTGTTGGGGGCAAGAGTCCGACTCTGTAAACTGCTTAGAGAGGACGGTAAAGCACTATGAAGCGGTATATAAGTCTAAGCGCTAGTTATTAGGAAGCCCTCGATTATCATGCACCAACTCAATCTGGGACCTGTTACTGTTTCAGCGTGTTATTCCTCACAACATCTCTCTCTCTGTCTACTTATCTACCTATCAAATTTATATAGCCAGCCATCTCTCAGTAAACTGACTCTAGACAGCTTTACAATAAAAACAATCAAAATGTTAAAACAACTACAATCAAAAGACAACAACAATATTGCTAATAAAAAACCTGATGCTGAAAACAATGACTCTTCTATCCATTCATGATTGCCTTGAGGTCCCCAGGAGCAACCTTTAAACAACCATGGTTTAAGGGACTCCTGGATGTATGTCAAGGATGAGGACAACCTCATGCAGGGTGGGGCGGGCATGATGTTCTACAGAGTGGGTGCCACAACAGAGAAGGGCCATCTCCTGAGTCTTTTCAGATGAAACTCATTTACAGCATGCTCATCTCAGGGACTTAGTGTCATCAGTGGAGTAAGTCCCTCAAATAACCTGGCAAATAGTGGAAAATCACTAAATATGGGGAACTCTTGAAAACCACAGCTGCTCAGTTTTCTCAAGGTATCTGGAAGAGGAAACTAAATGTTCCTGAACAGAAACACAGACACTGTGCAAAATGCATGTCACATAGTGCACCATTATTATTATTATTATTATTATTATTATTATTATTATTATTATTATTATTATTATTATTATTATTATTATTATTATTATTATTATTATTGCATCAACAGAATTGTATCACAGCGGCCAGTTGTTTCGCCGGATTTGGCATTAATTACTAGTCGGGCCCCACCCAGGGGCCTAGGATGTCGTAACATATTTTCGTAATATACGTGCAGATCCAAGCAGTGCGGCCTTTTGCATTTGACTGATGGTGATTTTGTCAATTTTTAACTGTTTTAAATGTAATTCCAGTGCTTTTGGAATAGCACCCAGTGTGCCGATTACCACTGGAATTACCACTGCTGGTTTGTGCCATAATCGTTGAATTATTATTATTATTATTATTATTATTATTATTATTATTATTATTATTATTATTATTATTATTATTATTATTATTATTATTTAAACATGAAACTCAATCAATGGAACATTTAAAAATATGTCCCAAATGCCATTGACTGGTGCTAATAGTTGATACGGGTTGCTGCCAGCATCCTAAGTATCAACCAGTGGTGGGTTCCTACTGGTTCGGACCAGTTCAGCCAAACCGATAGCGGTTTGGAGGCCTGGGTCACTAGAACGCCCCCGAACTGGTTCTCTGGGTGGTGTTGTAGGCGCCACCATCTTGTTTTTCACTTCTGCGCATGTGCAGAACAATTTTTATTGCACTGTGCATGTGTGCAAAGTGTGTGTTGAGTGCGTGCAAAGCGCGGGGTGTGCAAAGTGTGTGTTGAGTGCGTGCAAAGCGCGGGGTGTGCTCACGAGTGAAAAAGTATGCGCGGGGTGTGCAAAGTGTGTGTTGAGTGCGTGCAAAGCGTGGGGTGTGCACACGAGCGAACCGGCAGTAGTGCCTGCCGGAAGCCACCCCTAGTATCAAGCATCTTCTTAAAATATATGATGTTCCGAGTAGCGCAGTTTTTTGCAGTTTTGCTGGTGTTATTGCAGGAAGCTGCAATTTATTGATGTGTTTTATAAAATTCTTGGACATGGTACCAAGTGCCCCGATGACAATGGGTATCACTGCTACATGTTTCATCCATAGCCGTGTAGTTTCGATGGCCAGGTCGCGATATTTCATGATTTTTTCCCACTTCTTTTTCTTTGACATCTCCTAGTACTCCAATATCAATAAACTGTACCATTCAGCAATTGAAAACCATTTATATCTGGCATGTTGTGTTCCAAATGAAGCCTGTATTCGAAGGTCGCACAAGATCTTCACCAACTCATTTTCGGTAACTTTTTTCCACTTTATATTCTCATGGCTTTTGGGATATAGGTAGGGCGTATTCGAAAGCATGAAAATGTAAGTAGATAAATAGGTACCACTTCGGTGGGAAGGCAACAGCATTGCATGTTTCGCTCTGCACTGCGGTGTGATGTCATGCTAGTCACATGATTGTGGATGTATCTTCAGACAATTCTGGCTTCCTCGGTTAAGAAACAGAGATGAGCACTGCCCCCAGAGTTTATATATAACCCCTTTACTTATATATAAAGCATTATTATTAATAATTATTATTATTGATGCAAAGTAAGAGTCGTAGTGATGCAGTGGTTAGAATGCAATGTTGCAGGCTACTTCTGCTGACTGCTGGCTGACCTCAATTTGGCAATTTGAATCTTACCAGACTCAAGGTTGACTCAGCCTTCCATCCTTCCGAGGTGGGTAAAATGAGGACCCAGATAGTTGGGGAGCAATAGGCTGGCTCTCTAAACTGCTTAGAGAGGGCTGTAAAGCACTGTGAAGCGTTATATAAGTTTAAATGCTATGCTATGCTATAATACTCCTGGTGGTTATTATGGTGACAAAACAATTGTTCTGGGAGGGGTGAAGTAACAATGTCTCCCATAAGACACTGCCTACTTCCTACTTTGGTGTCCCATTATCGGAGTTCTCCAGACTGAGTCCAAGGCACAAAACTTTATTGCTGATAATGTTCAAAAGGACAGATCAGCCTGCCCAGAAATTTTTATCTAACTCCCATATTTCCTCCCTTGGCTGAGCCATTAAAGGTGGTAAAAATATAAATTTATTCCGCTTCTGTTTGTTGTAAATATATTATAATTGTTTGCTTTGATATTTTGAGCACTGCGGTCGAAAGATATTTTTGTTAGCGGCCGTGAACATTTTGAAAGATTTAGAGGAACTCCGGGGTAATGGTATTTTCTTCTTTAGTTCTGAATTAAGTTCCTTTGGGGATCCTTCAAGATGGAAAGATGAGGGGGGAAATCAAATTGAGATTTTGATAACACGGGAAATTTTGCCCAGGTAGTTCCCAGGAAACATTGGACTGTAAACCTTTTGTAGAGTGGATTGTGCTGAAAAACCTCAAAAGTATAATAGATTTTTCACAGTTCCTACCTTTATCAACCTTCATTTCAAAACCCCATCTCTGTTTAGCCTTTTCATTTACGTGAGTTTCAGAGCTCAAACTCTGCAGCACATAATAAATGCCTTTTTTTTTCTAGGATTCTTAGAACAGCAAAATATTTCCTGATTCAAATGCACTAATTCTGTTCCTATGTTTGCCTTCTTTCTTTCTTTCTTTCTTTCTTTCTTTCTTTCTTTCTTTCTTTCTTTCTTTCTTTCTTTCTTTCTTTCTTTCTCTTCCTTTCCTTCCTTCCTTCCTTCCTTCCTTCCCCTCTCTCTTTTTTTCCTTTTCTCCCCCTCTCTTTCCCTCCCTCCCTACTTCCTGTCTTTCTCTCTCTCTTTCTCTCTCTCACTCATACACATCTTTCTTTAATATTTCTAGTAAAAGTTACATTTTCAGGATTACACTCTAGAAATCTATTTTATCTCTTTCTTCCAATGGATCCTTGACACTGAAAGGGCCATAGTAGAGCAGTAGGTGTCACTGCATATATAAAATCCCAGGTTTGATTTGTGGCATTTAAAGTACAAAATATATATTGAGTGGGAAAATTCAAGGATAATTGCTTTGAGCCAAGGAACAAAACCTGAACTATTGTAAATATTTTGGTTACAATACAAAGCAAGTTTTGATGCAATGACAGGTTCCAGTGTAGAGGTCTTATGTTAGCGAATGTTTGTGTAAGCTAACAGTCCTTTCAGGAAACACATAGAAGTGTCTTCATAAAGAGAGATCTGTGCAGGTATAATATTTAGGACATCATACTGAAGTTCTACACCCTGTCCCCTTTTCATCCTATTTCCAAAATGAAAAGTGAGCTTCAAACGTAGCATTCTACACCTTCCCTGAACATTAGAAGCTTCATCAATGGCAAGCAAGATACTCTTCCAAGTTCTACCTCTTGAGTTATCACTCTTCCCACTCCTCCCCTTGCTTTGCAATTTCTAGCAGTCTTTACCTTGCACATTTTCAATAAATTGATTTTCAAACACATTCTGGAGGGGGGGGGAACCTGAAATGCAAGTGGTTTTAATTATCCCAGAAACACCCCGCTTAGCCAGCCCAGGAAAATGAGAAAAATATGCATGTAACAGTTGATCTTTAAGTTGTCTCCTTTGCATAACAATGAGACAACACATGTTCGGTATTATATGAAGTGCTTAAAAATGACCTTAAGATTTGTTTTCAGAGGGCATTGGCTCTGTAAGATAATTCCATACATGATTGACTTTACAGAGTCATCCTTTCCTTTTCTTTTTTTAAAGACGATATATAGAGCGCCACATTGCAAAACTGAATGTAATCGGTTGGATTTGTTTTCCTTCCTGTAGATTCATGAGAGGAAGCAATCTGATTTGTTCAAGAAGTCTAGACCAGTGTGTGGACATCAACACCCAGAATTCCCAAGCAGCAACTCTGGGAGTTGATGTTCATACATCTTCAAGCTGCCAAGGTTGAGAAGTTCTAGATTAACAAGAAGAAAATAGTCCTATATTTATGGGCTGTTTTTATATGTTAGGCAGTTATATTAACCTCTAAGTCACAAGCTCTCCTCCCTTATCAGCTGATCCAGGGGAATGATTAAGTAATTAAGTGTTTTGTCAAAGCAGTATGCATATCTTTGTGCTTTCACAAAACACTTATACATATGTCTGTCTGACTGTTTATCTATCTATCTATCTATTGATAGAGATGGGTAGAGGGATGGATGGATGGATAGATAGAGATGGATGGATGGATGTATTGATGGATAGATAGATAGATAGATAGATGATAGAGATGGATGGATGGATGGATATATATTTGTTATTTGATGGATATATATTTGTTTTCATAGATTTTCACGGGTGTAGGTATGCTGGTTTTGTTGTATTCAGGTCTTTTCCCGTGTAGGATTGAGATTGTCTTGGCAACGTTTCGGCAAGATCTCACTTGCCATCTTCAGGCTGCTGTCTTTGGCTTAAAATGGGAACGGAGCTGCTGCCTTTCCGTAAATCTTGGTGGGAGGGGATGGGGTGCTGGCTTTGTTTCAGTAAGTGGAATGATTGGTTGTGTGGTTGTATCATGATTGGTAGATTGGTGCTGATTGGTGCTGGCTGTGTGTGTATTGTTGTTACAATAGGCCGTTACAGGCCATTACAATACAAAACAACAATGCATATATATATATATATATATATATATATATATATATATATATATATATATATATATATATATGTGTGTGTGTGTGTGTGTGTGTGTGTGTGTGTGTGTGTGTGTGTGTGTGTGTGTGTGTGTGTGTGTTCTCCTAATTTTTTCACAACAACAACAATAACTAGATGGTGAGTTCGATTGAGTGTGTGTGTGTGTGTGTGTGTGTGTGACTGGTCCAAAGTCAAAGTCAGGCTTTAATGGCTAAGGTGGGACCTGAACTCACCTGTCTCCTGTTTTCTAGCCTGTTGCCTTAATCATTAGACCACACTGGCTCACAATATTTCCATCTATTCAAAACTGCCAGATGAAATTCTGAGGGACGTTGGCAATTAAAAGATATGAGAGATAGATGAGAGATAGAGAAAGATGAGAGATAGATAGATGGATGGATGGATGGATGGATGCATGGATGGATGGATGGATGGATAATAGGTAGATAGATAGATAAATGCACTTATTTGATTTTTATCCCCGTTCTGCTCATCTTTTTAAAAGAACTCTGCCACATAGATGGATGGATGGATGGATGGATGGATGATAGACAGACAAATAGTCAGACAATCAAGCCAGCAAGGAAGCAGACAAATGACCAGTAGCTGTTTCAGAGTAAACTTAAGGCTGCATAGTCAATTACTCTGTTTCTCAGCATTTTGTGAATCAACAAATGTTATTGAAGTTTTTTTAAAAAATCCTAAATGGTTAGAGGCCATATGAGTAGACAAATTCCCTTGATACAAAGTGGTACCACTTTGAGTTAATCTTGTGATTGGCTCAAAAGGTGCCGCTCTTGCAAATTGCCATAGTTGAGTTTCTAAAGAGAACTTCCTACTTCAACATATGACCACTGTTTTGAGAGTGCTGGTGTGCAGGATTCATGCCACAATCCCAAAGCCCTACACATCTAAAGAAAGGCACAGAAGTTGTAAGATGGTATGAGATGCCATCTGGAAGGGGCTCAATCTACCATTAGGAAACCTGAGAGTGAGAATGGTAACTACAACACACTGGTTGCGGACATTCTTCCGTGTTCAGAGATAACTTACTAAGCCTTTTAAGCTTTGGATGCCAGCTGAAGACTTAAGTGTTCACCCATGCATTTGGTTGAATTGGCACAGTTGTGCCTCCTCGTTGGGATTGGTACTATTTGGCATTATTGCTGCACAAATGCTGTTGAGCGTCTTCTTTGAGAGGCATTTTTAATTTTGAATTAATTGTGCTTTAATTATTGAATTGCTTTGGGATCTGCTGTTTGGTGTTTCATGTTTGAAAACTGGGTTGGAAAATTATAGATAAATAAGTAGGAAAACATATCCTTGAGAAGAGCAGAAGTAACTGACAAGCTTATTCTGGAATGAAAAGTGGGAGGGAGTTCATTAGAAATGGCCCTTTTGCATGGAGGAATTTAGACAGTGAAAAGTTTCATCAAGCAAAAGGGAACTGTTACTGCGTTCTTGCCTTTTTGATTCATTTTCTTCAGGGGTAGTAGTGTTTTTATGAGTGGGTTCTGTTGATTAATTTAAAGCATATAATTCAGTGGTTCTATTCTAACTTTCTGAATTTAACTTCATTTTCATTAGAGAATCATTCATTTCCCATTCTATTGTATCAAGGTACAAAATAGCTTAATTTTTCCAATCAGGTTTTTAATGTTATTGGTAAAACTGTCATTTAACCAGATTCTGACTGGAAAGACTAAGATAGAAATATGGGGTGAAATTACTGTTTGACATACAAATGGAAAAAGACCACTGTTCTCTCAGAATATGCAGTTTGAGGAAACCTAAAGATGCATTTCAAAAGGCAACTTAATTCTATTCTATGATCTAAAAATTAAAGCATGTATACCAATTTCAGGGGCACAGTGGCTCAGTGGCTAAGAAGCTGAGCTTGTTGATCAGAAAGGTCGGCAGTTCGAATCCCTAGTGCCACATAATGGAGTGAGCTCCCGTTACTTGTCCCAGCTTCTGCCAACCTAGCAGTTTGAAAGCACATAAAAATGCAAGTAGAAAAATAGGAACCACCTTTGGTGGGAAGATAACAGTGTTCCGTGCGCCTTTGGCATTTAGTCATGCCAGCCACATGACCATGGGGATGTCTTCAGACAGTGCTGGCTCTTTGGCTTTGAAAAGGAGATGAATAACGCCCCCTAGAGTCGGGAATGACTACCACATATGTGCGAGGGGAACCTTTACCTTTATACCAATTTCACTCATCTACCATCATTCCATGTTAATTAAAGACAATATTTCCAGACAGTAAAACACACACAATTTTTAATCTTCGTTTTGGAGTCAAAACCGTGGAATGTAGTTAATGGCTGCAAATTATTTTCAAAACTTTCCCTTTTTTTCCTTCACAAATTTGGATCATTTTCCTCTAGACAAGAGAACAATTGGCTTTATTTCAACACCTCTTATGTGGAGCTGACCATCCGTCCCATCGCAAAAGTCAACAATAATAAAAATGCAAATCCTTGACCGAGGATGTGTTGGCCCGGAGAGAACATTTCAAAGATGGTTTATCAGCTGTTCATTTTCTCCTGTCAGGTGTTGAAATCTTTTCTTTCTCATCATATTGCGGGGAGATGCAGTTCCACTGATAGTCCCTACTTGTAGCTAAGTTGTGAAAAAGTCAAACATTCATTTTGTCCAAGCAGTTATCACACGGAGTGTTGGAGACTTCGCTTATTGGTCCTTTTTTTAACAGACCTCCAGATAAGATGTCTCATTTCCTGACTCGTCCATCTGTGTGTGATCGCTGTAAAATGTTTAATAAAAATAGGTAAAGCGTGAGGCTTTCTGAAGTCATATATTATTATACAATATTATACAATATTAGTGTAGTGCCTCCTACAGAATAGAATTTTAATTACAGAAGCCTTTGTCCTATATAAAGATGTTTTTTAAAAAAAAAAAAACACCAAGGGTTGAATTAGCATCTCCACCAAGTAAGGAACATTAAAAGCCAATATATCTGCTGTAGAGATTATATGAAAAAAAAAATCAATAAAGACATTGCGAGATGATGAAACAATATTTTTTCATAATTTAAAAAAAAGAGATTTTGAACAGTGCAGCAGCAGAGGGCTTTAGGATAATTCTGGTGAGGAAGAAGAAGAGATGATGCTCCATTCTAGCTTCTACAATCCAGTCCCAACACAGAATTTTGTGGAGTTCTTGGGGCTCCCTGTGTTTGGTTGAGCACTGATGACATTACCTCATTTGGGTAATGAAACGTCTGCAAGAAAACAGCCAGGCTTAGAGAGCGATAAAGACCCCTCTTTGAACCCTGAGCTACAACTATTCTCCTTTATTGGAACATTTTGCTTCAAGTGGCCTTTCATTGATGTTCCCATTGAAAACATTTTACCCAACCTATTGAGAAACAAACAAGTTGAAACTCATTGGAGTAAAATCACTCAATTTGCAGCACCTGATTTTGCTTAGAATGTAAAATAGGAACTCAAGCAATTTAATATTTCTCTTTCCCCTACAGAGTTGGATATAGCCAATTATGTTCTCCATGCCCTAGATTCTTCTTAGCCTGGCTGTAGTTTCCTCACTGCCATTT
This sequence comes from Natrix helvetica, assembly GCF_964273705.1. Lineage (NCBI taxonomy): Eukaryota > Metazoa > Chordata > Lepidosauria > Squamata > Natricidae > Natrix > Natrix helvetica. The sequence goes on along the minus strand of NC_138549.1, from coordinate 11,888,830 downwards.
TTACCACTGGTTCGCCGCTCGGGTGCACACTCACTTCGTGCACCCTTGCACCTTCCATGCATGCTTTGCTCGTGCGCACACCTTCTGCGCATATGCCCGACCTCAAAAATATGGCTAAATAGGACAGTATAGCGCTGAGGCAGGTGGGCAGGCCCACCCATGATCTCCACTACTGGTTTGCCCAAACCGATCCAAACCAGCTGAATATCACCTCTGCTGCCATGTAATTTTTTAGCCCTCTCTGGATCCTGAAATGAACTTACTCATTTCCCTACTTACGTTGTGGGTAGAATCAAAGCTGAATTGCCTTGGAACAGCTCAGCAAAAATGAGCTTCTCAAAAGCTTTAGCTTACTTCAGATGGTCTTCTCTCCTGACTGTCCAGAACTTCATCCATTGTGATTGTACGATCCTCAGCTGATGAAGCTCTGAAGGAGATCCATGCAAGAATGATTTCAAGTATTAATTGCCAAAATCCATTAGATGTCTTAATCTATAGTCTGTTCCATGTACTGGAAAAATAACACCCATTTATGTTAAAGTGAATAAAGAGATGAGTGGGAAAATTTGATGGCCAAGTAGAAAACCAGATATGGAATTTCTTTCTTTCTTTCTTTCTTTCTTTCTTTCTTTCTTTCTTTCTTTCTTTCTTTCTTTCTTTCTTTCTTTCTTTCTTTCTTCCTTCCTTCCTTCCTTCCTTTCCCTCACTCTTTCTTTCTTTCTTTCTTTCTTTCTTTCTTTCTTTCTTTCTTTCTTTTCCTTTACCAAACTGTAGCAAAAATCAGAGAGACACTATAATTACAAAAATGTCATCTGACACATATAAAACCAAACCCATTAATTATAGATTTACAACTCAAAACCCACGGTCACATGTATTTAGGCCAGTGCTCCATGATATGGCCTTTCAGTGGACATTTCGCCACAATGGTACAGTGGTTAGATGGTAACTAATTCTGCTGACTGCCAGCAGTTTGGCAGTTCAAATCTCACCAGGCTCAAGGTTGACTCAGCTTTCCATCCTTCCAAGGTGGGTAAAATGAGGACCCAGATTGTTGGGGGCAATAGGCTGACTCTAGTAAACCACTTAGAATGGGCTGTAAAACATTGTGAAGTTGTATATAAGTCCAAGTGCTATTGCTATTGCTGTTTACAAAGCAAAGAAGCTGTGCAACCAATACTTAATAAACCAAGCAATTGCAATACTTTCCAATGATAACGTAGTTGGACTATCTCAGACTTGAGACTTCTTGCAATCAAGGTATTGCAAGTATTATCACAAACTGGATACTCTCACTCCCGATCTTGAGAAAGATTTTAACCTCAGTAAAATCGATTGGATTGGCTTTCTAGGAGGACTGGTGGTTGTTTCAAACCTACCTTTCTTTGGTGAAAGGTAGGAGTAAATTGAAGGGACGCGGTGGCTCAGTGGCTGAGCTTGTCTATCAGAAAGGTAGGGAGTTCAGCAGTTCTAATCCCTAGCACCGCATTATGGAGTGAGCTCCCGTTACTTGTCCCAGCTTCTGCCAACCTAGCAGTTTGAAAGCAAGTGAAAAAGGCAAGTAGATAAATAGGGACCATCTTTAGTGGGAAGGTAAGAGCGTTCCGTGTGCCTTTGGCGTTTAGTCATGCCAGCCACATGACCACGGAGATGTCTTCAGACAGCGCTGGCTCTTTGGCTTTGAAACAGAGATGAGCACCGCCCCCTAGAGCCAGAAACAACTAGAACATATGTGCGAGGGGAAACTTTACCTTTTTCTTTTAGGAGTAAATTGGTTTGTTAGTTTGCTTGCAAAAAATAACCTGCCACCTCACTCCAAACAGAATCAAAGTGATTTCTTGGAGAACTAAAGTAAGAAATTATTCTTTCTATTAGATCTTTTGTTGGGCCAGATGGACACACCGAGCTCTCCACCATCAGCAGAGATGTTTGTTTTCAAAGGAAGAAGTTACACATGATAAATATTTAACTTCCGCATTTTAATTTAATTTAATTCAATTTTAAAGATTAATTTGTTTATTGATGATTCAGTATTCAAGCTCTGGAGGTTAAATCACGTTGTAAATTAAATATGCATTGGCAGTTCTATTAAATAGATTATTTCATTCATCCCACGAATAAAGCAACACCACTCACTACTTTTTCAAGTAATTTACTATCTTAGAGCAAGTAATTTTTTTCTGTTTTTCTGATTAAACTCACTATTGCAACTAGCGTTCACCTAACAAAGCATTGTTTCTAAAAAAAAATCAGTGATAATAATGTCTTCAGTTATTCTTTGTCATTGATTTTTAAAAACACAGGCATTCACTGAAGTTTTTATTTTATGCCAGACTGAGGCTGGTTTATTAATGCAACCACCGTGTGGGTAGGTATGGGTGGATGTTTGTATATGTACCATCTATAGCTCTTTGTATCTATCTACAGTATAGCTATCTCTGTATCTGTATCATATAGATATAGCTCTACAAATCTATCTGTCTGACTGTCTATCTCTCTATCATCTATCTATCATATCTCTCTCTCTCTCTCTCTCTCTCTCTCTCTCTCTCTCTCTATCTATCTATCTATATATATATATATATATATACACACACACACACACACACACACACACACACCTACTTACCTACCTACCTACCATCTCTCTCTCTCTCTATCATCTACCTATTTATCTATCTATCTATCTATCTATCTATCTATCTATCTATCTATCTATCTATCTATCATCTATCACCTATCTATTTATCTACCTATTTATCTATCATCTATCTATCATCTATCTCTTCCTATCATATCTATCTATCTACCTACCTACCTACCTACCTACCTACCTACCTACCTACCTACCTACCATATTTCTCTCTCTCTCTCATCTATCTATCACCTATCTATATATCTATCTATTTAGCTATCATCTATCTATCTATCTATCATCTATCTCTACCTATCATATCTATCTATCTATCTATCTATCATCATCATCTATCTATCATCTATCTCTATCTATCAGAGTTAACAAGAACAGTAGGAACCAATACAAACTAAATTAGAACAGGAAAAAAATGAAAAAAGGAAATTAACAAAAAAAGATGAAGTGCAATAAGAAAAAAAAATGGAAAAAAGAAGAAAAAAGAGAGAAAAATATAACAATGTAAAGGAGTAGCTTCTGAGAATCTGACCAGGGATAACGATGAAAGAGGCTGTTTTAATTCTTTTATTTTCATAATCCTCAATTCAGAAATGAGTGAAAGCCACTATGACATAGAATTTAGAATAATAGGATTGCCATCACCCGCAAGACATCATTACACCAATGAAATTAATTTCCTAATTTTCCTGAATCGCGTGTATTCATGTCTAAATCTCACAATGCCTCTGTCATCACTTCTTCATATCCTAGCATAGATTCCCAAGAAGTACACATATTATCTAAGCTAAATTTCACTTCTGTCTTCAGCTTAATCCAAACATCCACAGCACTGATTTATCATTCATTAACTCAAATTGTTTATATAAAGTTCTTGAAATACCACTAAGCTTTTTAAAATATACGTTTCTTTCTGTGGCACATTATTGCCAAAAGTTTGAAAGAATATAATGAATTGTACATATCTGATCCTACATCTGTACTTTTTAAAGACTGTAAATAGGAAGATGTAAACAGGAAGAAATTCATTGAAATGTGTCCTATAAAGATTAAAAGGCTTCAAAGGACATTGATAATTCCAACTGCTAAAGCAACATTTAAAAGACAAAGCATATATTAAAAAAATTGAGGGGATATTCTCACAGATCAGATTTAAATATTCTCAGTTCACATATGACCCACAATATTAGAATATTAGAATGATAAAATCACCAAAGGTCCTTTTTTCAAGAGGCAACTGGACTTTCTGTTTTTTCTTTGAAGATGTTTCACTTCTCATCCAAGAAGCTATTTTTGTAGCTCTGACCAGATGGTGGAGAAATGAAAATGACCAGCCGTCTGAAAGGAATATAAATCCTTCCGTTCCCCACCAGGATCAAAGAGTCAGAGTCGAAGAAGCTTCTTAGATGAGAAGTGAAATGTCTTTCAAGAAAAACCAGAAAGTCCTGGATGACCTGGATGACTGAGAATCTCCATAGACATTTTAAAAAAAAACACCCCTTTCTCTTTCCCTATTAATTGCACCATTTTCTCTTTGCAATATTTGATTTGTTTACTGCACAATGATCTCCATGGAAGTTTTAATGTGTTTGTTACCCTTTCTGAAAAACTTGTGTTCTATTTTAGGGATCTTGGAGTCCTAGCGGACAACCATTTAAATATGAGCCAGCAGTGTGCAGCAGCTGCCAAAAAAGCCAACACAGTTCTAGGCTGCATAAACTGAGGGAGAGAATCAAGATCACATGAAGTGTTAATACAAGTTTATAATGCCTTGGTATAAGGCCACACCTGGAATACTCTATCCAGTTTTGGTCCCCAGGATGTAAAAAAAGATGTTGAGACTCTAGAAAAAGTGCAGAGAAGAGCAGCAAAGATGATTAGGGGATTGGAGGCTAGAACATATGAAGAACAGTTGCAGGAACTGAGTATGTCTAGTTTAATAGAAAGAAGGACTAGGGGAGAGATGATAGCAGTGTTCCAATATCTCAGGGGCTCCCACAAAGAAGAGGAAGTCAGACTATTATTCAAAGCACCTGAGGGCAGGACAAGAAGCAATGGGTGGAAACTAATGAAGGAGAGAAGCAACTTAGAACTAAGGAGAAATTTCCTGACAGTTAGAACAATTAATCAGTGGAACAACTTGCCTCCAGAAGTTGTGAATGCTCCAACACTGGAAGTTTTTTGAAGATGTTGGATAACCATTTGTCGGAAGTGATGTAGGGTATCCTCCAACACGGGAGGTTTATAAGAAGAGATTGGACAACCATGGTATAGGGTCTCCTGCTTGAGCAGGAGGTACTAGTAGAAGACCTCCAAGGTCCCATCCAACTCTGTTATTCAGCTGTTATATATTGATATATGAACAATTAATCAGTGGAACAGCTTGCCTCCAGAAGTTGTGAATGCTCCAACACTGGAAGTTTTTAAGAAGATGTTGGATAATGATTGGTCTGAAGTGGTGTAGGGTTTCCTGCCTAAGCAGGAGGTTGGACTAGAAGATCTCCAAGGTCCCTTCCAACTGTTATTCTATTTTACTCTATTTGGGTAGGGTGAAATTCATCTTGAAAAGCAGACAAATCTTTTCAAGTACCGCCTGGAAAACCTTTAGTGATTTGGGGACCACGATTAACTCTTTGATGGAGAAAAGATTCCGAGAGAAAAGGTTGAGGTATTTTGTGCACCTTACAGTTGTGGGGTGGGAAAGTTTTTAGTAGACTTCTTTTTACATCTTATGTGGCAATTTTATATGTGTCTTGTATTACCAGCTTTTAATTGTTGGGCCTCCAAAACCTGGGAATGCCAACTGAAGCAGCTTGTGGAACTCCAAACACTGGTTTAGGAACATACTTGAAAAGAAATTTCCATGCCCGTGAATTCTTTAGCAATATTGCAGTGCCTCATTTTTCAAGTAGGCTAATTTACCTCAGTCTTTGTACTACACATGTCTTTTTTCCTCTCTCTCCTTGGCTATAGATTCACATAATTTGCAGCTCAAATAACTATGGACTGAACTGAATTATTATTTGATCTTGAACACAACTTTCTTCCCCTTAAAGATATTCTAATTAGGAAATGCTAAAAGTAGCTGAATGCCTTTTTTCTCCCTCCCCTTTTTTTCCCATTAGTCACTCATTCTCCTTCACTCGTTTCTTTTGTTCCTTTCCATCTCCTTCAGCTGGGGGAGGACCAGAATAAGTAACAACCAGGGCTGCTTTTGAAATGGAAAAATGGTTTCAAATCATTGGCAAAGCTTAATGACTTTTGACTGCTGAGATATGTTAATTTAAGGCAGACCAAATGTTCCTCAGCTGCGAAAATTTGGTAGTATTCACTGGGAACTGGCAAGATTTATGAGGGCCCAGTGGCAAAGATTGTATTCATGCTCTACATTACAATTCTTTCACGTATTAGCTGATAAAAGGCAGTGTGGAAATTTGAGAGGAGAAACTAAAAAAAAAAGAAAAGAACAAGGAGGGGAAAAAAATAACGAAAAGGATCTAAAACATTCCTTGAAGAAATACGGGAAAATCGGTTCTATTTCCTTCACCTTTATCAGAGTAAAGGCTATTTTATATGTGTAATTTACAATTAAGTGGGAAACAGAAAAAAAATAGATGGTGAAAGAAGCCAGTTACTCAGTTAAAAATAATAATAAATCGCCTACAAGCTTTTACAAACCAAAATTAATCAGTGGTTTCTCTTTTCGGTGATCTGGATGCCCTTCTCAGCTTTGGCTCCAATCGTGTAGGTGTCCATATGTTGTCACCTTGCAGAGCAAGTCCAAAGTTGTAGCATTACACAAATGCTGGTATGACTTTCTGAACTCCGAATGGTCCCTCTGCATTCCTGTGTGATTAAAAATGAGATCTAATCAGCCACTTGGGAGAAAATGCTCTTTGCCCTTGAGATAATCAGGTTTATAAGGCGAGAGTTTGGTGCAAATCATTAATGAAAGCAGGTTTTAAGGCATCCAGACCCTGCAAATTTATTTTCAGAGTATGAATCGGCACTATATAGATGCAATATTCCTTACAAATAATGCAGTCTTTGTCATTTTACAGTCTTTTGCACATTATATACTTTTTTAAAAGTGTAGCGACAGTGATTTGCACCTGTAATGTGGGAAATAATATTTCTGTGACAGATTGATCATAATTGGTTTAAAACTGTAGACAAATCGTTCTCTTCCCCTCAGTCCAAGAGCAACTGCTGCTTAGTAGTGAAACTGTTGAATTAGCAACAGGAGACCCAAGTTGTAGACCAAGTGTGTTAACCTTGCGGCCCGAGAGCAAGATAGTGATGGCCCCAACCAGTTTAGCGAAGAGTTTTTTCCTCCCCCCCATCCCAATACATCACATGATGCCACGAGTTTGACACCCCTGTTCTAGATCAAACCTAGGGCCAGGGTAATTGTTCTTGAGAGAGTGGACAAACTGAATGAAAGAACTGCTGGCGACCTTCTACCGCTGCACCATAGAGAGTATTTTAACTTACTGCACCTTTGTATGGTTTGCCAATTGCACAGTGGCAGATAGGACAGTGCTTTAGAGGGTTAACGTCATTGCCCAGAGGATCATTGGTTGTTACCCTCTTCCCTTGGAAGAGCTTTATAGCTCCCGCTGCCTTAAGAAAGTTCAAAAGATTCTTAAAGATCCATCTCATCCTGGGCACCCTTTTTTTTGAACTATTACCATCTGGCAGATGGTACAGGACAATAAAAACAAGGACAAATAGGCTGAAAAACAGCTTCTATCCCAGAGCAGTAACTATACTGAATTCCACTGTATAGTGCAATATTAAGGCAATATCAGGGATTTTCAATTCAATTGTATCGAATGTGAAAGATGTGTGTTGGTGTTTTATTTTTATAGTTATAATGTACACTGGAGATGACATTTAATTTCATTGTACAAAGTGCAATGACAATAAGCTAAACTAGCTAACTAACACTGGGAGAGATTCACGCATTAGCTATCCTTGGTTTTCAGGGGGGAAAATGTGTTAACATAATGGAATGTGTGGGTGACTTTGGGGAGGAAGAAAAGATATGCTACCTAGAGTAGGGGTCTCCAATCCCCAATCCATGGCATGCCAGAAAGCATGCCGTGCAAACAAGCGAAGCCCCATCCACGGGACGCAAGCAGCATATGAAACAACACCCCCTCTGGTCCGTGGAAAAACCTCTCTCCATAGAACCAGTCCCTGGCGCCCAAAATGTTGGAGGGGGGCCACTGACCTAGAGGATGATCAAATAGTCCATTTAACACTCTTTTAAAGAAGAGACTGGACATACACTTGTCTCAAACAAGTGGACTAGACAACCTCCAAGATCCCTTCCAGCTCAATTCTGTTTCTAATTCCTTATTGGAAAATTGTGTCTTTAGAATACTCTTTTCTGCTTTCTAAATCTTATGTTCCGGTTTGGGATGTGGGTGGGCGCCTTACTTTCACCTGTTCTAAATAAGGCCAGCAGATATTTCTAACTACCCGTTCCCATGGAACATATTGACACTTGTTTTTGACTGCATCTGAATCCTAATTTTTAGGAATGCTTTCCCCAATATTAAGAGCTGTGATGGGGCATTGGTTAGAGTGCAGTACTGCAGGCTACTTCTGCTGATTGCTGGCTGTCAGAAGTTTGGCAGTTCAAATCTCACCAGGCTCGAGGTTGACTCAGCCTTCCATCCTTCCAAGATCAATAAAATGAGGACCGCAGATTGTTGGGGAAAATATGCTGACTCTGTAAACTGCTTAGTGAGGGCTGCAAAGTACGAGAAGCGATATATTAGTGTTATTGCTATTATCTTCCTGAAAATACTGTATTCCCCTCATTTAAATGCCGGTGAAGTGTGGAATGGACTGTTTTCCAGGATCCAATAAACATACCCCAAACTGCTTGCATTTATAGAATAGTGATTACACAACTACCCCGAACCAATCATTTTGGAATAAGTTGTCTATCTTCTCCCGCCAGAAGCATCTGACACGGTGTGCTTTTTCTATCCATTGCCGATCCTTCATAATGTGTAGTTCTCTTCCTGTTACTTAAACCAAGTTTGTCCTAAGCTTGCAAGGCAAGAAGTATTGGGTGTGTGTATGTGTTAAAGCTGAATGAATAAATAAGGTAAAGGTTCCCCTCACACATATGTGCTAGTCATTCCTGACTCTAGGGGGCAGTGCTCATCTCTGTTTCTAAGCCAAAGAGCCAGCGCTGTCCAAAGATGTCATGTGGCTGGCATGATTAAACGCCAAAGGCGCATGGAACACTGTTACCTTCCCACCAAAGGTGGTTCCTATTTTTCTACTTGCATTTTTATGTGCTGTCAAACTGCTAGGTTGGCAGAAGCTGGGACAAGTAACGGGAGCTTACTCCGTTATGCGGCACTAGGGATTCGAACTGCCGACCTTTCTGATCGACAAGCTTAGGGTCTTAGCCACTGAGCCACCACGTCCCTGAATGAATACATAGCTCTGTCCTAATTTATGTGAAGAAGTTGGCATTATATAAAATGCTGAGATTAGCTTCCTGTACTATCAAGCTTACCTACTCCTTTTATTTTGCATACAACTTTGCAAAAAAAAAGAGAGAGAGAGAGAGAGAGAGGGAGAGGGAGAGAGAATCTTATCGGTCCTGCCATCAGTTCATTAGGGAATCAAAATGAGGATGACAGTGTTTTTCTAAAGATTACTTTTTCCTTTCACCCACAGGCTCTGTGGAAGGCCGTAAATAGTCCATTTTTGTTAATGAAGCTTCACTTATACAGCTGGGTTTGTTTAATATTTTACGAGTGTTACTTTGTTTTGCTCTCAACGATCTCAGGCAGTTAAGGATTTATGAATCGTGTTTTTCTCAGCCCATCTGCGGTTTCCTATCTTCTCTGGCCTTGAGAATATGTTTAAATTTATTAAAGCGAAGCGAAGGCTCATTATTTCAAAGAACAGCCAAAGTGACACAGGGAATTGGTTATTAATGGAAAGGAGCTGCCATGGGGCGATTGAAATTTAATGATATCCTACAAGAAAAAAAATGAGGGTGTCACTTTCCAAAAAGTCATGCTAAATGCCAGCCTTTTTAAGGTCCTGCCGCTAATTTTATGCCTGCGCACAGTAATGTTTTCAAAAGCGTTTAGGAAACACGGACCAGTGGCTGTACTGATTATCCTTTTCACCTTCTCGCCTGCTCCAAATGGGTTTGTGCAGTGAGCGATTTAATCTCTAAATATAGGGAACGTTAAAAGAAAAAAAAATAACATTGCTGTTTTTCACAAGCTAAGGGCCTTTTGCAATCCTCCAGAGATGGACTTGCAAATATGCGATCTCCATATGCTCACAGCGAGCTCTGAAACTGGCTCATCTCCCAAAACACAGAACAGAAAACTTTACTCCTCCAACCCCAGAAACATTCAGACAAGTAGACAAAGTAGATTTATCTACACAGAAAGCACCACAATGGTCTTCTGAGAAGGTTTGAAAAGTTTTCAGATCCTTGCACTCTTACTACATTTTTAGCACAAATCTTCAGGGAGGCAGTGGCTCAGTGGCTAAGATGCTCAGCTTGTCGATCAGCAAGATTGGCGGTTCGAATCCCTAGCACCGCATAACGGAGTGAGCTCCCGTTAACTTATCCCAGCTTCTGCCAACTTAACAGTTTGAAAGCACGTAAAAAATGCAAGTAGAAAAATAGGGAACACCTTTGGTGGGAAGGTAACAGCATTCCGTGCAGCTTCAGCGTTTAGTCATGCCGCCACATGGCCACATGATCCTGGAGACATCTTCAGACAGTGCTGGTTCTTTGGCTTTGAAATGGTGATGAGCATCGCCCCCTAGAGTTGGGAAAGATTAACACATATGTGCGAGGGGAACCTTTACCTTTACCTAACACAAATCTTTCTACACTGACCTATTTTCCCCATAGAGAACATAGAAATGTGTAACTGTCATAAGAGAGGGCACCTATCTTATTATATTTTTGGACCACAGATAATCATTTTTCAAGGATCAATCTTCAAATTGGAAAGAAATGCAAAAAAAACAAACAAACTCCTGAATGATGAATTTCAGGAACAAGTACTCCTTGGATTGATTTGATTCGGACAGAAACAACTTTATGGGTGTCAAAATAAATAAATCTGAAAGCCCTTTAATATTATGAAAACCAAACCTGTTTTAAGTCATGAGTTCTCTGTCTGCTTTAGTTGTGAAATAGTGTCATGAAAATTGCATTATTGTTATTTTTCATATAAAAGACCTGAAAAAAAAATAGTGCTCAGTCTCTCAACTTAAGGTGTCAGATAATGAGGAAAGTGACAGCACTGCCAATGGAAAATTAAAGACAGATACATAAAAAAGACAAAAATATACCTTAAGTATGCATACAAAACAAAATCTGTTATTAAAAGTGAGAGACTTGATTTTCTTTCTTTTGTCATTGAAATAGGAATAGAATAATAGAATAAAATAGAATGGAATAGAATAGAATATAATAGAATTATTTATTGGCCAAGTGTGATTGGACACACAAGGAATTTATGTGTCCATAAGGAGTGTACATAAGGAGAATAAAATACATTCATCAAGAATATAAAAACGCAACACTTAGTCAAGATTACTAATAAGTTATCCAATCGTACTAGGAAACAAATAAAAACCAATATAAATTGAAAGATACAAGCAACATGGTTATAGTCATAAGTGTGGAGAGATAGAAGGAAGAGAAGAGTAATAGTAATACATTCTTAGTCAATTATTGACCTCAGTGTTGTGGGAATTAGTTGTTAAGCAGAGTGATGGCATTTGGGGAAAAACTGTCCTTGTGTCTAGTTGTTCTGGTGTGCAGTGCCCTTTCAACTTTGAAGTAAAAACTAAAGAAACTAAAAAAAATAACTTTGAACTAAAAAAAAATGATATATGGATTGAATGTGCATGTGTGTTTCCACATGGATAACAGACTGACTGGCTGCATCATATATTATTCATCTACAAATCTTAGAATTTTAACCTGGCTATGGTTCCCCTAATTAATTCTGTGATTGGCTTAGGTTTTTAATTTCATTTGTGTGTGTAAAGTTGAGCCATTTTAGATGGAGAGGTGCAACCAGCGTGTTAGGGGATTGAGCAGACACTATGTGTGAACAATGAGAGGTGGACAATTGTGTGTGTCAATTTATACATCCATATTGTTTCATTCGGCCCCATCTTACTTCTTAGATAAGTTTCAACCGGGGATCAAAGAAGTGCAGGAGAGTTACCCAGACAGAGTAAACATTTCACCTGGAAAAGAGAGATACAAACTTTTTTTATATGTCTTATTTCATGTTAAACTGATTTTTGAAATAGAGAGTTTAGTCTTCCATGTAACATATTAATAAGCCAGAAGGATTGTGTCCTATAACCCTCCCTTAAACAGCCAGGTGGCGATGAAACATTTTGGAAATACAAAATTAAATAGCAATATTAGCATCAAATTTTATTTCAGGGTGTTTGAATGAAGCAGTCGCAACTGGACCCAGGGCTGAATTTGGTGATGTATTCCAAAACTTAATTAAAAAGCCTATTTTGATTTGATTTACAATTTAAATTTGCTTATGTGAGGTTGATGTAATTACAGTCAAGCCATAAATTTAATAGTTTCTTTTGATGTTCAAAGTAACAATGTAGCCTCAATTTTGGAGGTTCACCAACGGTTGACCTCTAGGTGTTGGGAAGTCCTTCCATGCCTCGGAGCTAGGTTGTGCCGGCTGTGTGTATTTATCAATGCATTCTTATTAAAAGGGCATTTAAATACATCTAATGGTATTCAGGAGCTCATTAAAAGAAACATGTCTGAAAATAAAGGCCAGGGAAAACGACTCCCTATTTTTAAAGGGACTTTTTTTTTTTTAACAAAGTGAGCCAAATCCTGTCCTTGCAGATCAAAATATCACTTGCAAGACAACAAATACTCAAGATTCCTTTAAAAAAAAAGAACAAGGATATGGAAATGTTTGCTGACATCCCATTATTGTAATAAGGAAATGTTATTGATTCTTCATTCCCACCCCTCCAAATATTGTTAACATTAATCACGAACTCTGGAAAAGCACTCATTTGAGTTTTCCAGCATGAATATTAATATATTATTAACTTTAATGATATTTGCATAGATGAGAAAGGAAGGAGGGGAGGGGCGAGGTATCTTTTTCTCATCTTTGGGTGGTTTTTTTTCCCCCTATAGAAACCATAAACATATCATCCGATAACCTTTCTAAAGAAGACATAAACATTCAGTTACATATATTTTGATTTTTTCCCTGACAGTCTATTGGAGGGAGAGGCATGACAGATTTCTTCATTGTCTTTTTTGCCAAAATTTGTCCTTTCAGTCATTCTGTTGACTCCCCCCTTTTAGCTGCTCACCTCACAATGAGAGAGGAGACAATTAATGGGTCGGTGATTTATCACTGCCAAAACCTGTCAAGGACTTCTTATGTAGCCCGAGAAAAAGCCATTTCACATTATGGCATTTCATTACGAATGCATTGTATTTACAGCTCACAGTTTTATTTTCAGAACCTATTATCAGGTGAAACAGTTGCATCTGAAATGTTGTTTGTGACATAGGTGACCTGTTAGGATTTGATAAGTATTTACGCCAGAGCACAAGAGGCTCACACATCTGCTGTTGGCAGAAGCAATGGGGAAAAAAAATAAACCTGGAAATGAGGCATTTGATTTTTCTGGTTCTTACACTGGAGCATCTGTTGCCGCAATTAAGTGGCATTCAGTAATTGCGAGGCAGTCGTGAAATAAACATATGCATTCTTGCCAGGTTTTAGGATTTGGTGTCCTTACTCTAAGGAGAGACAGACAAAGTGACTTCAGGAGGAACAAAGGGGTCTGTGATAAAAGTTGCACAATTAACTTTCTGGTGGCAGAAAAGAAGATCCAAGAAGAAAGGCAAAGAGGGTGGAGAAAGCAAAGGGAAGTTCTACTTTGGCCATTGGCCACAACCACAATTAGAGGATGGCCATCATGAGTATTTAAGCTATGTAAAGGTAAAGGTTCCCCTCGCACATATATGCTAGTTGTTCCTGACTCTAGTGGGTGCTGCTCATCTGTGTTTCAAAGCCAAAGAGCCAGCGCTGTCCGAAGACGTCTCCGTGGTCATGTGGCCGGCACGACTAAATGCCGAAGGTGCACAGAATGCTGTTACCTTCCCACCAAAGGTGGTCCCTATTTTTCTACTTGCATTTTTACGTGCTTGCGAACTGCTAGGTTGGCAGAAGCTGGGACAAGTAATGGGAGCTCATTCCATTACACGCACTAGGGATTTGAACTGCCGAACTGCTGACCTTTCTGATCGAAAAGCTCAGCGTCTTAGCCACTGAGCCACCATGTCCCTTTTAAGCTACATAGGACAAAGCTAAAAGCCAGGGAATATCTTAACCATCAGTGTAATTCTTCTCCTCCTGATACTTGGATAATATTTGTGAAGGTTTTTGCTTTTTTTTTTTTCATTTTATTGAAGGAAGGTCATTTCTAGGCATATCCGGCTTCTGAGATGAGGTGTAGGAGGGAGGGAGATGCATATCAACAACCATCCTTTATTTTGGTCACAAAGAGCAAGAATATTGAAAAGATCTTTGGATGTGTCGACCTCTGATCCCACCATCATATGGAATATGGAAGATAATCAGTCATCACAATGAGGGTTTCTTTTGAGCTAGATAATTGAGGGTCCTCTTGGTAAGGCTTTGGAAGATGCTATCTCTTGTAAAATAAGTGACACAATGGCTGTAGGGAAATTGTGGTGCTTTTCAACTCTTTCCCCGGTAAGGTTCATCCTGTAGAATATGCATTCCCATAGATGTTGTAAGAGGTCTTTTTGCAGGTAGAGTGATACATAGTAAATTGGCTTACTATTGTTTGAAAGACCTGAAGATCACAACAAAAAAAGAACCCTCTTTTTTTTTTGGGGGGGGGGGGCTTTGTTAATTCTGCCATAATTTCAGCTTTTTATGACTTACTTGTGTAGGAAACATCCTAGTCACTTCACCAAGCATGTTATGCTTAATTTTGGAAGTAGATTTTATTTTAAATCAGATTGTTTATTTCCTGAATTCTTTTCCTGCTATGTCTTTCTGGGTGAGGAATTCCTAGTCATTATTATTCTGTCCTTCTCTATGCTACCAAGGTTATTTGTTGTTGTTGTTTGTCTATCTGTCTGTCTGTCTCCCCCCCCCACCTCTCCTATTTACATGTTTGTTCATCTTTTAAGTTCTCCAAATATGGTTTACATATTTTCCATCTCACATTTCAATTCTGTGTCAAACCTTGTAGAGGTCCCCCCCCCCCCATACTGGCTATCACGAATATCTTTCGGATACTGGCCCAGATCTCTTGAGAACTGCTATTAAGCAGCATTAGGAACAAAAAATACCGATTGTGCTACATTTTGGCATGAAGGCAAGAGAACTGAAAAGTGAAAATGCTTACCCATTGCTGAATAAATATTGCAATCTACTTTAAAGACAAGAATCTTCATCATATCCCTCATGTCCTTGGTGGTAGAAAGATGAAGTGCAAAATCTAATCCATTCACTATATAAGATTGATTTTACCTTTATTTTCTCTAATGCTGCTTAATGTATAGGTTTCCATCAAGGTTTAAAGAATTTCACTTATGACTTCTGTATGAGGACCGGAGAATGACTACCTCTTCATGAATCCATTAAATATCTTGGTAATAAATCATGCATCCCTGATGACACCAAATAATTGATACAATATCATGCTGCTACTTTAAGTATTTCTACTGCCCTGATTCTACAACACTAGTTATGTCTTGGAGAGGTGGGGATTGACAATGTGTATATGACCCAACACATTCATGGTTTATTGCATTGACAATTCAGTTTTGTTTATAACTACCATTAAAACTAGTTACTTTTTTATATATAAATATTTTTTATTAAATGTTTTGATCTTTAAAAACAATAGGGAAGACACAGCAAAGAAAAGAAACACAATAAGACAAAACAAAACACAGAACATACAGTACATAATAATATACAATAATTTTACAGCTTTCTCTATCGTCTTTCTTTCTTAGCTTTTATAATTCTCCCTTCTGTATTGCCTTCCTCTCACTATAACCTTGCCCTATGATTTAACAAACATAGTATTAACACTTATAATACTATTCATTATTTATATCCATATATTTGTATTCTCTATTTTCTGTCTTGGCTTCTGTTTTCTAGCCACTTGTACATTTTATTCCATACTTTATAGAAGTCCGATTCTTCTCTTTCTTTTAGTTCTATTGTCATTTTATCCATTTCTGCGCATTCGAGTATTTTCCTGATGGTAGTTTCATCTGAGGGTGTATTTTTTTTTCCAGTTTTCCAGTAAGTGACTTTTTGATGTCACATAGCACAATTATTTCATTTCCACAACAGCAGTGATGCTGATAATTAAAATAACAATGTGTGTACTTTCAAATATAACATCTTTTCTGCATCTGGATGCTACAGCAATTCAAATATTGGTATTATTGTTCTACGTAAAACCAAGTTTTGTTTTAACCTTGGCTTTGAACCTGTAGATATCCCAGTCGGAAATAAGGTCAACCATAGGCGTAAAAGCTGATAGCAAGATAAATTATTTAGATTTGCTGACTTTCTACAGCCCATATGAAATATTTTTTTTTAAAAGAAAACTGTATGTGACGGGTGTCTCTGTGTGTGTTTGTGCAGCTATGGACAACACAAATGTGTACAATGGCTTATGATACCTCTACATAGAAAAATCCTAATAGCTACAACCAAGTAATTCAGTAAAAAGTAATTTTAGCTGAGAGTTTTCTACAGCCGTTTCCTAAAATAAAGTTGATTGATACTGGTTGGGTTGAATTCCAAGAGACATAAAGCAAATGATAAATGTAGGAATTTCTGGACAAAGAATAGCATTTAGCTATTGGTTATGGTGCCAGAAATCATTATAATAATTGATGAAAGAATATTCCTGACAACAAAATAATGATATAGGAACGAAAGACTAATGAAAATACAGAGATGGGGGGGGGGAGATTTTGAGTTATTTAAAACTTATTTTTTACTATTTCTTTGCCATTTATTTAATGCCATTTTCCCCAGAGAGAGAATCTGTAATCACACATATTTTAAACAAACTACTAATATTCCAACTTTGGTTGGTTAATGCTTGCAGGGCACTTACAGATGCTAGAATAATCTACAATGTTTTTGCTCAATCTGCTCTGGAGATGGATGAAATAAATAGTTTAAACTAATTAATGTAACACCAGCTGTTACATGGGCTTGGCAGACGTCTCTGCGTTTTGATGGGTTGAGAGCGGCTGTTGGAGTTGACTTTATTTTAGTACAATGTTGATCACAGTAGAAGCTGGAATAAATGGCAAAGGAAGAAACAGAAGATAAATTTCTCTATCGCGCAAAACAAATATTGCCCTTTCCCAGAAAACCATGTTGGAGGAACATTAAAATGATTTTGATGAGGTCATACGCACTTCGACAGCTGATGCTCTCCTTTTTAAGGGGCCATCAAACCAAACTATCCTTGTATTCAACGCCATTCATTTTAGTTGGGTTTGTATCTAACTGAATGAGAGCAACATTTAAGAGAAACACACCAGAGGTGGGTTCCTACTGGTTTGGATTGGTTCGGCCAAACTGGCAGTGGTTTTCCCACCTTGGTTGCTGGAACCAGCAACGGCCCAGGCCTACCATGCCCCAGACCAGTTCCCCGGTCTCTTCTCCCATCACCGGCATGTTTTTGCACAGGCGCAGAACAGTTTTCAGTAAACTGCTCAAGCGCAGCAACACGCATGCAAAATGCTCTCCCTCAGCGAACTAGTAGTAAACCAGTTAGGAACCCAACACTGAAACACACACACACTCTGTGTGTGAGTGTGTGTGTGTGTGTGTGTGTGTGTATGCATTCACTCATATCTATGTGTGCCTGGATTGAAGGGTTTATATGAGGCATTACTTCCATTAAAATACAAGACAATAAATTACACTGAAGATTATTTGTATTAATAATAATAATAAACTTTAATTTATAGACCGCACCCTTTCCTAAACAGGACTCGGGGCGGTGTACAGACATATTAAAACAAAGTAAATACAAAAATGTAGGTAGATATACATAAATAGACAGAGGAGGTAGGTTATACACTGTACAATAGATTAAAATTCAAATATAAATTAAAATTACCCTTAAAAATTACCCCAAAATAAGGTGTTTGCCAGAAGGTTGAAGGTGGGACTATAAATCAGCCAGGCCAGCTAATTGGAACAGGTGGGTCTTAAGTTTCTGTCGGAAGGAGCGGATTAAAAAGGTAAAGGTAAAGGTTCCCCTCACACATATATGTGCTAGTCATTCCCGATTCTAAGGGGCAGTGCTCATCTTCATTTCAAAGCCAAAGAGCCAGCGCTGTCCAAAGGTGTCTCCATGATCCTGTGGCCGGCATGACTAAACACCAAAGGCGCACAGAACACTGTTACCTTCCCACCAAAGGTGGTTCCTATTTTTCTACTTGCATTTTTACATGCTTTCGAACTGCTAGGTTGGCAGAAGCTGAAACCAGTAACGGGAGCTCACTCCATTATACGCCGCTAGGGATTCGAACCGCCTGAACTGCCGACCTTTCTGATCGACAAGCTCAGCGTCTTAGCCACTGAGCCTCCCTTTTTTCTGTTACTTATTATTTAATGGCCACTGTAGATGCATATATTATGAACTAGGAATTTTCCTTCAAATCTTTAAAGTCCTCTAACTCTGGGTATATTTCCATGTTGCTGCTGTTTTCATATTTCCTTTCCATTAATATTAGAAATAGGGCTGCTCTCCTTTGTTGTAGGGCAAGGAAAGATATTTCAATTTATGGGGCTTATAAACCACCATGGATATCTCAGCGATTCATTAAATTGCAAGGGGTAGCATGAAGAAATCTTCCTTAATTCCCTCTAACCTAAACATTACCCGGTCCAACCTATTTATAGTAAATATTGAAATTCAACAACAAAGAAATAATATTTTTTTGAAGATAAGAAGTAGGGAATCTTTAGGGAACCAGACTGTTAGAGGGACTGTTATCTCAGGAGGCCTTCTAGCAATGAGATAGCCGTATCAGATACAGCTTGTTTCCTGCAAATCTATCTAATAAGTCATTATAGTTTCCCGAGCAGATGGCAATGGCTCTGTTAGAGGAATTGATGGATGTGATATGATGTCATCAGTGAACTGACATGGTTCACCCAGTACTTGACCTCTAAGAAGAAGTTCTAACCGGTTATAATTCTAAAGGGTGAACTTTCGTGACATTGGCTAAATGGAAAATAAGTGCAATTTGTATTTCTCTCTGGTAGTGTTTACCCCTTTCCCTGCACGCCACATAATGGGATTTGGTCCCAGAAGGTTTCAGGATATTGTTGGAAGGTTTTTACCCTGTACACTTCCAAGGATTTCAAATACAAATCTACATTTGAACAGAAGGATCCAGGGTGTAGATTCAAGTCAGATTCCTACTTGGATTTTGCTTTCATTACAAATTCACAAATGAGCTTATGTGGTTTTATTGATTGTGTTGCTTAATGCCTTAAAGAGCAGAAAGATGAACAGAGTCAGCATTAATATTTTTAACTATACTTTAATTAAAATAAGCCACTGTGTGGATATGCTCCCACAAGCCTTTCTTTTATTTTATTTTTTTAGATTGGCAGAGGAATCATATACCAAGCCTCACTGTTTCACATGGATTACTTCCAAGTAAAATTATTCTTTAAACTCATTTGTTTTATTTTTCTGAGAATAGACATAAATAAACATTGATTGCTTGACCTTTCTGCTTCCCACTGTTAAAAGTCAACCCATCTCCTTTTTCATACTTGCACGTGGAAGCTTTTAAATAAGTTGAAATTCTACACACACACACACACAACACACACAATATATATGTGTGTGTGTGTGTGTTGTATTTGTACTGATAAATAAATAAAGGGAGACTAGTATAGATCTATTTCGAGCTAATTAGCTCTCATCAGCTAGCCATACCCTTACTGGGATTCGAACCTGGGCTGTATTATATCTCAGGCAGGAGTCTTAGCCACTAAGCCACAGGATCGCCTCCTTATCAGTTGAGCCAGGGAAATAGGTATGTATTTGTGTTACAACTCCTGGTATGCCTAAATATGGGAGGAAGGTCACTACTCCCTCTTTCTGTCCTTCGGCTCATCACAGAAAACCATGCAGGCAGAAAACCATATTTTTATTTTTAATGTTGCCTTTTTATATTTGTGTGGTATTTGTACTGATAAATAAATAAAGGGAGACTAGTATAGATCTATTTCGAGCTAATTAGCTCTCATCAGCTAGCTATATATATATATATATATATATATATATATATGTGTGTGTGTGTGTGTGTGTGTGTGTGTGTGTGTGTGTGTGTGTGTGTTCATTTGTGCTGATAAATAAATAAAGGGAGACTAGTATAGATCCATTTCAAGCTATTTAGCTAGCCATACCCTTACTGGGATTTGAACCTGGGCTGTATTACATATTAGGCAGGAGTCTTAGCCACTAAGCCACAGGCTCTCCTCCTTATCAGTTTATATAGTATATATATATACTCGGAACATTCATGTTTTGCTCTCCTCTGCCATGAAACTCTATTATTCTCCCATCCAAAAATCATGAGCTTTAGAAAGTCTCTTTCTAAAATGCTCCCTTTATAATATGTGTTTCTGCAGATGGAAATTATTTGTTTGATAGAATACTGTATACCTTGTGAATTCCTTGGGGAAAGTGGAGGGCAGAGAAGGATGCGATCGTGCTTATATGATCAGATATTTCAACTAATTATGGAAAGAAATAATTAGCACATTGGTTTTGTGTTCACTTTGAACTATTTATGTCATTTGTCAGTAGCACCCACTGTTTTCTCAGATATGTGAATATCCTTTTTTTCCCCTCCCATACTGGTAGCCCGAGTTCAGAGTGAAAGATTAATCAGATGTGAGTAAAGCAACTAACATTAAAAAACTATTATCAAAAAAGGAAGAAACACCAAGATTGGGGCTTGGCTGATTGTTTTCGGATGAACTGAAAATGCTTAATTAAAGTGTTAGCAGCTTTTTTTAGGTACAGATATTTCCTCAATTAAAAACCTAGTTCCCCTTGTAAATGATTTTACATTTCCAATGATTTTTCCATAAACATAATTGCAGCCATCTATGGCAGTGCAACTACTATCACTAAGGAAAATGTTCCAGAGATCCTAAATTACTTTAAAATGACAGCAAAGCTTAGGTTGAGTTTCAAACAGTTTAGCAATGAATTAATTTTACAGCAATTACTATGGTAATATGATTGTAATTTAAATTCACAGTCATATTTTTTTTTTGTAAGGATGGGAAAGCTTGTTTTCAGTTCATCTAAAGCTGCATGCTATGTTATTCTCCATACTTATTCCTTGCATTGTACCCTGGTTTTTGCAACTGAAAAAGAGATCTTGAATCCATGGACTGAACCCAAATTGTTCTTGTAAAGTTGTCCACTAAACCTTTCCTGATGTAAATTGATATGGCTGAAATGTATGTAGCAATAGCACTTAGACTTATATACCGCTTTACAGTGTTTTACAGTCCCCTCTAAGTGCTTTACAGAGTCAGCCTATTGCCCCCAACAATCTGGAGTCCTCATTTTACGGACCACGGAAGGATGAAAGGCTGAGTCAAACTTGAGCCTGGTGAGATTTGAACTGTCAAATTGCAGGCAGCCTGCAATCAACAGAGGTAGCCTGCAGTGCTGCATTCTAACCGCTGTGCCACCGTGGCTCATCAAAATGCATCATGTTGCATTCCTTAGGGGACCATTTTGCTTTCAGAAATAAAAATTAAATTAATAAAAATACTTTTTACTTAAGATGATATCTTTCAAATCTGTCAAAGGAAAGTCTTTACAATACTCAGCAGAACCACAACCTAGAGTTTTCAATAATACCTATCATTGCCTTTGGTCCCCAACGGACATCAGAACATATCTAGGGGCAAATCATGGACAGATAAGACAATAGTTTTCCAAGAATTTCCAATGCTTGGGTGAACATTGTCTCAATATTGCCAGTTTATGGAGATTCTCAGTCATCCAGGTCATGGCTGTCCCAAAGGTGCTTCTTCAAGAGACAACTGGACTTTTCTTTGAAGATGTTTTCTTCTCATCCAAGAAGCTTCTTCAGCTCCATGTTTCCAGCTCTTCCTCCCCAATAGTACCATCATTCCAGGTGAATTGGGCTTCAAACAGCTGGAACCAATGGGTTGAACTAGAATTCAGGGCGCTAAGATGTGACAGATATGTCCAAAGGAGCCACGGACAAAAAGATGATAAAGCAGATGAATTTTAGTCTTTTTCATGCTAAAATCATTCTGAAATTTTCTTCAAAACCATTTGGGTGAGGTCAAGTCCTTTGATACTCTCCTCTCCTTCCTCTTCCTTCTTCCCTTACCTCTCCCCTACGCCTACTCTTCCCCTTCCTACCCTCTCTCCTTCTCTTTCCCTCCCTTCCACCCTTGTCTCCTTATCTCTTTCTTCCTTCCCTCCTCTTCCTCCTGTCCTCTCCTCCTCTCTTCCTTTCTTTTGTTGTTATAGGTGTCTCTTTCAAATCTCAATTTATGCTTTCTTGGGATGGCATTTCCCCAAACCCAAATATAGTTTAGTATCATTTCTTATTCCCTTCCCTTCACTAATCTATCCTAACTATGTTTTTCCCCCTTTATATCTCACTCTTGAATATATACTTGTATATTTAGTACTTTCTTTTCTGTTTTCCCCCTCTTCGCCCCCTTTCCCATTTAATAGTGTATCATCTGAGTTCTGTATCTTCCCCTTTCTTTTCTAAATTTCTTTCTCTAGCCAGTTATAAAATCTTTCCCATGTCTTGAAGTACACCAATTTATCTTTATCCTTTATTTTCAAAGTCAATATGATAGACAAATATATATGTATTTTTAAAAATATAGAAATTGTTTTCAAAGCCTTGCTGTTATTCCCTCCTCTTATTGGAAACTTACAATTAAAACAAAAATAATGCATATGTGAGAAGGAAGGAAGGAAGAAAAGAAAGGAAGGAAGGAAGAAAAAGAAAGGAAGGAAAGATTTTTTTTTACTATAAATATTTTTGTCAGGGTTTTTTAAGATCTACTTAATTTTGGTAAGCACTTATATGTAGCAGAAAGCAAGACCCAATGCCTTTCATATGTCTTTTTGTTGTGCATTTAATGACTCACAAATTGCACTTCACACTTGGGAAACATATAGATATGTATGAATCAGATCCAACTTGTGCATTGATTGAGTCTAAGTTTGGTTGTTTTGATTAAAATTACATTTCTCCCCCATCCCTACTGATCAGCATTCCCACCGCAGAATTTGCTTAACTTCATCAGAATTAATTGACTTGAGATAGGGATGTACAATCAGTTCAAAGCAATTAGCAAAGTATGGAGGATTTTTTTATGCAACTTGGAGAATATCATTTTTATGGTAGCATAAACTTTGGTGAGAGAGATTGTCTTTGGTTAAGTTATTTCTACATTGATAAGAAATTATTTTATAGCTTCATTTTCCTCCACGTTAGAAGAATTATGAAGCTATGTTCAAGGGTGTATTATTCCTGTTCACTGCATGTCTTGAGTGAGAGCTCTTCTGTTGAAATAAAAATTAGATGACTGTGTAGCCTGATGCAGAAATATTCATATTTATTGTCATAAATCCCTGCCATTCTTCATCTGGATTTTCCTTTCAATTGTAGCAAACATCGAAAGGTCCAGTTCAAGCCCTAGAAGGAAAGATCCAAGTGTACAATGTAAGAGGAACCAGTAGTAGCTGTAACCTCCTGATAGGGCCCCTTTTCCAAAGCCATGTTGGTTACCTCTGTTTGTTTCATTCACATTTTTAGATGTGTACCTGAAGCACACCAGGTGTGCTTTTAAAAGAGTATGCCCTTAAAATAAGTTCATTATGTACCGGTAATGTAATAAAAGATTATTCACAGTTTAAAATGCAAATTAATTCACAGTTCATACAAAATGAGGAACTGGAGTTTCCATTTCAAATAACTCCTTGATGGAATTAATAAGTAGGTAATCAGTAGATAAGATAAAAGGGACACGGTGGCTCAGTGGCTAAGACGCTGAGCTTGTCAATCAGAAAGGTCAGCAGTTTGGCGTTTCGAATCCCTAGTGCCGCATAACAGAGTGAGCTCCCGTTACTTGTCCCAGCTTCTGCCAACCTAGCAGTTCGAAAGCATGTAAAAATGCAAGTAGAAAAATAAGAGCCACCTTTGTTGGGAAAGTAACAGCGTTCCGTGCGCCTTTGGCATTTTGTCATGCCAGCCACATGACCACGGAGACGTCTTCAGACAGCGCTGGCTCTTCGGCTTTGAAACCGAGATGAGCACCACCCTCTAGAGTCGGGAACAATTAGCACATATGTGTGATGGGAACCTTTACCTTTTTTTAATCTGTAGGTATCATGATAGGACTTATACATACTCGCTGATAACACGGTGCTGCCCTGGTATTTATTTATAGGAAGAAAATGTTGGGACCAAAATTAATTTCTAGTGTTGGATTCTCCCCCTTACCAGAGGGAGCCCCCTTGTGGAATACTATGAAGCCATTACCATGACAACTCCACTGCGCTGCACGGTAGAAGCCGTTTTACGGCAGTACAGTAGAAGCCATTTACAGGCACAACAGGTTGTTTCTTAACAGAACCCACAACCCAAAGGGTGTTAGGCGGACTTCAAAAACCCCAATTCCCATCTTCTCTTGGAATTCTCCTTGTGCAACAATTAACTGGACTCATTCAGGTCGATCCAAATTGCTTTTGCAACCCCAAAGATGTGCATTGCAGTAGCAAGCCATCCTGATGCCTTCCTTCTGTCCTGATGGGTGTATTGTATACACCAGCTCTCTTTAGAGAATCTGTCCCTTAAGCCAGTGGGAGATGTTCCCGAGATCCTAGAAAAGTTTGTTGGGAAGAAGAGTGAGACCTGTGAAAAATTCTACAGGGAACAATGTTGATTTCCTTGTTGGGCTAAGAAGAGTATCATCTACTCATGAAGAGGTGGCTACATTTCGTGTGGGGAGCAATTTGGGTCTCAAACGACTTAAGAACTATCTAGTAAAATTGGTCTACTTAATGGGTTTTCATTGAAAAATTTGGTGGATATTTTAAGAACTATATTAAGATATGGACATTCAAGATTTGTTATCTCTGAAAGACAGA
Organism: Natrix helvetica; assembly: GCF_964273705.1. Classification (NCBI taxonomy): domain Eukaryota; kingdom Metazoa; phylum Chordata; class Lepidosauria; order Squamata; family Natricidae; genus Natrix; species Natrix helvetica. The sequence continues at coordinate 11,863,866 of NC_138549.1, read as the reverse complement.
AGCTTCTAAATTTTAGCCAAGCCGGGGGGGGGGGGGGAATTATGATTTACATAGCAAGTGACAAATTCTTCTAAATGTATTCTGGTTAAACATAGGAAATGCATTCCAGGAAGTTACTTTGGCATTTTAAACATTGTATAAATAAATAAAGATGTTAAAAATAGAAATGTATCCAAATCAAATCTTTATACATGGTCCATTTAAAAAAAAAAAACAGAAAAATATAAGCAATATGGATACCATGAATATACAAAAGAATATAAATAAAATTATCTTAAAAATTGAAAGAAAATCCCGTAACCATAGTAATCCATAACATGCTATTAATAAAAATGTTTCTACTTTCTTGGAGATTTATAAAGAGCAGTTTTCAATTAATTATGACAATTAAGAATTGATAAACAATTAGAAGTATTAACTTACTTTTCTTTAGATAATCTTATAAGCTTAGTTATTAGTTTCTGTGAGTTTTTATATTTTTCATGTTTAAAATGTAATAATGTTACTAATTAAAAAAGGAAGTATTAAGTATTAATTGGACATTTTAATAATAAGACAGATTCTGCCTCCAAGTCTGAATAAGTTTATATTTTATATTCAAATGCTTTTATTTGTTTTGCTTTCTATGTTTCTGATATGGATACTTTCATTGTATCCTTGTAAACCACTCAAATACTCTAGTGAAATGAGGAAATGTACATATATATGTTAAAAATAAACTAAGTAGTAGTTATTTTAGCCACAGCTTCTCAAGAGTAAATTCACTGAGTTCAAAATGAGTTATTTCCCGAGAAACAAGTGTAAGATTGAGTCTAAATTATTTTGTTCCTAAACCCAAGGAATTGGGTACGTCTAGCGAGAAGTCTGTTAGGGTAGCAGTGTTCCAATATTTGAGGGGCTGCCACAGAGAGGAAGGGGTCAAACTATTTTCCAAAGCACCTAAATGCAAGATAAGAAAGAATAGATGGAAACTAATCAAAGGGAGAAGCAACCTAGGACTAAGGAGAGATTTCCAAACAGTGAGTACAATCGACCAGTGGAAAGGTTTGCCTTCAGAAGTTGTGGATGCCACATCAGGGCATCGGGGCACAGGGGGGTCACACATGCATGCGCGGGGAGTGCAGGGGGCGGTGCCCCCCTCACGCCCAGTTTTTGGTCCCAGGGAGGCCTGCTAGGCCCAAAAGGGGCTGCGGTGGATTGCATCTGTCACATCTGTGTGTGCACTTTCGGCACATGAGGACAAAAAGGTTAGCTTTCCCTGGTATAGAGTCTCCTGCTCGAGCAGGGGGTTGGGCTACAGGACCTCCAAGGTCCCTTCCAACTCCAGGTATTCTATGTTCTATTTCCTAATTTTCAGGGCTCTACTATGTTACAGGTAGTAATGGAATTTACCTTTGTGTGCAAGCCTTTGTATTTATACTCCACGTCATCACTACTATTTTCAAGTATTGTTCTTCACTGTTGGTAAAGTTCACTTTTTCTAAGAAGTCAACAGCCAGACCTGTGGTTCCTTTTAGAATGAAAAAGAAAAAGAGAACTATAGTGTTGGATTTATTTCCCTAGAAACGCATAACTGTCCATTGGTGCCATAAAGTGAAAAATATCAATGCAGGGTAGAAAGTCAATTGAACTGTGGTTATCTTAGATTTGCCCAAATAGAGTTGGTGGATGAAATGTAGGTCCTGGAGTCCCATGTTTTGCAAGGTTTGCCAATATTAATAACTGTTTTAGTCCTCCCATTGGGACAAATAGCCTCAACATAAAACTTTTCATGCAGAATGAAAGAAATGGGGTACACACTGGAAAAAAAATATTCACATCCATCACCTACTTATGATAAACTGTCAAGGAGTATATTAAAATATGGGCAGCCTTTGGAAAGACCCTGGGAGGATGGGAGGAGCAGTGGGATTTAGTGATAATGGACAAATCTCATGCTACACCATGTTTTGTAAGACTCTGTTTCAATCTTGTAATGTATACTTGACAATCATTGATTGCATTCTATTTTTTTTACTCTCCTCCTCCTCCTCCTCCTCTTCTTCTCCTTCCTTCCTCTTCTTCTTCCTTCCTCCTCCTCCCCTTCCTCCTACTCTTCTTCCTCCCTCCTCCTCCTCTTCTTCTTCTTCCCTCCTCCTCTTCTTCTTCCCTCTCCTCCTCTTCTTCCTTCCTCCTCTTCTTCCTTCCTTCCTCCTCTTCCTCCCCCCTCCTCCTCCTTTTCTTAATAATAATAATAATAATAATAATAATAATTATTTCTTAGCCGCACCCTCTCCCGAAGGACTCGGGGCGGCGTACAACAAAACATAGGAAATAAATATATCGACATACATATAACAAAACATATACCAAAACATATACACGACATATACACGACATATACAAGGAGGAGGTGAACTGATAGATAAAAACAAGTAAAAACACAATGTTTAAAACCCTTAAATAAATTGAATGCAATTAAAATACCCCAAATAAAAAACCCGTCAGGAGCGATATAGTTGGATCAAAGTTGAGCCAGGCCAGCAACAGCAACTTGAAAAAGGTGGGTCTTGAGCTTTACACGAAAGGAGCAGAGGTCAGAGGTATTCCTAATATCCGGAGGGAGGTCATTCCACAGGGCTGGGCCCGCCACAGAGAAGGCTCTACTCCTAGCCGCCGCCCCTCGACACTGTCTGGTGGACGGCACCTGGAGGAGGCCCTCTCTGTGCGAGCGGATTGGTCGCAGGGATGTCTTCTTCTTCTTCTTCTTCTTCTTCTTCTTCTTCTTCTTCTTCTTCTTCTTCTTCTTCTTCTTCCTTCCTTCCTTCCTTCCTTCCTCCTCCTCTTCTTCTTCCTCTTCTTCCTTCCTCCTCTCTCTCCCTCCTTCCCCCTCTAGCTCTCTCCCTCTCCTCTCTCTCTCACACACAGAAGCACTTCATATTTTAAGTAAATTGGTAATCAGCTCAGACAACCTTGGCTGTCATGAATATTGGGACTCTAAAATATAAATATATGTCTACACTTCTGTTCTGCTTAAAATGCAAAACGTAACTTCTTATAAAGCTGGCATTTTTTGTTGCAATGAAATTATCTATAAGGGATAGTATTAAGTGCTGGCAGTAGTATATTAGCATGTCAGATCCGTTAAAATATTTAAAATACAGAATTGTCAAACAGTTATATAAGGAGTGTATGTTGCTAGTATAAATTTCAAAAGGCTAATAGTGGAACACTAACTTTTTAAATGAATAAAGCGGGGGCGGGAGAGTGAGAAACTTGGGAAACTCAATTTATTTACTTACAATGTAAAACATGTCATCGTTAAATAAAGCATCTCAAATGTTTTAGCATTTCATTCTATGACATCATTGTGGCCAATGTACACAAGCAGTTCTATTTATTCATTCATTTAGTTATTTTCAGACTCCAGATAACTTATAATGGTGATACAATACAATGCAATCAAATGCAACTGAGACTCAACTATCCCAAGAACTGATAGAACTACATACCACATTCATTTAACTTATAAGCGATGGAAACATTTTTTGATCACTCAACTAATAAATGATATGTTAATGGTCCATGTCCAAAATATCTCCAAATTTCTGTTTTTCATCCCTATTGTTCTGATGCAGCTCCTCAAACATGACAAACCCTGTGATGTGGTCTCAAAAGATTCTTTTATTAGAAATGCCGGCAACCCCAGCAAAAAGGTTTTTCTCACAGGCTAGCAAGTGAGGCCAGCCGGAAGATGAATAGATGTCTGCGCCACCTATTCATCTCTGCCCCCTGCCTTTTATCCCCAGAGCTAGGGGCCTCGCTAGCAGCAGTGGCTCTTCCTTCCCTGGGATCAGCACATGGATTTCCACTGCTCTCCTCTCCTCTGTCTTCTGCACAGCCATGCGTCAGGCACTGGACCCAGCTGTTCCTCTTCTTCTTCATCAACCACTTGGGGGCTGTTGACTGTCCATCTGAGGGCTCAGGCTCTGCCTCTGTCTCTCTCTCTATGACAGCTCCATTCCCTCTTCCCCCTCAGAGCTCTCAGGTTGCCTTGACGCTGGACTGACTCCCACGCCGCCTCCTAATGTGATTCAGCTGCTGGAGGGGCTGGTGGCCAACCTATTGCCCATGAATCCTCTGGTCTGTCACCTCATCATCAATCAAATACATGGTTCTCACTCGTGATTCGTGCTGCAGTGTTAAAACCGCAATGTTTGCAGTAAACTGCCCAACGGAACGTTGACATATCCTAATGATATTAATCAAGTTTGTTCCTCTAAGTGAAGTGTGAATAGTAAGATCCTTGTATTATACAGACTCCACCGATTTGATTCAGGGAATCTGCGTACACAGGTTCCATCTTTCCAGAAGCTACAAATCTGAATTATATACATCAATGAATGCAGAGGTTGTGTGTCCTTTGCAAAAGTGATCTACCATCATGAGGAGTGTGAAATGCTTGTTTCGTAGAAATGAATGCACTGGTTTGGGGTTTTTTTTTTTTTTTTAGTGATTTGAACTTGTGTGTGTCATGGATCCTTCTCTACCGGTTTGCAAATGTGAGTACACGCAAGTCCATACATACATTCGGCCTTACACACACATGCTTTGGCTTGAAACCATGCCTAAATGGGATGGCACAGAGCTGGGGTAGGTGGGTGGGCGGGCGGGCCCATCTGTGATTTCCACTACTGGTCTGACTGAACTGGTTCGAACTGGCTGAATATCACCTCTGCATGGATCCAACCCTGGACCCCTCTCCAGATGTGAGTTCAGAAGAGGAGCGTAAATTTGAGTCTGCAGAGGAAAGCTTAGAGCCGAGTATTGTCCAGGATGAGGGCTCAGAGAATGGTAGCCTGATGGAGCAGCCTCAGCTGGGTTGATAAGATGAGTGCCAGGCTGAGGCAGGTGAACTACAGCTGCAGCAAGTTGTTCAGGAGGCACCAGGCAACGACCAGAAGCAGCTGCCTCCCCATAGCAATGAGGAGGAGGTGGAATCCATACCTCCTCCTGATCCAAGGGCAAGTAGACAGAGAGGAGGCAGACACTTTGTTGGTTGGCTAGGCTATTCATGAGGAGGCAACCTCACCTCTCATGAAGGGTTTCACTGGCATTGCCTACTTAACCCAGCCCTGAGGAATCTAGTGTTGCTGGAGCAACATGCCCAGTTCTGTGCCATGTGTGTTTGTGCCTTGTATCGTGGACTGCTTTTGTCCCTGTGGATTCAGTTTCTCAACAACTCTTGCTGTGCTGAGCTCATAATCTGAACTTGTGCAATGGGAGTGTCTTCTGAGGACCTGTTGGGGGGGAGGGGTTGAATAAACACCTGTAGAACTCTTGCTGTGGGGGGGCGGGGGAGTGAGTGGGACATCAAATATGGCAGTAAAGGTAAAGGTTCCCCTCCTACATATGTGTTAGTCATTCCCGACTCTAGGGGTCAGTACTCATCTCTGTTTCAAAGCTGAAGAGCCAGCGCTCTCCAAAGACATCTCCATGGTCATGTGGCCAGCATGACTAAATGCTAAAGGTGCACAGAACGCTGTTACCTTCCCACCAAAGGTACCTAGTACCTATTTTTTTCTACTTGCTTTCAAACTGCTACATTGGCAGAAGCTGGGAACCACTCTGTTATGCGGTGCTAGGGATTCGAACTGCCGAACTGCCGATCTTTCTAAGCGTCTTACCCATTGAGCCACCACATCCCTAAATATGGCAGTACAAAGAGTTAAATCATAATTTGTGGGAATCAGATGTCCCAAATTCCTAAATGGAGGAAGTCCCATACAGCTCAAAATCTTATTACTTGAATTATTCTGTACTGCTGTGACTTGTTTCTTCTTATTGTTTGGCCTAACATCGGCTAGTAAGGTTACCTCTAACAACCAGAATAGACATTTATATCATTAATAAAGTTACAGTACCTTTATTAATAGTAATAAATATATACTAGGTAGAATCTCATATGTAAAGGTTTATTGAACCTTTCCCCTGGCATTTGAAATGAGATCAGCGAAATAAAAAACAGCACCCACCATCCATAAGACTTTCTGCAAATTAGTAATACGTCCTCATCACGGGAGATTCACGAAAAACCAGCTGTTCTTCTCAATTTTTTTTATTCTCCCCAAGGGTTTGTTTTGGAGTGAGTAATTCTTTGCTAAGACTGACAGCGCAGCATATGTCAAAAAAATTACATTCATAAAGCTCAGTTCAAAGACGGAATCAAAAATCTGTGTTCCTTGCCCTTTATTTGACATTGTGGGCGCATCATTAAAATTAAGCAGAAATCACGAGGCCCTTACATCTTACTTTATCATGTTTTCATATTCGGATTGAAGACTACCTAAAGACACGTATCTCTATATACCTGCTATTAGCAAGATTGCAAACTCTGGAGACAGAAGATGAGACGAAAGGTAAAACTGCTCAGTCACGTGCCAATTTCACAACTGTCTTGGTGAGAATTGTGCTTTTGTGTGTCTTACCTTAATCACACTTTAGAGATTAGAAATGGCCAACCTTTGCCACTTTGGAAGTTCTCCAAAGAAAATATTAAAAGCCTGGAAAAGCTTTTCCATCTTCTTCTGATTCATGGTTTTTAATAATGTACTTCAAAACAAAAGTGTGAACTTCCGAGAACATGCCTGACCTTTCCATGGAATAAGAATCATCGCCTTGCTCCAAGGGCTTATTCCAACTACCGACAGGATATGGTAAACGATGGGTGGTGAAATGGAAACTACAGTAAGAACACTTTGTTGCACAACTATTAGATCCGGTCTGGTAATGAACTGTTTGCATGAAAGACTATATCCATGTCTCTCCACCTTTGCCTCAAATTTAATTGTGATTTTTAACCGCATCAGTGAATATCTCTGCAAACAGCTTTTGTAATCTTGGTGTTATGGAATGTATTCCAACAGCTTAGGAAATAATCAAATTTTGACTTCTACGATGAAAGGAAAGCTTCTTCTTTTTTTCTCTCTCCTTGCTTCTTACACATCTTTTCGATGAAGGGAGGAATGTTAAGATTGATATAGTGACGGAGGAGAAGTTGCTTGGTTTAGCTTGCAGAGGATAGATACTTAAGGAAAGGCAGAAAGGAGGGAATGGATGGTTTTACTGCTTAGAGTTTAGGGAGGGAGGGAGGGAGGGAGGGAGGGAGGGAGGGAGGGAGAAAGGAAGGAAGGAAGGAAGGAAGGAAGGAAGGAAGGAAGGAAGGAAGGAAGGAAGGAAGTTTTATAAAAGGAAAGAAGATTAGAAGAGACCAACTCCTAAAGTGTCATTTGCGGAAAGAAGTGATGGCAGTAAGAAAAGAAGCCCTGTTCTTTTATTTCCCTTGAAAAATATATTTGTAACTTAGCAACCTGTGAAGAAACATAACAATTGCTAATTGAGATAGACCACACTGTTGCTCAAAGACAGAAAAAGGGTAGTTGGTAGGTTGAAAGGTTGGTGGTTGGATTATCAGAGTTGGATAACTTGGTGTCCCAAGTTTTTCTAAATGGTGAAATAGTCTAATTAAATAAAAGTCATGCTACATGTCAAATATCGGCTAATGTGCTTCTTGCATGCTAGAGTGTAATTTTGAGCTTGAAAAGTTGAAAGGGCTGTCTCAGTTCAAAACCCTCTTTAGGGAATATGGGCTGTGCAATACAATACAGATAGACTTTGACTTACGACAGTTCATTTGGGGACCGTTTGAAGTTACAAAGGCATTGAAAAAAATAACTTGTGACCATTTTTCACATGACCATTGCAGCATCCCTGAGGTCACATGATCAAAATTCGGACACTTGACAACTGACTCATAGAGGGATCTTGGAGTCCTAGTGGACAACCCTTTAAATATGAGCCAGCAGTGTGCAGCAGCTGCCAAAAAAAGCCAACACAGTTCTAGGCTACATAAACAGAGGGATAGAATCAAGATCACGCGAAGTGTTAATACTATTTTATAATGCCTTGGTAAGGCCACACTTGGAATACTGCATTCAGTTTTGGTCACCACGATGTAGAAAAGATGCTGAGACTCTAGAAAGAGTGCAGAGAAGAGCAACAAAGATGATTAGGGGACGAGACTAAAACATACAAAGAACGGTTGCAGGAACTGGGTATGTCTAGTTTAATGAAAAGAAGGACTAGGGGAGACATGATAGCAGTCTTCCAATATCTCAGGGGTTGCCACAAAGAAGAGGGAGTCAAGCTATTCTCCAAAGCACTTGAAGGCAGGACAAGAACCAATGGGTGGAAACTAATCAAGGAGAGAAGCAACTTAGAACTAAGGAGAAATTTCTTGACCGTTAGAACAATGAATCAATGGAACAACTTGCCTCCATAAGTTGTGAATGCCCCACCACTGGAAGTCTTTAAGAAGATGTTGAATAGCCATTTGTCTGAAACAGTATAGAGTTTCCTGCCTAGGCAAGGGGTTGGACTAGAAGACCTCCAAGTCTTCTAACTCTGCTATTGTATTGTATTGTATTTATGACAATTGCAGTGCACTTGGATCATGGCATCAACTTTTGTAAACCTCTGATGAGCAAAGTCAATGGGAAAGCCAGGTTCACTTAACTGTGTCATTACTGTGTCATTACTGGCGGCAATGATTCACTTAACAACTGTGTCGAGAAAGATCGTAAAATGGGACAAAACCTGCTTAACAAATGTCTCACTTAACAACATGAGTATTGGGCTCAATTGGGGTCTTCTGTCGAGGACTACAAGATAATTTACCTCAAGGGATGTATCTGGTCATGTTACTCCCCTTATAGGCACAATTCCATCAATAAAAGGGTGAACATTTCCCACCCCCTCCTTCTTCTGCAGTCTTTCTGGGCATCGGGGATGGTCTGGATGGGAAAGATCAGTGAGAAACTTTGTGTCACAAACAAACATCACTTAGGGATACAGGCAAAGGTTTTGAGAATAATATGTGGTATCCTTTGGTTGTTTTCATGCAAAAGGAATTAAGCATCTTCGTCTCTCACACCCTGTTAATGATTTGCTAGAAGCAAGGTTATGGCACCGCTATGTTTAAAGACAGTCTTGCTATTTTTAATTAGTTCATATTTACAGTACAGTGTCTTTTCCTTTAAAAAGAAAAAAGAAACTTTCCCAAGTTTCTCTCAGTCATTGCTTATCTCGCATCTACAAATAGCCACTCTTCCTGTATATGAGATATGCATTTGTTTTCTTTCAAATACGTTCACCCGGAGTTTATTTCATGCAGGATATAAAACGCACACACACAAAGTCGCATTATGAAAGATTATTTGTCTTTAAGTTAAACATTCATCAAAATAGTTCAACTTGAGTTCAGTCCCTTCTTCTGACATTATAGGTCAGTATGGCTACTGTTATTTCAGTTAGTGATTGTATAAAAGAGAATGTTGAGTTGAGACAGGACTCATTACATGTGTACGAGGAACAAGTATTTCCTGGTTTTAAACTTGGTGGTACTAAGAAAGACTCAGAAAGTGAAGAGAAAAACAAAGGATCTCTCTCTCTCTCTCTCTCTCTCTCTCTCTCTCTCTCTCTCTCTCTCTCTCTCTCTCTCTCTCTCTCTCTCTCTCTCTCTCTCTCTCTCTCTCTCTCTCTCTCTCTCTCTCTCTCTCTCTCTCTCTCTCTCTCTCTCTGTTATATAGACACATTCATAATGGTAGGTATGGTTCCAACAGTTAAAAACCTCTCAAGCGAAAACAAGGCTGGCAGCTTTGATATAAAAGCACTGAAAATATTCAGATGAACCCCGAGATATTAAATAAGTGCCCCCAAAGTAGTGGGGAAATACAGAATATCATAGAGATTGGTGATAGAAGTCCTTTTGTGGTCTCATTTTCACTTTGCTTAAGCAAAATTGGAATGGGAAGTTCCTTCTATCACCAACGCTCTTTCTCTTGATGTAATTTGGATCTTTTTATTTATTTTTCGTTCTTGTGGTCAAGAGTTGAGATTAAAATCAGACTTGCAGAAAAAAAATGCTTCCTTCCTTCCTTCCTTCCTTCCTTCCTTCCTTCCTTCCTTCCTTCCTTCCTTCCTTCCTTCCTTCCTTCCTTCCTTCCTTCCTTCCTTCCTTCTGCCTCCCGCCATCAATTCTAAGCAGCTTACCATGCACTAAAAAACATTCAGGGATGGGCTTCAAAAATGTTAGCAAGGGTTATCTGCCTGGTTGCTGTGTGGGTGTGGCCATGGTGGGCGTGGCCAAGTTGGCCACCTGTACCACAGCAGGGGGGCATATTTGCCCTTCCCGGGCTCCGGAGGCTTTTCTCGAGTCTCCTGGAGGGTGAAAACGGCCTCCCCAGGCTCCGGAGGCCCTCTAGAAGCAGGAAATAGGCCCAAACATCAAGTAGATCCATTTTTCACCCTCCCCAAGCCTCCGTCCACACCCTCCACTTACATGCATCCAAAATGGGCCAGGTGGGGGCTCCTGGGAGGGGCAGGGTGGGCAGAGATCCAGCCAGGAATGGGATTTGGGGGTTCTCCAAACTGCACAGAATCTTAGCTAGAGGTTCTCCCCAACCTCTGCGAAGCCCCAGCCACCCACCCCTGCATAAAACTCTAGATCTTCTTTTAACAACACTTTAATTTGCAAAAGTAAACATTTGCTCATTCTTCAGAAGGCCAAAAATGAGACAAAACTTTAAATAGCTACACTGAATTGGTGTTTAGCAGTAACTCAGCATAGATTATCTATTTATTAAAATTCAGAAGAACTGCTTTCTTGAGTTTCTTTCTTCTTCTTCTTTTTTCTATTTCTGTATAAAAAAAGAATTTTAATCTTTTCCCCTCAGTCTTCTATGAAGTACAGAAGACTGAGGGAAAAAGTACAGCTACTTTAGAGAAAACAATCAAAATGCATTCTACTGAAAAACTGGTGTCTTAGGCTAGCTGCAGTTATAATTTAATTATTCCTTTTCCTGTTTAAAGGTTTTCCCACAGTTCTTTACCTTTAATATTTCCCCCACAAATTACAAAGCAGAAGGACAGTTTCCCAAATTATTCTTTTAAAAAATAAATTACCGCCAACACTGCTGCTGTCAAGATTGCCATTGCTATCTATTGTCTTTGTAATGGGATTTTCTAAGGGAGATTTTTCAAACAAGAACAACAACAAGAACCTCCTATATGAACTTGTTGCCAAGGAAAATAGGGAAGAAACCTTGAAGTTCTTTTCAGGTAGAATAGAGTAGAGTAGAGTAGAGTAGAGTAGAGTAGAATAGAATAGAATAGAATAGAATAGAATAGAATAGAATAGAATAGAACAGAACAGAACAGAACAGAACAGAACAGAATTCAATACTTTATTGGCCAAGTGTGAATGGACACACAAGGAATTTTTCTTTGGTGCATATGCTCTCAGTGTAAAATATATTCATCAAGAATAAAAAGATACAACTCTTAGTGATAGTCAAGGTTACTAATAAGCTATCAAATCGTACTAATAAACAAATAAAACAATATAATTTGAAAGATACAAACAACATGGTTATAGTCATAAGTGGGAAGAGATAGATACTAGGAAGGAAGGGAATAATAATTAGTAATATAGTTTTAGTAAATTATTTGAGCGTGTTGTGGGAATTAGTTGTTAAGCAGAGTGATGGCATTCAGGGAAAAACTGTCCTTGTGTCTAGTTGTTCTGGTGTGCAGTGCCCTATAGCTTTGTTTTGAGGGTAGAAGTTGGAACAATGTATGTTCAGAATGCAAAGGGTCTGTAGATATTTTCACAGCCCTCTTGTTGACTCGTGCAGCATACAGGTCTTCAATGGAAGGCAGATTGGTAGCAATTGTTTTTTATTTTCTGCAGATCTAATTATCCATTGAAGTCTATGTTTGTCTTGTTTGGTTGCAGAACCAAACCAGGCAGTTATGGAGGTGCAGATGACAGTCTCAATAATTCCTCTGTAGAACAGAATCAGCAGCTCTTTGGGCAGTTTGATGTTCCTTAGTTGGTTTTTTAATGACTTTTTTTTGTTAGTTCATTAGATGAACTATGCTGTAGTTTTCTTTATGTATAAACATCATTTAAATGTAGAAATTATTACTCGGTGATGAAAAACAAGAGTTCGTATTCGGAAAAACTGAAGGCTTGGTAGTAACTATTCCAAGTGGAATTCCTAATTTCCAGATTCTGAACACAACTTTGGAATATGTTGTACGGCAAAAAAAAAAAAAAAAAAAAAAAAAAAACCAAAAAAATTCACATTTCTAAGATGTCTGTTGGAATGGAGATCATCTCTTCAGAAATGAGCAGTTAATTGAGGAAGAGTATTCATTTTGTTGTTGATGATGAAGGAGATAGTTGACTCTGGTCAACGCACAGAAAAATGTGAACATAAATCATAAGTAGTCCGTATAAAAGATGTATCATAGCAAGAAACATTCCATTGTCCATACAGACAGTGCGCAGGCTAAAATGAGATAATTGGGAACTTACCCATAAAGCCAGCCTAAATATATTATCACAAGTATGTGTGAGATAATATTAGTTTTAAAAAGATTCTATGGCACTGTAAACTCAGTCTCATTAGAGGCTGCATTTAAAAGGCTTATAAAGTTACTCATTAATGCTATCTGGTTGTATCTCCACCGCTTTTTCATTAAAGAAAATTCAGCAGAAAGCATTTTCTCCCGATAGCAGGAACCAATTTGCAATAAATGTTCTGGAAATCACTAGGGAAGCCATTACTGAGGTCTAATAAAAACAGACAAGCGTAACTTGTTCTATATTTTTGTTTCAATCACATACAGATGAGACCCCGCTTTCCACACCAACCACAAGAGACAGCCTTGACAAACTTTCGCTAACTGGCCACGGTCAACCTCTTCCTCCTGGCTTCCCATCTCCTTTTCTATTTCCTGATGGATTGTCCTCCATAGAAACCCTCCTGACAAATATCCAGGTAGGTCGCCGCAGAACAAGGCAGAAAAAAAAAAGTTCTGGGAACAGATGTCTTTCGTTTCAACTAACACCTCATTCATTTGAACTGTTTAAAGGCAGCAACGTGATCAAACGAATTGTTCAAATCCACTTGTTTTTCTTTTTCTTTTTACAACTCTTTAATCCCATTATTCGGGGTGGAGTTGGGGTGACGGAATGTTGATGAGCATTTACTGGCCGGTCACACTTCTTGACACCTACGTGGAGTTCACAGTAGATATTTTCTCTATGCGCCCTGATAAAGAAACATCTGTCATTACCTAGGATGAAACTTCTGGACCTTCCAAGCGAGAGGTGAGCGTCTTCACCTCTGGGCTATTGCACTGGTCTAAAAATCCACAAAAATGCCACTTATAAAATAGGCTTCGTGGACAAATGTGCTGCTGAGGCTTTGGAGATTCTTCTCTGTTGAACAATAAAGATTCACAGGGATCATCCTGACTTCACAGAGGGCACTCAATGGACAGAGCCTTTTGGAATGAAAAGTTTCAGGTGGCATTGATTGACCTGCAGAAATGTGCCTTTAGTAAAAAGCTGCTTTAAGAATTTGTGTTTTAAAGAAATGTGCTTGAGGAGAAAGATAAGGGAGTTACTAGGTTTTCTCAAAATTTCCTAGGAAGGATTTGAAGTTTTAAGCAAGCACAGTGGCTATTAGGCAGAAAAATCACTAGGGAAGTTACCTGCACATTTATGGATCTTGCCTATCTGAGGTGGATTTTTTTTTTACAATCATCTGATTCCAGGGTGAAGCAAATAGCTGAGCATAACACTCCAAATAAAACCTTCCAATATCTCTCTAGGTTTAAAAGAAGAACTAAGTATAAACTAGGAATTTCCTTCCTAGTATGAATATAATTTCAAGTTACTAGTATTAGAAGCGACAGGAGAGGAGCATGGTGACCTAGTGGTAAAGACACTGGTCTTGAGAGTTCCACCCTAGGTAGCGGCAGAGGTATCTCTCCTAGGGTGCAAAGCAGGGGTGAGTTCTGGCCGGCGTTACTGCTGGCTCGCTTGTGTGCGCTGAATGTACATTGTGCGCGCATGTGCAGTTCAATAGAAATTGTTCTGCAGCAGAACAATTGGACAATCTTTGGCAGAACAGATGGTGGCAGTAACGACGGCAACTGGGGAACCGGTTCAGAGGCGTCTCTAGCCTGGATCGCGCTGGTTCTGCGACCCAGGCCAGCATGCCACTACCGGTTCAGGAGAACCGGTAGCAACCCATCTCTGGTGCAAAAAAAGAAAAATCTGCTGTGAACTTTGTGTGATGCCAGGAAGGGCATCCTGCCAATAAACTCTCAGCTCCAGCAAGGTGCTCCAACTCGACCCTGAATTAAGGGATTACAGGGTTACCAAAAGGGAGGTTTAGTATTAAAAGAGACAAAAAATGAGAGAGGGAGGGAGGGACGGAGGCAGTGGTGAGATTCAATTAATTTAACAACTGGTTCTCTTCCCTAATGATTTCTTCCAACAACCAGTTCATTGAACTGCTCAGAAAGTTGACAACTGGTTCTCCCAAAGTGGTACGAACTGGCTGAATCCCACCACTGGAGGGAGGGAAGGAGAGAGAAGAGAGGGAGGGAACTTAAAATAGTTTGGAAGCTTAGTTTATAGTGTTAAAGTCCTGGAAGACTATGGAGCACCACATTAAGACTTTAATAGATTCAGGTAGATTGGGGTATCAAAGATTAATATAATAATAAAAAAACCATAAAAAATAGCATTATAACTCTCTATGAAAAACGGGAGCGTAATTATGTTCATAAATTTGTAAGATTCCAGACATGAGAGGTGTACAAAATTAATAGCTGGTTTGAGAAAGGATAAAAAGATATTTATTGTTTCTGTGTTATTATTTAGCCCTACACAGGGAGATACCTAATTCAATCTTATTATCCAAACGAAGCTGAAAATTGAACCGCACAACAAAAGCCAAGCCACAATTCCTCCAACTTGGCAAAGTTCTCTCCAGCTTCCTGTCTGAGAACACTTTCGTTAGCCAAGGGGGACACCTGGCCATCCATTCCCCACCAACACACACACACACACACACACACACACACACACACACACACAAAGCTGCTTAGAGAATTCTGCTGATAGAAATGTCCTTGAGGGCAGCAGTAACAAACTTTGGGTCTCTAATGGGGGATATCAAGGCAGGGTGGAGGCACTCTGGTTCACTGGCAATTGGTCCATTCTTCTATTTGTGGTGGGCTTCCGGGCCTGGAAAATTTAAAATTTTCTAGTCAAAATAAAATTTTGTGGTTTCTTTGAAAGCTTTTCAGAACTTGTGACTATTTGAATATGATTTCACTTAGAGCCAGGGGTGGGCTTCAAAAATTGCAGTAATGGATTTGCTACCCGATTGCTTGGTGGGGCATGCCCATGGGGGTCCTTTTTTTTTTACTCTTGTAGTCAAGAGTTGAGATTAAAATCAGACTTGCAGAAAAAAAATCCTTCCTTCCTTCCTTCCTTCCTTCCTTCCTTCCTTCCTTCCTTCCTTCCTTCCTTCCTTCCTTCCTTCCTTCCTTCCTTCCTTCCTTCCTTCTGCCATCCTGCCCTCAATTCTAAGCAGCTTACCATGCAGTTAAAAACATGCATGGATGGGCTTCAAAAATGTTAGCAAGGGGTTCTCTGCCCGGTTGCTATATGGGCGTAGCCATGGTGGGCGTGGCCTAGTCGGTCTCCTGCACCCCAGCAGGGGGGGGTTGTTTTTCACCCTCCCCACGTTCTGGAATCTCTAGGAGGATGCAAACTGCTTCCCCCAGGCTCTGGAAGCTCTCCGGATGCCAGAAACAGTCCCGTTTCTGGACTTCTGGAACTTCCATTAGGCCTGTTTTTCGCCCTCCCCAAGCCTCTGTGTAGGCCCTGCACTTACTTGGCATGAGTAATGGGCTGTGTGGAGACTCTGGGGAGGGGAGGGGTGGGTGGGACCAGCCAGGAGTAGAATTTGGTGGTTCACCAAACTGCACAGAATCTTCGCTAGAGGATCTCCCGAACGAAGAGTGAAGATCTTCTAAAAGACATTTAAGTCCAGCTTGAAATTGGTGCTAAAATAGCCCTTATTGAATTCAGTGGAGCTCACTGTACTTGTATGCAGACATAGAGAGGATGTCCTATGTCTGGATTGGAGAGGAATCCAAATCACAGTGTGTTGGTTCTGAACCAAGGATATATATAATAGCTTAGCTTGGCCATGTTGGTTTCCTTATGAACAAGGTTTCCAACTGATCACCCTGTAAAATGGCATAAATAGTGCCTTTAGATTCATTTCCAGAGAGATGCTTCAGATAGCAAATATAGTTTTAATCTGCGAATAGAATAGAATAGAATAACAGAGTTGGAAGAGATCTTGGAGGTCTTTTAGTCCAACCCCCTGTTTAGGAAACCCTACACCACTTCAGACAAATGGTTATCCAACATCTTCTTAAATGCTTCCAGTGTTGGCGCATTCACAACTTCTGGAAGCAAGTTGTTTATTAATTCATGAAGGCACTTTTCAGGGGAGCCTGGGACATGATCCAGTTGCCTTAAAATGTTGCAAGAGTTCTAACAGCCACCACTCCCAAATTATTTCTGACGTTTTACACACATTGTCGTAAAGATGCTTTTTTTTCAAGAGGCAACTGGACTGTCTTATTTTTCTTTGAAGACATTCCGCTTCTCATAAGAGCTGAAGAAGCTTCTGTTAGGTGAGAAGAATAACATCTTCAAAGAAAAAACAAGGAAGTCCAGTTGCCTATTGAAAAAAGCACCTTTGGGACGACCATGATCTGGATGACTGAGATAAACACATTAGACATCTTCTTCTGTCTGTCTGTCTGTCTGTCTGTCTGTCTGTCTGTCTGTCGATCTATATCTATATCTATCAATATCTATCTATCTATCTATCTATCTATCTATCTATCTATCTATCTATCTATCTAGATCTAGTTCTAGATCTAGATCTAGATATAGATATAGATATAGATGATATAGATATAGATATAGACATAGACATAGATATAGATATTGTGTCACAACCCCTGGTATGCCCAAATATGGGAGGGAACACACTGTTTCCCTTTGTCTGTCTTTCGGCTCAGTCCCGGAGACCATCCAGGCAGAAAACCATATTTTTAATGTTGCCTTTGTTATATTTGTGTTCTGTTCGTGCTGATAAATAAATACACACACACACAGAGACATTTAGACATACATACATACATACATGTGTGTGTGTGTGTGTGTGTGTGTGTGTGTGTGTATTCCAGCATAATTCTGGAACACTTCAAGCAATTTAACCAAACTTGGTACACAGATGACTTACTCTCTGGAAACAAATACTATGGGGGTAAAACACTCCTAACACCCTTGGGGTGTGTGTTCTGTTAAGATACACCCTGTTGTGCCTTAAAATGACTTCTACTGTACTGCCGTAAAAGGGCTTCTACCGTGCAGCACAGTGTAGTTGCCATGGTAATGGATTCACAGTACTCCACAAGGGGATTCCCACTGGTAAGGGGGGAAATCCAACATTAGAAATTACATTTGGTCGGACATTTCCCCCTATAAATAAATACCCGGGCAATGCAAAGTTATCAACTAGTGTCTTATAAACAGCTGAAAGACTTTCCATTCTGCCTTCTACCACATGGATATTTGACACTGGGAGCATATTTTCCAGGTAGGATTTGGAAGCAAATAAAACTTGCTAAGGGAGGAATTGCAAGTGTCACTGACTTGGTGGTCCCCAGAAGTCCCCAAAGCAAAAGTTTGTGATGAAGATATTCTAGGGGGGGAAAGATCCACTCCCAATTTTAGATATAAAGACATCAACAGATATACCAACTATGGTGAGAAATAAACTTTAATTCTGTTTTTCAGGAAATGAAAGAGAAGATAGTGAGGAGATAGGATGTTCTTTAGCAATAAAGAGCAGCTGCACTTTATTAAACCGTCTTGTGTTCATACTTTGTGTGGGCTTTAAATTGGAGTTACGTTTAGCTTCTGTTAATGATTTGCAAATGAATTTATGTGTAATCAATAAATGCATCAATTCATTATTAGAGTAATATAATTGATCAACTAAAAATAATTCAGCATCCTATTATTAATTCATGGTTTATACGTAATGATATGTATGTATACAGAGCTGGGAATGCCGAATAAATTTCACTTCTTAATAATCTGAGGATCTGCTGTAAAATAGAAGCATATTTGTTTTATAAACAAAACAAGTGCTAATGATGTGACAGTTTAAATGTAGTCTGAAGGATGAAGTCATGTAGATAAAACAAAAGAATAATTGTGTTTGTATGTGGGAAGTTTCTATTCTGCACAATAATTTGCAAACATTAAATCAAACAAAAGCTGCAATTTTATTCCCACAATTTTTATCTGGTTTCTGCCAGTATTTTTGAGATGTTAATAAAAGGGAAAAGCTAACAGATTCTCTACTGTTTTTTACTTGGGTAGGTATGACTCCTGAGCTTACAGAATAATTAATTGGTTGGTTAAATAGTGTTATCAAGAGATTTCAAATGATTTGTTTAAATGATTTAATGGCAATTTAAAAACAGTAGTTAGGAACAAAAAGGGGTAGGCCAGTTCAAATTATGACTTTAACCTTGTTTTATTTCAAAGTTTGATTAAAAAAAATACAAAAGAATTCTTCTACAATACCTACACCATGCTTTTCAGTAAAATAGAAAACTATTTTCAAAGAAGTCATTTATCCTTTTTTGAACACACACACACACAAACACATACTATGTTATGTTTGTTATGTTATGTTATGTTAAGTTAAGTTAAGTTGTTAGTTACGATACAATACGATATGATACAATATGATATGATATTTTCACTGGGTGAATTCTACAGAATATCCAAACTGTAATGATTGATCAATTGATTTATTTCAGTTGAATGTTTTGTAGGACAATCTATGCATAGAAATTCACTAAAAACAATGGAAGACTTAAAAACAACTATGGGCATTAGAAACGATATAAAGTCAAGAAAATGAAATAATACTATTATTGCTGCTGCTGCTGCTGCTGCTGCTGCTGCTGCTGCTGCTACTACTACTACTACTACTACTAGTAGTAGTAGTAGTAGTAGTAGTAATGTTTTAAACAGGTGCCTAAATCTTATTAGGTTTGCCATCTACTTTCCTACGGATGCAAGGAAAGAAGATATGATTGTAAGAGGAGTAAAATAAAATACAAATATAAAGGTACAATCAAAACACATTAAAAGTTGCAAAGTCCACTGTAAGTAGAATTAAGCATAAAAAGATAAAACCCATGTAAGATTCTTTAACACAGATAAATCAGATTGGATTTTTAAAAATCCTTTTTCTCCATTGGTGTCAGGGGCCACAGCTGTGCAATCCAAGCTCTTGACTTTTTTGACTCCTTTGACATGTGTCACTGATTTTTTTCTTATTTAATGCTGAAATGTGGGCTTTGGGGGAAAATCATTCTGGTTTGAGATCAGCCGAGAAAGCATTTTGCCTCTTTGGAGGCATATGAATGTTTTCCTTCCATAAGCTGTTCAAGAAAAAAGGAAGTAATTGGAGAGACCAAGAAAAGTGAATTGTACTTCAATCTGAGCTTGGAAATCCATGTGGCATAAAAGCTTCAGGTGTTAAGAGTAACAGGATATTTTAGACTGCACTGAAGGTATTTTCCCTCTGTCAAGTTGTGTGCCATCTTTCTCTTTAAAAAGTTAGCTCACAATATCAAACTTATACCCCTATGCAAAGAGTGGAAAATAATAGAATAACAGAATTAAAAGGGACCTTGGAGGTCTTTTAGACCACCACCACCCCTACTGAAGCAGGAAACTTTATATCATTTCAAATGGCTGTCTAGTCTCTTTTTTAAAAAAAAATGTCCAGTGTTGTAGCACTGGAGAAAGTTGTTCCACTGATTAATTTTTCTTGGTTAAATTTCTTCTTAGTTCTAGGTTGGTTCTCTCCTTGATTAGTTTCCATTCATTGTTCCTTGTTCTGCCTTCAGATGCTTTGAAGAATGAATTGACCCTTTCTGTTTTGTGGCAGCCCCTTAAATATTGGAAGACTGCTGTCATGTCACCTGTGGTCCTTCTCTTTGTTAGACACACCCAATTCTTGCAACCATTCTTCAAATGTTTTAGCCTCCAATTCCCTAATCATCTTTGTTGCTCTTCTCTGTACTCTTTCTAGAGTCTCAACATCTTTTTGCATCATGGTAACCAAAACAGGATGCAATATTCCAAGTGTGGTCTTACCAAGGCATTATAAAGGAATAGTAATGCTTCACATGACTCTATCTCTATAGAATATAGAACCAATATAAACAAATCAGCCTAGGTCTGAATAAACTCTGATCACCAGATCTTGTGAGACTTACAGGAGTCTACTAGAAGCCAAGTTCAGGAATAACAAACAACCATCTGAATAGTAAATTGTTTTCCAGAAGAGGAAGCTGTTTAGAATAGAATAGGGTAGGGTAGAGTAGAATAGAATAGAATAGAATAGAATAGAATAGAATAGAATAGAATTTTTTATTGGCCAAGTGTGATTGGACACACAAGGAATTTTTCTTTGGTACTCATGCGCTCAGTGTACATAAAGAAAAATAAAATAGAATACATTCATCAAGAATCATAAGATACAACACTTAGTGATAGTCATATGATACTAAATAAGCAATCAAATCATACTAGGAAACTGAATAAAACAATATAAATTATAAAGATACAAGCAACAAGGATAAAAGTGGGAGAAGATAGGTACTAGGAAGGATGAGAAGAATAATAGAAATACAGTCTTAGTAAATAATTTGACAGTGTTGTGGGGATTGGTTGTTTAGCAGAGTGATGGCATTACGGAAAAAACTGTCCTTGTGTCTAGTTGTTCTGGTGTGCAGTGCCCTATAGTGTCGTTTTGAGGGTAGAAGTTAAAACAATTTATGTCCTTGATGCTCTCTGAGCTCAGTGGTTTTCTTGCTGATGTTTCATAACCACTAGGTAAATTATTAGTTCTCAATGCATATTGCACTGATGATGTTACAGAGTTTGGTAATGAAACCTCTGCAAGAAAACTGCCAAGCTCAGAGAGTACCAAAGAGTCCACAGTTCAACCCTGAGCAACAAATATTCTCTTCCATACACAAATTACAATTTGTCATTGTACGTATTGATCCACCTTAACCTCTGTAGATAGGTTGGGCTCTGGAAAAGTGATCACTCCAGAGAGTTTAGTGGTCAACAAGGCACATATTTAAACTTGGTCCATGTTTAGCCATTTATGATAGGTGAAATAAAAAATGTAATTGGATGTAAAGAGCCAGGATTACTGCAAATTTAACAGGTTCCACTCAAGAGGAATCCGTCTCTTCTTCGTTTTCTTTCTCACACACAAACCCAGCATGTCTGGCTAAAAATAGCCAGAAACAGAAGGACAATCCAAGGGGGTCCAAAGACACTGTCAATCGTCCTGGGTTTCTAAACAGATGAAGCTTTTCTTCAGGATTTGCTCAGAGAGTTCCCTAACTGGAAAAGTAGATGAATAAGAGATGCAATTATTCAGTGCAGGGAAAGCCATTTATTCAAAGCATTTCTGGTTCTTGTTTTAGCGGAAAGCAGATCCTTGAGACATCTGAAGTAGAAGCGACTAAGAGGATAAGGGAGCAAGGGTGAAATGCTATCGGTTCAGACCGGTTCACCCAAACCGGTAGTAAAAATAAAATGCTGCTGGTTCAGGCAAACCGGTATTTCCGACAATCAGCTGTGACGCATGATTTATATTAGCTAGACTTGTCAGATTTCCTACTTTCTAGCTAATCTAAATCATTGGCACAGCAGCCCCCCCCCCCCCTCGCTGTTTTACTTACCTTTGCAAGCACACTCGGTAGTAGGCTCAACCCATCTGCCAGGACATCATCACATCCTGTTTTTGACACTCTGCGCATGCGTCGAAGGTCCTACGCATGCATAGAGGTGGTCACATTTGTGTGCACGCTCAGATTTGCGGACCTGTAGCAAAGGTAAGTTGATTTCACCCCTGATAGGAAGGCTTCTGCTTTCCAACCCAAATCAAACAAAAAAAAATGTGGAGAGGAATTCACTAAGCAGAGAAGGGTAGCACGGCCCTCATCTCAGATGGTTCTCTTCCTTTTCTTGAGGTCATCCTTGACGTGTTTGAAAGTCCAGCTTTAACCTTCCAGGTAAATGTTCCCTTTCCCCCCCCTTCTTTCCTTTCTTATCACTTGTTGTCTTCTATGATCACTGTTGCTGCATTAGCAGCAGAGAAGAAGAAGAAGAAAAAATGCCTGCTTTTTAACCACACAAACTTTAGGAAATGTACAGAAATTTCATTTTTTTTAAAAAAATAAATTTAAATTTACAGAACATTCAATTGATATTTTTTTTAAAGTCCCAGGTTGCAGTCCCAAAAGAGGAAGTCTCTGCTTTATGGGATAAAAAGATCCCCAGATTAAAATGTCATCATAAATTGGCAGGAGGAGGAGAAAGAGGAGGAGAAATTTAGAATTCTGGTGGACCTTCTGATATGGTCGAACTTCAGTTGCCACCACTCTTATTCACAGTATCCAATGATGGTTAGAGATGAAGTATAGAAGGATCAGAAAAGCCTCATATTTCCTGTAGGTTGAAGCAGAAAATATTAGAATGGGGTGGGGTGGGGGGAAGGAACAAGAACAAAGAAGTCAGCATAAGTTTGCCGTTAAGATCTCTTGATAGTAAACCATTCATGTCTACTAATTAGCAGTGTAATTTCATTTGGGGAAGAATTTATTTTAAAAGTGTTGAGTGAATCCTCCTGGTTTTTCTTTGACATACATCAAAGAACTTGCAGTCTTTAGTGAGCAGGGCAGCTAAATAAACACCGTCAGAGTTCCAGATCTTTTGCTTCCCGGCCCCTCTGTGAAGTTGTTCAGCCTGACATGCAAAACCCCAATTTGGATGTTTGTTGCCACCGTTCTGAATTTGCTCATCCAGATACAATGTCAAAGAATCCCATTCTATTCCAAGTACATCACATTAGATTTTCATTGGCAGGACCAGATGCTTTCATGTTGGCATCAGCCTGGTGTCTCTCTTGGCTGCCTTGCTGAAGGTGCTGGATGCAACTTCAAAATATGAAAGTTCATTTTGTGTAGGTTCTAAGTGGTCCCCGGTGGGTTGCTGAGCCAAAAAACCCCATCCTTTTCCCAGCCATAATGAGCAGCGCTTCCATAAACCACATTAGGACAAATTGTTTCAGAAATATGTTGAGGGAATAACAGAGAGAAAGAGAGAGAGGACGCGATGGTCCTCAGCCCAATCACAATCTTCAATGTCCTTTAGAGCTTCACGCTTTGTGAAGGTGCTTAAGATAAAAATTACCCCATCATGCTTTCCGCTTAGCATTATTCTCCATGTTTATCCATGATTGTTTCATATTTAAAGAACAACAAAATATTGTGTTTTGTCAGCCAAGGACAATAATAGTTTAATAGTAATTTATTTTCCATTGCTACTGATAATACAACCAATCAACACGTTAAGTGGTGCCAACATTGGCATGTTGCTAAATAAATCTCTAGGCTTCGCCGCTGCGAATACATCTTTCAAAGATAAGTCAACAAGAGCAATCAGAGCAGAAAATTAGAATTTGGTATGTTAGAATTAAAATACAGCTAAACTAAAGTTTTAATTGGGGTGATCTGAAAGGGCACTTGATGTAATGATCTCTTTCATTTGTTACTAATTGTTTGTTCCTGATGAAGAAGAAACATGTATATGAATGTGCCATTTGGAAGCAGGGGGGGAAAGATGGCAGTTGCCATAGCAGCCCATTTCTGTGGTTCAAAGAGGAGGGATCACCCAAATGAAAGGAAGGTCTGCTTGTGAATTTTTAACTTCTTTCCTGACACTTCACCATCAGAGATGGGTTTTGTTGGGGCTGCAACACTAATTTTTGTTTAAAAAAAACTGACCTTATATTAAAATTGGAGGAATACTCTATTGCAGGGGTGTCAAACTCGATTTCACTGAGGGTTCTGTTTGACCTTGGAGAGCCACGGTACTGCAGTACTGCACTCTAACCATTGTGCCACCTCGGCGCTCTGCCTTCTCATCTAATCTCCTTCCTTCCTTCCTGCCTGCCTGCCTGCCTGCCTGCCTTTTTTCCTTTCTTCCTTCATTCCTTCCTTCCTGCCTGCCTGCCTGCCTGCCTGCCTGCCTGCCTGCCTTTTTTTCTTCCTTCCTTCCTTCCTTCCTTCCTTCCTTCCTTCCTTCCTTCCTGCCTGCCTGCCTGCCTGCCTGCCTGCCTGCCTGCCTGCCTGCCTGCCTTTTCTTTTTCTTCTTTTTCCTTTCCTCTTCCTTCTCCTTTCTTCTTCCTTCCCCTTTCCTTATTTTTCCTTTCACACTACCCCCCCCCCCCAGCTCCATTTTTGCTGGCAAAGACACCACGGGCCGGTCCTGTGCTGTCTCCAGGCAGGCCCTGCAGGCCAGATCTAAGTACCCCATGGGCTGGATCTGGATGCTTTACTGCATTCAGTATTCTCTTCCATTTGAGGCAGGACAAACCCTATTTCTACCTTCTGCTGGAAACAGAATCCCCCCCCCCCCCCACTATCTACCATTTGCCAAAAGAAGGCAAAATCACCCAATTGGTCCCACTTGCCCCCATGTCAACGAATTGAATTTCCTTTTTCACTATTGACTTCAACTTGACTACAACTGGAGGAGGGTCTCACATACATTCCTTGCATGATTGCAGAAAGTGACATAGCTTGGTGAGCTACTTTGTCCCCTGATGTTCTCTATGTTTAATACAGCAAAAGGGAAGCTTTTACAATTCACACCAGGTTGAAAGTCTGTAGAGATTCTCAGTCATCCATGATTGTCCCAGGGGTGCTTTTTCAGGAGGCAATTGGACTTTCTTTTTTTTTTTCTTTTGAAGACAGTTTGCTTCTCATCCAAGAAGCTTCTTCAGTTCTGACAGAAGAGTGGGGAATGGAAGGATTTATATTCCTTGCAGAACAGTTGGTCATTTGCATCCCTTTAGAGGGTCTTTGAAGCCTTTAGAGGGTCAACTGAGTAATGGTCCTGGTTTCTGGTCATCCTGAGGGCACAGATAAACCTCCAAGTACTTAAACGACTCTCTAAAAGGATGGACATTGCCAGCTGTCCGCAAGGAGTACAAATCCTTCCTTTCCCCACTCTCCTGGCAGAGCTGAAGAAGCTTCTTGGATAAGAAGCAAAATGTCTTCAAAAAAAGAAAGAAAGTCCAGTTGCCTCCTGAAAAGGCACCTTTGGGTCACACCAGGTTGCTCAATCAAAAGCTGTATTTTGTCATGCTTTGTGATCACACTCTTCATTTCCGAATTTGGACTTTCAGAAAATTCATTGCAAGCTTTGTAAAAGTTAAAAAAAAAAGTCCCTTTCTGAAGCCGCAGTCAAACCCTTAATAAGCAATCGATCCCACCTCTACGTGATACTGGAACCAGTTTAGATTTAAGTAACATAAGTGTGGAGGTCAGTGGTGGGATTCACTTTGGTTTACGACTGTGAGTGTGTGTGCACCTTCCGCGGATGCGTGCGGCCTTCCGTGCATGTGCTTTGCTCACGCATATGGCATGCATGCATGTGTGCGGCATAGAAAATGAGGGTACATAGGACATTTTGGAGCCAGGACAGGGCAGGTGGGCTGGCCTACCCACATGTCACCACTACTGGTTCGAACTGGTCCGAACCGTCTGAATACCATGGTGGGGATGTATTCTTTGCAAGCCTCCAAACTGTACTTTGTGGAGAAGATATGGCCAGTTGCAAAATTGGAGACCCTGGTTTTTTTTTGCTTGCTGTTAGATCTTTCCAATGCTATACCTTCTAGGTATAGTATACAGATGTGATTCTTTCCCTGATTTGGATCTGCACCAATGTCTACATAATTTCTACACTTCTACATAATTAAGTGTCCTTTTTAAAGTAGAGCATAATTCATCACCTGCTTCCTCTTTCAAATCATCTTTATTTCATAGATGCGGGGCAGTAAACCCGAGCTGAAACTCATCCATAATTCAATCAAACAGGTTCATCTACACATGAGAATTCCAGTGGCAGATAAAGACTTCTAGAATGTCACTTATCCTTTTTCCTTTCAAGGCTTGATCAAGTCCATCAAACCTAAGTCCCACCGAAACCCGCGTGAAGTCATGATTAACCCTGCAGTTAATTTAAGCAGGAAGAGTTACTTTGGAACGGCTCTAACTCTTTATCTTTTGATTATGATATAGTTGACGAAAGCAAAGGTCTTCTACACATCTTCAAGACTGCATGGCAGAGTGAGAAGTGACTGCGAAAATTGTCCATAAATAATATAAATCCAATCTCATTGTTTCCTAGTTCAAAGGCTGACTTGCGTTCCCCATTCTCTTTCCATCAGGGGCTCTTAAAAGTTGCCATCGACAATGCCCGGGCTCAAGAGAAGCAGGTGCAGCTCGAAAAGACGGAGCTCAAAATGGAGCTCTTCAGGGAGCGAGAACTGAGAGAAACGCTTGAAAAACAGTTAGCGGTGGAGCAGAAGAACAGAGGTAAGAAAAAGAAAATAATGACCTTGTCTATTCCCCTAGTTTTGCCAAGCTCTCTCCAAACATGAAGGTATAATCTTGCATAGTTTCTATACTCAAGGGCATTGATGATAATACTAGATAGGGTGTCAAATTATTTTCCGTATCTGGATTGAAAGAATACCAGCAACAACAGATAATATCCCTGTGGATATCTGTTGTAACTGGAGAGCAAAGTTCCAAGAAGCTCTTTGTCCCTACTTCTCAACAATTATGAGTTTCCACACCAAAGAGTTTCCTTACTCCTTAGTGTACCACCATTGTTCTCTGTTTGGCAAATTAAACTGTGGGACTATATATTAATGTCAAAAAAATAATAATTTCATCTTTCAATAACAAGTCTGATTCAAAATTAAATTTAACTTGGAAACTATTTATGGATTAGTGTAGAACAGAATAGAATAACAGAGTTGGAAGGGACCTTGGAGGTCTTCTAGTCCAACCCCCTGCTTAGTCAGGAAAACCTACACCTCTTCAGACAAATGGTTATCCAACATCTTCTTAAAAACTTCAAGTGTTGGAGCATTCACAACTTCTGGAGGCAGGTTGTTCCACTGATTAATTGTTCTCTCAGGAAATTTCTCCTCAGTTCTAAGTTGCTTCTCTCCTTGATTAGTTTCCACCCATTGTTTCTTGTTCTACCCTTAGGTGCCTTGGAGAATAGTTTGACTCCCTCTTTGGGGCAACCCCTGAGATATTGGAACACTGCTATCATGTCTCCCCTAGTCCTTCTTTCTCTTAAGCTAAACATACCCAGTTCCTGCAACCTTTCTTCAAATGTTTTAGCCTCCAGTCCCCTAATCATCTTTGTTGCTCTTCTCTGCACTCTTTCTAGAGTCTCCACATCTTTTTTCATCATAGTAATAAAAACTGAATGCAGTATTCCAAGTGTGGCCTTTCGTAGTCTCTTTTCCACCACAATTATATGAACAACTAAAAGAAATGTATATCAATGAGGAATATTTGTGAATGTCACAGTTAGTGAAATGAAGCTACACCCCAAATTCCCTTCAGTCAGAACTGAGCGCACTCCTTGGATAAGAAGTGAAACATCTTTAAGGACAAACAAGCTCCAGTTACCTTTTGAAAAAGCACCTTTGGGACAAGTATGATCTGGATGAGTGAGAACCTCCATAGATAACCACAACCTCTACTTTATGGGAGGAGTGGAAGAGGCTGAAAGTAGTAAAGAACAGGCTGCCTCAAAAGTATTTTTTGAAAAGACAACTAGACTTTTTTTTGTTTTTTTTCCTTGAAGACATGGCACTTCTCATCCAAGAAGCCTCTTCGGTTCTGACTGAAAATAGGCTGTGAGATATCTGGAGAACAAACTGCCAGGAGTGGATAGTTCGTTCTAGAACTATTCAGACTTTTGAAGTTTATTCATGCATAATGTTCTTGAAGCTGTTTGTTTCTTTCTTTTTTCCCCAAATCTTCATTTCTGCTTTTCTAAAGTGCTTTTAAGTATGGGCGGGAGATTGTGATATCTGGCTGTAGTTGTTGAGTTCCACAATTCCAACTTTGACCAGATGTTAGGTTAACTTACTAGGAAGTGGTAGAGATGAACTAGGTAGCACTTCGTTTTTGCAAAACCTGCCCCTGGAATGCATCTCTGCTCACTGCCTAAACTGCAGATGCATAAATGGAAAAACGGCACGCTAAACGTTGCCATGGCGATGCTCACGAGGCCTAAAATAAATAAAATGTTCGAGCCAAGGTCTTGTAGTTGAACTTGAATGGATTTTGTTTTTGTTTCTTTCCCCACCACCACCACAACAGCAATAATTCAGAAAAGGTTAAAGAAGGAAAAGAAGGCGAAGAGGAAATTGCAGGAGGCGCTTGAATTCGAAACAAAGCGGCGAGAACAAGCTGAGCAGGCGCTAAAGCAAGCAGCTTCCACCGATAACCTCAGGGTCCTAAATGGTAAGATGGCAAACTTCTTCCCTCTCTGGCTGATGCTGGGTTCAAGTGGTTTCATTGACAGCATCACCACCTCTTTCAGTGCAAGGGAAGACAAACAAACCACAGGCCTCTTTGGAGAAATGACGCTTCCTATCTCTGGCTGACTGAATGTCTATAACTAAAACTGGAAGTTTTTAAGAAGAGCTCGGATGGTCATTTTTCTGAATGGTATAGGGCAGAGGTGTCAAGCTCGATTTCATTGAGGGCTGCATCAGCATTGACCTTTGTGGGGCGGGGTGGCATGACAGGGGTGGGGGGGGGAGAGTGGCCAGCTCAACATCCCTCATCGAGGCTCCGCTTTCAGCCACAACGGTCTCTTGCAGCCCCCTGCCCACAAAAACAGAGCTCGGGGAGGCTGTGTGCAGTCCATCTGAGCTCCATTTTCTGCCACAACAGTCTCCTGCAGTCCTCTGCCAGTGATAATGGAATTTGGGGACGCCATGCTCCCTCCTGAGCTCCCTTTTCTGTGGCAGAGGCACTGCGGGCCAGTTCTTCATTGTTTCCAGGATGGGCCTGTGGGCCAGATCTAAGCCTTCCGTGGGCCAGAACTATGGGCAGTGGTGAAAGTCAAATTTTCTACTACCGGTTCTGTGGGCGTGGCTTGATGGGCATGGTGTGGCTTGGTGAGCATGACTTGGTAAGCATGTCAGGGGAATGATACTGTAAAATTTCCATTCCCACCCCACTCCAGAGGTGACATTTGCCAGTTCTCCGAACTACTCAAAATTTCCACTACCGGTTCTCCGAACTACCCAAAATTTCCACTACCAATTCTCCAGAAGCTGTCAAAACCTGCTGGATTTCACCCCTTGCCCACGGGCCTTGAGGTTTCATACTTGAGTAGGGGGTTGGACTAGAGTCCCTCCGGGGAGAGGAGGCGGTCTAGAAATCTAATTAAATAAATAAATAAATGAATGAATAGAAGATCTCCAAGTCCCTTCTAACTCTGTTATTCTGTTAAAAGGAAGAAGTCTTAAAAAAATTAGAATTTTATTAAATTATCAGCTTGGCCATGTCAGGCCTCTCTCCCTGCTCTCATGATTCCTTTCCATCAATCCTGCTCATCAGAAAATTACGGTGCTGGCCCCCGTTTTTGTTCAACATTCAACACGGTGGCAAAGGTTGATTGTACGGTGATTCAGAAGTGGTAACAGGTTGTAAAAAGAGCCCTCTAAGATCCGAGTGAAATATGTGTCAGCTCTACCTTTCTGTGCTTTTTAGATTCTCTGACCCCAGAGATAGAAGCTGACCGCAGCGGGGGCCGAACAGATGCTGAGAGGACAATACAAGGTAGGAATTTTCAAAAGGCCATAAATCTAGATCGCAGTATATTAGTTTTTCCTCTACTTTAGCCTGCTATTCAAGCATGCAACCTGCCATCTGGGCCACATCAAAACAAGTTCATTCAAGGTCAGCTTCATCTGTACGGACTGTGCTTTTTTTTTTTCAGAAGAGAAAATTCATTTCGTGTGATAGATTTCCTTTAAATTAGCAGGCCGGTTTATTTAATGCAATTAGAAGAACAATTAATTTGGGACGATGAAGAAGTTCTCTCGGCGTGGTAAACACAAATGGACAATTTTTAGGTTGTCCCAGCCACACGTTTTTAGTTTGAAATCTGGCTTAACTAGATAATTTTCAAGACTAAAATGCTTCATAATTTTCCAGTTTTTGAAAGATGCAAAAGAAAATAGAACACTCAGAATTTAACTCCTTAACTGTTATCCTGAGTCGATTTCACCATCATTACAGTTATTCATATTTTAATATATAAGTATAGAGAAAGCAAAAATTGGACAAGTAGCTCATATATTCTAAAAATTCTATTTACACTGGCCCCATTTAGCCCTGGGCCAAGGATGTTAATATGAATAATAAATAACCTGGAGACAAAAACACATAAAGATTTATTTTCAATTTTAAAGGAAGGTAAATTCTTGAAAGACAATCTATAATGATTAACCAGAGTTGTCATTTACTTTTTAAAATCAATCCCTGTAAACCTATCATTTACTGCCTTTTTGTCCTAAACCTTAGTTTGCAATTCTTGTGAGGTATTGTGGTTGCTATGATAGCATTGGAAAATACTCAGGAAGATAATAAGCAACGCAATGATTAAACATGCATCACTAATAATACTAATAAAAAGGAATAGATAGTTTGTCTCTTCTTCACACATCGGGAGACACATCGGAGAATTATTTTTCCAGGTGTGATCTCAATGACAGCAGCCAGAAAGGTGGTAGATAGTTTGATGACTCATCATTGTTTCAAATAGATTAGCTCTGTACAAACCACCTTCCTCTGAGTGAGTGAGATTAACTTAATTTAACGTTCTGCCTATCAGCATCTCAATTTCATTGAATTTGCCCGCCAGATTCTCCAATTTGTCTTTTTTTTTTACGTTGTTGTTGTTGTTAACACAAAACCCAGCAGGCATATATTTCTGGAAGACATATGCAAAGGTTTTTGCCTGCCCTGACATTTTCTAGAAGAAAATAGGAAGATTCAAACAATGTGAATTCTCTTTTAAGACTAGTTGTGCAGTCTCATCCCAAACAAAACATGTGCGGCAGGATGGAAAGAGGTTTGATCTAGAGCAGGGTAGACATAGATTCATTGAGTTGTAAAACTTCTCTGAGCTTAGTTTTTTTTATTGCCCATTTAGGTAACATCCGAAGGTAACTACTGCAAATGAAAAATAAAAAATAAAAAAAGCTCAGAGAACTCGTACAGCCCAGAGCTACCTAGATGCTCCACAGACCAGGTTCATCTCATCTTCTGGCCCTCTGGAACTTTGAGTCAGTCACTCTAGTCCCATGATGGTGAGCCTATGGCATACGGGCCACAGGTGGCACATGGAGCCCTCTCTGTGGGCACATGAGCTGTCACTCAGCTCCACCGCGCATGTGTGCACGCCTCTCGCCGGCCAGCTGATTTTGGGGTCTCTGCCATGCATGCAGAAGACGTGCACGTGCGTGGGGGGTCAAGGATCACGTGAGCATGCAAGGGGGTGGGAGGAGCTCAGGGGATGCGGCCCCCACACACACCATTTTTGGTCTCCGGAGGTTTCAGGGAAGCCTGCTAGGCCCAAAACAGGATGCAGGGGTCACGGACATGTGCAGGGGCATGGGGAGCATGGGGTGGTCATCCATGCATACGCAAGGGGGCTGGGCACATTGCATTATGGGTGTGGGCACGCACACATGCAATTTTGGCACGCAAGGAGAAAAAGGTTAGGCATCACTGCACTAGTCTGTTACTTAAATGATGTATGATGGAGATGTTTTTAATCTGCCAATACTTATCAAGACAAAACCTGATATCCAAGACCTTCTAGTTGAGACATGAGTGAACAGACAATGTAATTGTGCTGCTTAGAGGCAAAGGAGATATAAAAGTAAGAAATAAGCAACTTAACATGCATCAGAGAAATTTGCAGGGTCCAGAGAGTTTGCCGGTTGCATAACGAGACCATCAAATTTCTCCATCCTTCTCTTTTGACATTAGCAAGATGATGATCATCTAGGAGGTTAAACAGCTTACATGTACTGTTTGTCACAAATATATTCACCATGGAGGTAATGAAACATAAATGTTATTCCTCTTGGCTGTATATAAATCAGAAGGTGATAGGACAGCTGTCTATTTACAAAGAGCCATTAATCTTTTGATTCTGAAAAACTGAGTGAGTTAGGAAAGCTTGTCAAAGTGAAGGAAGAGCATTTCCTAAGTAGAACGGGGAAGTTTCATAGGAGAAGAAACTGTCCTGCATATATTCTGGAGCACTTGCTGCATTGAATATATTACTAACATTGAGGTTTGGTACTTTGCTATTGGCTACTTTTGTTATGCTTTGTTACAATTACTTTCATTACAATTTTATCATATTACAAGGGGCACGATGGCTCAGAGGTTAAAGATGCTGAGCTTGTCAGCTGAAAAGCTGACAGCCTGGGTTCGAGGCTGCGCAACGGGGTGAGCTCCCATCCTTGCCTTACCTCCAACCCACCTAGCAATTTGAAAGCATGCAAATGCAAGTAGATAAATAGGTACCACTTCGGTGGGAAGGTAACAGTGTTCCGTGTGCCTTTGGCATGTAGCCATGCTGGCCACATGACTGCAGAAAATATCTTTGGTCAACTCTGGCTCCTTCGGCAAAGAAACAGAAATGAGTACTGCCCCCTAGAGTCAGACATGACTGGACAGGGCAAACCTTTGCCTTTGTCCTTACTTCTGTTAGTTGTGAAGGATTTTGATCATCAGCCATTTAATTTCTTATTGCATCTTTGCATCAGAATAAATTTTGACAGCAGCCACGAGAAGTTTTTTCCAAGAATAGGTTGCATAAAAATTAATTTGCATTGAATGCTGTTTTCAGAACAACTGATAGTTCTAAGTAAGTAAAAACACACTACTCAAAAGAGTTGACTTGGTGTCAAAAACAGAATACATATTGAATTTTTTTAGAAAGGTTAGAATATTGTGGCTTGCTTACAAATTTGAAGTATTTTTACTTCAATGCTTCCTGGCTGGGCAGAAAATATCCACACGTTTAAAATACTCAAAGAATAAAAGTAAACTTTATGTAATGTAGATCATAATCTATGCAAGTTCAGAGGGTTACCTTGCACTTTAACTATAAAGATGAATTGTGGGGAAATTGGATGATTCACCATTGATATTTCAAAAAAAAATATCAGTTGAGTCAAAACGCCAAGTCTGACATAGCAACTCAAAGAACATAAGATATGAATTATCAGTTATAAAAAGCTATTGTTAACTGATGAGAAAAGGCACTCTTGTGGCCTCTCTTTTTGATAATTTCATGTCTATGTGAGAATTCCATTTGTGCATTCTTTCATATCTTTATCTACTTCATGTTGAACCCAATGGCTGATGACTTAATTGTCACAGGTGATGTGGCAACAGTAAAACAGCTTCCAGGGTCCCAGTATATATTTTTTCCAGTCTTGTTTGTCCCTTTTTAATCCTGACCTGCTTAGTATTATAGCAATAGCAATGATACTTATATACTGCTGCACAGAGCTTCACAACCCTCTCTAAGCAGTTTACAGGATCAGCGACTTGCCCCCCAAAATCTAGGTCCTCATTTTACCAACCTCAGAAGGATGGAAGGCTAAGTCAACCTTGAGCCTGGTGAGATTTGAACTGCCAGATTGCAGGCAGCCAGCAGTCAGTAGAAGTAGCCTGCAGTACTGCACTCTAACCACTGTGCCACCGCAGCTCATTACGGTCCAGCCAAGTCAACTAGTATGCCAGCTCCTGGAGTTTTAAACCCCAAAATTTCAAATTCACATCTTAATCCAGTGTAAAAACCAAGTCACAACAGGCTAACGTAAAAGTAAAGGTTCTCCACACAGGAACTAGTCATTTTCCAGGCAAAAACCATGCATTATGTTTATGCAAAGTGCTAGTCATTTTTGGCTCTAGGGTCATTGCTCATCTCTGTTTCTAAGCCAAAAAGCCAGTGCTGTCCAAAGACGTCTCCGTGGTCATGTGGCCGGCATGCTAAATGCAGAAGGCACAGGGAACACTGTTACCTTCCCACCCAAATGGTCCCTATTTTTCTACTTGCATTTTTTGCATGCTTTTGAACTACTAGGTTGGCAGAAGCTGGGACAAGTAATGGGAACTCGCTCCATTATGTGTGCTGGGGATTTGAACCGCTGAATTGCTGAACTTCTGATCGACAAGGTAAGCATCTTAGCCACTGAGCCACCGCATCCCTTGCAACAGGCTAGAGGGACTTAAAATCAACAATGTCAATGCAAGAGGGGCTTAAAACTAACAATGTAACAGATCTTTTCAATGCAATATAGCAATAGTTGTTCTTGGAAGAATATACTATAGATTTCGTCATCAGCTATGACATTTAAAGCCAATTCCTATATTCTTTGTCATGGCAGGTCATCAGCTAATGGAAAGATCAACCACCCCACATTAATTTTTCAAAGAAAATAGATGAATGACTAAATCCCTCTAGCATGGCACCATGAGTTCAGTCCCATTCCAAACTAGTCAAAGTGGAAGCAAATTAAAATCTATAATGAGACAAAGGATCATACAATTTTTCAATGTGCTGAGAAAAGTTATCCAACTGGGAAAAAATATGACTAAGGGCAAGGGGTGAAATCCAACAGGTTCTGACATGTTCTGGAGAACCAGTAGCACACATTTTGAGTAGTTCAGAGAACCAGTAGTGGAAATTTTGAGTAGTTTGGTGAACTAGCAAATGCAACCTCTGGCTGGCTCCAGAGTGGGGAGGGAAAGGAGATTTTGCAGTATCCTTCCCTTGGAGTGGGGTGGGAATGGAGATTTTGCAGTATCCTTCCCCGGGAGTGAGGTGGGAATGGAGTTTTTGCAGTATCCTTCCCCTGGAGTGGGGTGGGAATGGAGATTTTGCAGTATCCTTCCCCTGGAGTGGGGTGGGAATGGAGATTTTGCAGTATCCTCCCCATGGAGTGCGGTGGGAATGGAGATTTTGCAGTATCCTGCCCATGGAATGAGGTGGGAATTGAGTTTTTGCATTATCCTTCCCCTGGAGTGAGGTGGGAATGGAGATTTTGCAGTGTCCTCTCCCTGGAGTGGGGTGGGAATGGAGATTTTACAGTATCCTTCCCCTGGAGTGTGATGGGAATGGAAATTTTGCAGTATCCTCCCCATGGAGTGCGGTGGGAATGGAGATTTTGCAGTATCCTTCCCCTGGATTGGGGAAGGAATGGAGATTTTGCAGTATCCTTCCCCTGGAGTGGGGAGGGAATAGAGATTTTGCAGTATCCTTCCCCTGGAGTGGAGAGGGAAAGGAGATTTTTCAGTATCCTTTCCCTGGAGTGGGGAAGGAATGGA
Organism: Natrix helvetica; assembly: GCF_964273705.1. NCBI lineage: Eukaryota > Metazoa > Chordata > Lepidosauria > Squamata > Natricidae > Natrix > Natrix helvetica. The sequence goes on along the minus strand of NC_138549.1, from coordinate 11,828,505 downwards.
GATTTTGCAGTATCCTTCCCCTGCCATGCCCACCAAGTCACGCCCACCACGCCACGCCCACAGAACCGTTAGTAAAAAAAATTGAATTTCACCACTGACTAAGGGTTTCTACTACCTCAAATTTAGTCTACCTGGATAACTAAAATTTGTAGAGCACCTCTTAATGGACAAGAGTGGGGATCCCATAGAGCAGGTGTGTCAAACCTGTGTTATCATGGCAGCCTCATGTGACTTATCATGGCTTTGCTAAACTGGGTGTGGGCGTGGCCAGCGCGTGATGCATCCGGCTTGTGGGCCACGACTTTGACATCCCTGCCATAGAGCAACCCAGACGTGGTATGTTTCCTACCATTTTTCATCCAGCCAATTGCTTTATTTGGCTCTTGATAAAATCCTCCTGTTTTGTTTGCTCTTTAAACAGCTTTAGAAAAGGAGAGCAATTCTCAAATTATATTTTGTGGCCTTGAAACATCTCTCACTCCCCCGTGAGGTGGTGGGTGCTTGTACGTGTATTTTCTTTCATAATTGATTCACAAAAAATTCCGTATGAAAACATTCATTATGTACTTCCCTCCTACTTCTCTTTCCCCTCCCTTAACTAAGGATAAGCGGTGGAATTATAGTGCAGTGTGCACAGAAATGAAACAATAATAAGTTTATTTCCTGTCTTCTGGCACAGCAACTCTGGTATTTTGGCAGCTTTTCAGCTCCAGCTAATAAATTAAAGGCAACTTTTGATTAAGTTAAACAAAAGGTGGTATTGATTGCTGACAGTAACCTATAAATAGGCTATTGTTTCATAATGTTCATGGGTCACTATTAGCTACACCTTTAAACTCGACATTATTCTATTTATCATCTCAGAAAGCATTGGCACAGTTAAAGCATATTAACTTAATCATTTCGGGGTGACTTTTCTTCTTTTAAAGAAAAGGAGTCTCTCTCAGAGCTGTAGAGCTCCCTGAAAAAATAATCTTCTTAAATAAAGTGTTCTATGACTGTATTAAGACAACTGATGTCCCAAGAGATTAATAAGGCTGGAGTAAAAGTCAAGAATGTGTATTGAGGGGCAGTGAAAATGTTGACTTGGTCAGGCATTTCAAAAGGGAAAACAAAAGAGAAATGTAATCTGGTGATTTTATTATTATTTTAGCAAAAGCACTTAGAATTATATCCCATTCCATAGTGCTTTTATAGCACACTCTATACAATTTATATTGTCCCCAACAATTTTACCCGCCTCAGAAGGATGAAAGGCTGACTCAACCTTGAGCCAGTCAGGATCGAACTGCAGACTGTGGGCAGAGATAGCCGGCAATATTGCATTCTCACCACTGCACCACCCAGGCTCCTATTTTTAGACAAAAACCATGCATTATGTTTATGCAAAGTGTGTGCCTTCCCAAATATAACATGCAAAGGAACCATGAGTATTTCTGGACTTGTGGAATTCCGTAGCAACATCCTGCCATTGTCTTATCACTCCTTGTTCTGATATGAAGAACACAAACCTTTCTATTTAAACAACCCCCTTAACATTGTAGACCACCTCCTTCAGTTTTATGGCCAACAGACGGGTCTACAGAATATGGGCAAAAATGTAAGAATGGCAACCACAATAGTGTGATCTGGGCTTTGTCTGTTTTGCATATGTGTCATTAAAACTATGTCTGCCACTGGATGGATATTGTATCTGAAGCTCATCATAACACTAACCCTAACTCTCTGAATTCATGTCGAATTGAAACCGATGCACAAATTATCCCTTCCTTTCCCCACTAAGTTGTGATGTAGGTCTTTAAACAGCAAGGGCCAATTATATAGTGGAACGAATATAGGAAGAAGATTATTTATGCAAAAAAAATGTGCCTGTTTGGCTGGGGGGGGGGGGGTGATATAGAAGGAACAGTGTGCAAATGTCCATGCATGTGAACATATGCATGAAAACCTGTGTAAATAAAAACAAAATCAGGCATATTCATTCATTTGCAGAAAGAATGTGATTAGTGGTGTTTCCCTTAACAGCTTCTTTCCATGGTTTGTTGGGACGACGAGGAATGTCTGCCAGCTCATAGATGAGCATGTCAGTTTGTAAAGCAGGAAAGAGGTTTTTTTTTTGCCTTTCGTGAGGCTTACAAGCAGTGGTGGGTTCCAATTCCAACGACCCAGGCCTGCCATGCCCCCAAACCGGTTCTCTGGGCTGTGCCATAGGCACCAGCATCTTGCTTTTCAGTTCTGTGCATGTGCAGAACAATTTTACTTGTACTGGGCATGCGCACACACCACACATCAAGTACACGAAGTGCGTGGCAGGCACATGAGGGGACCGCCCGTAGTGCCTGCCAAAACCCACCCATGCTTACAACAGGTATTAAAAACAGTCCTTTAAGTATGTTCTGGATAACCCTTTTCTCCTCCAGTGTAGAAGACATCAACAACCAGAATTTAGTCTCCAGATGTGTGCAAGCTCCCCCACTCCACAGTTCTACTAAAACGAAACTCATACTTGTCTGGTATGATTGGCTACATCTCTTAATATATAAGGCAGCTGAAAATTTACTTCCTGGAGTATCCATCTGTTTGTTTCAAGCTTCAGTAAGTAGAAAACTTTGATGTTCTCAAGTAGAAAAGGGAACATTAAGGAAACCTTTGATAAGATATTTCTACTGCAGCTTAAACAACCCCAGAAGCACCTAGCATATTACGCCCTTCTGCACGCCATAAAATCTGATTTCAATAAACAAAGCTGAAATGTAAATATACATGGTTTACACCTGTGTAGGTGTGATGCATGGGATAGAGGACACTGTGTTCTAAAGCCAAAGGACTCAATCCTGTGCACACTTATTTAACAGATATGCCTCTAAGATCAGCACAACTGGTTTCTAATTGCCATGGAATTATTTACATATTATGCCTTTCGAGTGGTAAAGTAATTTAGTAGAAATTCGAACGGAAGGTCGGACCAGTTGTGGACGTCCCAAATTAAATTTCCCAAATTAAAAAGCAAAACAAAGTATCCGCAGAAGGTTGTTGTTGTTGTCGTCGTTGTTTTAAATCCCCTTGGTTTTTTTTTTTTTTCAAAGTTCAAAAAAAGCTGCTTTGCATTATCCCGATTCCCGTAGCTGGGGACAGCGTACAGTCCTGCCAGAATCCTGTATGTGTGTTTTCCTACTGTTCAAACCATATTAATGAGAACATCATTTTGGAGAAGTAATTATTTCTATTTGTCTTGTGTCACACTTTCTAATTCCCCTATATTAGCACAGCCAAAGCAAATTAATTGCTTTTTCAGCAACTGAACCTTGTCCAAGCAGGAGCTGGGATGGTTTTCTTTTTCTGTTTCCCGTTTTCTCAAAGTAGAGGGTGACCACATTTTTTTCCCTTGACACTCTCTTTTTCAGACCGTAGATGTTGCTCACTTGATGAAATATACAAGTTAAACTAAACTCCCAGGGAAGATAAAAGTTCTGAGCCGCAAGATTATACATCAGAACAGTTAAAGTGAAATTAAAATTAAATGAATGAATCTCACTGAAGCAAAAAAAAGCTGTAATTAATGGTTCCCTTAATTGTCTTCATAAAATATTTGCATGGGTCTAATTTGCATAATTTGCATGTATTATTTAATCTTTCAAAGGAATTTTGTGCTGAGAGAAGCCAAAAATATCTCTTTGTTTTATTTAACATCTAATGAAATATTTATCTTCTTTAATGAACTTCTCATTTTCATTAAAATAAAAGTTGCACAAGTTGGTAGGTTTTAGATGTGGTTATCGTCCAAAGGGTGTTTGGTTTTAATCTTTAAGGGGAAAAATAAATACCTCTTGCCTCACAACCTTAGAAGGCAGAAATATATTTTTTATATATTTTGAGTTGACAGCTGCATCTAAAACAATGAAGTATTATCATGCTTTGGTGACAATCTTGCCGTTTACAAATTTTCTCATCCAGGGTTTTTCAGCTCTGTCAAAAACTATAGGTTAATTTTCCTAAGTTCCCATGTTTTCATTTAACCTCTTTAAAATAAGTCCAATTATTGTGGTGAATGTTTTGGCATAGCTTACAAAAAACCTAGCTTGCCTGATTTGCAAAAGAGGTGCAGGAGATGGTGGGAAATGAATTATGAACAGCGATGTAAAACCTGCTGAAGGCATATTATTAGAGTAAAATTGAATAAACAAGATTAAACTTCATCACTGCAAGGATAGGTCATAATCAAATGAAGTAAAAGCCTTCATTTTAGATAATAATAATAAGAACAAGATCTGCAACAGAAGGGAATTCAAAAGGAGAAACCATCCTGGAAATAGAAAATTAATATTGAAACTGTCAGGTTAAAATTAGAATAGGCAAGCATTAGGAGATGAAATGTGATAAAGTGCTTTGCAGAAAGCAATTTCTATGAAAGTTATGGATCTAAACGGACAGTGATTAGTCCTTCAGAAGCAAAGGTTAAGGCTATTACTTAAGAAGGAGACTACCTCCATCCCAAGGAAATGCATCAAGTGGTTAATATTGGAGCAAATTGTAATGAAGGAAGGCAAAGAGATGGCTACAATACAAGATTGCTGCTTTACAAAATTTAACATGGTACATAATAAGATTTATGAATGAGAGATTCGTTTTTCAAGGATAAGTACAACACTGTTAGAACAATAAAACGCCATACTTAAACTCTGCACGCGGTTATGGTTTGATAGGACAATGAAGACAAATTTATTCAGTCGAGGGACACAATGCAAATGCACTCTTTCTGTTATCGGTGTAAATCCTTTGAAAATTTGAAAACTCCCTAATGAGGAGAAGGGCACTGGATAATGTGTTTTAGAAGAGAATACCCCTCTGGTGTGTAGCTTAGAAATAGGAGCTGAGTGAAAACACTTTGGAAAAGTGCCACTTAGAAAGTAATTTGAAATTGGCCCATGGAATTATCTTTACAAGGATATATATTTTTGTCATTACAGCTATTCTGCACATACCTCACACAATTACCAGTTCCTTTGAAAAAAAAAAATCAGTATAATTTCAGAAGCGGATTATGTTAATTTGCCTAATTTATCAGTTCTGATGTTTCACATTAAATAATTTTCAGGGGCCATCGATATAAAAGAAGATTAGGTCTGCTTGTAAATATGGAAAGTAAGAACATAATAAATAGGTATCCTAAAGAATACTAAGGGATGCAGTGGCTCAGTGGCTAAGGTGCTGAGCTTGTCGATCAGAAAGGTTGGCAGTTTGGTGGTTCGAATCCCTAGTGTTGTATAATGGGGTGAGCTCCCATTACTTGTCCTAGCTTCTGCCAACCCAGCAATTCGAAAGCACGTAAAAGTGTAAGTAGAAAAATAGGAACCACCTTTGGTGGGAAGATAACAGCATTCTGTGCGCCTTCAGTGTTTAGTCATGCTGGCCACAAGACCACAGAGACATCTTTGGACAACGCTGGCTCTTCAGCTTTGAAATGGAGATGAGTACTGCCCCCTAGAGTCGGGAATGACTAGCACATATGTGTGAGGGGAACCTTTACCTTTAAAGTACACTAGTAGTTCTCAAGTTACAACAGTTCATTTAGTGAGCCTCAGAAGTTACAACGGCACTGAAAAAAATGACTTATGGCTATGTTTTACACTTGAGAGCATTGCAGCATCCTCATGGTCATATGATCAACATTTGAATGCTTGACAACTGACACAAATTTATGACATTTTCAATGTCCTGGAATCATATGATCACATTTTGTTACCTTCGAACAAGCAAAGTCAAGGAGAAGCAAGCTTTACTTAACAACCATGTTTCTAACTTAACAACTGCAGTGATTCCCTTAACAACTGTGACAGGGAAGGTCACAAAATGGGGCAAAACTCACATAACAAATGTCTCGCTCACCAACTGAAATGTTGGGCTCAATTGTGCTGGTAAGTCAAGGACTTACCTGTAGTTATTAAGAAGTATAACACCGTCGCATCTCTCTTGCACGTAGTTGAAATAAGAATGACTTAGGTAGAATGAGTGAAATTCCAGGCATTAGATCCCACCACTGAATCTTGGCTTGTGTCAAAACATCCTCTAACAGAGATACAAATTCTGTATGAACAGATGATGTGGAAAAGAGTATTACAAATTATTAAAATTGGTCCCAAGGCTACCAATTAATTTTATAGAGCATGACTAGCAAAACATCATTTTCCCCAGCATTTTTCATGCATCTGACTGGAATTAAAAGTTAAGTTGTAACTTTAACTGATTCTTAGATGGCAGAGAAGGAAACCAAACTCAATGGAATTTACTGTTGAGTAGCTATAAAATTAGATCACAATGTTGGCCAACTCAAAAACATTTATTGCTAAACCTTTTGAACCATTTTTGTATTCCTTTAATTTCTCAGTGTTTTCTCCTATTTAATGCTTCCACTCTCTTACGTTCATTCCTTCACCACAGCAACAACACTTAGGCTTATATACCGCTTCACAGTTCTTTACAGCCTTCTCTAAGCAGTTTATGGAGCCAGTGTATTTTCCCCAACAATCTGGGTCCTCATTTTACTGACCTCGGGAAGATGGGAGGCTGAGTCAACCTTGAGCCTGGTGAGATTCGAACTGCCACATTGTAGGCAGCAGGCAGTCGGCAGAAGTAGCCTGCAGTACTGCATTATAACCACTGCGCCACCACGGCCACAATGAGCTTCAATTGCTAGCGCGAATCTTCCATCTTGCCAACTTTACCTGCGGTGTTTGCAGAGGGAAAACACGCTGATAGAATGGCAGTGTAGCAATGAAATCTTTTTGCTTACTGGAAAAAAAAAATAACATAATGTTTCAGCTAATATTTATAAAAGAGACATTTTTCCTATTATGTTCTTACTTTTGAAAAGCTTTGAAAAACAGTCTGGAGTAATTGCCAGCATATGTTCCAGTAGAAACTCGCCTTCAAAACAAAATATGCCCGAATACTGAAAATGTATATAATTATATAATTTAAATTAAGACAGTTATTTTACTTTTCTGTTTGCTGTTTTGACAGATTTTCTTTATGACGAACAGCAAACAAAACAAGTTAACAAAACCACAGGGAAGAATTTGACTTAAGAGAAATGTATTTGTCGCTATATCGCTTTGCAATACGTAAAAATGCAGCGAAAGCTTTGAGGTATTCAGGCTTAGTTTGAATAGCACAAAACATAGATTACCAGTAATTTATTCTTTCCCCTTTTCTGATGTATCCCTTTCATCTGTAGATCAGGCAGTGCCTTCATTACAGATGTTAGGCTACAAGTGGTAAAATAAAGATGCTGATTGAAGCTAAAATGAGATTGCTAAACTTTTTCATGAAACGCTGCAAGAATTGTACTTAATTTAGGATTTCCAAATGTTTAGAATTTAGAATAACAGAGATGGAAGGGTCCTTGAAGGTCTTCTAGTCCAACCCCCTGCTTACAGTAAGCTCTAGCCTCTTTCTTCCAAAGAGTATTTTGCTGGCATTATTATTATTATTATTATCATCCAATATCCTCATCATCAGAGAGTTTGCTTACGTACAAACACCAAGTGCAAGAGTGCAAAATGGTTTTAAAAGAGGATGTTTTGGAAAGCTCTCTCTTCAATTCAAAGGAGGGGAAATGAGGGCTTTCTCCCTTTCATCGTAGGCTTCCTTGAGTCTTGAGAAACAGTAAACTTGTCCCGTTTATTAGGAGAGCTTGGTGTGTCTCAAATTGAATGCAATAACCCTAACCCCAACCCATTTCTTCGCTTTCAGCTGAATTCTTTGTCGGCCTCCCCTCATTACAGAGCAGACACACACACAGACACACAGACACACAGACACACACAAACACACATATTCCTAGACTTGCAGATGTAATAAATAAATGGCAAGCTGTGTAATGACATAAGTTAATTCCAGTCATGTTATAAATTCTGATGATGGGCATGGAAAGCCCTTCAGGTAGTAATCATAGTCACAGCCTTTGTTTGCTGTGTTCCATTGTACTGAAGTAATGGGCAGAGCTACACTTGATCTTAATTGGGTGATATTTATGTATGATGCTCTGTTCTATATACATGTTTATAGCTGTTGTTTTTGAAGCTGCAAGAGGCATCTTAAAGCATTGTTGCTCGTGTTGATTAATATTCTTTTATAATGCACAATCACTTGGGGGTGATTGGAGATTCTTGGGCTGAACGAATGGGGGGAGGGTAATCCTGAATCCCTATATCATTATCACTTGGAAAAACTGGTATTAGATGACACAATGAGGTATTAGGTTATACAATGATCTCAAAAGAAAGACATACTCCCTCCCTCTCCCTCTCCTTCCTGTCTGTCTGTCTGTCTGTCTATCTAACTAACTAACTAACTAACTAACTAACTAACTAAGTAAGTAACTATCTATCTACCTTCCTACCTTTCTATCTATCTATCTATCATCTATCTATCTATCTATCTATCTATCTATCTATCTATCTATCTATCTATCTACCTATCTATCTATCTATCTATCTATCTATCTATCTATCTACCTTTCTACCTACCTACCTACCTACCTACCTACCTACATCTATATATCTATCATCTATCTATCTATCTATCTATCTATCTATCTATCTATCTATCTATCTATCTATCTATCTATCTATCTTCTATCTATCTATCTATCTATCTATCTATCTATCTATCTATCATCTACCTATCATCTATCTGTCTGTCTGTCTGTCTGTCTGTCTGTCTGTCTGTCTGCCTGCCTGCCTGCCTGCCTGCCTGCCTGCCTGCCTGCCTGCCTGCCTGCCTGCCTGCCTGCCTGCCTGCCTGCCTGCCTGCCTACCTACCTACCTACCTATCTACCTACGGTATCTATCTATCTATCTATCTATCTATCTATCTATCTATCTATCTATCTATCTATCTATCTATCTATCTATCTATCTATCTATCTCTATCACATACGGTATCCATCATTTCAATTGGTCTTAAATATTAACACCCCCCCCCCAGACTGAGCCCTATGCATTTAATCAGTAAACCCCAGGCAAATATTCTCTTAGCTGGAATCAGGACTGTATCTCAATTGACTTATAATCTTACTGTGATCTTTTATTCTCAGCCAGTCAATACTTGAAGGAGTTATTTGCATTAAGTTCTCTCCAGAAGCAAAATGTCTCACTGTGGATTCCTTAGACCCTTCATACCATTCTTTACTGAAATATTTACAAGCAGGTTTTAGAATAGAATAGAGCAAAGCAGAGCAGAGCAGAGCAGAGCAGAGCAGAACAGAACAGAACAGAACAGAACAGAACAGATGTCCATGGGATGGGATGGATACATAGATTTCATGTAGGGCTTTCCTGTAAGCCTTGGATGTGTATACTTCTAGAGTTAAAATGCTGGAGAAAAGACTTGGCAGCTGATAAGACAACTTTCGTTTAGAACTTACTTTCCTGTTATGACCTCTTCCATTTTAATAATTCTAAATATGCTTCAGCTTTATCTTAAACTCTCTCCTGTCGATAAGAACTTTTTTTTTCAGTACATCCACATTGTTTTGGCTCTGTGGTAAACCAGTACTCCTTTATCTGCATCTTTAATGAGATCTATGGGGGGGAGGCAGAAATGGACTCTAACCTTAATTAGTTACCCCACATTGTAGTATGTTTTTTGTAAGGGCTAGAGTTTGTATCCCATCTGTTGCAAGATGTTCCTCTTATTTGGATTTCCTGATGCTGTTTTGTCCCCCCCCCCCCAAAAAAAAAATGCATGAATCATTTTCCATTTGTTTGCCTTTGTCTCCTTTCATTGTTCTGGTTCCTTTTCCTTCAATTATTAAAGTGATGCGTTGAATGGGAGGTTAGGATTACATGGCGATTCACATTCACCCTGCCTTATTAAAACAAATAAACCCAGCAGTTCTATAAGCTAAACACTCTTGGGCTCTGGATCATAGATGCTTTTATCAACATCGGGATGAAGGGGTTGTGTGCTTAGGAGCTTCCTCGTACAGCTGTTGAATGAAAGATGGCAAGTAGCATTAGATGCCTGCAAAAAAATAAAAATCAGAGCAAACAAAATATCTGCTGTTTTCAACAGCCTTCCCTACTGAGAGGAAATGCCTTCCTTTAACTTTAAAACTGATTAGCAGTAGGAATAGCCCTTAGACTTATATACCGCTTCACAGTGCTTCATAGCCTTCTCCGGTGGTGGGTTCCTACCAGTTCGGACCAATTCTGTTTGTTTGTTTGTTTGTTGGATTTATATGCCGCCCTTCTCCCAAAGGACTCAGGGTGGTGTACAGCATTAAAAAAAACATACTACAAAAGTTAAAAAGGAAATTAAATAAAGTATCCAAAAACAAACCCAATTAATATTAACAATAAAAATTTAAAAAATAGATTAAAATCAACAATTAAATTAATCATTTATTTTACTCTGTTCAGGCTGGGCCGGCTTGCTGGAAAACTGGTACTGGTTTAGTGGCCTGGTTTGCTGGAACTGGCAAAGACCCAGGTCTGCCATGCCCCCGAACCGGTTTCCCGGGTGCGCCATAGGCGCTATCATCACATTTTTCAGTTCTCTGCATGTGTAGAGCAATTATGATGGCACCGTGCATGCACCTGCAGCACGCATCAAGAGCGGGCATGGCGCAGACACAAGTGAACTGGCAGTAATGCCTACCAGAACCCACCCCTGGCCCTCCCTGAGCAGTTTACAGAGTCAGCATATTGCCCCCGACAATTGGAGTCCTCATTAAAAACGAAATAGTGTCATCCAGATGTTCCATGATGCCTACTCTCGTGGCTTCTAGAAGGGTTGGGGCACAAATGGGCAGATGCCCAACGTTGAACCTTTTCTTTGTTCCTTTGGTGGAGATTATAAATGGAGAAAGGTGGCCTCAAGGCTCTTGGCTTCTTTAGCATTTTTAATTCTTCCTTAAGACCCCTAAGTCCACCTCCTGAAATGAGACTTGGCTCCACTCATTGGCAGAGGGTGTCCCATGATATCATACAAAGTCCAATGGGACCCTTGAATCCAAAAATCCATTCATCCTTGAATAGACAGAGAAGGCTGTTCTGCAACAAACCAAGATGATGGAAGACTATAATAAATTGATGGAACCAAACTTCCCTTCATGGTTGTTCAGCTTAATATGGAATCCTATGTGATACTGTTTCTGGAATAACTGGCCCTCCCATTTCTGGTCTTAGCCTTGATTCAAAACTTGAAATCCAGAGAGCCAGATGTGGTCCAGGGGCTGTAAAATACCCAGGTCTGTTTTTATACCTTTCAGTTCGAGGGCCTGCTTCAAGAATCAAGAAGGTGGAAAAAGTATATTCAGAAATAAGGGAAAGTGTAATACAGCTTTCCTTCCTCATCAGAAGGAAACCTGTATGCATCCTCCCTACTTTGCTGGCTGAAGAAGCAGGGATGACTCCAGCTCACAAAGAACTTTGCTGCTTTTTGTGAGGAAAAACCCGCTCTGGTGTTCTGAAAGTACTGTATTTTTCATACCGTAAAATGTACTCCCCCCCCCCAAAAAAAAGAGGCTGAAAATTTGGGTGTGTCTTATACTCCAAATGTAGCCCTGCCCTTCCCTCCAGCTCCCACCCTTCGGCCTCTGTGCGTCCTCTTCCTGACTGCAGAGATTGCCACAGACAATGGCTTGAGGTTTTGGGCTCCACACCTTGCATTTCAATCTAGAAATCCTCCATTTGAGAGCTGTCCAAGGCTGCTGGGATCACCACAGCACATCGCCGCCAATCGCCACCTCTGTGGGTTACATTTCCGGGCAGTGATCAGAGCTTTTGGAGGCTGAAAACGTAAGGCACTGAGCCCAAAATGGCAACCCAGAAGAGCTGGGCATGCATGCTCGCTCACAACTAGCAAACTAATGTGCTGAAGCTGTGCTGAAGGACACAAGCCAGATAAATACCTAGTAGACAAAAATGTTTTCCTATTTTCCTCCCCAAAAACTAAGCAGTGTCTTATACTCGGAAAAAAATATGGTAGATTCTGGAGTAGATGGAGTCATCGCATGATTGTATTATTCCATTAACCCAAAGCCATCAGAGCTGGTGATTTTATGAAATTAGACTTTCAGAGGAAAGAATTCTAACCTTTCCCCCAGGTCTTTGAGGCAAAGAGTTATTTTTGGGGTGGGAAACACCTGCTTCCCACCACCAGCCTTTTTATTCACTCCGGTATTGTCGGCCAGATGTGATTTGCAATCAGAAAGTTATTTTGGTATATTTAGCATTTCTCTTTCCAGGAGCACATAAGGTGCCCTTCTCTTAAAGTCTTCCAAAATATTTATATTTGAGTCCACATTGTGAATGTGTAGTGGCTTTTCTTTGTTGAACTCATTTGATTTAAATGCCTGCTGACTCCAACCAAACAGGTGGAATTTGAAGCCTCTGACTGACATGGTTTTATAGAATAGAATAGAATAGAATAGAATAGAATAGAATAGAACAGAACAGAACAGAACAGAACAGAACAGAACAGAACAGAATAGAATTCCTAATTGGCCAAGGAATTTGTCTTTGGTGCATATGCTCTCCGTATACATAAAGGAAAATAAAATAGAATACATCCATCAAGAATCATAAGATAGAACTTAATGAAAGGCATAGGTTACCTATAAGCAATCAAATCATACTAGGGAACAAATAAAACAATATAAATTGTAAAGATACAAGCAACATAAGTGGGAAGAGTTAGGTACTAGGAAGGATGAGAAGAAGAATAGTAATACAGTCTTAGTAAATAGTTTGACAGTGTTGTGGGAATTTATTCGTTTAGCAGAGTGATGACATTTGGGGGGGGGAACTCTCCTTGGGTCTAGTTTTTCTGGTGTGCAGTGCCCTACAGCATCATTTTGAGGGTAGAAGTTAAAACAATTTATGTCCAGGATGTGAGGGGTCTGTAGTTATTTTCACAGACCTCTTTTTGACTCTTTTGTGTGATTTTTGACTATTTTATGCGATTTATACATGAGTTTCCACAAAGGTTTGACAATAGGTTGGGTGAACTGATTTCATGTTTTTCCTCATTATAGAAGCATCACGATCAGGAGAAATTCTTTCGAACTACTAATTTAGAGATCTATGAAATATTTCTTAAATAAGCATCATTTTTGTGGGTACCTATCAGTCTCCACATCCTGAAGATTTTTCCAATCCGGCCTGTGAGCTGGATCCGGCCCATGGGGTGATTAAATCTGGCCCACGGGGCCGGCCTGGAAATAGCAAAGGAGCACCCCCTGGTGCCTCTGGCAGCCAAAATGAGGCACAGGGGGCAAATGTGGTCCGTTTTCAACCTGGGTGGCCTCCTGCAGCACTTTGCCAGCCAAAACAGGGCACAGAGGGGGCCATGTACAGCTCCCACATGGCCCATTTTGGCCAACATCCATCCTGTCTCCACCTACCTACTGGCTGGCCCACAGAGGAGAACTACAATGCTCATCCGATCCTCAAAGAAATCCAGTTTGACCCCCCCTGATCTAATAGTCCCTAAGTGACCAACCATTAAGTAAGGACTTCTTGTATGGAGTAGCCATCCATCCAGAGAAGTTAAAGTTTACATAATGAATGACACTTGAATATTCTTAATAGAGAAGAAATGCAATTTTTTTCCTATAAGATGAAACACACTATGGGGATGTTTATTGTGGAAGAGAGTTTGCTAATGTCTTTCTTGTGCCTATTTCAGATGGAAGACTTTATCTGAAAACTACTGTTATGTACTGAGTTCGTCCAGTTGGAACAATGTGTATTACCAATCCAGAGGACTCTGCAGTAAAACATCCAGTGTTTTCAGAAGTTCTGCAAAAAATAAAAAAAGCGAGGAAGGTGCTTTGCAGAAAACTTTTTATCACTTCACGTAGCCATGGGCGGAGATCTTAAGCGTTTGATGGGAGCATCCTCATTGCATTGTCCAAGCTCCATCCTGTGTTACAGAAGACATTTCTACAAACTGGTGTAGCTTTCTAGTAGCTACCAGGAAATCTGTACTGAGATTCCAGAGCAAATCTATGTATTCCCATTTCAATGGAATAAGAACTATTATTCTCTTCTGAATCTTTTAGGCACATCAAGGAAATCTTCCACTTCTCATCTTAAGCACTCTTATGCCAAACCAGCAAGATGGTAGAAAAGAATGAATATTTCTCAAACGGGCATCAGAAGATTCCTAAAACAAAAACTGAGGTTAGGAGTACACAAAACAAAATGTTATATATCACTTTCTTCTTTGTTTCTTTTTTTTTCAAATTCTGGGAATTGGATTTTTTTTTTTCACACGGCCTTTGCAAGAGACCAAGGTGTACCTTACAGAATTTAAATCGGGTTTATCTCAGCAAAAGAAGTACAGAGTTTGAACAGCATTTGCAGTAATCGCAAGAAGAAGAAGAAGAAGAAGAAGAAGAAGAAGAAGAAGAAGAAGAAGAAGAAGAAGAAGAAGAAGAAGAAGAAGAAGAAGAAGAAGAAGAAGAAGAAGAAGAAGACGACTGCTTATAATTCCTCATGTTAAACTGTCAGTATAAGAGGAATGACAAGTTGTTCCTCATTTCTGAAACTGTTCAGGTGTACAGTATATAACCACAAAAACCACTCGCAGAAAATATTATGTATGCAGTAGTATACTAGATTTTAGGAAAACAACAATTTTAGAGAATATGTTTCGTCACCCTGTCGGTCCAAACACCATCTTTCTAATTTTAACGCATGCAGGCATGTAAATATTTGTCTTGAAGTCACAGTGTTAATGAAGGGAATCTTAACCGTCTGGGAGGGGTGACCAACTTTATATGTATATGCTGAAAAAAAGGGGCCACTTTTCGGAGTGGGTTGTGGCCCCAAATCAAGTCAACTCCCCCGAAATATTTTTCTATATTAATGTCATATTACTTCAACCTTGCTGGGGAGAAAAAAATTGTCGCCAAGGCTGTAAAGACATTTGATGTATCAGTCCAATACCACGTAGAACGAAGTGATGAACTTCAGTCTTTTGTCCTTTTGACCCACCATTGTAGGCGGTTCTGTGTTATTTTTATTGTCTTTATAAAAAAAACGGTCTCCTGTTTTTCACCTTTGTGCTCATAACTGGAAGCGAGTTGAAACTTGAGTGTTTTGTACATCTGAAACTTTCTTCTTGACTCGTCCGACTTCTCCAAGTTACCCCTTTAAAGACCACTTGGAAGGATGTTCCAGGCTTTCGGGCTCTCTAATGTTTTACGCAGAAAACGTGTTTTCTACGAATTCATAATTGGGAACGTTCAGTGCTTACTCCTCTGGATGACCTATAGAGTGTCCAAATTTAAAAACCTAGTCGGGTAAGACCAATTTTTAAGAGGCTTTCTCAATCTGGATTTTTGTTCCTTTTGGCATGCACCGAGACCACACCTTCATTTTACGTCTTTAAAAAAAGGTATTGTTGAAAAAACAAACAAAAGAAAGCTGTTGTTGTTTTTTTTAAAAAAAAAAGAATCATAAACAGTTAAGAAAATCTTAAATATTTGTTTTCTTTTGAAAGAAAGTTGTGCAGTCTTTAAAGGGTTAACAGTTATCATTTGATGAACTTTTGTGGCAAATGGCTAGTTCTATATGAGGGGAGGGGTTTGGTTATTCACATCACTAACAAAACAGTGGTTCCAGTATCTACCATTCCTCTCGTCTTGGCAAAAAAATAAAAATAAAAACCACCCATAAGTCGGCGTGATCATTTTTACAGTGTATTCTTTAGAGATACCATGGGTATTAATCATTGTTTGCTTTGGTACATAAGTCAATGGAAATGCTAAATGAAGAGAAGACGTATATCTTGTTAAACCACGTGTAAATATTACAGTTCATGAAGTGCTACTGTAAGATGAATTTGGGTTTCTTCAACCTTTAGTTACCCAAGACCTTTCTTTTTTCTTTTCTTTTCTTCCTTTTTTTCCTTTTGCCTAGAATATGAAGAAATGTTGTGTTCATGTTATTGTTTAAATGCTTTTTGTACTCTTAAAGATATTAAATGTTCTAGTTGTTCTATATTATAATCACCTTTTCTGCGTTCTATGCAACCCTTTGAAACAGAACATTCTCATCTTCATGTAGGACCTATGAAAATTGTCTATTTTTATCTATATATTTAAAGTTTTCTAAAAATGAGAAAAAAAAGTTATTATGAATTTTGTTGTACAAAATCTGTACAAAAAAAATCTGTTTTTACATCATATTGCAAGAATTGGATAATTTTTCTATCGTAGTCTAGTTAATCTGAGCTTGGTTTCATGTTCAGAACCACGTTTCCTGCTATTGTATTTAATTTTCCTCTCTTTTTTTTCTCCTCCTCCTCCTCCTCCTTTTCAACAATCTGCTAATAAAACTGTCTGAAATTTGCCTGTGACTTTATTTACAGTTCATATTTGTTAAATTTGGTGAGATGTGTAACATTGGAGGGATATTTGGTTTCTAATGGGAGGCATCTTAAAACAACATAAGTCAGCTGTTTGCAATACAAGCAGAACAAAGCTGAATGATTTCATTTAACATGCAACCGCTTCAAGCTCTCTAATATGAATTACCGTGGTGAAGAAAGGAAGAAGGGAAAAAAAACATCATAAAAGCACATTCTGTGGTTATTGTTTAACAAGCAGATTTTCTGTATTTTGTTTCTTGCCAGCTAAGCAAACTGGCCCATCTGCATGATTTATTTATGTTCATTTCTTGGTTTATGAAGCTGTTATTTGTACCTTTTCCCTCCTTTATATTGTGATATTCCCAGGATTCTTATTTTACAAAGCTTTGTGCTGAATAATGTAAAGTGAACACACTGATGGAAGAAAATATGTTATTTCCATAAACTACAACAGTTGGGAGATTTCTTGCTGCAAAGTCACTTCCTGGGGTTTGCAGGCTTCCTTCTCACTTCCAGCAAGATGCTTAGAAACTTTTAACATCTTGTTGCATAGCTTCACTGCTTAAACATTAAAAAAAAAGGAATTTTAACTGCAGGATTAAAATACGGGCTCAGCGAATTAGATAAATCTTGCTCAGAAGATTTTTCTTTTGTTTCACTTTCAAAGAATAGGGGTCTTTTTTTTAATAAAGAAAATAAATCAATAAAATTTGGTTGCCTCAATTCTCTGACAAACACTTTTATGACAGTGTTCACTTTTGCGCCTATAATTGATGGCTTATCTACTGACAGCATTGCATATAAACAAGTAGCTAAAATAGTACCCTGGTACTAATTATTAATTGGTTTCAGGAGGCACCATGAATACCAAAAATGATAAGTACCAAACAATTTTTCCCCCATAAGGAATAATGTAGGGAGTCACAAGGTAGCTGACACTGACAGGTTCTAGATTATGCATTGAGTACCAAACAATGAGTACCGAGACAAACTTTTCACATCAAAATGCATTGGGTACCAAATTTGATGAGTTCAAAGCAACTGAGTACCAAGGTACCACTGTATAACAATAGCACTGTATATACTGCTTCACAGTGCTTTTACAGCCCTCTCTAAGCGGTTTACAGAGTCAGCATATTGCCCCCAACAATCTGCGGTCCTCATTTTACTGACCTCGGAAGACTGGAAGGCTGAGACAACCTTGAGCCTGGTGAGATTTGAACTGCCAAATTGCAGGCAACCGGCAGGCTGCAGAAGTAGCCTGAATTACTGCATTCTAACGACTGCACCACAGCAGCTCTTGTGAACATATGTGAATATTCTAGCACCATAAGAGAGACAATTGATGACAATAAAGTAATAGAGTACTCATTTATTTTGTCAAACTCAGTCTGCATGTGCTGGGTTGGATATTTTACCCGGTTAGGAAAATACATTGTTACCATGTCTATCACAAATATTTTATGCTCTATTTTTGGAAATGGGGAAAGATGGTAGATTGTACAGTTAACATACTTGCTCTTTAATCTTTTGGGTAACAACAAACCAGATTAAATGAGTTCCTGTCATTAGTCACCATGCTGCAGTGTTCTGCTAGCGAAATTTACCATGGAGATAAATTCATGGCACCATGCCATATATTTCCAATTTTCCTTTATGTTCATCAACAACTCACAGCTAACTACAGGTTGTGCATACAAAGACCCAATTTTGCACTGTTTTATTTATTTATTCCCTATTATGCATTGTATAGAAATTGTAACCATTCTTATTTTCATATCAGACTTATTTCTACACTCAGAAATCAAAGAATTCATTTCCAACCATAATCCTAACCATATGGTATTATTATATCTGTTTTTAGTTATGTTAAAGACTACTGTTGACTTCAGTAACTAAAGCTAAATTACTACTGTATATTTGATGCTACTGAAGAGATAAACTAACAAAGCCATACTTAAGGAAAGCACAATCCTGTTACACACAAAAATTTCTTCGGGCTAATAAGTAAAAACCCAGATTTATAAACAACTATGAACTTCTAAAAGCAAATCAAAGGTTACTATGAGGCTTGACTGAAAGTCAAGAGCTATTTTTTTCAAATAGTGACTTGAGGTATTGACCTGCTGGAATTGCAAGGATGTAAAATCTGTCCTTATTCTTTTATTTTGGTACATTATTGGTCAGTTGAATGTGTCTGCAAGGCACTACGTAATTTTGGGGAGATGGCCAAATTGTATGATGCAGCCAATAAATCACAACAGAATTGGCTCAGTAATACCTGTGTAGAAATAGAATAAAATGAGACTTGTTCTACTGAAAGAGTTTCTGTGATTCCATGTACCACTGATAGATTCGTCTTCGTCCCAATCTTGCCTCATTATTAAACTACAAGGGGCAACCGATGGGAGTCTAGGCAGTGATGAGAGAGAGAGAGAGGGAGGGAGGGAGGGAGGGAGGGAGGGAGGGAGAGACGGGGGGGAGAGAGAGAGAGAGTACAATGTGCTCTCTGGAACATATTCTATTCTCCAGACACAAAACTAGCTTCTTACTCAGGTGTGATGGAGATCCCTGTTCCATTGATCTTACAACCTGAAAGATTCAAGAGTTTTAGATATGAAATGTGAGCCATTTTGTTTGGCCTGGACTGCAACAGAAAGAGAGCAGGCCAAATCTTGCCACTTTAGAATCAAGTTGGCCAGTCATATCTTTAAATAGAAACATCTGAAATATAACAATTTACCTGAACTGCAGAGAAGGACCAAGCAAAGATGTGGCATGTAGGCTAGTATTGAAATCTGCCTTTGTTGACGCTGCTAAACATTCCTGTAGATAAATTACCAGCTTCTGCTTAATTTATAGTCAACGAGTCAATAATCCGACATTGCGCGGGTATTCATTTAAAGGGGGGGAATTTCCAGACCAAACATAATTTCTTATGTTAGATTTTCCCCCTTACCAGAGGGAGCCCCCTTGTGGAGTACTGTGAAGCTGTTACCATGCAACTCCATTTGCTGCACAGTAGAAGCCATTTTACGGCAGCACAATAGAAGCTTTTTTAAGGCAAAACAGGCTGTATCATAACAGAATAGATCTATTTCAAGTTATTTAGCTCTCATCAGCTAGCCATACCCTTACTGGGATTCGAACCAGGGCTGTCTTACATATTAGGCAGTTGTATTAGACACTGAGCCACAGGCTCTCCTCCTTATCAGCTAAGCCAGGGAAATAGGTATGTATTTGTGTTACAACCCCCGGTAGTGAGCTCCCTCCCATATTTGGGCATACCAGGGGTTGTACTGAATTAATCAGATTGTTCTTAGGTATTAATTTATGCTGTCAGCTCTGCATTCTAGGCCTGAAGAAAATTACACACACACACACACAGAGAGAGAGAGAGAGAGAGAGAGAGAGAGAGAGAGAGAGAGAGAGAGAGAGAGAGAGAGAGAGAGAGAGAGAGAGAGAGAGAGAGAGAGAGAGAGAGAGAGAGAGAGAGAGAGAGAGAGAGAATTAAGAATCTGAGGGTGGAAAGGAACATTTTCAGAATGTGCAAATAATTCTAATATGTTATCTTTTGGATAGGAGAGTGGGCTGAGGTTAGAATTCACATTTGTGTGATTTGTTCCTGTAAACATATGATACATAAAGAGCTTTCTTCTCTAATCCAAAGTGACAGAACTTCATTTAAACTTTCATTGGAAATTAATTGTGTAAATCATTGGTGAGCTTGCTTTATTAGTATCAACAAACATTTGGCCCATCCAACTGATTGCTGAATTAATCAGATTGTTCTTAGGTATTAATTTATGCTGTCAGCTCTGCATTCTGGGCCTGAGGAAAATTCCACATAGAACTACTGCCTCCCATTGCTTGTAATTTCCTCTCATTTTTTCCCCCAGGCCAGCTTTGACCAAATATTATTTTTAATGCCTTCCTTCTTCTGTACAGCCCATATTGAACTTAAAATAGATTTAATTGTTGCTTATCTCTCTTCATAAGTACCCTATTTCCCTGAAAATAAGACCTGACTGGATAATAAGCCCAATCCAGCTTTTGAGCGCATGTGCTAAAATAAGCCCTCCCCTGAAAATAAGCCATCCCCGAAAATACTGCAACACAGCAGCAGCCATGGGGTGAGCACGCTCGCTGCCTCCTGGACCTCAAAAATATTAAGACCTCCCTGAAAATAAGACTAAGTGCTTATTTCATGTGTGTGTGTGTCAAAAGATGGTAGAAAACATTTATTGGAGAGTTGGCTTGTTTCTAAGCCTGGAATTTTGTGGTAGGTTCTCTAAGTTTAAGTATCTGGCTATCAAGAAGATCCTGATATGACCTTCACCCTGAAGTTCTGGAGGTAAGACAAGCTAAGTTATCCTATAAACTAACCCTATTTTTATCTTACAATGAATTGCTGCTATGGTGATACATCCCAGAAAGAGGAAAGAATATACATTCTCCATTAAGGTTGCGTCTTTCTTTAACAAAGATACAGGCAGAGATCTCACTTAATGCTTGCTTACCAAAGCAAAGGTTTCCAGTGTAAGAGTGAATGTCTTTTTTGTTTTGCACTGCTTCTAATTCTCACCATGGCAATAGGCTGTTTTTTTTTTTTTGAACAAGACCTTGGAAGACATTTCTGCAATACGAAGTACCCTATTTCCCTGAAAACAAGGCCTCCCCAGATAATAAGCCCAATCGGGCTTTTGAGCACATGCACTAAAATAAGCCCTCCCCAAAAAATAAGCCCTCCCTGAAAATATTGCAGTATCTTTTGAGGCACGCAGCAAAGTCTCTTTATCTGGAAGATGCACATCAGATCATCTTGGCCCCATGTAGCCTCTCCCTGAAGCCTATAAGCTTATCTCACATTTGCCCGATACACAATTTGTCTGTCCTAGAACCAATGGCAGGAGGCAGAACTTCAATTTATGGAATCCAGTGGACAATGTGTGTGACATTGTGTGTGACAGTGTGACAACTATTTGTGTGAAAATTCAATAGACTATTGAAAAACTCATTCATTGCTGGAGTGATACACACACACGCACACACACACACATACACTGAGAGAGAGAAACAAACATATATAATGGAGATTATTCTGTACCTCAAGGTCGGTGATCAATCAGACAAATATCTAATAAATGTTTCTAAGCAGATAATCTATTTACATTCATTCGTAGGCCTTCAAAAGTCTCAATCATTTTCTGTACTTTTGTCTGGCTTCTACTATTCATTCAAGCACACAATCCATCAAAATATTATTTCTGGATTGCATTCATTAAAAAAATATTGCAAGATTTTTCTCCCAAAACTCATCTCTGGTTCTTCCATTATCACCTCTCAATAGTTCATAACATGCAGATACCACACAGACATGGAGAGAGCCAGAGAGAGAGAGAGGGAGGGAGAGACAAAGAGAGAGAGGGGGGGGGGATAGAAAGAGAGAGAGAATCTATACTGTAAGAAATATGATGACCCTTGAGCAATACAATTCTAGTTCCGAGATGAATAAAGGTATTCCTCAGCTTATGACTGGTTTGCTTAATGACCATTCGAAGTGATGACAGACCTCCTCAGAGTTATTTAATGGCACATTTTCAAGTTACACTGGGTACTGAAACCCCACAGTCACAGGATCATGAAACAGTCATAAGTTTAATTTGATTACCTGATGCCTCAAGTTATGACCCTCAATCATATGACTCTAATACTGGTCTCAGTTATTGAGGACTAACTGCATGGGCCAGTGTTAGATTGTAGGTTATTGAAGAAATCACAGTTCGCCCATTTCCAAACCATTATAGTTGGATGCACTGATATTTTTCCACCTCTCCAATCTGCCTGTAGTCTTGCTTCACATTCAGCACACTACTTAAACCATCGATCCTCAAACTACAGCCCACGGGCCACATACGGCCCGCCAATGCAAAGTATCTGGCCCATGGGATCCAGCCCTGCCTGTCGCCCCGACTCTCACCATCGGCGTTATCTTCGAGCGAGCATCTACTCCAGCTGATTAGTTATTTCACCGGTTGAGCTGCCCTTCTGATCACACCACTTCTGCTGAAGGTAAGGCCAAAGGGTGCTGGGGAGGACCAGCTGATTGAGGGGTGATCTCGACAATGCAGCCATGTGATCTGGGCCGGTGGGTGAGTGGAGAGGGCTTCTGCTAGCTTGAAAAACAGCTCTGCTGCCACCTTTGTAAAGCAGTGCTTTAAAAGTCTTTAAAAATGCTTTAAAAACAGCCTTTCAGGATGTTTTTTGCAGCCATATGATTCAGGGGAGGGGCACATAGAGCAAGGACAAAGACAAAATGGACTGCTAAATTGGCCAGGCCTACCCAGTCACATGACCACCTAGCCACACTCACCCGGCCAGTCCGCCCCCGCTCCAACAATCTGAGGGATCATGAATTGGCCCCCTGTTTAAAAAGTTTGAGGACCCCCCTGACTTAAACCATTAGGTAATTAACCATTGCTAATCCTCCTTTTGGACAAAGACACAAGAGAAGACCTTGGGCTTTTTTTCTTGTGTTTTTTCCCCTTTTTACAGCTGGAGGAGCCCAAGGCTCTTTAGAAAAACAGCCTCTGAAACATTGCTAGTCCTCTCCTTAACAGAATAACCCATGTGTGGATTTATCGGCCGACTTTCAGTTTGATAAACTGTTGGCATGTAAATATTTCCTTGAAGAAATTCCAGTCCAGCTGCTTCTGTTTACAACTCTATCAATGGTTAACACCACCGAATGTATTCTGCCAGGATCTCTGTTATAATTACAGCAGATGTAACTGTAGATTAATTATTTTTAAAAGAGGGAAGCTAAATAATAAATATTTTCCGGGCTTTGGAGCAATGCCAGAGCTTGCATTCACTGTGGAATCCAACAATGTAGTTCTTCTGCTTTCCTGAATTCACGCTTAGGTTTTATGTTCCTTTGCGAGGGGAGGTGGGGGAGAAATTGGCTGGATGCGACTTTCAGTGGAAACCAAGGGCTTAGCCATAACTTTTATTTACATGGCTGCAAATCTCCTTTGGTGTGAACTCTTAGGTCCCAATCCTAGGCAAACAAAGCTGAAATACAGATTCAGCCTTCTCTTCCCCAACCAGTTTTCCGTGGCTGCATCTCACATCAGTGGTGGGATTCAATTTGGTTTTGCTAGCAGTTCTGTGAGCGTGGCTCGGTGGGTGTGGCTTGGTGGGCATAGCAGGGGAAGGATATTGCAAAATCCCTATTTCCTCCCGATCATCTGGGACTTGGGAGGCAGAGAATAGATGGGGGTGGGACCAGTCAGAGGTGATATTTACACACTACTCAAAATTTCCAGTACCAGTTCTCCAGAACTGGTCAGAACCTGGTGAATACCACCTGTGTCCCACATGCTCTAAATCTCAAATATAAATGAGTAAGGGAGATATGTTTTCCCCTTTCCTCCTTAAGAGAATTCTTGGGAGGAAAAAGACAAGGATGAATACCATCTAATTTTTCTCCTGTATATGTAGTCTTCGATTTATGACTGCAACTGAGCCCAAGATTTTCTGTTGCTAATGGAAACACTTGTTTAATGAGTTTTGTCCCATTTTACAACTTCTCTTGCCACAGTTGCTAAGTGAATGAATGCAGTTGTTAGATGAGTCACATGCTCAGAATGACTGCAGAAGAAAGGGGAGGTGGAACATGTTCACCATTTTATCGATTTACCGGTGAAATTGCACTTATAAGTAGAATAATATGATTGGATACACCTCTGACATGATAGCATAACTCAGGGGCTGCCACAAAGAAGAGGGAGTCAAGCTATTCTCCAAAGCACTTCAGGGCAGGACAAGAAGCAATGGATAGAAGGAGAGAAGCAACCTAGAACTAAGAAGAAATTTAGAACAATTGAAAAAGGACCTTTGGGGTTTATTCATGAAAAGAATCCCAGGGATTCTTGGGGTCACCAATGTGCCCTCCATGGGCTAGCCAACCTACTACAAGCCTGAAGAATAGCATGGTAATAGCACCCCCTTCTTCAGTGTATTATTGATTACATCTAATGTTCCTAAAGTCACTTGAAAATATTTAACCGTATGATTCATTCACTTTACACATAATCATCAGCCTGTGAATTTTATGACTAAGTATGGCACTATGAATAATACATTCAGTCACCAGGGCCTGATATATTTATTTTTCTCAAGTGCATTAACAGAAATGAACCATTGTCCAAGAACACATAGCGGGAGTTGAAACCTGTTTCAAAAATAGCACAGGATGCTTGTCAGAAATATCCTTCTTTAGAAAGTAGGGTGCAAATCTCATCACCAAGAGACTTAATTCAGGGATTTGAAGATGAATGTAATGTTTGGGCTAAACTGTTGTTTGTTTGTTTATTTTTTGTTAGAATAGAATAGAATAGAATTATTGGAATGCAGAAGAATGGAATGGAATGGAATAGAATAGAATAGAATAGAATAGAATAGAATAGAATAGAATAGAATAGAATAGAATAGAATAACAGAGTTGGAAGAGACATTGGAGGTCTTCTAATCTAATCCCTTGCTTAGGGAGGAAACCCTACACCATTTCAGACAAATGGTTATCCAACATCTTCTTAAAAACCTCCAGCATTGGAGCATTCACAACTTCTGCAAGCTTCTCTCCTTGATTAGTTTCCATCCATTGCTTCTTGTCCTGCCCTCAGGTGCTTTGGGGTATAAGGTGAACCCCTCTTCTTTGTGGCAACACCTGAGATATCAGAATACAGCTATCATGTCACGTGTTTTCTTCCATCAATCAATAAATGCACTTTTTTTCGTATTCATACATTTCCTGAGTCTGTTATCAAAATATTGCACATCCCTTCTAGGTCATCATCATCATCATTTTCATCTTCTTCATCATCAGGTCCTGTGCAAAGCACATTGGGCAGCAAGTGTTTTCCAGCGGTTTCAATCATTTGCAGCATTTTTGGCATTGTCCCAAAGGATATTAATAATCTTAAGGTCTTCCTGAAGTGTTTGACCCCAGGTATTCCAACGCCAGATCTGTTTTCTCTTTCCTCCAAGAGGTATCCAACATGGGACACTTTTTAGATGACTGTCTTTGGGTCTACGTAAGATATGAGCAAAAGTTGCATTCAATATTCATTCACAATTTTCAACAGTTCTACATGTAATCTTCTGGCGCAAAGAAGAGGGAGTCAAGCTATTCTCCAAAGTGCCTGAAGGCAGAACAAGGTGGTGCAGTGGTTAGAGTGCAGTACTGCAGGCTACCTCTGCTGATCACTGGCTGCCAGCAGTGTGACAGTTCAGGTCTCACCAGGGCTCAAGGTTGACTCAGCCTTCCATACTTCCAAGGTCAGTAAATGAGGACCCAGATTGTTGGGGGCAATATGCTGACTCTGTAAACTACTTAGAGAAGGCTGTAAAAGCACTGTGAAGTGGTATATAAGTCTAAGTGCTATGGCTATTGCTATCTCTAACACAAAGCCAACTGGGCGACCTTGAACCAGTCCCTCTCTCTTAGTCCTAGGAAGGAGATAATGGCAAAGCCAGTTCTGAAATATTTCGAAGAAAATTGTAGGGACTAGACCAGGCTAGTGATAGTGATAGTGCTATTCTATTCTGTTCTGTTCTATTCTGTACAAACTTTGAGGACGACTTAACCCCTTACCATCTGGGGCATGAAAGGACTATGGGGAGCTGCTGAGCCCCCCCCCCCGCCTGCTATGGACTATCTGCTCACTCTCTTACGGTTTTTAAGATCTGCCTAACCCCCTACTATTAAGAACTGTAGATTATAGGCCCCACTTATTTTTTAACCACTTCTACCTATTTCTCTACCCATCTCTCTCATCTCTTTCATCTTGTAATCTTGGTTGCCGTTCTGTTATGATTTTTAACGGGCAGATTTATTTAACACCTTTAGCACCCAGTAACCATCTTTAGCCCGATGTATTTATGTATCTATTATTTACCATTTATTATGTATACGAGGTCTGACCTTATTTTGATGTGGGAGTCCCCCCTCTCGCAGCTATGGCCTCCTGCCCTCTCAAGGGCCCACCTCGAGGACGGGTTTATTAACCCAGAGAGGTGGAGGAAGCGCACACTGAGGGGTTTTTTAATTAATTATTTTTTAAAAGTTGTAAGGGGTTCCAGGGGTGGGGGGGGGAAGTCAGGAGGGATGGGAGAGCCAGGCACCTAGGTGTGGTCGAGGGGGGAGGGAGCGGAGTGGGGGAGGAGAGGGAAGATAGCATTCCTGTGCAGGGCTCCTTGATACCAACGGTCGTGGGGAGGGGCAGGTGCGAGGACAGATCAAGAGCACGTAGTCGGTTGGGAGACCGGGGTTTTTGGTCATTCCCGGTCGTTCGTACCAACCCCTGCAGACTAGGTGGTCAGGTTCTACAGACCCAAGGTCTGAGACTGATGTTATGCAACGCGAGGTCCGTTGTCAATAAGGCCCCCCTCATCCACGATCTAATTTTGGAGGGGGTGCCGGACCTCGCAGGAATAACCGAGACCTGGTTGGGCCACGAGGGTGGTTTACCCCTCGTGGAAATGTGCCCGCCAGGTTATCGAGCATTTCACCAGCCTCGGGCCCAGGGAAGGGGCGGTGGGGTAGCAGTGATTATCCGGGAAGACTTAGAGCCGAGAGAGTTCACTGTGCCACAGACATCCGGGTGTGAGTCCCTTGTCGTGAGATGGGGCCCAGGGAGGCAGTTGGGCCTGCTGATAGTATTCCTGGCTCCTCGCTATACGTCAGCGGCCCTGCCTGAACTCCTCGAGCTGATCTCATCGGTGGCGGTTGAGACCCCCAAACTGTTAGTGATGGGGGATTTTAATCTGCCGTCGATGGGAGAAGCGTCTGAGGGGGTTCGGGAGTTCATGGCTTCCATGACAGCCATGGACCTGACCCAGTTAATTCAGGGCCCTACTCACGAGGGAGGCCACACGCTGGACCTTGTCTTTGTCTCTGGCCAATGGACGAGTGATCTGGGAATAGGGGATCTAGCTATTATTCCCCTGTCATGGTCGGATCACTCACTTCTCCGGCTTGACTTCCCTGGTGCTACCCCCCACCGCGAGGAGGCGGAACCGGAAGGCATTAGATGGTTCCGCCCCAAGCGCATGATGGAACCAGATAGGTTCCAGACGGAGCTTGGGCCACCTCCTGTGGATCTGACCCGCCCTCGAGTAGAGGACCTGGTGGACGCATGGAACAGTGCGACTACCGGGGCCCTAGACCGGGTGGCGCCTTTGCGGCCTCTCCTGCAGCGACGAACCACCCTGGCCCCTTGGTTTACTGAGGAGCTAAGGGTGATGAAACGCCACAAGACACGCCTAGAGAGTCGTTGGAGATCCTCCCGTTCCGAATTTGACCGAGCACAGGCACGAGCCTATTTGAGGACGTACCTTGTGGCACTAAGAGCGGCCAAACGTCAATATTGTGCCGCTCTTATTGCGTCCGCAGATAACCGCCCTGCCGCCCTGTTTCGGGTGACCCGCTCCCTCTTGTTTGAGAGACCGCGGGAAGCCCCTTTACAGGGCAGAGCAGAGGAGTTTGGGAAATATCTACAGGACAAAGTCGCTCAAATCCGGATGGGATGGGCCCCTTTCAGTGGTCCAGTAGAGACGCCCGTGGCGAGTCTTGAGGGACCGCTTTGGGAGGAATTTGACTCGGTTGCCATCGAGGATTTGGACAGGTTGCGTGGACGTCTGCGACCCACCACATGTTTATTGGACCCGTGTCCCTCCTGGCTTGTACTGGCATCCTGGGAGGTTACGCGCGACTGGCTCCTGGGCCTAGTGAACGCCTCGCTGGGTGAGGGATCTCTACCGGCCGCCTTGAAAGAGGCGGTGGTGAGGCCCCTGCTCAAGAAGCCTTCCCTGGACCCAACGGACCTAGCCAATTATCGTCCTGTCTCCAACCTTCCTTTCTTAGCGAAGGTTGTAGAGAATGTGGTGGTACAGCAGTTCCCACGTCACCTGGAGGAAAATGATTATCTAGACCCGCGCCAGTCCGGCTTCCGACCCGGGCACAGCACGGAGACGGCCTTGGTCGCATTGGTTGATGATCTCTGGAGGGCCAGAGATAGGGGTTGTTCCTCTATCCTGGTCCTATTAGATCTCTCGGCGGCGTTCGATACCATCGACCATGGTATCCTGTTGCACCGGCTAGAGGGGCTGGGAGTCAGGGGCACCGTTTTACGGTGGTTTGGCTCCTACCTCTCTGACCGGACGCAACGTGTGTTGGCAGGGGAGCAGAGTTCGACCCGGAGGTCACTCACATGTGGAGTGCCACAGGGATCGGTGCTCTCGCCTCTCCTGTTCAACACATACATGAAACCGCTGGGCGAGATCATCCGTGGCTTTGGGGTGGGATATCATCTGTATGCTGATGATACTCAGCTATACATTTCCACCCCGAACCACCCCAATGAGGCCTTCGAAATGATGTCCCAGTGTTTGGAGGCCGTACGGGTCTGGATGGATGGCAACCGACTAAAACTCAACCCTTCCAAGACGGAGTGGCTGTGGCTTCCGGCCTCCCGGTTCAACCAGGTGCTTCCATCTCTGGCCATTGGGGGCGTGCAACTAGCCCCCATGGAACAGGTGCGCAATTTGGGCGTCCTCCTAGATGCCCGGCTGTCCATGGATGACCATGTAACAGCCGTGGCTAGGGGGGCATTCCATCAGGTCCGCCTGATGCGCCAATTGCGCCCCTTATTGGACCGGGATGCCCTACGCACAGTCACCCATGCGCTAGTGACGTCTCGCCTGGACTACTGCAATGCTCTCTACATGGGGCTTCCCTTGAGATGCACTCGGAGACTACAGTTGGTCCAGAACGCGGCCACGCGGGTGATTATGGGGAGGTCTAGATACTCCCCTGTAACACCTCTCCTGCGCGAGCTACACTGGCTTCCTGTGGTCTACCGAGTGCGTTTCAAGGTTTTGATTATGATCTTTAAAGCGCTTCATGGCAGAGGACCTAGTTACATGCAGGATCGCATCCTGCCCCACACATCCCTACAACCAATTCGCTCACACAGAGAGGGACTTCTCAGGGTGCCGTCCGCCAAACAGTGTTGGGGGGCGACATCCAGGAGCAGAGCCTTCTCTGTGATGGGCCCAGCCCTGTGGAATGACCTCCCCCGTGACATCAGGATTATTTCCGATCTCCGCTCCTTCCATGTACAGTTGAAGACCCACCTCTTTCAATCATCCGGCCTGGCTCAACCGTAATCTTCTCATATTCCTCCTGACTGTCTTTTTTAAATTTTAAATTTTTATTGTATATTGGATTTTTTATTTGTTAATGGTTTTAATTTGTCTTAATGTTTTAATCTATTACCCCCTCCGTGCATGTATGTCTTTTGTATATATGTTTGTTTATATATGTCTTGGTGTACGCTGCCCCGAGTCCTGCCCGGAAAGGGAGCGGCTAATAAATCCAAATTTATTATTATTATTATTATTATTATTATTATTATTATTATTATTATTATTATTATTATTATTATTATTATTATTATTATATTCTATTCTATTGTTCTGTTCTGTTCTGTTCTGTTCTGTTCTGTTCTGTTCTGTTCTACTCTTCTCTACTCTACTCTACTCTACTCTACTCTACTCTACTCTACTCTACTCTACTCTACTCTATTCTATTCTATTCCATATTGTCAGTTGATACAAAACTCCATGGGTAGATCAAGACTTGTAATCTAGCATATCTTTTCTCTGCATTACTGGAAAAAAAACTTTTTATGGACTGAAAACACATGTTCAGAGATGGAAACAAGAGCATTTAGACAATCTGGAGTGAACTTTCTGGATCTTCAACCTGCATTCTCTTTTTACACATTAGTATTCCAATCTAATCTCTGGATGTAGAAGTTGGCTGACTTTAGGAACATTGACATAGATAGTTTTTGAAGGTTTGCCATGTCACCTTTAAGATTTTAAGTATCCTTGAGTCAATGCCCAATAAAGTAAAGAACAAATTTTATTTGATAACTAAAGCCCCAATTCTGGGGGAAAAAAGTGGGGGTCAACAAAACAATTCCTCTTTTTCCTCCCCCCTTGGTGAAGTACCGGTTATTGCCATTTTATATTTGTTGGACCTAAATTGGTGTTTGTTTTTGTTGCTTTGGTTATGTTATAATGATTTTAGATTTTTCTTTTCACATGAATACATAATTTTGACATGTTCCTTTTGCAACACTGTATCATACCGCTGAATTGGGGAATATTAACTTGGTATATAAAAAGATCATTTAAAATGTTGTAAAAGTGCAACATTTGCAACGAAGAGTAAAGTTCTTTTTGTTTTGATCCACATATAAGTTCCACTAAGCAAGATTGCCTTACTATATTTTGTTGAAGTTGAGATTGGATTGAGTGCTTTTACAGCAAGCAAATTCTAGATGTCAAGTGAGAAGAAAAAGATTTCTAATTAACTCATTCATTCTTCTTTATTGGGCAGCACATTAATCTTCCTTTAATTCTTATTCCTTCTCTTTTATTTTTTCTTTCGGCTTCTCTTCTTGTCTTGTCCAAACTGCCTTGGAGAATCTGCCTTTTTGGTGACTTCAAGGAGCTTGTGTCCTCATATGGGCACATTTTTGGCCACCAAACACCTACTCCTGCAGACAACTTATTCACATGTAACTGTTTTGACACATAATTTATAGAGTATCCTCACATGAAGTTAAATGTGACCTGTTCAGTAAGTTAAAATTCACTGGGTTCATGAATTGCCCTAAACCAGGGGTCAGCAAACTGCGGCTCTGGAGCCGCATGTGGCTCTTTCCTCCCTCTGCTGCAGCTCCGTCACCAGTCGGTGCCACTATTTTGAGAGGAGCTTCCGGTGGTGGGAGGGGGGAGAGAAGCACAGTGCCCCAGAAGACTCTATGGCAAGGGGAGGGTTTTCCAGTTGTCTCCACAATTGATAGGGCTTTCAGATATGACAGGTAGAGGAAAAAGTATGCCGCGCTAGGAGGAGACTCTATGGTGGGGGAACTGAACTTCTAGTCAATTGAACAGGGGGCTTCTGGTTAGGACTTTTGTGGCTCCTGGTGTTTTCTTTTCTGTGGGAAACAGGTCCAAATGGCTTTTTGAGTGTTTAAGTTTGCTGACCCCTGCCCTAAACTACAGTATTTTATGAACCTTAAAGTTTGAGTTCAAATGTTATGCTAAATTAAAAGCATAAGTGTTCCTTAGTACAGCAGATGCACACTCCTATGAGACCCCTCCATTTTTTTTAAGATAAAAGAAGGGGGTTTCGATAGATGATTGTTGGATGGATGGATGGATGGATGGATAGAGATAGATAGATAGATAGATAGATAGATAGATAGATAGATAGATAGAAAGAAAGATGATAGATGATAGATTATATGATAGATAGATAGATAGATAGATAGATAGATAGATAGATAGATAGTAGATAGATAGATGATAGATGATAAATTATATGATAAATTATATGATTTATAGATGATAGGTAGATAGATAGATAGATAGATAGATAGATAGATAGATAGATAGATAGATAGATAGATGATAGATAGATGCTACATGGTACATGATACATGATGATGATAGATGATAGATGATAAATGATTGATAGATGATAGATGATAAATTATATGATAAATTATATGATAGATTGATAGATGATAGCTTGATGATAGCTAGATGATAGATGATAGACATACATAAATGAGAGATGATAAATTATATGATTGATAGATAGATAGCTAGATAGCTAGATAGCTAGATAGCTAGATAGATAGATAGATAGATAGATAGATAGATAGATAGATGATAGATGATAGATGATAGATGATAGATGATAGATGATAGATATAGATAGATGATAGATATTAATTTATATGATAGATAGATAGATGATAGATAGATAGATAGATAGATAGATAGATAGATAGATAGATAGATAGATAAGATATAAATGATATAGATGATATAGAGATAGTGGCAGAGGTAGACAGAGATAGAAATAGAGACAGAGTTAGATAGAGATAGATAGAGATAGAGATGATCGAGATAGAGATGATAGAGAGACAGATTTCCATATCTGGAAGCCTTTATCTCTTATTACTTTGGGCCTGAGCACTCAGGACGACCTGTGACTTCTTCTTCAGCAGGGCTTCCATGCAGCCACCATTCATGACACTTTTGCCATTTCCATCCAAATAACCATCCTTGGAATGTGGAGAATTCCTTTTAGAAACTCATGGAGCAAGCCGGGGGGGAGAGGGGGGCACTTTTGCCAACAACTAGTGTCTTACCATCAGGAACGGAAGCATGCCAACCCAAATTGATTTGTAGCATGTACCTTATTAGAAGCAAACATCAAAAAAGTCGGAATCAATGTTGAAACAAAATTTGTCTTGTAAGCAATCCTGACTGAAATGTGTTGACACAGCATCATGTTTGGTTGCCCTGTTTTTGCATGCCTTTCAAAGCGCAGCCTTCTCGATCTGGGAGAGATGAATAATTGACTGATCACTGCATAATTCAACATACTGTTGTAAAAATTCAAGGTCTGGCAAATTTGAAGCTTTCCTTCTTTATTGAGAGTGAGGTTAAAGTTTCAATCAACCTTGAAGAAACATTTAAATAGCACAAGGATGCATGATTTATTAAAGTACATATTATGCCCCCTCCTTCTTCATTAAGCTACCTTTTATCGTGTTTTCCCGAGATTTCTGTAAAACCCATCTAAAAAATAATAATTTAGCTATTCAATGGTCAACAACAAGAAAGATTCCCTGAATGGACAATGCATTGGAAACAAAAAGAATTCCAAGTCAGCGGCATGGCAGAATTCATCACCATAATTTCATCAGAGGCACCATCTGCCTAGAAATCACCCAGCATGCACCCCATTGATATGAATGTAAGCTATGCAAAGCAGAGACTTCCTCTTCATTCTGGAGAAGCCACATTCTTTAGGTTTGCTTAAAAAAAATGATTATCTCTTAAAGACTATTACGATTTACTTCCGAGTGGTGCAAGTTGTTCTGACCCAGGTTTCCCCAGATCATGAAGCAGACTCCTCGTCCTGATAAATCCTCTTTTATTTAGGTTAAAGGGATTTCCTCTCCAGCAAAGTCCCAGCAAATAGTCTTTCATGAGATTTCACAACTACAGACCTTTATAAGGCTTGGAGAGTTGCCAGGCCACTATCTTCCAAATTCCACACTGTAGCAGCAATTATTTGGCAAGATGTCAGGAACAGATCTTCACCATAATGAATTGAACTCCTGCAAACTCTCCTGCAAACTCCACTCCCCTTTTGCTCCTCTTTATTCCCTATGGGAGGGGTCATTCACTGTCCACCTGTGCTTTTACTCCTGAGTCAGTTCTTGTTCCTTAGCTGTTCCCTTCTCCTGGCAACTCTGTGCATGTGCTCCAGCTGTTCTTCTGCCCCACTGATATCTGACTCCAAAGGCAGCTGATAACTGTCAGATGGCCCTGGCCCCATCTCTGCCTCTGATGCAGAACCCTCATCAGAACCTTCCCCAGACTCCAGGACTGGTCCATATTCCTCCCCAACCTCCTCACTGTCTGAGTCTGCCACCAGCTCCACTGGCCACTGATGGGCCACAACACAAGTTAGCTCCTGTACATTTACAGTACAGGTAGATCTCAGCTGACAACCACCATTGAGCCCAAAGTTTCTGCTGCTAAGTGGGATCGTTCTTAAGTGAGTTTGGTTCAGTGAGTTTTGCCCCATTTTGTGACCTTTCTTGCCACAGTTGTTAAGTGAATCACTACCATTGTTATGTTAGCCACAGGGTGGTGAAGTTAATTGGCTTCCCTATTGACTTTGATTGTCGGAAGGTTACAAAAAGGGATCACATGACCCCAGGACACTGCAACCGGCATAAATTTGAGTCAATTGCCAGGCATCTGAATGTTGATTGCATGTCCATGAGAAAGCTCTAATGATCGTAAGTGTGACAAACAGTCATGTCACTTTTTTCAGTGTCATTGTAACTTCAAACATTCAGCCAATCAACTGTTGTAAATCAAGAACTACCTGTAGTTAAAATATCTTGATTCTTCTCATGGTGGTGTTTCATAAAATGTTTGTGAAAATATAGCCAAGGTTGTTCCATGTTAAATAGACAGAATTCAGGGAATTGTGTCTCTGACAGAAAGGTTTGTATTATCATTTTATCATATGTGGTGGGCATGCATCAAAGCCCCAAAAAATATTGGATGAAAATATGTACATGGATGGAGGAGATGACACCACAGCATATTGATCTGAAACCTGAATTATGTTTGTTGGGGATCTTACCAGAAACTTATAGTAAAGAAAATGTGATAATTCATGTAATAACTGCAACTAGGATTGTATTTGCACAAAACTGGAAAAAATGAAGCTATCCCTATGGATGAGAATGTGATTAGGGAAATATTAGAACATGCAGAAATGAATAGGTTAACACTTGAAATTAAAGAGAAGGAACAATCAGGTTATTATAATATATGGGAAATATTTTATCAATGGTTAGAGAATAAATAAGAAAAGTGGAAAAAAGCAGAAGAGTGAAATAGAGAAAATGTTTTAACAAAGTTAAATAAGTTAAGAAGAGGATTGTTATTGTATTAGTTATGGTATATATTAGTATTAGTGTTAAGTTAAGAATAGATTATATAATTAATATGGCTGTAAATTATAATTGTTATTGTATAAATATTTCCACAAAATATATGTGCCCAGATGACACACTGTTTAAAGGAAAATGATGTTTGAATTAAAATAAAAAAGTATTTATGCACACAGTACATACATACATACGTACATACATACATACGTACATACATACACATAAAACTATTTGATTTAACCCATCTAAATCAACTCTTCCAAATATATTACTAGTTGATTCTGGGCAAGAATTATAGAAATCTAGAAGTCAAGTTCCCCATTTTCAATAATGATTAGAATAATCCATTCTTTTTCCCAAGAAAATATTGGGAAAAAAATATATGTTAAGCTTAATAATAAAATAATAATAAATATTTATTTCTTAGCCGCACCCTCTCCCGAAGGACTCGGGGCGGCGTACAATAAAACATATGAAATAAATATATAGACAAGACATACATATTACAAAAACATATACCAAGACATGTACAAGGAGGAGGTCGGTTAATGAATAAAAACAATAAAATACAATGTTTAGAAACCCCTAAGTAATTGAATGCAATTAAAATACCCAAATAAAAACCCGTCAGGAGTGATATAGTTAGATCAAAATTGAGCCAGGCCAGCTACTTGGAATAGGTGGGTCTTGAGCTTTATACGAAAGGAGCGGAGGTCAGAGGTATTCCTAATATCCGGAGGGAGGTCATTCCACAGGGCTGGGCCCGCCACAGAGAAGGCTCTACTCCTAGGCGCCACCCCTCGACACTGTCTGGTGGACGGCACCTGGAGGAGGCCCTGTCTGTGCGAGCGGATTGGTCGCAGGGATGTATGGGGCAGAATACGATCCCGCAAGTAACTAGGTCCTGAGCCATGGAGCGCTTTAAAGATTGTTATCAAAACCTTGAAACGCACCCGATAGACCACAGGAAGCCAGTGCAGCTCACGCAGGAACGGTGTCACATGGGAGTACCTAGTACTCCCCATAATTACCCACGCGGCTGCGTTCTGGACCAACTGTAGCCTCCGGGTGCATTTCAAGGGAAGCCCCATGTAGAGAGCGTTACAGTAGTCCAAGCGAGTCGTCACCAGCGCATGAGTGACTGTGCGTAAGGCGTCCCGGTCCAGTAGGGGGCGCAATTGGCGCACCAGGCAAACCTGGTGGAACGCCCCCCTTGCCATGGCTGTCACATGGTCATCCATGGACAGCCGGGCATCCAGGAGGATGCCCAAATTGCGCGCCCGCTCCACGGGGGCAAGTTGAATGCCCCCGATGGCCAGTGATGGAATTAATTGGCTGAACCGGGGAGCTGGTACCCACAGCCACTCCGTCTTGGAGGGGTTGAGTTTGAGTCGGTTGTCATCCATCCAGATCCGTACGGCTTCCACACACCGGGACATCACTTCGATGGCCTCGTTGGGGTGGTTCGGGGTGGAAAAGTACAGCTGAGTATCATCAGCGTACAGATGGTATCCCACCCCGAAACCACGGATGATCTCACCCAGCGGCTTCATATATGTGTTGAACAGGAGTGGCGAGAGGACCGACTCCTGTAGTACCCCACAAGTAAGGGGGCGTAGGGTCGACCTCTCCTCCCCTGCCAATACACGCTGCGTCCGGCCAGAAAGGTAGGAGCCGAACCACCACAAAACGGTGCCCCAGACCCCCAACCCCTCTAGCCGGCGCAGCAGGATACCATGGTCGATGGTATCAAAAGCCGCCGAGAGGTCTAATAGGACCAGGATAGAGGAACAACCTCTATCTCTGGCCCTCCAGAGATCATCCACCAACGCGACCAAGGCCGTCTCCGTGCTGTGACCGGGGCGGAAGCCGGACTGGCGCGGGTCTAGATAATCATTTTCCTCCAGATGCCGTGGAAACTGGTAGGCCACCACACTCTCTACAACCTTCGCCAAAAAGGGAAGGTTGGAGACAGGACGATAATTGGCCAGCTCCAAAGGATCCAGGGAAGGCTTCTTGAGCAAGGGTCTCACCACCGCCTCTTTCAAGGCGGCCGGGAGAGACCCCTCGCTCAGCGAAGCGTTCACTAGGTCCAGGAGCCAGTCTCGTGTAACCTCCCAGGATGCCAGTACAAGCCAGGAGGGGCACGGGTCCAATAAACATGTGGTGGGTCGCAGTCGTCCACGCATTCTGTCCAAATCCTCGATGGCAACCAAGTCAAACTCCTCCCAGGTCGATTCTTCAAGACTCGCCACAGATGTCTCCATTGGACCACTAACAGGGACCCAATCCTTCCGGATTTGAGCGACTTTATCCTGCAGATATTTCCCAAATTCCTCTGCTCTGCCCTGTAAAGGGGCCTCCCGCGGCCTCTGAAACAAGAGGGAGCGGGACCCCCGAAACAGGGCGGCAGGGCGGTTCTCTGCGGATGCAATGAGAGTGGCACAATATTGGCGTTTGGCCACTCTCAATGCCACAAGGTACGTCCTTAAATGGGCTCGTGCCTGTGTTCGATCAAGTTCGGAACGAGAGGATCTCCAACGACTCTCTAGACGTCTCTTGCGGCATTTCATCACCCTCAGCTCCTCGGTAAACCAAGGGGCCAGGGTGGATCGTTGCCGCCGGAGAGGCCGCAAATGCGCCACCCGGTTCAAGGCCCCGGTAGTCGCATTATTCCACGCGACCACCAGGTCCTCTACATGGGGGCGGGTCAAGGTTACAGGAGGTGGCCCAAGCTCCGTCTGGAACCTATCTGGTTCCATCAGGCGCCTGGGGTGGAACCATCTAGTGCTTTCCGGTTCCGCCTCCCCGCAGCGGGAGGTAGCACCAGGGATGTCAAGACGAAGGAGTGAGTGATCTGACCATGACAGGGGAGTGATGGTTAAGTCCCCTCCTCCCAGATCACTCAACCACTGGCCAGAGACAAAAACGAGGTCCAGAGTGTGTCCTCCCTCGTGTGTCGGGCCCTGAATCATTTGAGTCAGGTCCATGGCTGTCATGGAAGCCATGAACTCCCGAACCCCCTCTGATGCTTCTCCCATCGATGGCAGGTTAAAATCCCCCATCACTAAAAGTTTGGGGGTCTCGACCGCCACCGATGCGATCAGCTCGAGGAGTTCAGGCAGGGCCGCTGATGTATAGCGAGGAGCCAGGTATACTATCAGCAGGCCCAACTGTCTCCCAGGGCCCCATTTCACAACAAGGGATTCACATCCGGACGTCTGTGGCACAGTAGACTCCCTCGGCTCTAAGTCCTCCCGAATAATTGCTGCCACCCCACCGCCCCTTCCCTGGGCCCGGGGCTGGTGAAATGCTCGGTAGCCTGATGGGCACATTTCCACGAGGGGAAGACCTCCCTCGTGGCCCAACCAGGTCTCCGTTATTCCCGCGAGGTCCGGCTCCCCCTCTAAAATTAGATCGTGAATGAGGGGGGCCTTGTTAACAACGGACCTCGCATTGCATAACAACAGCCTCAGGCCCTGGGTCTGTAACTCTTGACCACCTAGACCGCGGGGGTTGGTACAAGCGACCGGGTGTAACCAGCAACCACGGTCTCCCAACCGACTGTAAGTTCTTAATCTGTCCTCGTATCTGCCCCTCCCTGCGACCGTTGGAATTAAAGAGCCCTGTATAGGAAGCTTGGAGTGAAAAAGACCAAGGGGAAGAAGATCATACCAAAATGTATTTGTTTCTATTTTTAAATAAATGGCAGTGGATGAAGCTGTTTACCGTCATGTGTTACAACCCATTCTGTTGGCTCTTTCCATTTTCCTCAGTTTGAGTTTGTGGTTCGTACCACTTCCAACTGCAAACAGGTTGCATTTCAAAGTTCCAACTTCTTTTTTCTTCTAGTTTTGTTTTAAAAAATTCACAGTATTGGTGGGAGAAAAACTACTTCAGTATCTTCTGAATAGCATGCCAACATCAAACGCTTCTTGAGTTCATACGAAACAGCTTGCAAACAGAAGTGTCACCACTCAGGAAAACATGTTATCTGCAGTTTCTGCAAATTTGTGTTGGCTCTTACACACATACAAACACACAGAGGAGCCACTATGAAGGAGGTGTCTCTAACAGGGCTGGCGGGGAGGGGGGGAGATCCTGCTTGAAACCCATCCAGCATAAATTCAAAACTAACTTTCTTTGGGTATCTTCAGTGCAAACTAGCCAATCATCTCCAGTCTTCCCAAATCTATAAATAAAGAAATTTCCTTTTATAGGAAACAAGAATAAGAGATTAGATGTCTGCACTGCGTGGCGTGCGTGCTTAGACTAAGCAACCCCACAATTTTGAATCAATGGCGTAATATATGTTAACTATCTGAATATCTCATTATTTTATGAGCACCAGCAGGCGAAAATCAATGTGTTTCAGCAGCGCAGTGTTAAAAAGTTTTTTTTTAAAAAAATTGGATTCTTCCCTCTCCCCCACCTCCCTTCAGCTCACCCACCCGATTTTCTAAGCACCTTTAATTTATGACTGTTTACAACCTTTCAGACAAAACCTTCTTTATTATGTTAATTTAGGAGGTTTTCTCTTCCAAATCAAGAATAGTTTGTAATTGCTTTTGCATGCTCTTTCTATAAAACAAAATCAATAAATTTACCACCGCTTGTATTTGCAAAATAAATAGCACGCAGCTGTAAAGGAATAGTGGATCTCCCCTTTCCACCCTGCGTCTCCTTCCTTGATTTATATAGCTGCCTGGGAACAAACTGATCTAGTAACAAGTGAGAAATCCCCAGGGGGATGTTTGAAAAAAGCGGAATCCCTCCTGGAAAATAGAGAAAGGAGGGAATAGCGGAGCAGAACAATCATTCTTAGCTTGGTTAGGTTTCAAATAATCACTGCCTGGTTTCTGCATTTGTTTTGTTCATGACATATCAATCCGATGAACGTGGAGGAATATATCAAAAAGAGCACCTGTAAGAGAATAACAGATTTGGAAGGCACCTTGGAGGTCTTCTAGTCCAACCTTCTAGTCCTATACCATTTCAGACAAATGATTGTCCCATCTCTTCTTTAAAAAATTTCAAGTGTTGGAGTACGCACAACTTCTGGAGACAAGTTGTGTCATTGGTTTATTGTTCTCACTGTCAGGAAATTTCTCCTTAGTTCAAGGTTGCTTCTCTCCTTGATTAGTTTCTATCCATTGCTTCTTGTCCTGCCCTCAGGTGCTTTGGAGAATAGGTTGACCCCCTCTTCTTTGTGGCATCCCCTTAACTATTGGAAGGCTGCTATCACATCATCCCCTATAAAGAGAGATACAGGACAGAGGTGATGGCAGCTCCAGGTTTTAATGAAGCTTAATTATTTCATCGGCTAAGAAACAAACAAAAAACCCTACCCTGTAATTTTTTGAAAAAAATGGGATGGGGGGGGAATGTTGACTTGACAGGCCTCCCATTACCTTGAGGCAGAATTGAGGCGGTGGTCACAGCTGGCTCATACGTCAAAATGTGTCAGGATTTAAATGGTAAAACAGGAGCGGGACAGCAATTGGCTTTTCAATCAATAAAACAATCAATATATTTCACAGATATTTTCCCATATCTAAATTACTCTGCAGAGATGAGGTAGCCCGAGTGTTTATCAATCAATAAACACACAAGGAAAGGACATCTGCTGCTATTCTTTCCACTTTCAAGTGCTCTTTGCCTTTTATTTCCAGCTCCATCTTTTAGTTCAGAAAAGATGGTTCCGTTGTGTGTACAAATCAATTCCAAGTTGGATTGTAAACACTTTCAGTTTCTCCTCTTCTCCTTTGCTTTGGCTTTCAAGGATACTGTTCAGACTTAAGAACCAGTCGGTTCTCATTTCATTTCTTTCTGGTCCCAACTCTGAGCTCTGAGCAGTATGTTTGAAAACAGAGAACACAGGAAGATTCTTTGATACTTAAAGGTTGAATTGCTTAGCCTCTACTCTTCTAGATCAAGCTGGTCAGTCCTAGAGGAGGTCAACCCTGACTGCTCTTAGAAGGCTAAGTCCTAAAGATAAAACCCAAATACTTTGACCACCAAATGAGAAGGAAGGACTCCCTGGAGAAGAGCCTAATGCTGGGAAAGACTGAGGGCAAAAGAAGAATGGGATGACAGAGAATGAGGTGGCTGGATGGAGACACTGAAGCAGCAGGTGTGAGCTTAAATGCACTTCAGAGGATGGCAGAGGACAGGAAGGCCTGGAGGAATGTTGTCCAGGGGCTCACAATGGGTTGGATATGACTTCACAACTAACAACAAAAATATGATCCTGGCTCCTCAGAACTATATTTTATTATTTTAGCCAAAATTTCTCCTGAGAAACCTTTGCTGGCTTGACAATTCACAATACTGATAAAAGAGAATATTTGTAGCTCAAAGTTGAATTGTGGGGTCCTTTATGCTCTCTGAACTTGGTGGAACAGAACAGAACAACAGAACAGAATAAAAGGATGGGATAGGTAAAGATAAAGGTTCCCCTCGCACATATGTGCTAGTCATTCCTGACTCTAGGGGGTGGTGCTCATCTCTTGTTTCAAAGCCGAAGAGCCACTGCTGTCCAAAGATGTCTGCATGGTCATGTGGCCAGCATGACTAAATACTGAAGGAGGGAATGAAGATTTCACAGTATCCTTCCCCTGGAGTGGGCAAGGAATGGAGATTTCACAGTATCCTTCCCCTGCCATACCCACCAAGCCACGCCCACCAAGCTACGCCCACAGCACAGGTAGTAAAAAAAATTGAATCCCACCACTGATGGAGTTTCTGGAAGGTCCCATTTCTCCATCATTAAGGCTCTCTGTAACCTTTTTGAAGACACTGGAAGGAGGCAAAATTAATGGGTTACCCTCAAAGACAATGGTTGACCCTACCCTTGTGTTGAAGCAGAATAAGTCTCAAACAAGGAGTATTTAAGTAGAATGCATCTCAAGCAGACAGCAACATGTGTCTGACCTCAGGCAACAAAATCGCTCCACATTGCTATGAGCACCTGTTGTAGTTTACCCAGACCTTAAGGACTCTGTGATTTTCTCAGGCTAATCTCTGGAGATTCGTTTTTATTCTGGAGATGCTGCTGATTGTGTATCTAAAAGCCAGCGGTTACGTTATAGAATTATGGAGTACTGTTGATTTATCTTTGTTTTTTTTAATGGTGTAGTTCTTCTTTTTTTAAAAAATACATATTAAATATGGTAATTGCTGCATGGCATAAGTGATCTCCAGAGGTTGAAAGATACAGTAAAGAGCATATCTGGAAATCTGGGAAGAATTGAATCCACTGCACCAAGCTAAATTTGCAGCAATTGGCTTAGAGTGCCATAGTCATTGGGAAATCGAAAACTCAATTAGCTCTACTGGAAATTTGGAATCCAGTTTGAAAAATGAAAAGACATCTGACTAATGTTGTCATAGGGCCAGGCTGAAGTACAATATACACTTTCTATTGATCATACAAAAAAGGACAATTATCAATAATTTTATGTGTCTAATGCAATTTTCACTATATATACATGTGAAATACCACTCACACATCATCATGAAATCTCCAGAACCATAAAGCCTACAGACTTGAAATTTGGCTTGCGCATTCCTCTTGGCTTCTAAGTGCTCACTAAGAAAGGATTTTTTGAAATGATCATCAGATCATTAGTATTTCTTATATTATTATTAACACGCTATGATGCTAAGGAGTTAGACATTCTACTCCCCCTCCCCACCTGAAAAGAACTCTGTTCCAACTGCCACTTGGGTGTAGGTATGGCCAGTACGTGACTCATCCGGCCTGTGGGCTGGGAATTTAGACGTTTTACTTCCCCTGAAAAACTCTCTGATGCTAAGGAGGGAGAGATGGGGATAAGATAGGAGAGGCTTCTGTGGGGCAAGCCTGTGGGAGAGAAGGGGAGAGGAGAGGTCGATCGTAACTACTCATTAATTTTCAAGCTGTAAGTTTCGGTTTAGCAAGCCCGATCACATATTTTCAAAGCAGAGAATGGGTATCCAGCTAGTATTAAGATAAACTCCATAACAATAACTGTCTAGAAAGAAATTGTGTTCATGAAAGATTCTCTCTTCCTTCTTTCTCAACCACCATTGACATTAGCTCCAAATCCACTTTAAGTATCACACTAACTTCATTAATGGTTGATGTTCCACTTCCAGTCAAATACCAAATGTGTATGTATGCCTGAGTAGAGGGCTGGACTAGAAGCCCTCCAAGGTTCCTTCCAGCTGTGTTATTCTGTTTTGTACCAATAGAAGAGAATATTTGTAGCTCAGGGTTGAACTATGGGGTCCTTCATACTCTCTCTAAGCTTGGTTGTTTTCTTTCAGGCATTTCATTACCCCTTTAAGCAACATCATTCATGTACAGGACATTCTTGTAACTAGTATATAAAACCATACTGATTTGCATTGGTGATATTCCAATCGAAGAGATTATGTGTAGGTTAGGATTGAACTGTGGGGGTCTTTGAAGCTCTGTGAGCTTGGTTGTTTCCTTGCAGACATTTCATTACCCGTCTGGATAACATCAGCAGGAGTAGCACTTAGAACTCAGAGGCGACGAAGAACATCACCAAGTATATGTATTCTCTAACTTGCTGTATACCCATGAAGAAACTATGTGATTGGGCAATGCAGGAGAAATCCGGTTCACACCAGTTCAATCCTTTGGCTCAGTGGTGGTCAGTAATTGAAAC
This sequence comes from Natrix helvetica, assembly GCF_964273705.1. Lineage (NCBI taxonomy): Eukaryota > Metazoa > Chordata > Lepidosauria > Squamata > Natricidae > Natrix > Natrix helvetica. The sequence goes on along the minus strand of NC_138549.1, from coordinate 11,784,806 downwards.
ACATAAGGGAACATTACTCCCGTCATCTTGAGTCCGGAAGCAGTCTTATAGGTGTAAGCCATAGACATTTTGATGAGGTATCGATATGTAAGAAGCCCCAGACTGCTCCTGAGTGAAGGAGTGGAATGTCTGCTGGTTTGAACTGAGGTAACGGAATGTGAGGCAAATGGCAGTTGGAACAGAGTTCTTTTCAGGTGGGGAGAGGGAGGAGAACTCTTTAGCGTCAGAGCATGTTAATTACTGTATAAGTAATACTAATGATCTGATGGTCATTTCGAAAAATCCTTTCTTAGTGAGCACCTACAAGCCAAGAGGAACATACATGCCAAATTTCAAGTTTCAAGCTTGTAGGCTTGTGTGTGTATGTGTACACACACACACACACACATACACACACAGATATATATATATATATATATATATATATATATATATATATATATATATATATATATATATATATATATATATATATATATATATATATATATATACATACATACATATGTACGCACATGTGTATGTATGTATGTATGTATGTATGTATGTATGTATGTATGTATATCTGTATATATAATTGCATCACTATAAAAAGGAATTATGTCTCCTCCCTTTTTGAGTTTGTCTTTTACCTTCTTTTCTGGTCTACCTTTAAAAATTATCTTATTAACAATGGATGAACTACAGATCTTCAGATCTTGTTTGAGTAAGCATCACTCCACGAACACGTCTTCTGCTTCCACATTTTCCATAAGCAGTGTCTGTTCCCCCCCCCCTCTTTCCAATTCAGAAAAAGCCTTCCATCTTCTCTTTATACCATTTGCTGTTTCAACAGCACTGCCTCTCCCAGTGCCTGTTGACATTTTCTGTTTGCTAATTTTGTACATAATTAAACCGACGTTATAAAAATGTTATATGTTTCCAAGTCTCCTCTCATATTGAAGCCAATGGTCTTTAAAAAAAAGGGGGAGGAAGGCTAGTTCTGAAATTTCCTACTAGTGAAATGGAGGAGGTCGAAGAACGGACCGAGAATAGCGCAACAAATTAGAGCTATATGGACATGCAAAGTAATTATAGAACATAATTTGCAGAACATTTAAATAAAGCCAAAGCTGTTAAGGAAGCCATTTGAGTTAGCTGTGAGCAGAAAGTGGAAACAATAAGAACACAAACATTGTCAAGAGCACTTGATGTCTCATTCCTTGGAATGGCTGCATCAAAACTGAAATCTGCAGTATTTAAGCATCTTTCAAAAGTTGGGGAACTCTGGGCTGTGAACCCTGCATGGTTCAATTCTTAGTTAATTCTGTCAACAGATGGAAGGGAATGGAGGTCAACCTTCTATTTTTAGTAAACATTGCAGCTAACAAGGAATGATGGAGGATAATGTTGATGGCTGACATTTTCATGGCCCATGAGAGAAAATGGGAGAACTATGCAATTAGGAGTAAAAAGATAAGATGAAGGTCTACATCTTCAAGCCAATGGCTGTGAGAAACTTAAGCTTTCTGAGATCAGGCTTGTGAAGCTGGACATAATTGATTTGGTTAGGAAGAGTTGTAAACTTTTTTTTCCCCCCCAAAGAAGTGATGTCTGTCTCCAGTCTCTACATCTATGGGCCGGATCCAGCCTGTGGGGTGCTTAGATCCAGCTCACAGGGCCATCCTGGAAACAACAAAAGACCAGCTCATGGTGCCTCAACCAGCAAAAATGAAGCAGAGAACTGCAGGAGGCCATGGTGGCTAAAAAGGGGGCATGGAGGACTGAATGTGGCCCTCTCTGAGCTCCATTTTTGCTGGCAGAGGGCTATCAAAACAAACTAAAAATGAAAGAAAAGGAGAAATGTTTTTCCTTTTGCATTTGAGCATGCAAGAAGGGACAGGGAAAAAAGGAAGGGAAAGAAGAAAGGCAAAGAAAAAGAAGGGAAGATAGGAAGAGAGCAAGGAAGGAAAAATAAGAAAAGAGGGGAAAGAAGAAGAAAGAGAAAATAAGGAAAGAGGGGAAGGAAGAAGAAAGGAAGGAAGAGGGAAGGAAGGAAGGAAGGAAGGAGATTATAATGAGAGTGATGGATGGTCTCAGGGAAGTCCTGCCTTAGCACCTGGCCACCACAGGTGCCCCTGACTCAAGTCCCGGGTCACACCCATCATGGCCATGCCCCCCCTGGCCCTCCAAGGTCAAACAGAACCCTGATCTGGCCCTCAGTGAAATTAAGTTTGACACCCTCAGCTACACAATGACCCCATTTCTGCAGTTGGTAAATAGAAGTTGATATTATCTCCTCAAAGTTGCATAACCAGTTGCTGAGTTAAAGGGCATTAGATGTGTGGTGCGGGCATAGGAGAGATGGAGAACCGTACACAATGCTAGATAGAAGGGAAAATGAAAAGGATAGGAGCTATCTTCTAAATGCTGCTGATTATATTCTCAAATAAGTTTAGGATTCTTTCCATTGGCAGATCAAACAAGTCACCCACATAAGACAAAATGTTGTCATTATTTAAAGGTGAAAAATTAGACGCTGTGTTAGCTATCCTCCTCCTCCTCCTTTATTATGTGTTCCAAACAATGACAGAAGGGACCAAACCTAGAGAGACCCAAGGCTCAGGGGGAGAGGTTGAATGATAGGGCTCTTCAATGACATTAATTAAGTCAGCAACTAATAAGAAAACAGCACAGTTTATAGACACGGCCATGGTTAACTGATCTTTAGTAGGGCAGCAGATTTCATCCATTGAGTCTGTTATGGAAACAGCCTACAAACCATCCAAGGACCAGATTAAATAATTATTTCACTTGGGCTCCTCTGGAGACATAGGAAAATGGCAGGATGAAATCAGATGACCCTAGTAGAGTGGGAAACAGGAGAGAGAGAAAGCCAGAGAAATGATGGGTACTCCAGACAGAGATCTACATCTTGCAATCCATTCTCCACTAAGATTAATGGAATGGGGAGGCAGGAGGGAGAAGTAAAAAGGTACACCAGTATGAACTATAAAAGCACGGAATCTATATATATGAGTTTCAGGGGTTTCCCTGAAAATAAGATCCTGTTTTATTCCCCACCCCACCCCCCCAAAAAAGGCACCAGGTCTTCTTTTCAGGCGGGGATGTCGTCCACTGACTCATCATACTTGCGTGCATCACCCTCAGTCCCATTTTTGCTGTCAGCAACCTTCAGGAACTCCTTTGTCTTCAATCCAGAGCTCTGTTCTCAGCTACAGAGCAGGGGTGGGTTGCTCCCAGCATTACTGCAAGTTCGGTGCACGCAAAAAAATTTGCTCCATGCCTGTGCACATTGGCACAAAAATAGGTCTGCGCATGCACAAAACGTTTAGAAAAGAAAGAAAATTATATGTATGCAATTATAATTGTTCTGCACAGGCCCAGAACTGAAAATCAAGATGGCGGCCACTTAGGAGAACTGGTTTGGGGGCGTGGCAGGCCTGGGTCACTGCCGGTTCCAGTGACCCAGGCTGCCAAACCACTACCGGTTTGGCCAAACCCATCCGAACCGATAGGAAGTCACCTCTGCTACAAAGTCCTCCAGGAAAGTCTTGCCAGGTGCAGAAGAAATGGCCCGAGATGTGCGAGGTCTGGCTGCAACTGTCTGAAGGTAAGTAGTAGGGCAGGTGCACCCCCGTCCTCCTTCTAGCTTAATTTTTACCTATGCACCCCAGAGTGGGTGGGGTCTTAATTAGGGCTTATTTTGGGAGTAGGGCATATATTGGGCACAAGTGTAAAAATTAAGCTAGGACTTACTTTCTGAATAGGTCATATTTTCTGGGAAACGTGTGTGTGTGTGAGTGAGTGAGTGTGTGTGTGTGTGTGTGTGTGTGTGTGGTGTATCTACAGACCATATGTCAGCGTTCCATCTACTTGCTCAACCAGTACTATATTTATTTTATTTATCTTATATTTATACTATGTATATTTATTGTTCAATTGTTTTAATATGACTGTACACCGCCCCGAGTCTCTTCTAAGAGAGGGGCGGTCTAGAAATTGAATAAAGTTAAGTTAAGTTAAAGAATGGGACAGGCTAGAAGTCTTGTGCATATGCCTAGTTGCTTTACAATCAACATGCTGATTAAGCATCGAGTGTGGAGGTGGAAGATATGGCCCAAGCCCCTTTTTGCTGGCTGGGTTGATTTTCCCTAGAATTCTGGGTAGACCGAGTTGAACTGTAACTGGGTTAATTATCTTCACTATTGGGAATGGACCTAGAAATTTTGGGCCCAATGTCTTGCTAGGCATTCTTAATCTTATCTCTTTGATAGATACAAAAACTTTGTCCCCTACATGAAAGGGGAGGTTGCAGCGAGCGGTGTTTATCACCTTGCTTCTTGTAGGCTTCTCTTAATAAATTGGAAGTTTGAGGAAAGTTCTGCCTTGGACTCGGATTTAATTTTGGATGATATTTGGAATGCTGACACCATGTTTCCCAGAAAATACGATCTACTCAGAAAGTAAGTCCTAGCTTACTTATAGGTGGGGGTGTGAGGGAGTGTGGAGGCCTGGGGTGTATGTGTGTATACAAATAAATTTTTGTGGTTGATGCTGTTCTGTGATAAATTCAATCAAGATGGCTTGGTGAGTTGCATTGTCCATGCATTTTTTTTAAATGCCTCTAAGCTTCCCAGAGTTACCTCATGGCAGGGCTGTCTTAATGCATGGGGCTGATGGGCAATTACCCATCAGCCCCACAAGCATAGGGGCCCCATACCAACACCAATTTTGTTGGAAGTGCCAATAAAATAAATCTGTGTTTCATTTGATCAACCATTTACATTTTTATTCCTGTGAGTAGTTGACGTAGGGGCCCCAGTACTTTGGCTGGGGTGCATAATGCTGTTAAGACGGCCCTGCCTCATGGTAAGATGGGCAGCCAATAAACCAGGGGTGTCCAAACTTGAGAACTTTAAGACTTGTGGACTTCAATTCCCAGAATTCCCCAGCCAGCATGGCTGGCTGGGGAATTCTGGGAGTTGAAGTCCACAAGTCTTAAACTTCCCAAATTTGGACACCCCTGCAATAAACAAACAAACATGCTGCAACAGGAAAAAAAAACACTAAGCATTCATTTGTGACCAAGTCCTTGTTTGTATTTCAATTCCGTGGTAGAGAAATTTAGTTTTTGCTGATAACCTTTCTACTCATTCATTTGATTCCTTGGTCTTTGAAAACTCCATCCCTTTCTCCCATGCCCAGGTACCCCCCAAAGTATAAAAAGAAAACATGAAACACGTTCAGAATATATGTAAAGAGGGAAAGACACTAGAATAAAGAAAAAAAAAAAAAGAAGACCAGAGAAGGTGGCCCCCAAACAAATGGAAACTCAATTTCACGGAACATTATCTCTCTCAATTCTTTTCCTCTCAGTTTTCATTTTCATTAAAATCACAGGCAACCATAAATTAATAATTACTTCGGGTTGACTAAATGCAGGCCACAGCTTAGCTCTCTGTTTCCTCAGCTGCCCCTTCTTGTTCATGCTGGAAAAAAAAATGTTAATCCACGTAATGGCGTTTGGTCCTTGTCATATAATTCCGGCGCACAGTTTCACTGATCTATAATGGTCTGTTCTTATTAGCTAGTATTAACTTTATCTTTTGTTCAATCGAGCTTCACTGTTTCCCCAGACGGACGATAACTCTGCTAAAATATCCATTTAAAATGTGTTATTCTTGATGTGCAGTGTTTTCTCATTGCTGAACAAGATTCTCTAACTGTATGCAATATTGTTCCTCTTGTTTTATATTGCAGGCTATCAAGCAGCTGTTTACAATTGTCTCCGGGCTTCTGTGTGTCTTCTTCACCTTACATCATTTCACGGGGAGAGAAAAAGGGATGCATGTGGATTCTGGCCTTGAGAGGTTGCCGCAAACATTCCTTTCCTCCTCAACTGTATCTCAAGAAAAACAGAGGAAATTTAAAGATATAAATGTTCTGACCGAGACTTCCCAAGAGCCTGAAGCAAACTCCTTGTCCCGACAAAAACCCCTTTTATTAATTTACTGTGAATTCTGCTCATTCACATCCAGCAAAGTCTTTCAAGGGAGGATTTACGGTCACAGACCTTATCTGGCTTGGAGAGCTGCCAGGCCGATATCTGCAAAACTTGCCAAGGAGTCACAAACCAATTAACTAATTGTCTCCTGAAACTCTACTCCCCTTTCACTTCTCTTTTATTTCACTCCTCTGGGAGGAGCCATTCATCGTCCACTTGTGGTCTTATTCCCAAGTCGACCCCTGTTCTTTAGCTGTTCCCTTTGTCTGGCAACTCTGTGCATGCACACACTGGGAACAGGCTCCAGCTGTTTGTCTGCCTCACTGATGTCTGACCCTGAAGGCAGCTGATAACTGGCATATGGCCCTGGCCCCATCTCTGCCTCTGACGCAAAGCCCTCATGAGACCCTTCCCCAGACTCCAGGACTGGCCCATGTTCCTCCCTAACCTCCTTACTGTCCAAATCTGCTGCCAGCTGCCTTGGAAATCTGACAACCAGCTAGCTGGCATGCCTGCATGCCTTGTAAAACCAAAGACCAGCTGGCTGGTGTGCATTCATGCTTCAGAAACCTGATAACCAGCTGACTAGCATGCATGTGCACCTTGGAAATCTGATGACCAGCTGGCGGACCTGGGGCGACCACGCACATGCCTACAGACAGGGCTCTGCATGTCACCTCTGGCACGTGTGCCATAGGTTTGGCATCATGGCCTTAGGGGCACCCACTTCATTTTTAGCTCAATTGTTCATTGGACAATTTCTTCTACAATACCAAATATGGAGATGAGCCCCTTTATACTATTTCTTTCCAATAGTTCACTTGAAAAATATAAAAAGGATAATGTCAAATGCCCAAAACTTACTTCTTGATAAACGTCTAATGTATTTCTTCATAAAGCCTTCTAAGATAGCTTTGCCAAATCTGGTAAAAAGATCCAATGACTGAATGCTTACACATTAATTGAGAAAGATATATTAAGGAACAAAAGGAGAGAAATAAAAATTAGAAGTCCAAGGGAGGGAGGAAGTATACATTAATATCTCAAAGGTCTTAAAAGAGACAGATTCCTGAATTCTGAAACTCTCCTCAAATTCCTTGGGGAAAAAATTGTGATTCATTGGCTGAATTTAGATGCTTCAAGAAAGTCTGGAAAATAAGGAATTATTCATTGCCTCTTCAAGGCAAACAGAAGATATAATAGGTTAAACTCAACATGTTCAAGGTTAAGCAGGAAGCTAAATATGAATGTACCATTTCTGCTGGCATAAATGCCATGTGCATTGTCACATTATGGGCTCTAGTTAAAGGTAAAGGTTCCCCTCATATATATATGTTAGTTGTTCCCAACTCTAGGGGGCGGTGCTCCTCTCTGTTTCAAAGCCGGAGAGCCAGCGCTATCTGAAGATGTCTCCGTGGTCATGTGGCTGGCATGACTAAACACCAAAGGCACACGGAATGCGGTTCCAAAGGTGGTCCCTGTTTTTCTACTTGTATTTTTATATACTTTCCAACTGCTAGGTTGGCCGAAGCTGAGACACGGCGCTAGGGATTCGAACTGCTGAACTGCCAACCTTTCTAATCGACAAGCTCAGCGTCTTAGCCTCTGAGCCACCACGTCCTTTTGGGCTCTAAGTACCAGATGATATTTAACTAGCCAAGGGTTATTGCTTCATTGAAGAATTTCAATTGTGAGAATTTCAGCCACTGGACTGAGTTGTGTTGAAAACGTAGCCTGTTTTTCTAAAAGAGTTATATCAGGGCCTAGGGGGAAAAAAGTTGATCACTGTATATTTTACTGCATGAGATGAAAACCTGGACATAGCTATCATCATTCATGATACCGGGGGGGGGGGCATATTCATCTTCTCCCTTTGCAACTTCTGTCTTTTAACAGCTGCCTCTTCCAAGGACCATCACTCCTCCCGCTTAGATTCCCTAACATAATTTGAACTCTCACTTTGGAAGAGTGGCGAGTTCCCCAGCCTCTTCTGAAACTTAATCTTTTCTGATTGCACGCTGTAAACTAAAGAGGTTTGGCCTTATAACTTTGCTTTATGTTTATACATCAGCTGCTCAGAACGCCATTTATTGCTCCAAATCTATCAGCGTGAAGGTCAGGTTTTTATGGACCTTTGATGGGCACGACTTCCTTCCTTCCAAAATTGCAAGATGTAGGACGCGATAGGGAAGGCCACGTTTCCTTGGGGAGGCCCGTAACAAATGACGGGGAGAGCTGGGTGACATTTTTGTCTCTTGCAATGTAACAATCTAATCTCCACCGTAACCATGATGTGCCTGATTTCTTTCTCATCAGATACAACACTTAGTTTTTCATTTAATATCCTACATAAGGACTTGCACAGTGATGGGATTCAAATAATTTAACAACCGTTCTCTGCCCTGATGACCAGCTGGGTAGGTGTGGCTCAGTGGTCATGTGACCATGTGGGAGTGGCCAACCCAATGTCACTCAGGTCGATGAGCACTTTGCCTTAGCTGTTACAATGTAATAAGGATTAACCAGAGAGGCAGTTTCTGTAAGCAGGGCAATAAAGATTAGGCTAGAAACAACGCCAGTATGTTTCCTTCCTGCCTTCCTTACAGGATTAGCCCTGTAAAGTGGGGAAAAAACAAAAGGAGATTTCTTCCAACAACAGGTTCTCCGAACTGCTTAGAAAGTTAACAACCGATTCTCCCGAATAGGTGCAACTGGCTGAATCCCACCACTGGACGTGCAGACATTACAGAGACTTAAATTCTGTGTCACCTGGGTAGATACCTGCAGACTGTTTTTTTTGTATGCTTCTGTATTTATTCCAAAGTTGCTTTTTTTTCAAGAGGCAACTGGACTTTATTTTTTTTTCTTTTGAAGATGTTTCACTTCTCATCCAAGAAGATTCTTCTGTTCTGACTGGATGGGGAATGGAAGGATTTGCATTCCTTGCAGAGAAACCTTCTCCACAAAGAAGCCTGCAAGTGGCCTCAACGACTCTCGGAATGAGGGCTAATGACCAGCTGTCTGCAAGAAGTATGAATCCTTCTATTCCCCACCATCCAGCCAGAGTTAAAGAAGCTTCTTGGATGAGAAGCGAAACATCTTCAAAGAAAGCCAACAAAGTCCAGTTGCTTCTTGGAAAAAAAATTATCTTTTGGACATCCATGATCTGGATGACTGAGAATCTCCATAGGCCTTCTGTATTTATCTTCCTTTAATTGCATTTCATTGATAAAAATAGCATCTCTGTCAGTTATTTTCTTTATTTATTTAAAAAGTATTATAAGGACAAGGCCTTTCAATATTTTATAGGAGTCCCTGCAGTTTTTATTCAGCTAATTGTTGATCATCTCTGTTTCAAGGCCATTGAGCCAGCACTCTCTGAAGACAGTTCCTCAGTCATGTGGCCAGCATGATGTTACAGAGTGCTGTTACCTTCCCACCAAAGTGGTGCCTATTTATCTACTTGCATTTGCACGCTTTCAAACTACAAGGTTGGCAGGTTGGCGGAATCAACCTTGAGTCCATCAGGATCGAACTACTGGCAGTTGGCAGAGTTAGCTTGCAATACTGCATTCTAACCACTGTATCATCACAGTTCTTCATTAAAAGAAGGCACTACTATAGTACCTAAAGAAAGATCCTGACCTCTACTCTCTTGTCTAAAAGATGAAATAATATTATTACAGTACTGGAAGACAGAATCCAGTTGAGTGGTAGGAAATTTTGACCAAGGAATTAATCACCTAGAGATCTGGTTGGTTCCTTTCTTTGAATGATTTCAAGCAGTGATCAATAGCCATGCCTCTGGGATGCTTTAACTAAGATTCTTGTACTTAGCAAGATGTTAGACTGTAGTTCCTCAATGGCTTTTTCCATAAACTGTCTACTGAATTACCTTGTTGAATCCTACAACCAAGCAATCTGGATTCCCACAAACAGCTAAACTATTAACACCAGTTAAGCTGAATATATTGTGTGAATGGGACCAGTAGGTCTTTAAGTTGCCTAATTAAGGGTAACCTTTATCTCTGGGATTCTATGAAGTGTTATTAGTACACACTTGAGTGTACTAATGGTCATGGAACCAGTGACTTCCCAAAGATTATGGAAGACATTTTTTAAATATAATTGCAATTCAGTGCATTAATTGAAAATGACTGATTCATTCCAGGATGTCATTAAGTTGTCACAAACCTTGGTTTTTTTTTTGGGGGGGGGGGGAGGGTTGGAGTTAAAAATATCTCTCCTCTTCAAGTATATGAAGAGAACGAAGTCAGAACCTGTCAAATTAACAGCTTCTCACCATTTATCCTCGTTCAGGAAAGAACTATTTGTGCTCAGAGAATTTTTTTAAAAATGAAAATGATTAATAATGCTAACAAACTCCATTTTTAGTGACTAAGGCAATCGTGATATGGCCCTCTATGAATAAATACGGGTGGGGGCAGATTCTTGGATCAGATTGTATACAATTCAAAGACTGTTTGCAGAGAGAAGAAGTTTAAAAATGGGGAAGAAGACTTACTGTGTGTTTTATTTGTGGAGAAACTACAATACAATACAATACAATAGTAGAGTTGGAAGGGACCTTGGAGGTCTTCTAGTCCAACCCCCAACAGTTGGGTTTGGGACCCAGCACGTCTCAAGACAGAGATGACCTCATGCAAACCTATCACGACTGTTCAAGGCCCAAAATAACACCCCTGCATTTAAAACATCTGTTAATTTGGAAGGGATAAGGGAGCTCAGTGGCTAAGATGCTGAGCTTGTCGATCAGAAAGGTCGGCAGTTCGGTGGTTGGAATCTCTAGTGTAGAGTAATGGAGTGAGCTCCCGTTTCTTGTCTCAGCTTCTGCCAACCTAGCAGTTAGAAAGCATATAAAAATGTAAGTAGAAAAATAGGGGCCACCTTTAGTGGGAAGGTAACAGCGCACCTTCAGTGTTTAGTCATGCCAGCCTCATGATCACGGACATGTCTTTGGACAACACTGGCTCTTCAGCTTTGAAACGGTGATGAACACCACCCCCTAGAGTCAGGAACGACTAGCACTTATGTGCAAGGGGCACCTTTCCCTTTAAGGGAAAATAAGAAAGTTTATAGTTTTATGAAAATGTAAAAGTCCCTGGCATTTTTACATGAGGGTGTGCAATCAACCACTCTGTTAGCGATTGCACTTTTGCCCACAATAACAATCCAAGTCTAGCACCATCATGTTTAGCCAAGAAACTGAAATTAGGGCAAAGTCTCTGAAGATTTGTGGTTTACTGCTTTGTAATTTATTTCATTTGGGGAGTCTACCATCAACCGCATTAAACACAATATAATCAATAGTAAAAAGCAAATTGCCCCTAGCATCTTGCAGAATTCTAAGCAGAGTTCAGTATTCCTATGACTGGCCTAACCAGGAGAAACATTCACTAAGTTCCCAGCCAAAAATAACCTTGATTCCCTAATATTTGCTCAGCATATCTGTCCAAACTCACATATTTTTTGAATGAATGTATCCATCTGGCCTTCATGATGTGTATTTCCCTGTGAACCTAATGGGCTTTTAAACATGGCTATATAATATAGGCTGCAAAATTCCACGTGGACAGAAGATGGCAGCAAAGTACAGAAAAGGCTGGCTCTTTGTTGCCATCTTGTGGCTGCTCAGATACTTATGGTTCATATTTGATTGGAGTTGTTGCAATTCATGGCTGAATGGGGGTGCTTCCACCACCTGCCCTATGTAACATGGGCTGCCCAGCCACCAAAGTTATTATTCGTGTTTTGTTTGTCTGTGAACTCCATGCCCTTCTTAAGCTGAAATAATTAACATCATTACCTGAAAGAACAAACCTCTGGGATCTGAATGACAGAGTGTCCTATTTCCTGTAAAGGTGTTGCATTGATCTGAATGTTAATTCTTTGTATTTATTTACTACTGTAATTTCTCCAAACTATTTAACCCTGGAATTAAAACCTTTTGTTTTATGTTTTGATGTGGTTGTAAGACTTCTTTCTCTCTTTCTTCCCAACCCTGTCTGTCTGTCTGTCCGTCCATCCATCCATCCATCCATCCATCCATCATCTATCATCCACATATAGTACCCATCATTAATTTTCTATTTGATTTCAATTGGGCTTAAATATTACTCTATTACCTCTTTCCCCCTTGGACTGAGCCCTATGCATTCATTCAGTTAAACCCCAGGCAAATATTCTTTTAGCTGGGGCCAATAACAACTGCAGTTTGAATCAGGACTGTGCCTCAAGTGACTTATCAATCTTACTGTGATATTTTATTCCCAGGCAGTCAATACTTGGAGGAGTTCTCTGCGTTATGTTTAAACATTATTCTCCCCCAGAAGCAAAACATCTCACCATGGATATCTTAGGCTCAGCTACAATACTATCCTTTACATAAATATTTACAAGCAGGATAGATAGATGGAGAGAGAGGAGAAAGAGAGGGGTAGGGAGGGAGGAGAGAAGAAGAGAAGAAAAGAGAAGAAAGAGAAGAAAAGAGAAGAAAAGAGAATAATAGAGTTGGAAGAGACCTTGGAGGAGGTCTTCCTGCTTAGGCAGGAAATCCTACACCCTACGTCAGACAAATGGTTATCCAACATCTTCTTAAAAACTTCCAGTGTTAAAGTATTCACAACTTCTGGAGGCAAATTGTTCCACTGATTAATTGTTCTAACTGTCAGGAAATTTCTCCTCAGTTCTAAGTTGCTTCTCTCCTTGATTAGTTTCCACTCATTGCTTCTTGTTATACCTTCAGGTGCTTTGGAGAATAGCTTGACTCCCTCTTCTTTGTGGCAACCCCTGAGATATTGGAACAATGCTATCATGTCTCCCCTAGTCCTTCTTTTCATTAAACTAGACATCCCAAGTTCCTGCAACCTTTCCTCATGTTTTAGCCTCCAGTCCCCTAATCATCTTTGTTGCTCTTCTCTGCACTCTTTCTAGAGTCTCAACGTCTTTTTTTGATGGAGACAGAGATAGAAATAGAGATACTGTAGATATACAGATGATAGTTAATATTCTCGCATTCTAGATGTATTCTTATAAATGACAAATACTGCAGACATTAAATGGACAATTTCTTTTGAAACCTGTTTGGGAAGAATGTGTTTTGCCATGTGTCAAAGTCACAGCTTCAGTTATTGCTCCAAATTAAAAAATAAGACTCCCTTTAACCTTTGATCAGGGTTTTCTATTTCCCATTCTCTATTTGAGTTTAATTTTTAGCCATTACTGTGTACCTAAATTCTGGACTTAAATGAGGCTCTCTTATCAAAATTGAATTTGGCTGTTACAGTCATAAATTACGCTCTTATTGTCCTCTATATGCTTCTTTGGGATTTTAATCTGATTGGAGTTTTTAAAAGAAAACAGTACCAGATTTTTGCAAATTCGGAGATAAATGTACTAATAAGGTTTCCAATAAAGCACCTGCCTCTTTGACTAAGATCACGTGATTGCCTATCTCCATTACCTTAATAATTTTCCAAAAGCAGGAAATGCATTTAATCAATAGCTAGAATGCCATGCATTAAGCAAATTGCATTAAACAACATGAGGAAACTTGTCCCACATACTTCACTCCAGGATGGCCTTTCGGTTTGCTCTCACCAGCCTGACCTTGTCTGGTTTAGCTTGGTTTTGGAAGTCTTAACAGGAGGCACACAACTTTTAATTTATACTACAACACTATTGTCCTAGTGTAGCTAAGCAAAATTGGGCGTTTGGCTCTTGCTGCTTTTTGGGCTATCAACAAGTTTGCTGCTGTTGTCCTTCTCTTCTTTTTCCCCACAATGCTCTCCTCCTCCTCCTCCTCCTCCTCCTCCTCCTCCTCCTCCTCCTCCTCCTCCTCCTCCTCCTCCCTCCATCTTTGTTTTTATCTTCTTCTCATTCATTAATTGATGATAACTGTTCTTTTTTTTCTCCAGCCAAGAGAGTTACGGCTGAAGGTAGGGATAAGATTATCTATTATTATGCTACTGTATTGTATAGGGGAGCAAGAGGGAGGTCTGGAGGCCATCTGGCCCACCCTTCTACCATCCCCACCCAGTGGCCATCCTGCCTCCCTTTGCATTTCAGGCACTGCCTCTGGCCAGGCAACCTCCTGGCCCAGCTTCAGATGGCCATCCCAGACACCCTCCAATGTTCCTTGCAAGGATGATGTGTGTCCCTGGGGGCCTCGGGGGTCGTGTGGCCAACCTGGTGGGAGACAAATGGCAGAGCTGGTCATCCGCCACACTGCCCTTCTGGCCTGGCTCTGCTCTTTTTTTATAGGGTTTCCTGGTATAGGGTTTCCTGCCTAAGCAGGGGGCTGGACTAGAAGACCTCTAAGGTCCTTTCCAACTCTGTTATTCTATTCTATTCTATTCTAATTGATTGTTGACAGTTACCTCTACAATAATAATAATAATAATAATAATAATAATAATAATAATAATAATAATAATAATAATAATAATAATAATAATAATAATAATAATAATAATAAATAAATAAATAAATAAATAAATAAATAAATAAATAAATAAATAAATATTTATTTCTTAGCCGCACCCTCTCCCGAAGGACTCGGGGCGGCGTACAATAAAACATAGGAAATAAATATATAGACAAGACATACATATAACGAAGACATATACCAAGACATGTACAAGGAGGAGGTCAGCTAATGAATAAAAACAATTAAAATACAATGTTTAAAAAACCCCTAAATAATTGAATACAATTAAAATACCCAAATAAAAACCCGTCAGGAGCGATATAGTTAGATCAAAGTTGAGCCAGGCCAGCTACTTGGAATAGGTGGGTCTTGAGCTTAATACGAAAGGAGCGGAGGTCAGAGGTATTCCTAATATCCGGAGGGAGGTCATTCCACAGGGCTGGGCCTGCCACAGAGAAGGCTCTACTCCTAGGCGCCACCCCTCGACACTGTCTGGTGGACGGCACCTGGAGGAGGCCCTCTCTGTGCGAGCGGATTGGTCACAGGGATGTATGGGGCAGAATACGATCCCGCAAGTAACTAGGTCCTGAGCCATGGAGCGCTTTAAAGATTGTTATCAAAACCTTGAAACGCACCCGATAGACCACAGGAAGCCAGTGCAGCTCGCGCAGGAACGGTGTCACATGGGAGTACCTAGTACTCCCCATAATTACCCGCACAGCTGCGTTCTGGACCAACTGTAGCCTCCGGGTGCATTTCAAGGGAAGCCCCATGTAGAGAGCGTTACAGTAGTCCAAGCGAGACGTCACCAGCGCATGAGTAAGGCGTCCCGGTCCAGTAGGGCCCGGGGCTGGTGCAATGCTCGGTAGCCTGGTGGGCACATTTCCACGAGGGGAAGACCTCCCTCATGGCCCAACCAGGTCTCCGTTATTCCCGCGAGGTCCGGCTCCCCCTCTAAAATTAGATCGTGAATGTGGGGGGCCTTGTTAACAACGGACCTCGCATTGCATAACAACAGCCTCAGGCCCTGGGTCTGTAACTCTTGACCACCTAGAATGCGGGGGTTGGTACAAGCGACCGGGTGTAACCAGCATCCACGGTCTCCCAACCGACTGTAAGTTCTTAATCTGTCCTCGTATCTGCCCCTCCCTGCGACCGTTGGAATTAAAGAGCCCTGTATAGGAACGGTATCCTCCCCCTCCTCCTCCCTTCCACTCCTTCCGCTCACGACCACATTTAGTGGCCTGGCTCTGTCATCACTCCTGACCTCCTCCCACCCCCCAACCCCAGAACCCCTACACATTCTTAAAAAACATTTTGCTAAAAAACCCCTTAATTTACGCTTCCTCCACCTCTCAGGGTTAATAAACCCGTCCTCAAGGTGGGCCCTCGAAAGGGCTGGAGGCCAAACCTGCGAGAAAGGGGATTCCCGCAGCCGCAGTAATTCCGGCTTCGTGTACATAAAAGTGAAATCATAGGGGTAAAATTAATTGGTAACAGGTGCTGAAGATGTAGATGTACCATAAAATCATTGTCGAAGAAGTTTTCCTTACCCAAGATGAAAGGGTGAGTTAGTGGGCTAGTCGCCTAATCGGGTTTCACTCAGGAGGGTTTCAAGATGGTGTAGGAGCCGGCAAAGCAGATGTTAAAGAGATGTTAAAAAGCAACGGCAAAGGCAAAGTCAAAAAACGCGATGGTAGCATCAAAAGTTCAAACCTAGTTTCCAGGTTTGCCATTCAATTGTCTCTGCTCTGAGGTGCTTTACCCGGCTCATCCCTCCTCTAGCTGCTTCATTCAGATCTTCCCACTTCTCACACAACGAGGCAGTCCTCCAGGTTTCTGACCAATGCCCCGGCTAGCACACCAACACGCCAACACGCCAACACGCCAACAAACCAACATGCTTGCTATCTTTCTGTCTCTCTAACCTCTCCACGCCTCTCGCTTCTCACATTCATTTCTCTGCTCCGCGCCTGGTGCTCCGCTCCACGCTCCACGTCTGACGCTCTCACCAGCCAGATGGGCAACCACCACCAGACGAGTGCCCTCTTCATGCCTCCGTACTTCTCTTGCCTCGTCTCCTAGCCTCGTTTTTCTGCTCAGCGCCTGGCACTCAGCTCAGTTCCACGCTCAGCTCCATTCCACGCTCCACGCTCCACATCTGGCGCTCTCACTAGCCAGATGGGCAGCCACAACCAGACAGGCACTCCACAGCTCCATCTGCGCTCCATTCTCCGCCCAAGCGCCCAGCAAGAGGTAAACAGCGTTCGGCGTTCAGCGCTGTTATGCTTAATCCGCGCTTGGCGTCCTCGGCATCCTCGGTGTTTCCAGCTTCCCGCTAGCCAGCTGACCGACCAAACGCCCTGCCTGACCCCTCCTGGCCAGGGCAGAGTCGGGGGGTGGTCATCGACAAAGCATGACCCTCGGAGTGGCAATGAGGGTCAGCAGCACCTCTCCCAGATGAAAAAAACCCCTCCGCAATTTGCGGAGCTCACACGGCAGCCGCCATCTGCCTCGGAAGCTCCTCCTCCTCCAAATTGATGTCCTCATCCCATCTTGATGACAAAGGTACTGCATCTCTTACTAATGTCCATACCTGTAAAAAAAAAACTTTGGGATATAATATTTAAGTATTTACATACCTACAACTTTAAGATATGTGCAGGGGTTGGCTGCTGGGGGAGTGTAGGGGTTCGGGAGAACCTCTAGCTAAGATTCTGTGCACTTTGGAGAACCCTTCAACCCCACTCCTGGCTGGTCCTGCCCACCCCACCTCTCAGGAGTCCCTGCGCGGCCCATTTTGGATGCACGCAGAGGCTCAGGGAGTGTGAAAAACAGGCCTACTGAAAGTTCAGGAAGGCTGGAAATGGGGCCATTTCTGGCCTCCAGAGCCTGGGGAGGTCATTTTTGCCCTCTCAGAGGCAAAATGCCCCCCCTGCCATTGTGCAGGAGGCCACCTAGGCCACACCTACCATGACCACACCAGCAATGGCCACGCCCACCATGGCAATGCCAACCCAGCAACTGGGCAGAGAACCCCTTGCTAAAAATGTTGAAGCTCACCCCTGGATATGTGTACCTTAACTCCCAGAATGAAAAGGAGTTGAAATCCACAGTCTTAAAGTTGCTGGGCTGAGAAACAGTGACCAATCAGGAAAATAGAAATGGAACAAAAGCTACTTATTGAATAAAACCATAACATGCATCACAATCTTTCTAATAGCTACATAATTTAGTGGAAAATTCTGGATCGAAATGGGAATGTCTGACACATTTCTAGATGAGCATATGTCACTAATCATCAGCAAAGAATATTCATAAATATTCCAGCTGTTCAGGAAATTCAATTGGCACAATGTGTCGATTTTGGTAAGGGAAGAGAAAGCTGTCAATTAGCTGTGATTAAAACCCAAAATGGACATTAAAAACAAAAGGAGATTTGTGGGACAAGGAAGTGAGCAGCACCCAGAGGAGAAGAATCAAAAGAAAACAAAGTTTGGAGAAAGAGAGGAAGAGAGGGAGGAGGAAGAGGAGGAGGAGCCATCAGAATTGACTTGGAAGATGAGAGCAGTTTCATAAAATGATCTAGACCAATGGTTCTCAACCTTCCCAATGCCGCGACCCTTTAATACAGTTCCTCATGTTGTGGTGACCCCCAAACATAAAATTGGTGTCTCGGTTCCTAAGACCATTGAAAATATGTGTTTTCTGATGGTCTTAGGCGACCCCTGTGAAAGGGTCGTTTGACCCCCAAAGAGGTCCCCACCCACAGGTTGAGAACCACTGGACTAGACTAACATACCAATTCATCACTTGCAGGCGTGTTGCTATAGAACATCACAGAAATGAGTTATATAGGACTTGGTGACACATTATATTCATTTCACACAAGTTACTTCCTTTATCAGTAACTATTGCATAAAATAATCATGTGATTAGATTCATATATGAGGTTAGGGTTAGGGCCAACATAGCAGTTCGAAAGCATGTAAAAAATGCAAGTAGAAAAATAGGAACCACCTTTGGTGGGAAGGTAACAGCGTTCCGTGCGCCTTCGGTGTTGAGTCATGCCAGCCACATGACCACGGAGACGTCTTCAGACAGCGCTGGCTCTTTGGCTTTGAAACAGAGATGAGCACCGCCCCCTGGAGTCAAGAATGACTAACACATATGTGCGAGGGGAACCTTTACCTTTACTTCTGAGGTAGCCAAGAAGTGCAAAAAGTGATTTTAAAAACCTACGGATATCTGCCCGGTCCTAAAGAATTTCACTGAACATGAGTGAATATTTGTTATTTATTTCCATTTACTCGAACATTAACATAACCGAGATTGTTCTCCTGTAAAAAGGAGACTTTACTTCAAACCCAATCCTTTTGGAATGCGCTTCTATCTCCAGGTGCCAAGGAGAGAAATGCACGGGGCTCAAATGTTTAAATCCTCTAAAGACACGGAGAACGGTACTTTTACTTGATGACAGCCCCAGCAGTTTATATCAGCTTGACAGCGAAAGGACACTCTAATTCCATTTGTAATAACCAAGGGAATGACACTCCGAACATGTCATGTTCTGGAAACACGTTAATTACAAGGCTTGCTGTGCTATGTTCAATTTGATCAGCACCACTAGCCTTTTCGTCTCATTTTTTTCTGTAAGTGTTGTAAGGCTCAAAAAGTACACAGGATGTTAATCGTGGGTAGTTTCTCTCCTGATATTTCTCTCTTTTATGGAGGGGGGTATTTAGCTCCAAAGCCAGCAGCCAGGTTTCAATCTTCAGCAGGGGAATCGATCCAGGAAAGAAAGAAAAAAACAACAACTAGTATTATGCCGAAAGGATTGAAAGCATTAGGATGACAGTGAAATTTGAGGCAGAAGGAACAGCAATATTTGTGTCTTTGGCCTCTATCTTAAATCTGCTGACAGCCATCTTTGATTGCAGTGGATATATAAAACAATAGCAATAGCACTTAGACTTATATACCACTTTACAGCCCTCTCTAAGCAGTTTACAGAGTCAACATGTTGCCCCCAACAATCTGGGTCCTCATTTTACCCACCTCAGAAGGATGGAAGGCTAAGTCAACCTTGAGCTTGGTGAGATTTGAACTGCCAAATTGCAGGCAGCCGGCAGTCAGCAGAAATAGCCTGCAGTTCTTCATTCTAACCACTGTGCCACCATGGCTCATATCTAAAGGGGCATTCAGACAAAGAGACAGATGGATCTGCCAAGAGAGCTTTACAGGACAATGTCCTATTAGAGGTGATGTAAATTAGCTAAATGTGAAGATGGAACTCAAATACTTTGGCCACCTAATGAGAAGGAGGGAATGCAAGGTGATCAGACCGGTCAGTCCTAGAGGAGATCAACCCTGACTGCTCTTTAGAAGGCCCAGATCCTGAAGATGGAACTCAAATACTTTGGCCACCTAATGAGAAGGAGGGACTCACTGGAGAAGAGCCTAATGCTGGGAAAGATTGAGGGCAAAAGAAGAAGGGGACGACAGAGAAGGAGGTGGCTGGATGGAGTCACTGAAGCAGCAGGCATGAGCTTAAATGGACTCCAGGGGATGGGAGAGGACAGGAAGGCCTTGAAGAACATTGTCCATAGGGTAACAATGGTTTGGACATGACTTTGCAATTAACAACAACAACAGCTCTCTCATGGAGACTCTATTCTGTCCTCTCATTTTCTCTCTCAGGGGCTAACAGAAATTTTCCTTCAAACCAGCTCTATCTTATTCAGCCTTCCACAGCATTCATTCCTTCTATGTTGTACACCCTTCTGACACATAATTATTCCCTTCCCTTCTCTCCCCACTCCATGTGGATCACAAGAAAACAACACATGGAAGAAATCGACTAAATTGAAAAACAATGCTTGGGTGCTTTTCATGTGTGATGACTAACTTCCTAAAGATGTGCAGTGAACTTTGCTCAAACTTGAGGCCCCCAAACCAAAACCAATCCTTAGCAATTCTTCCAACTCGAGTTATTTCATTGTTTCACAACTACAGGCAAAATCTGGTCCAACTGAGCATTCTACTATCTGCATTGCCATCTATTCCATGAACTATGCTGGAGGAGCTGTCTTCACCCTCTTTCTCTCACACAAAATATCCAGACTGAGTCCTTCTCTACAATGAACCCCTTCCCACACTTATTACAGTCCATCTCCTTATTACATCCCAACCCATCCAATGATCCCTAGAACTTGCATGGACAAAACTGATGTCTATCCAAAACTTACAATACATTTATTTTCATTGGGTGGAGCTCTTTATAAAACAGCACTTTTAAATTTAATTTAAATAACTCTTATGTTATTAAAAATACATCTATAAAAATAAATCCACTTTCCCTGTAATAAACAGCAATTAATTAGTTAATATCAATTAAATACTAAAAATATTAATTTACATTTAACATCTAAGTACAGTCGTTTGCTATAGCTAGCTTATTAAATGCTAATTAAATTCCTAAACATTCTTACAAGTTTAATGCATTAATAATAGGAACCTAAGTACACACTAACTATATCTGCATGTCTCAGTTCATTACGAGG
The DNA here is from genome assembly GCF_964273705.1 of Natrix helvetica. Lineage (NCBI taxonomy): Eukaryota > Metazoa > Chordata > Lepidosauria > Squamata > Natricidae > Natrix > Natrix helvetica. The sequence continues at coordinate 11,763,787 of NC_138549.1, read as the reverse complement.
CAACAAGATTTATCTCTTTTGCTCTAATTAAATATACTAAGCAAACCTCAGTAACTTTTCTCAACACATACCATAACTGTTTTATTAATTTCAAATTAAATGCCTATTTAAATCTGCTAATCTATTGGTGCCCTTGATAGATTTCTAAGGGATTCCTGTCCTTCACTAGAACAAAGGTGACTAGAAACATCCTACACCCAAGATACCATATACTTTCTATCTTTTTCTCCATTTCCCCCCTTGCTTTTAAATCTCAGGAGCATATTCTCAGGAACTGTCAGCCCCGTCCTTATAAAAGTAAGATGGTGGGTCCAGGACAGAAGTTACATTTCATTTGTTTTACTTATATTTAAATAAAATCAATACTGTTCATATAAAGGTAAGGATTTCTCCTATCCAGTTGTGACCAACTCTAGGGGGCAGTGTTCATCTCTGCTTTTAAGCCAAGGGAGCCAGCATTGTCCCAAGACACTTCCGCGGTCATGTGGTCAGCATGACTATATGCCGAAGGGCATGGAATGCACACCTATCTTCCCACCAAAGTGGTACCCGTTTGTCTACTTGCATTTGCATGTTTTCAAACTGCTAGATAGGCAGGAGCTGGCACAAGAATGGGAGCTCGCCCTGTTGTGCAGCGCTTGGGTCTCGAACCTAGACTGTCAGCCTTCAGAATGTCTTTAACCACTGAACCATCATGCCCCCATTGTTCATATAATGACTCTCATTAAAAGTCTGCATTAAAAGTCCCCTTCTGCTAAAATTCATTTGGGTAGTTTCATCAGATAAATGCCATAATATGACTGTGACTCTTTCTCTGCAGTTTCATAACAGATCATCCCCTTCCACAGGAGGCAGGAAGAATAGCTATAATTGTTTTTTTCTGTTCACCACACATATTTACTTAACATTTTTTTATCATAACCCCACTTACCCTTGGAGGCTATTTTAAGGCAAGAAAAAGAATCTACTAAAGGATTATTTAAACCTTGCAATAATCTAAAGCTTGCTTAGATTATTGGCTATTTCTTGTTACTGAGTAGCCTCCAGCATTGGCCTTCGTGATAGATGTATTAAGGTAAAAGTAAAGGTTCCCCTCGTACATATGTGCTAGTCGTTCCCGACTCTAGGGGGCAGTGTTCATCTCTGTTTTGAAGCCAAAGAGCCAGCGCTGTCTGAAGACATCTCCGTGGTCATGTGGCCGGCATGACTAAATGCTGAAGGCGCACGGAACAGTGTTACCTTCCCACCAAAGATGGTTCCTATTTTTCTACTTGCATTTTTACATGCTTTCGAACTGCTAGGCTGGCCCTAACCCTAGCCTCATATATGAATCTAAATCACATGGTTATTTTGTGCAATAGTTACTGATAAAGGACGTAACTTATGTGAAGTGAACATAATGTGTCACCAAGTCATATATAACTCATTTCTGGGCCAGGCATTCCAGAGTTATGCTGAAACACACAGATGCAGACAACCCCCCAGGGGTGTCTTCCTCCACCCAGTATTTGTTTCCAGAGGGTAAGTCATCTGTGTACCAAGTTTGGTTGAAGTTGCTTGAGCCGCTCCAGAGTTACAGTAGTACTGTAGAAGCAATTGAAAGGCACAACAAGTTGTATCTTAACAGAACTCACACCCCGAGTGGTGTTAAGAGTGTCTTACCCCCACAGTATTTGTTTCCAGAGGGTTAGCATATAAATCCAATAAAACAAAACAAAACAAACAAATAGTCATCTGTTTACCAAGTTTGGCTGAAATTGCATTAGGCACTCCAGAGTTATGCTGGAACACACACACACGCACACACACACACACAAACACACACACACACGGATTGAGAGAGAGAGAGAGAGAGAGAGAGAGAGAGAGAGAGAGAGAGAGAGAGAGAGAGAGAGAGAAACAAAGAAGATAGAAGAGGAAGAATAGAAGATTAGTTGTAGTAGTAGTACAATGGTGGGTTGCAGGCGGTACACCCCGGTATGGGCGTACTGGTGCCTGCCTGGAGCACCGGGTACCGTTCCAGCCCACCCACCCACCCGAGCTACTTAGCTGTATTTGAAGTTTTCGGCGCTTCCACGCATGGAGGACACGGCGCCTGCACAATGCTCCACCAAGCAGCTGGAGTGTGCAGAGGCTCGTGGAGGTGTTGCAAGAGGTAAGGACGCATGCTTGTGCTGCGCGCATGCATGTGGTAGACACTGGGCCCTGTTGCAACCGTACTGGTTGCAATGGGATCCGGAACCCACCACTGCAGTAGTAGTAGTAGAGTAGTAGTAGAGGAGAAGGAAGAGGAGGAGATAGATTTTGTGTCCTCCTTAAGACTTTTTTAGAACCTTAGGACTTCTTTAGAACTTCAGAACCTTTAGCACTTATTTAGTTCTTCGGGACTTATTTAGAACTTCAGATTACATTCATGTGGCACTTCCTTCTTTATACCATTTTCATTTGCAAGCTGAAGGAACCATTCTGTGAACTAATACACCACAGGTTGTTGCCCTGTCCTTTTTTTTACAAATTTACTCAATCAAAATGTCCAGATTGATTCAAAAAGCATTCTTATTAACTCCGAGCCTTCAGGATTTTAAGCAGATGACCTCAGCCAAAGCAAAGGCTCCACAGTGCTATTTCTTTGTAGTGCCTGCCAAGGTACTCGGAAGGTTCCAAGTTTATGTCTTTCTATGATTTCTTGGAAGAGAGAAGAAAATGTACTGTAGGTTGCATAGATCAAGATGATTTAGTATTGTGCAACTTTGCATGTCATGATGTGGCTGTCATAAAGATTGGAGCCCACTGAGTAGCTAGAAATGTACATTAGCTATTAACCTTTCCCAGCTGATCAACTTTATTCTGCAGCCTTCCCTCTGAACCATTAGAATACCCTGAAGAAATAACTTTCCAATTAAAAAGGATCTCAGAGAACAAAGCCATTTTATCTCTGACTCCTGGTGTTCTTTATTCCAATAATTTAAATTGGAATTGATTTTTCAATTTAGCCGTTGACTTGCTATGGACACACAGCTGAAAAGGCTGAATGGAACTGTGGAGCTGAAATATTTGTCTTTGTGACGCACTTCTCATAAATTCACAGGCTTTGCAGGCGTTTGCTCTCCTAACACCCTCCCCTCCCTTTAATGCATTTTCTTCCTGCTGCCCTACTGGCTTCAGAAACAGCATTTTAGCCCAGCAGGGCAAAACTGAAGAGCCACATCTACCCTCATCCTGCATTCTATTCTCCATAGATCCAGTTAATTGTGACATCAAAAGAAAATGAAGTGAATGGTTTCCGAAGACCTCAAGTGAAAGAGCTCCTTTTTCGATGCTGAAAACACCTATAATTTATTATTCTATTTCTTTATTAGATGGTGAGGTGGGGGAGAGGAAGAGAGAGAGGAAGAGGGAGAGGGAGAAGGAGGAGGAGGAAGAGGAAGGAAGGAAAAAGAAGGAGAAGAAAAAGGAGGAGGAGGAAGGAAGGAAAAATAAGAAGAAGAGGAGGAAGAGGAAGAGGAAGGAGGAAGAGGAGAAGGAGAAAGAAGGCATTGTATCTGTCCACCACACATTTTTTTTTCCTTTAGCAGCAGGAGGCTTGTTTCAACATTGCAATTATTTTACTGCACTATTGAAGAATCTTTATGCTAAATGCTCCAAGTTTTACAAAAACCTCCTTCTCATTTTTAAGTTTATCCTGGTGAAGTTCTGAGATTTCAGTTGGTATCATGGTAAACATAATAATACTCATTTGGTACAAAACTACCCTTGTTAATTTGTAATTGCCCAAGATCTTTAAAAAGACAAACAAGCAGAGGTGATATGGGACTCCCTGACTGGGAGCTTTATTACAAAGCAACAGCATTAACATGGATTAGGGATTGGATAAATTTAAAAAATTAAAGAATACTAACATTAGAGGACCACGATTTGCAAATGGGATGGCACTTTTTCCTATGGAAAGAGGGTTAAAAGAAACAAAAATATTTTAATAGACACTATATTAGAGATACACTGATACAGGGCTGAAATAAACTTAGAGAAAAATACTACATGAAAATACCAACATGGCTTTCCACTATGGAAGCCATGACACATCCCAATACAGTAGATCTATCGAAAATGGTTAGATATAGTGAAATTTTAGACATCCAAGGAAATTTGAAAACAAATCAGGAATTAAAGGCGCAAAATATAAATATAGACTGGTGGCCATACCTTCAACTACAATCGAGATACAAAAAAGATGTAAAAGAATATGGAATGTACACGGAATTACAACAAATGGTTTTGGACAGTGGGTTATCTTACTTTTTAAATGTTATTTTCATGGATGGAATTTATGCAAGCCTTTTAAACCAAAGGGATTAAGTTTTCTTCTTCTTTTTTCATTATTATTTTTTGCAACATATGGACTAAAATTCTTCTTCATCACTGCATGTGTTTTTCCCTTTTTCTTCTTTATTTCATTCAAGAATTTGACTTTTTTTAAACTTGGAATAAAAAAAGTTACAAAAACCAACAAAGAAAATTGTAACAACAGAGGGAAAGATGACACTGCTACTCGGAGGCTGGAAGTTTGTGTACTTTAAGTTTGCAAAAGATATTGTTAGAAATTCAGAAATTATCAAACACATTTGAGAGGATGGAGAAGAAGTTGGAAAATCTAGAGCATCTAACAGTAAAATATGCTGAAGAAGTTGGAGATGTTTATCAAGTGGAAAAAGTGGAGGTTAGAGTCCTGAAAACCGAAGAGAAAAATGACTACAAAGAAATTAAATCTGCTGATATCTATGGTGATTGGTTTGTGTCTGGAAATAGAAAGAGTGGAATATGGAAAGAGGAATTAAATGGAGGGGAACTCTACGCCAGATGGCAAGATACAGAATAAGAAAAAATAAAAGAATTAATGGATTTAAAGAGAGAAATTTTGTTAGCAACAACGTTGAAAACACCACTGACAATTAAAGATAAGCTGATTAAGGAAACAGAAGAAGGGCATAGAAATTACATGAGAGACCTAATAAGCAATGAGTTGCAAAGATGAGTCCATACAAATTTGATTAAGGAGATGATTAGAGGACTGATACCACCATACCATATATATGTTTTCGAAGATTTTCACGGGTGTAGGTATGCTGGTTTTGTTGTATTCGGGTCTTTTCCCGTGTAAGATTGAGATTGTCTTGGCAACGTTTCGGCAAGATCTCACTTGCCATCTTCAGGCTTGGGCTTAAAATGTGATTGGAGCTGCCGTCTTTCTGTAAATCTTGGTGGGAGGGGATGGGGTGCTGGCTTTGTTTCAGTAAGTGGAATGATTGGTTGTGTGGTTGTATCATGATTGGTAGATTGGTGCTGATAGGTGCTGGCTGTGTGTGCATTGTTGTTTTGTTTTGTAACGGCCTGGGTGGTGGGTGGTCTTTGTTTGTTGACTAGGGCTGGTTTTCAGATGTTTGGTAGGCGGGAGGTATCATCACATTTATTCATGTTGTGGGGGTGTTTCTCTATTTTGATGGCTTCCATAATTATTCTCTTGTTGAGGTGTTCTAACCTGGCTCCTTCAAAGTTGATTTCATGTCCTGTAGCTTTAAGGTGCTGGAAAAGGGAGGAAGTTTCCAGCTAGAAAACCAAGGAGTCTACGAAATACCATGCAAAATCTGCCCAGCAACATATATAGGACAAACAAACAGAAGAATAAATGCACGCATCACAGAACACAAGAATGCAGTAAGAAAAAAAGAAAAAAACTTCCTCATATATATGCATGAGTACAACATAAGAAAAATAGATTTAAATTGTAAACAGTGATTTGGAAAGGAGGACTAGAAATTTTTGTTACTAAATATTATGGATGTTTAGCCAGAATAGGCCATAAGGATTCAGTGTTATTGGAGGATATTAGAAATAGAAAATGAAATGCCAGTATGTGGTTATGTTTTAAATCTTGATATATTTTATGATGAAGGATGTTTAAACAATTATAGTCAAATGAAAATGGAGGTACAACTTTTAATATACATATCTCTAGTCTAGTCCTTCTAGGAAATATTTTCTAATATTTTAGATGAACGATTCTAGTCTCCCTTTGATAATAGATTTGAAAAAAAAAATCCAAATCTTAAGCTTTGGAAATGAGACATGAGTGGCATCTCTTACTTTTTAGCATCTCTGGCTGATATAATCAGATTTTTAAAAAAGTTGGGCAGTAGGGAAATGTGTCCCAAATTGTATTCTATGACAACTGGGATATGCAAATGTCTGAAAGAGTCCTTTACAATTGCTTCCTTTCTTTCTCACATGTTGTAATTTATTTGCAAAAGATTGGAAGGGGTCAGAATGGTACAATTAGTAAAGATTCCCCTTACACATATGTGCTAGTCATTCCCGACTCTAGGGGGCAGGGCTCATCTCTGTTTCAAAGCCAAAAAGCCAGCACTGTCCGAAGACATCTCCATGGTCATGTGAACGGCATGACTAAACGTCAAAGGCGCATGGAATGCTGTTACCTTCCCACCAAAGGTGATTCCTATTTTTTTCTACTTGCATTTTTACATGCTTTCGAACTGCTAAGTTGGCAGAAGCCGGCACAAGTAATGGGAGCTCACTCCGTTACGTGGTGCTGGGGATTCAAACCGCCAAAATGCTGACCTTTCTGATGAACAAGCTGAGCATCTAAGCCACTGAACCACTTCATCCCTCCCATTGGCATTGTCTAATTGCCAGCAGGCCAGTTTTGAATTTTATCTAAGTGTTTAGATAAAGCTGCATTATTAATGGACATTCTTCTGAATCCCATCCAGAAAGAGATTCTACCTAGAAACTTCACTGAACCATGAAGTTTAGGCCCCTCCCATGAAGCCCTAAAATTGCGAATAAACTATGTCAAGGTACCCAGGAAGTAGCAAACCTCCCAACCGTACAAGGAGAAATCAATACTCATGAAAGGCAGTGGAAATTAAAGACTTCATTGCTGTAATCATTTAAGGTTTTGATTATGATCTTTAAAGCGCTTCATGGCACAGGGCCTAGTTACATGCAGGATCGCATCCTGCCCCACACATCCCTGCGACCAATTCGCTCAATTCGCTCACACAGAGAGGGACTTCTCCGGGTGCCGTCCGCCAGTGTCGGGGGGCGACACCCAGGAGCAGAGCCTTCTCTGTGATGGGCCCAGCCCTGTGGAATGACCTCCCCCGTGACATCAGGATTACTTCCGACCTCCGCTCCTTCCGTGTACAGCTGAAGACCCACCTCTTTCAATTATCTGGCCTGGCTCAACCGTAATTTTTCTCACTCCTCCTGACTGTCTTTTTAAATTTTAAATTTTAATTGTACATTGGGTCTTTTACAATTGGGGTATTTTAATGGGGATTTTAACTGTCTAAATGTTGTAATTGGTTACCTCCTCCGTGCATGTGTGTCTCTGTATTTTTGTATGTTTATGTGTTTGTACACATGTTTCTATGTTCTATATGCCCATTGTACGCCGCCCCGAGTCCTGCCTGGAAAGGGAGCGGCTAATAAATTCAAATTTATTATTATTATTTATTAACACAATATTTCTTCTTGCTGAACAATTTGAAGACTCTTAAATTCTGTCTTTTCTTCTTCCTGCATCCCACAATTGCAAAGAAATCAAGGGTGACTATTTTGTCCTCCCCTCCAACACATTGTGTTAAAAGCACTGAAGATATTCAGCTGCCATTTGGTAGGTTTGCGTTCTCTTGAGAATCTGCAATTTTCATACATTCTGCCAATAAAGGGACAAAAATTAAAAGGCAGCTGTAGGCATTTTGGTGCTTTACCGTTATCACTACAGACAGATCCTTGTTCTGAATCAAAATTCAAAGTGTGTCAGATCAAATTGGTTTGCCCTAAATTCTCAAATTATAAACTCAAATAAATTTCTGTCCTCTTGGCATCTCAAATTTCCAATTCAAATCAAATCAGGGAGGATTTGCACTGGCCTGTTGACTAGATTACAAGAAATGTAATTTGCTGAAAGGTATCAACTGGAAAAATAATAATAACAGGTGGTGCTTTCATGACTCTCTCTGTGTGAAAAATATTGTTTTGTTGGAGGAAAAAAAATCACCCAAACAATTCTGCAGGTAATTCTTTAGGGGGTGGTGGTGGAGGGAAATAATTTACCCTTTTCAGTTAAGATAAAGGAAAGCATTTTAAAATAGAAAGAGAGATAGAATCAAAGAGTTTCATGGATTCCTGCCTGTTGTTAGTTATGAAGTTGTGTCCGACACATCACGACTCCATGGACAATGTTCCTCTAGGCCCTCCTGTCCTCCATCATCCCCTGGAGTCCATTTAAGCTCATGTGTACTGCTTCAGTGACTCCATCCAGCCACCTCCTTCTCTGTCGTCCCCTTCTTCTTTTGCCTTCAATCTTTCCCAGCATTCGATTCTTCTCCAGTGAGTCCTTCCTTCTTATTAGGTGGCCAAAGTATTTGAGTTTCATCTTCAGGATCTGGCCTTCTAAAGAGCAGTCAGGGTTGATCTCCTCTAGGACTGGCCGGTTTGATTGCCTTGCAGTCCATGGGACTCACAGGAGTCTTCTCCAGCACCCTAGTTCAGAGGCCTCAATTCTTTGGTGCTCAGCCTTTCTTATGGTCCAACTTTCACAGCCATACTTTTGCACTCTCCTTCTTCACCTACATCAAGATATATGCTCTGCATATAAGTTAAATAGCCAGGGTGACAGTATACTGCCTTGCCGGACTCCTTTCCCAATTTTGAACCAATCAATGGTTCCATGTCCAGTTCTCACTGTTGCTTCTTGACCCACATATAGGTTTCTCAAGAGATAAATTCTCTAGAGACAAAAGTAGGTTCCTGCCTACTTATTTTCAAAGGACTGAGTAAGTTTGCACAGCTTATATCCACGGAGTAGAAATATTTTTAAACATTCATAACATTGGTTTGTTTTATTTTATTTTATTTTTTTAATTTAAAGGGTCACCCAACTCCAAATCAACAACAGAAACCAAAAGAATAAAGGAATATGTGCATATCAAAAGAAACAATCAAATAATATATAATTCTCTAATGAAGTACAAACTGAGCACCGTCTGAAAGTTCTCCAGAACATACCATGGTAGGTTACTAAAGAGCCATGGGCTAAAGAGAAGCAAAGAAGTTCAAGTTTAACTCAACCGTTGCAGGTGTCCTCCGAAGATGATCCATTGTCCACAAATGCACAGTGCAACATATTCAGAGAAAGAGTAGTATGGCAAAAGAAATTTCAGAATCCCCTGAAGCTTTGGATTCTTGAAAGGAACCAAAGGATCTACAACTATTTAAGGATGTTGGAAGAATAGAATAGAATAGAATAGAGCTGGAAGAGACCTTGGAGGTCTCCTAGTCCAGACCCTTGATCAAGCAGTAGAACCTGTACCATCTCACAGAAGTGACTGTCCAGTCTCTTCTTAAAAACCTCCAGTGATGGAGTGTCCATGATTTCTGGAGGCAAGCTGTTCCACTGGTTAATTGTCCTCAGTTTTAGGAAGTTTCCCCTTAATTCCAGGTTGCTTCTCTCTTTACAATACAATGCAATAGCAGAGATGGAAAGGACCTTGGAGGTCTTCTAGTCCAACCCCCTGCCTAGGCAGGAAACCCTATACCATTTCAGACAAATGGCTATCCAACATCTTCTTAAAGACTTCCAGTGTTGGGGCATTCACAACTTCTGGAGGCAACTTCTGTTCCACTGAATAATTGCCCTCACTGTTAGGAAATTTCTCCTCAGTTCGAAGTTGCTTCTCTCCTTGATTAGTTTCCACCCATTGCTTCTGGTTCTGCCCTCAGGTGCCTTGGAGAACAGCATGACTCCCTCTTCTTTGTGGCAACCCCTGAGATATTGATATATTCTTTGATTATTTCCCAACCATTGTTTCTTGTCCTGCCCTCTGGTGCTTTGGAAAATTGACCCCCTCTCCTTTGTGGCAGCCCCTCAAATACTGGACTGCTGCTATCATGTCTTCTAGATAATCTAAAAAGTTAGGATACAATGAAAGCATATCCCTGAAAGACTTCAGGGCACATAGATCAATTATTGCCTCAGTTATAGCTCAGTTATTGGCTGGACCACCTGTCTTCTATTACTTCTGACCAGCTCTAGCCTGCTTCAAGCCCTTCTATTAAGTTATGTCATCTGATGGAACCTGTTACTATGACTTCTCTGTCATGATGCCTCTTTTTTGGAACAGCTCCTTCACCAGTTTCTTCACCCCTTCTCTCATCCACCACCACCTTGACAATAGATCTTACTGGTCTTTTGCAAGGCTCTGAAGACTTGGCTAAAGACCCTGGGCATTGGGCCAGAGCTTTAAGTGAGCCTATCTTTAGAAAGGGAAGCTGTACCACCACTTAATATCCTTTGATGTTCATCTGTTACGTTTTGTTTTGATAGGCCTTGCTGTTAGGATAGCATTGAATCTTTTTGCATGCTCTACAGAGTGAGTGTGAGTTGGGTGACCATTGAAAAGGAAGTTTAGAGAGCCTAGGACATTTCCTTGAAGGATAGATGAAAACTACTGCCAAGGCAATGGTTAGGTAAGGAGGGTTTGAGACCCAGCCAAGAAAATCACCTGGGAAAATATCTCAGACAAGACCCTCCCTCATTCACATGAAGATAAATCGAGGGGCGAGGAAGCAAATTCACACTTGCAAGATTCTGCACTATAGCCAGGAGTAGTTTTCACTTACTTTCCCTACCAGTTTGTAAATGTGCACAAATGTACATCTGAGTGTGTGCTCGGCCTTCTGTGCATGCACTTTGCTCAAAAAAAGTCACTAAAGAGGATGACATAGAGCCAGGGTGGGTGGGTGGATGGGGCCACCTGTGATTTCCACTACCCATTCAGGCAAACCGGTCCAAACCAACTGAACTCTACCTCTGACTATACCCATAATGACAACAACAACAACAACAATACAGAAGTCCTGACCTATATAATAACATGGGTTTCTTAGACTGACATGCCTTGGCACATTTTAAATTTTACATAGCCAGGAGGAATCCAGTTCAACAAACACACTGTATTTATTTATTTAATAGCATTTATTGTAGATGCTCACCAGTAGTGGAATTTGTTTTTTACTAATGGTTCTGTGGGCATGGCTTTGTGGGTGTGGCAAGGGAAGGATATTGCAAAATCCCCTTTCCCTCCCCACTCTCAAAAATTCCACTACTGGCTGAACTGCTGCTCACCCCAGCAGACTCTACTGGCTTCTAGACTAAAGTTGACAGAAAAAGCAAACTTCAACAGCATAAAATTAAATTAGTGTTAACACAATTTAAGAGAGGGAGGGATCGGGAGGGAGGGAGGAAAAGAGGGAGGGAGGGAGAGAGGGAGGGAGGGAGGGAGGGAGAGAGAGAGAGAGAGAGAGAGAGAGAGAGAGAGAGAGAGAGAGAGAGAGAGAGAGAGAGAGAGAGAGAGAGAGAGAGAGAGAGAGAGAGAGAGAGAGAGATTGCATATATTTCAGGAGATGAATCCTTGTTTTGGTTGGGTTTGTGTCTCAGTGATATCACTCCACTATGGTGGCTAGCCTGAATTTTGTTTTGTTTAAAGAATGATGAAGACTGGTCCACATGATGGTAGGAGGAAATATATATACCCCAAAGTGAATTTCAAAGATAAACCCAGAGCAGAAATTCAGTGAAATCATTGAGTCTGGCTCCCTTTGACTCTTAACATCTATTTGCTTTGCTTTGTCAAAACATATGAAAAATCATTAAAGTGTTTTAATAAATGTCTGGTTTTCTTACTCATTCATCTTATAAATATTAATTAGCCATGGATCAGGCAATTAAAGTTTAATCAATTTGCACTAATTAGCACCACATACTTGCATAAAAAGATAAAGCCGGCTCCTGCATCTGGCTGTTATTTGCAGTTTTTGTCAAGTGCTGATGAGTTTAATCTTGAAGAGAAGATTAAGAAGAAAAGAGGAGAATAAGTCAAGAAAGTAGTGTTAGTTTTATTAAAGCTTCAATCAAGCTGGCTCTTCTGAGCTGCAGAGGAACAATGCAAGGCAATCTTTTCATACCGTGCTGATTTTCAAATCCAAATCCAAATTATTACTGCCCTGTGATCCAGAGCTTCCTGATACAATAAAAAAAATGTCACTGGCCCATTCAGAACATCTAATAGTCTTTGTGCGTGAGATGGTTTCCTGATAATCTCTTCTTGTCAGTGGTTTCCTTCTATGGCAGAGGTGAAATGCTACCAGTTTGAACCAGTTTCCCCAAACCGGTAGTAAAAAAATGCTACTGGTTCGGGCGAACCGGTATTTCCGACGATCAGCTGTGACGTGCAATTTATATTTGCTAGAATCGTCAGATTTCCTGCTTTCTAGCTAATCTAAGTCATGTGGCACAGCTGATCGTTGGAAATACTGCAGATTCCCCCCCTCCCCCGCTGTTCTACTTACCTTTGCAGGTGCTCTCAGTAGCAGGCTCTGCCCATCCATCCGGATGTCATCACGTCGTTTTAGATGCTCTGCGCATGCACGGCAGGTCCTGGGCATGCGTGTGGTGGCGCATGCGCTCACATTTGTGAACCAGTAGCAAAGGTAAGTTGATTTCACCCCTGTTCTATACCCATTGATTTCTTCTCCTGAGTACATCAAACAGGAATATTTTGGAGGTGAAATCAACAACTGCATAGGGTTTGAATGAATACTTTAAAAAAAAAAGTGCTTTGAGACTTGATCCTGTTCCTTGAAATTCCAACCTAGGAAGACAATTTTTTTAAGGTAAAATTTCCCTGTCAGTCTTGTCCAATTTAAGAGGTGGTGTTAATATCCTTTTCTTAGCTAAGGGAGCCAGTGTTGTCCAAAGACACTTTTCATGGTCATGTGGGCAGTATGGCTATGTACCAAAGGCATGCAGAATACTGTTAGCTTCCCACCAAAGTGGTACCTATTTAACTGTTTGCATTTGCATGCTTTCGAACTGCTAGATGGGCAGGAGCTGGGGAATGGGAGCTCCCCTTTTTGCCCAGAAGGCAATGTTTGGTTAGAAATTGTCAATAGCTTTATGATTTCCTTGCATGTAATCCATCCTATATCCTGTTCTCAAAAAAAGATGATGTCCATGTCAGCTGTTGCCTTGGGCCTCCACTGAGCTCTTGAAAGGAGATTCTAATCAAACTTTTGGAGACTGGATCAATATTGTTCAATTCAGTCGGAACTAGGATTGACCCCTTGAAGAAGAGTCAGATCACTTCCTCTTTCAAAGTCAGCTACCCTCTTTCTCAAAGAAGCATTGAACATTACATGGATCCAACACATGGCATCCTGCAGGCCCACCAGATGAGACATTGATCTAAAATTCAGGAAACCACGTTTTTAGCTCCAAGGAGCCTGTCCATTTTCTAAGGACTAACAGACTGAAACATATGCTTGTTATAGGCATTCTTCAGTCTCAAAAGACTATGGTATCATGCTCTGGAAAGAGGTAAAGCTGGAGTGTCCTCTCTAGAGCACGAGACCTGGGTAGATTAATATGGAGGATAGACTGTTACCCAAGCAGCAGATCCCCCTCTCCAGGTAGCTGAAATATTCCAATGGAACGGCAGAGCTGATACGATTAGTTCCAGGTGCATCGTAGGAGTTACCAGAACATGGTTGTACACAGTCACAAACTACTTCCAGGGATCCAGCTCCGGATTTTGCCTCGAGGTTGACTCCTGAAGCCTTTTTTTTCAGTAGTGGATAGAGCCATAAGGCAGTGGAGGTTTGTAATCAGAGTTTCCCTTCTCCTAGAAGATGGTTCTGCTGCTTTATCTGCCATTGGGGCATGGAGCCCTCTTCCACCTTCAAAAACATCGACCACCTTCTCCTGTAACCCTGGAAAGGGGCCCTTACAAAGTGCTACCAGCCAGGCCAGCTGGAGCAAGGTTTTTGAAAGAGGTATTACTCCTCCATCACTCACCCTTTGTCCTGGCTTGTGACAGGCAGAGCCCGGCTTCCCAAATGGGCCCAGGATGGTGGGTTTCACATATCCTAGATAACAAAGCTAAACCACACTGAGTCAATTTCATAGGCTTTACATACTAGTGTCCAGTTCAGAATAAATCTAAGTGCCCTTATTCACATCAGCCTTGCTATTCTGGCCCCTTCCTATATATATGACAGTCTGGCCATCTTTAAAGATAAGAACAAGGAAAGAACAAAGAGAAACATCACTTCCACCAACCCTGACAGCAACAGGGGTTGTTTTCACTTACCTTTCCTACTGGTTCGCAAATGTGTGTGCATGCTTGTGTAGGCTTGCTTCACTTGTTCCATCCACACATGCACCTAGCCTTCTGAGCATGCACTTTGCTCAAAAAACATCCCTAAATAGGATGAAATACAACCAGGGTGGTCCACCTGTGATTTCCATTACAGGTTCAGACGAACTGGTCCAATTTGGTGGAATGCCACCTCTGCAGGGCAAGCAACTGTATATAAACAATGAACAAACCCCTCTCTCTCTTAGCCCTGAGGATGTTACTTAGCTAGATAATGAAACATCTGCATAAAATCTACCAAACACAGAGAGCATCAAGGACTCTACAACAAGGGAAGAGGAAATAGGGGTTATGGTTTTCTGTCCAGAATCAAGTCTTCTCCCAATTTAAGAAAGGGTTTCCAATGTCAGTATAACCTCTTATGGCACCACAGCTTCACGAGTAGAGTTTGATCTTCAATGACCATCTTACATCTATAAATTACTGGGCAGTCCCACAGGATAACCATACCATCAGTTAAAGCCATAGGTGAAATCACTGATTCATTTCTTTCTTTCTTTCTTTCTTTCTTTCTTTCTTTCTTTCTTTCTTTCTTTCTTTCTTTCTTTCTTTCTTTTTTCTCTTTCTTTCTTTCTATCTTTCTTTCTTTTTTCTCTTTCTTTCTTTCTTCCTTTTCTCTTTCTCTCTTTCTCTCTTTCTTTCTTCCTTCCTTCCTTCCCTCCCTCCTTCCTTCCCTCCTTCCTTCCTTTCTTCCTTGCAAAATATTAAAGGTGCATTTTCATTTTTATCAAGAGATGGATGATTTGCAAATTAACGTTATTATATTTACCTCTGATTCCATTAGTTATTGTGTTGACAGGTGATGTAGGGAGAGGCTTTACCAAGTCTTTGCCAAAATGTTGAAAACAGACAAAAGAAACCGAGTGCTCCTACCAAATCTCCCAGCCCTTTTCAGAGAAGCTAAACTAAGTGCTTTGAAAAATTAGGTGGAAGATGGCATGATAAGACTTGTGGCTTGCCATTTCTGACTTTACTCACCTTGGGCTGTAAATCTTTCACCTGTCAATGAAGTCAGGTATGGAAAAAGGGAAAACACAGGCCGGTGAGCCTGCAATGTTACATTCAGCAGACAGCTTTCTTAGGATCAATACTGTATTTTCAGATGATATATTGTCAGGTGGAAAAATTCAGACTGGAGAAATAAATAAGAGAAATGCAAGGTTTGTTTGGAGGCTGCAGCTTCACAGAAAGCCCTTTGGTCTGGTAGAGGGAGATTCTTCAGAAGGAAGCTGGTTCTTAATCCTGTAATGAATAAACTCAAGTAGAAACTGGAGTTGATGAAGGATGGCCTCAAGATGAAAGGTATCAGATTACAGGGAGGTTCTGAAAAAGAATCCTATCATTTTGGGTGGGCGATGATAAATTCACCAAAGACTTGGTGCAAAATGATACATTTTTCTTTCCCCGGAACCCATCTTTAAAGTTGGGGCTAACAAGTTGAAAAAAATTAAAAGCTTTCAAAGGAGCACATCCTCAATAATTCCCACCAAGAATATCAATGAAATAGGGAAGTGGAGTCCAAAAATTCAGGCAAAAAGGAACATCTACATCTATTCAAAATATCTGGAACAACAATAGTGGAACCAGCTTGAAAGGAGAAGTTCAGTCCTGGGAGGAGAAACAGCCACCAAAGTTCTGCTCGAGTTTGTCAGAGTTTGTTGCAGAAATCAAATCCAGAAAGCACACAAAGATAACTGATTCAGCAGGTTTCTTTATATACATAATAACACATGAATAAATGTACAATACCAACAGCAGATTCTTCTAACATGGTAGAGAGGACAGATTGTTTTCCAGTTTCAATTCAGAGAGCAGACAAGATTAGTTCTTTTGCACAGACTCAGAGCTACATAGGTAAGCCACACCCAGGCTCCAAGCCATCTGGCATGGCTCTCAGTCACCAAATAGTTCCCATTGGCTGACCTTGTTACCATGTCCAATTCCAGCCAGTCCCCAATGGCTGACCTGTTGCTATGTCCTATTCCAGTTCATGAATATTTTGACAGAGTTCAAAAAAGAAGAAGTATCAAAGATGATGGAATGAAAACATCGCCAGTTCAGCTGTACATGTAGGTCAGAAAGGACAAGAAGTAAATGGGATGCAAACACAGGAAAGAAAATGAAGTAGGTTGCAGTGCTGCCCAAAGAGTAGAAGGAAGGAACCAAGAACTTATTAGGAACTTTAATGATTGGTTGTGGTTGAACAGAAATGTATAAGTGCCCTGAGCGAATGATGAGTTGTGTCTGGCTCTTGATGATTCTACGGGCCAAGGTCTCTCCACATCTTCAATCTTGCATTGATTCCTTGAGTTTTTCTTCCCTCTGGTTGGTGTCAGCTTTGATGGTGTCCAGCCACCATGTTCTTGGTGGTCTGGTTTCCTTTCACCTCTAACTCTTCCAAACATAACTGCTTTCGTTGCATTTAAGTGCAGTGACAATAAAGATTATACTTATACTTTCCCCCAAATGACATGGCCAAACTAAGTGAGATCCTGTTTTCTGATTTTGCCTTCTGTTACATGCCTGGTGTTCAGTGGTGGGTTTCACATTTTGTTACCACTGGTTTGCCCCACGTGTGCCTGCCCCCTTCTATGCATGTGCCCAACTTCACATGCACTTTGCTCATGGGTGCACCTTCCGTGCATGTGCCCGACCTCAAAAACAAATAGAATGTCATAGAGCTGGGGTGGGAGGGAGAGCCCACCAGTGATTTCTGCTACTGTTTTGGGTGAACCAGTCCAAACTGCCTGAATACAACCTCTGCTGGTGTTATGCACTCCAATACATGTTGCTCATCTTTGCTGTCCAAGAAATATGCAGGAGACTTCTCCAGCACCACAGTTTAAATGTGGTGTTTCTTCCTGTGTTGCTTGAAATACATAGATTCCAACAAATGAACCCAATTTAAACCAGGATGGAGTGTTATTCCTTTCTTACTTGCTCTCTGCTCTTTGGCGCAATGGGAAAGAGCCATTGAAAGGACTAATTGCTCATTCAGACAGATGTCTGCACACTTAGATAACAAAGTAATCTGACTGTGCCAAAGGACAAATGTCAATATCTTTCCTTTCTAGACTGAGTCTCATTTGCTATGGAGTACAGACAAGATCTATTACATACCAGCTCATATGTGTTGGAATCAAAATTACTTGGGAGAGGTCACTCTTGTTAGAATTTGCAGCAATCCAACCAGCATACAAGTAAATAACTCAACAGGGTACATTTACAAAATAAACTTCTTTATATACAATACCACAAAGCACAAGCCAGAACCAGAACTCAGAATGCAGAAGTACAGAATCAATATTCACAGAAGCAATATAATACAATATTCCTTGCAATATTGCAAGGAAAAGCAAGTCTCATATACAAATCATTCAAGCTAAGCCATGCCCAGGCTTCAAGCCATTTGAATCACCAAACAGTCCCCATTGGCTAACCTGTTACCATGTCTATTCCAATTCATGAATTCTCATACACTGGCAACTCCTAACCACAGAGGTTTGGCACTCATCTCCCCATCCTACTGAAGCCATCAATACATCAGTGTTAGAAGCACTGATATCAGCACTACAAGAACATCTAGGAGTTCATGAACAGCCAGTGGTAGGCTGGTTTACTAATTGCTAGGTTTACTAGTAATTAGCCCAATTAATAGCTTCATGTTCACTGAAAATCTCTTCCAAACAGTGATTCACCAGCCTAACTTTTGGATTCCCCCCCCCCCCCAGCATATAAAATGTTTCATATTAGTTTTGTGTATAGCAATACTACTTAGACTAATACGCCACTTCATAGTGCTTTACAGCACTCACTAAGCAGGTTACAGAGTCAGCATATTGCCTCCAACAATCTGAATTCTCATTTTACCAACCTTGGAAAGATAGAAGGCTGAGTCAACCTTAAGCCGGTCAGCATCGAACTGCTGGCAGTGGGCAGAGCCAGCCTGCATTCTAACCGCTGCGCTACGCAGTATGTTTCTTTCTTGAAGCTTTTGGTGACCTGTTGGAGCTTTGCATATTGTTTATGCATGTTTTGGTATGCTGCACGCAGTTTTGTTTTTCTTTTGCTTTGCATATATTTCAAACAATGCCGGTTGCTTGTTGCTAATTAGAACAATGCTAGTTTGTGCATTGTTCCAAATTGAAGCAGAGGGGAGCTAAGGGGTGAGCAAATATTCCAATAGTAATTCCGTACTGAAATGTTAGATGGACTCTTATAATGAAAGCATTACAGAGAAGCTTCTTCTGGAAGCTTGTTATTTAAAGAACAAGCTGCACATTGTTTACGATTGTACATGGAAGCTGTGCCTCTCTGAAGTGGATTGACTTTCTGTTGAGTGGTTGTTGTGGTTCTGGAAACATCATTTTCCCAATCAGCAATATCTTTTTCTTCATTGCTGCCACATACCAAAATGCTACAACGTGAGGCTTAGGTAGGAGAAGGGGATTCATCTGGTTAAAAAGTATCACCATGTTCAATTGCTCACGGTGTCTGCATTAACACCCAGGTGTAGGCTTCAAAAATGCAGCAATGGGTTCTCTGCCTGGTTGCTAGGTGGGCGTGGTCATGGTGGGTGTGGCCTAGTTGGCCTCCTGCTGTGAAGTTTCCAAAAAATGCACTAATTAAATTACGAGCCTCGAGACAAAGTTCAGAAGAAATCCAGTCATTTATTAGGAGCAACATTTTGGCATTTTCTGCTGCGGAGCCAAGTCTGATTTCTGTTTAATGGTGTCTGAACTTTACTCCTGTGTCTCCTCTCCCCTTAGTCTGTTTCATAAATCACATCCACCAACAAGGTGCTGCAGCAGGCTGTAAACCTTCGCACCTCACACGCCTGCTGTAGAAATCTGAGATCCGATCCTGGTCGAAGGTATGCATGGAATTCTACCTCCTTTCAATGTCAACTTGATAATAGGCATGGAAACACTTTACAAGTTGACACCTGCACCATGTTTTTTTTTTGGGGGGGGACTTTTCACTTTCCCCAGGCTCTGGAAACTTTCCTTGAGCCTCTAGGAGGGCAAAAACATCCTCCCCCAGGCTCCCGAGGCCCTCTGGAGACTGGAAATGGCCCACATCTGGCCTTCCAGAACTTCTGGGAGGCCTGTTTCCCCCCCTCCCAGAGCCTCTGCACAGGCCCTGCACTTAACTCACATCCAAAACAGACCACATGGAGACTCCTGGGAGGGGAAGGGAGGACGGAGCCAATCAGGGGTAGGATTTGGAGGATCTCTGAACCAACCATAACCTTAGCTAAGGGTTCTCTTGAACCCGGGCAAACCCATCACAGTCTACCCCTGTTAACATCCATTACATTTGTTGGGATAATGATAATAGCCCATAGGCAGGGAATCCAGTTCCCAAGCAACTGAAACATAGAGCAAGGACTTTGTTAGTTCTGTCAGATGCACTGACGGAATCTTCTCAGCAGTGTCTCATATTAGCTGAAGTTTCCCAGGCAGCAGGAAAACTAATAAAAAGTGTGATAATATAAATTGGCTGGACTGGGAGTGAACAAAGATGCCTCACATCAATGACAGCTTATTTTACAGATGTTGCTCAGCTGGTAGAAAACAGATTTACACGCGGCAGCTCCTTGCAGCACAAATATTAGCATGGAATCATGCCATATTAGCATCTTTGGCTTCTATTCCAATATTAATTGATTGCTTTCGATAACGGTTCTTTTTTTTTTTTCCCTGGCAAGAAAGTGGCTTCTGGACTGGAAGAGATTTCTTTATATGTGCATATGAATCAGCAAATCAGAAAAAAGTCCCTTCCGTGCAGTAGAGGCAAATGTGGTATTCAACCAGTTCGGATCAGTTTGCATGAACCGGTAGTGGAAATCGTAGGTGGGCTGCCCATCCACCCTGGCTCTGTGCCATCCTATTTAGGCACGTTTTTAAGAGTGCACATGCACGAGAGGGGCGTGTAAAGAAAGCGGGCACGAGTGCGGAGTGAACTGGTGATAACAAAATGTGAAACCCACTGCTGAATAGAGGGTCATAGGGTAACTATTTACCATATTTTTGGAGTATAAGACACACCTTTTTCCCCTCAAAAAACTGGCTGAAAATCTGGATGTGCCATATACACTGAATACAACATTTTTTGCCTCCTGAAACCTCACCCCTTCCCCAAAATGGCCATGCAGAGCTCAAAATTTTGCTCAATCTTGCCCACCCAGCCCCCAGGAGTACTCTATAAACCTCCTAAAGGCTATGCATGGCCATTTTGACCCCCCAAAAAAAAGGGTCAATTTTCACAAAAAAATGGGCTGTGTTTTGCTCACCCCCCCCCCCCCGGAGCACTCTGCAAGCCCCCTAAAGGCTATTCATGCCCTTTTTTGGGGGGAAAATGGGTCTGTTTTTGTGAAAAACAGGCTGTTTTGGGAGGTTTGCAGAGTGCAAAAACTTTTTTTTTTAAATTGCCTCTTCAAAACCTTGGTGCGTCTTACAGTCCAAAAAATATGGTACCTTGCTTTTCAACCTTCCTTTCAACCATTATTTTCTAAGACAGAGCAGGTTGATAGAAAATTACTAGCCCAACAACTTTGATGGATGGACTTTGGATCTAGATAACCTAAGTCCAAATTCAACCAGTTCTCCATATGAAGGCCAAGAGGGCAGCCAATAAATGCAGTGAGGGTTCTAATTCTTTGCTGACATCTAGTGGCCATCTGAATCATTGCAGCTCCAAACTTTCTGCTTTCACTGACCAGATTCTTACCAGCTGTCTGTCAAGTACATTATAGACCATGTTTTAATGCCAATGTGGCATTAAATGTGTTCTGGTAGATAATAGCCATTTATAAAAGCTGTGCATCTATCCATGCTGTTAAAAAAAATAAAAATGTCAGACCATCCAAGTGACATATAGAGTTAGAGCTACTGCCCTTTGCCCTTCTGTGCCCTGCATATCCAGCTCCTCATTAGCTGCATTATTAACTCATGGATTAGAGATTGCTACCTAGTCCATTCATCTTAGAAATCTTCCTTACTTGGTATGGGCTTTCTACGCATATATTATAGAAAACATTTTATATTTTAAGTGTTATGCTTCTAGTCTACACTATCTTTGGGTGGGATGCAGGGATAAAAGGCATTTTTGGTGCAGTCAGGCAGGTGATCAACATAATTGCAAGTCCAGTGGGAGTAGGCTGATCGTCTCTTTGTTTCTTGCTGTACATTCTTCCCTTCCTATGGCACCTGACCCCTTTGGCCCTCACTCCAATTAAAATGAAGCTTAGCTCTGTAAAAAGTTTTTTTTTCCCTAGTAATTTGGGGGTAACATAGTGCCTGGCTCCACTTATTGAACTGTGGCCATGTTAACTGTGGCTTGTTGGCTTAATCACAATTGGCTGGGTTTGCACCAGGGGTGGGTTCCGGCAGGGACGACTGCCAGCTCCCTCGTGGGTGCTTCATGCGCGCATATGCGCAGTACAATTAAAATTGTTCTGCACATGCGCAGAACTGAAAAACAAGATGGCAGAGCCCATGGTGCCACCTGGAGAACCAGTTCAGGGGGCATGGCAGGCCTGGGTCACTGCCAGTTCTAGCGACCCAGGCCGCCAAACCATTACCAGTTTAGCCGAACTTGTCCGAACCACAACTGGTTTCTACCATGTTATGCCTTGAAGGTAAAGGTAAAGGAATCCCTGTGGATTTTCCTCTGCTAGTCATTGTTGACCATAGGGGGCAGTCTTTATCTCCATTTCAAGGGCCATTATAGAATGGAATAACTTTATTGTCACGTTGATTGTACATTGATCAGCATACATTAAAGTGAAATTTCTTTGCATACAGCTCTCAAACGGTCACAACCTCCAATATACACTACACAATAAAACAGAAAAAGAATAAATACAGATAAATACAGAGTTAGGCATATGCCCACATATATGTCACAGTTTGGATCTATACCTTTTACATTGTGAGAGAATCTTGTGAGTTTACCAGATGGATGGTATAGGGAATGAAGCCATTACAGAATCTAGAAATCCCGCTAGAAACACTTTGAAACCTCCTCCCAGAGGGGAGCAACAGAAACAGACCGTAAAGTGGGTATGTGGGGTCTCTAACAATGCTTTGAACTCTGAGCACATAACACTTGCAAGCAGCATCCTGAATATCAGGAAGTGAGCTTCCTACGATATTCTCAGCTGCCCTTACCACTCTCTGTATGGACTTTCTATCTGAGGGGCTGCAGCAATGGTGAAATTCAATTTTTTTTTACTACCGGTTCTATGGACATGGCTCGGTGGGCATGGCATAGCTTGGTGGGTGTGACAGGGAAAGGATACTGCAAAATCTCCATACCCACCCCACTCTGGGGCCAGCCAGAGGTGGTATTTGCCAGTTCCCGAATGACTCAAAATTTCTGCTACCAGTTCTCCAGAACCTGTCAGAACCTGCTGGATTTCACCCCTGCACTGCAGCCACCAAACCAGACAGTTTGTTAAAACACCCGTAATGGTGCCTCTGTAAAAAGTGGCCAGGACAGAAGGAGAAAGATGTGATCTCCTCATCCAATGCAAGAAATGCAGGTGTTGGTTTGTAGGCTTCACTAAGGATTTCGTGTGGATAGACCAATCAAGCTTCAGTGCTTGAAAGTGGTGCAGCAGCTGTCCACCAATTCAAGAAGAGGTAGATGGATGCACTATCACCAGTTGCAGAACAGTGGAAGATAAGATGGATGCTTCCTCCATGATTGCATTCCTTGTCTGTTTCAGAAGGGAATAGAATAGATTAAAAATTACAGTAGGTAGCAACACTTAGTAAATCTTTGTCTAGCCATAAAAGCTAAGTATCAGTGATTCAGTCCAAGACCACCCATGTTGATTAGTCTAAGAAGATGGCGAAGACAGTGATGTTTCTCAAACGTTCTGAAGAAATGGGCATAGCTTAAGTGACGAAGGGGTGAATTGCATTTGAGTTGTAGTTTTAAGGTACGAGGAGTGGACCACTGCATTTGATATCTGTTTGATCTTTTATTCATCGGAGCGATCCACTTGTTCACTTTCTTCAGTACTCAACTGGAGCATTTGGTTTCAAGATCCCAAGTATTTGAAGAAGCAATTCAGGTATCTGCAGGTGGCCTTGATCTAGCGATGAAACTAAGCTCATGATGGAAAACTGACCAGACACTCTTTGCAAGGTAAAATTATAGGCATTAGAAGAGGTTGAGTGGAAGCAAATAATGGGCTTCCCCAAAGGTCATTTCTAGAGAATCCCTGAAAACTTTCAAATCTCCTCCCTCCCTCCCTTCCTTCTTTCCTACATCCCTTTGTTCCTCCCTCCCTCCTTCCCTCCCTCTCTTCCTTCCTTCCTTCTTTCCTCCGTCCCTCTGTTCCTCCATCCCTCCCTCCCTCCCTTCCCCACACAGAGGATGTTTTGTCAAGAAACACTATAAATATGGTTGAATTCTCTCAGTACAATAAGCAGATACATACGTACAACTACCCTTGCTGGACACATCTAGTAGTATAGAGGGGAAATCTTGCTTTATTGCTATCATCCATGGTTATCAAACATTCCCAGTAATGCTAATCTTTAAACAACCCCAGGAATCAACTGATTACTTCTTGGACAAAGAAATGCATTGCCTCCAGTTAGAGAAGAGAAGCCAAGAAAACACCAATTCCCTCCAAGTGCAGTCTTAGACAATAGTAGATAATTTTGTACTATCGCGCCAGGATCTCATTTTTTTTCCCAGAGTGTCTTCGATTAACTTTAATTGTTTAAATTTCAAGAAACATTTGAAACTCCATAAGGAGCCATTGCACTAAAGAGTGTAAGATAAGCTTTTCCAATTTATGATTCAGGAAGTCAATTGCAGACTATGAAAGAACGGTAGATTATTAGGACACACTCTTTATTTCTGTTACAGTTGTTACGTCATTTATTATTTTTAATAAGAATTGATTTTTACATCCATTGTATTTTCATTTGTGTGCAACACACAGTACCTGTTTGAACTATACATCTATTTGAGCATGCAAAGCCCTTCTTTTGCCCAGTTTAATTTCTAAGCCACTGTAATGAACTTATTTAATATTTCAGTTCTTAATTTCTATAGCATGACTATATGATCCTCCTTTAAAATGAAGTCCTTATAAAAATATAATTAGGTTCCAGTAAAGTCTTATATCATCTGGCAGAGTATCTTTTCCTTGCTTTCAAAAGATGTACAGTGATATATTCTGAATACTCAAAGTGTCTCCATTTTGAATTAAAATTGACCATGTATTAAAAATGATTTGGCTGGAGAATTTGCCATTACTAATAGTCTGTGCATAACTTGCAGCTGGTATTTGTACAAGATTAACAACAATCTTTGAATTCTAATGGGTACAATATTTATTGGCTTTCTAAAAATGTCATCTTCTGGATGATATGTTACTACCTTCTCTATCGTTTCATAAATAAACTGATTAAATCTTGTACAACTGAAACTAATCCTGTGGCTAACATCTCCATATCATACCATATGAGAATAATTCAGCTATATACCATCGTTCTCATTTTTAGAAGGATAGGTTGCTGATAAATTAACTTGAAGCCTCTAACACTAGCATCAGCCTAAAGTGTAAATGATTGGTTTCGCAATATCTTTATTCAGCACTTGTTTGTTTGTTTAATATTTGCCTTTATTTTTCTCATTATCATAATACATCATCAAGATAACACCCATTTGTTCAATATGCTTAAAGATAAAATATAATAGAATAACAGTTGGAAGGGACTTTGGAGGTCTTCTAGTCCTACCCCCTGCTTAGGCAGGAAACCCTACAACACTTCAGACAAATGGTTATCCAACATTGTCTTAAAAACTTCCAGTATTGGAGGCAAGTTGTTCCACTGATTAATTGTTCTAACGCTCAGGAAATTTTCCTCAGTTCTAAGTTGCTTCGCTCCTTGATTAGTTTCCACCCATTGCTTCTTGTTCTACCCTCAGTTGCCTTGGAGAATAGTTTGACTCCCTCTTCTTTGTGGCAACCCCTGAGATATTGGAACACTGCTATCATGTCTCCCCAGTCCTTCTTTTCATTAAACTAGACATACCCAGTTCCTGCAACCATTCTTCATATGTTTTAGCCTCCAGTCCCCTAAACATCTTTATTGCTCTTTTCTGCACTATTTCTAGAGTCTCCATATCTTTTCTACATCATTTAGAAGTGTTAGATCATTCTCTAACAAACTCTATGAGTAGATGAGTTATTATCAAATGGCAATAATTTAAAGCAGTTTGCAAAGCATTTCAGTAACTTCATCCATAGGAAGTACAAGGAAATATTTTGAGCAGTAAAGCACATGGTGACTGTACTCTTCATTTGCTCTATGTGTTGCTTTCTATAATTATAAAATGTCTAACAGGAGAGATGTGGAGATGTGAACTAAGCTTCTGTGAATCAAATCACTTCCATTTTTATTAAGTTGAAAAGACCCTATAAACAATATTTAATGGATAATCATGCAAGTAACTAAATTCATTATTTCTTAGAAAGTTGTTTCTAAATATTTCTTCTTCTTACTTGATTTCTTGGGCTGATGCTTACTTTTCACTGATGCTTACTTTGCATCAAATACATGCTGAAATGTATAAGTGAAAGTACCGGGAGAAATCCAGATACAAGTTTCATGATCCCCGTTGCAGAAATCTCCATAATTATACTGATTATAGAGATTGCATAGTCATACTAATTCTCTACTAAAACTGATGCAATTAAAAGATAGTGGCACTTCTAAATTAAAACTTCAAATTTGCATTTGAAAGATAATGATAAGATAAATCAATAGAACTTTGTGAACTGAAAATATGGCATTTTGGGAAATAAGGAAGGAAGGAAGGAAGGAAGGAAGAAAGGAAGGAAGGAAGGAAGGAAGGAAGGAAGGAAGGAAGGAAGGAAGATTTAAAGGCAGCAGAATCCAAATAAGCAAACTCTTATATCTGCTGTAAAATTCAGATGATAAAGTTTTTAACATCCTTCCTCACAAGCTACATGCAATGCATGCATGTCATATCTGTAGGACATCAGTTTGCTGCATCAGTTATTCCTATTGACATTCACTGAATGTCTGCAAGGGAAGCTACTGAACATACATAGCTTTCCCATCACAATTCTCTAGAATCTGTGACATGCAGGTGTGATATTGGGGAACATAAATAATTCTTTTTAAGAAGGCATTTGGGTTCCTTTTTCCAAAAACTAAACTTAGATGGATGAGCTAACTTCTGCAAGGTCAACATCCAAAGCATATCTGATGACCTTAAGGTGAAAAAGAGGGAGGATTCACTCTATCAATTTTGTTCTCATGGACTGTCATTAATTCCAAGGCCTCAGAACAGAACAGAATAGCAGAATTCAAATGGACCTTTACAAATATATATTTGTAAAGGATGGGTACTATGGGGTGGAATGGACCAAAACTGAATATTTACAGTAAGCTTCCATATGGAGTAGGAAACATTCATGAACCATTCATGCAGTTGGATCTGACTTAGCTGACAGTAGAATAGAATTCTTTATTGGCCAAGTGTGATTAGACACACAAGGAATTTGTCTTTGGTGCATATGCTCTCAGTGTACATAAAAATACAAGATACATTCATCAAGAATCATACGGTACAACACTTAATGATAGTCATAAGGTACAAATAAGCACTCAGGACAAAATCAATATCAATATAAATCGTAAGGATACAAGCAATACAATTACAGTCCTGCAGTCATAAGTGGGAGGAGATGGGTGACAGGAACAATGAGAAGGCTAATAGTAATAGTAATGCAGCCTTAGTGAATGGTTTGGCAGTGTTGAAGGAATTATTTGTTTAGCAGAGTGATGGTGTTTGGGGACAAAAACCTGTTCTTGTGTCTAGTTGTCTTGGTGTGCAGTGCTCTATAGCATCATTTTGAGAGTAGGAGTTGAAACAATTTATGCCCAGGATGTGAGGGGTCTGTAGTTATTTTCACAGCCCTCTTTTTGACTCGTTCAGTGTACAGGTCCTCAATCAAAGGGAGGTTGGCATTAATTGTTTTTTTCTGCAGTTCTGGTTATCTGTTGAAGTCTGTGTCTGTCTTGTTGGGTTGCAGAACCAAACCAGACAGTTATAGAGGAGCAGATGACAGACTCAATAATTCCTCTGTAGAACAGAATCAGCAGCCTCTTGGGCAGTTTGAGCTTCCTGAATTGGTCCAGAATGTTTTGCTGCTATTGTTTCAAGGGGCAAAAGTTTCACAAAACGCTTTGTAAAACAAAACCTCCCTTGCATTATGGCCTATTAAAACCACCTGGAATCGCACAAAGACAGGTTCACACAAAGACATTCCCTCCCCTGCTCCCCAGCTTTCTCTAATTTCCATTTCTTCTTCTTCAGCTACCCTTGCTGTGCGATGGCTGAAATGCTGTGGCTGTTTCTTCTTTTCATGGCAAGGACTCCGGGGTCAGGCGCCAAGCTAAATGTTTATTTTTCTAACTGTTTTATAGTGGAGTTTGGTGAAAAGACTTGGCATGGTGCACCGTGGTTTAATTTTAAGCCTGACAGCAGCGTTGGCCTCCGCGTGTGAGTGTGTGTAATTTAGTTGCTGCGCTACTGAAGTCTATGGAAGATTAATGAATGGTAAGTTTCTGTGGCACATTTGAAGAGATGCAGGATAACGCAAAACCAGCTACCATCTGTTCATGCTGTCTCTTACAGCTCTTTTAAAGAATACCATTATCAGCAGGAGATAAAGGCGCACAATGGCTTTAAATATTCATATTTTACAGTTGGCCAGGAGGATGTCTTCTCATACCGAACAGGTCCATGCACGCCGTTTTGCATTGAGAGAGTGCTTTCTGTGTCAGCACTTCACACCCTGAAGCACACTTGAGGGGTGCTGCTGGAATAATAATCACCATGTCCTTAGACTACAGAACCCAAAGGGCGAGGATTTTGCTAGAAGAAGGAAGATCCTACTAGAGTTTGGGCTACCTGATTCTTGTTGGTGATCTGCAGGAGTAGTTGTGCAGAAATTCTTCCTCTTGTTGGGGACAGACTGACTTAACTCTTCTCAGGATTGCTGTTGTTAATTGCAAAATAATGTCCAACCCACCATGATGCCATGGACAACGTTCCTCCAGGCTTTCCTGTCCTCTGCCATCCTCTGGAATGCATTTAAGCTCATTCTGACTGCTTCAGTGACTCCCTCCGGTCACCTCATTCTCTGTCATCCCATTCTTCTATTGCCCTCAATCGTTCCCAGCATTAGGCTCTTCTCCAGTGAGTCTTTCCCTCTCATTAAGTGGCCAAAGTATTTGAGTTTCATCTTCAGGATTTAAAGATTAATCTACTCTCAAATATTAACTTTACTGGCCAAGAAAGGACTTTTCCTTCAGACTTTTTGTCATCTTGGTTGACCAATTCCCTCATGTCGAGTCCCCATGAGTTGAAGTTTATTGTCCACCTGCACGTAGGGGGGGAAAGTGTTTTATGGAAATCACCCTGATGCTTCTCAAATCAAATGTTATCTTGTTGTTTTCACCTATTCCAAAGGACGCTTGAGGACTAGACATCCTTATTATCCCCCTGGAAGTGATCAATTCCAGCTAATTAAGAACTTTATTGCAAAGCCTGGAGTCATAGAAAGCTATCTTCTATGGGTGCTTTTCAACTTTGCATATCAAGAAGCTAGGAGAAGTGAACCAGCCTGTTTGCTAAGTGATGGGAGAATTTATTTCCCAGAACAATTTTACTGATAACCTAAGGCTGAGTGGTATTTTGCTGAATGTTAGTGACATAAAGCCTTAAGTTTTTATCTTCATTCACACAACCTAAATGTAACCTTGAGAGGAAAGCCTGCTTATTTCATTTCCCTCACTACAAGTTAATGGCAGGAATATCAGACCTTGAGAAAGGGGTCAATTATACCCTGCATAAAGTTTGTTTTAGTTGCTACCGTTCATCTTCCTAGTTGGCTATCACTGTTCCGTATAGATTGCCAGGATCAAAGACCTTCTCTACTTAAGTGGAAAATCATCATTACTCTCTTATTCAAAATGCAGACCAGTCATTTTTGGAAATCCTCCCCTCAACCAGTTTTAAATTCGCTGAGCATTCCATATACCATCTCCTCCTCCTCCTCCTCCTCCTCCTCCTCCTCCTCCTCCTCCTCCTCCTCCTCCTCCTCCTCCTCCTCCTCCTCCTCCTCCTCCTGTTCCTCCCCTCCTCCTCCTCCTCTTCTCCTCCTCCTCTTCCTCTTCCACCTTCTTCACCTTCTCCTTCTCCTCTTCCTTTTTCTCCCCCTCCTCCTCTTTCTCCTTCTCTTCCTCCTCCTTCTTTCCCTCCCTCTCCCAATCCTCCTGCCCCTCCCCTGCCCCCTCCCCTGCCCCTCCCATTGGAAAAGTTTTTCAGCTACATCTGGGGGCAGAAACTACAAAGCTACTGTTCATGTCAGGCCACAGATAGCTCAAATATTAAGAAAAAGGAGCAAGTCCCTTTGCAGTTGAAAAAAAAATAACTTCATTCCATTGCTAAGTTTGCTTTGGACTGAAATGGATCTTCTTCGGGGATACCCCACCAGGAATTCACAGTCTTTCCAATGATATGCTTGAATTTGTACTGCTGAAGAAGTATTTCATTATCCTAAAATATGGTAGGCCACAGAAATAGTTTATGAAGGAAAGTGGATTTTCCCTCTTTGATTTGTTTGTTTTTCTCATGTTGCCATTTTCTTTTGTTTGGACTTATAGCAGAAAAATAAACCAATTACACAGTGGATAAACCCACCCTTTGAACAGATTTAGCTGGGTTTTTAATTGCATGGCAATTTTATAAGAAAAGCACTTATTATGAATTATGAAATGTTAAGCATTTCTTAAAGGATTTATAGAAATGTGTGCATGCAATCTTCAAAATGGGAAGGAAGGAAGGAAGGAAGGAAGGAAGGAAGGAAGGAAGGACAATATTTCTGATGCAACACTTATTTCCAAAGAATGCAAAAACTGAAGCATACTTAACTCCTGCATAAAATCGGGTTTTTTGTTCATGTCCACAAGGACACTGAATTAACTTGAAATGTTACATTTTAAGAAAATGAACATATTTGTGAAAAGCATCTGAGAGCATCTGAGAATCCCAGAGATGGATTCTTGGAGACATGAGAAATATTTTTTTTTTTCTATTTCCCTTTTATCCCTCCAGTGTTTTCATCTAATTGCATGCACAGAAGAACTTTGGAAAATAATAACAACACTCTCACACACCTGCAGTGTGAAGAGAACTCAACAAGGACAATTTGGTCACTTTTAATCTCATCGAGTTCCATATTTTTCTTTTAATTTTAAGATAATGTCATCCGATTTCCATTCAGTTTCCTTTTTTTCCATAGCTGGAAATAAATTGTATAAAGAGACATCTAAAAAGAGACTAGTGACTCTGTCCATCAGTCTGTCAGCAAGATAAAAATGATGAGTCAAATTTACTTCCTTCCTTCCATCCCTCCATCCCTTCTGCCTACCTGCCTGCCTCCCTCCTCCCTTCCTTCTTCCCTCCCTCCCTCCCTCCTCCCTCCCTCCCTTCTTCCTTTCCTCCCTTCCTCCTCCCTCCCTTTTTTTTTGTTCCTGCTTCTAATTTTTGAAGATCTGCTCTGTTGGGGGGAAGAAACCAGCAAAAGAGAGGTGCTTCCTAAATAATAAGAACACACTGGTTCAGAAAATTCAGAAATGGTTGGAAGAAATTACGGAGCAAAAGTTAGAACTGAAACCGGAATCGTTCTTATTAGGTATATTGGACCCGAAAACGGACAAAAAAATCTCAATAATTATAAAGGTACTCATATGTGCAGAGATGGACAAAATGACCATGGAGTTAAAAGAAAGATAAAAATCAGATTATTATAAAATATGGAATAGAATGTATAAGTGGCTAGAAAATAGAAACCAAAACAGGAAATAGAAGTCTTTTTTTTTTTTTGCTTTTTCTAAACTAGCTTTGTTTAACAATTAAGCAAAGTTACTAATTACTATCCAACTTAAAGTACTGACCATAATGGAAATATAATGGGGATATGAACAAATTATTATTGTTACAACTGTGAGTACAGCAGTTATTACACTATTGCAGATGTCAAAACCGATAGGAAGGCAATGTAGAATAGGGAACTATAAAACCTAAATATGTAAGCCGATACAGAAGGCTGTAAAACTATTTTATATTGTTATATGTGTCTTGTTTCTTCTGTATTTGTTGTTGTTTGTTTTCTGTTTTTAAAGGTTAAAATGTTTAATAAAAACTATTTTTTTAAAAAGACACACTGATTCCAGTATTTGGTCCTTCTCAAAGAGGGATTAACAAGATAGAATGGTAGAATGTTCAACAGTCTCTGTTCTTTCATATGCAGAAGAGAAATATCTACATCAGAGAGACTCTGCAGAGACTTTCCACATTTGGAAATGCCTACAATCCCTGAATTTTCATACATGTGATGTGGAAAACCTCTATGAATGGAAGTGTTTCTCCCTTGCATAAATGCACCTTCTATGGCCAAGGATGAGGAGGGGAGGGCTGAATGACATCCTGTTCTTCCTTGATAGGACAGTAGAATTATTCCTACCTCTGTTTCTTCTGTTTACTTCCACCTTTTTCTATTCTATTATCACAGTCAGCAAATGTAGGGCAGCTTCACTCCTTTGCGGGTAATTATTTGGCTTGGGAGAAAATTGCAATTCTTTGGGGTATATACAGTTCTGTAAATGAAAAATCAATTCCAGGGCTTCAGACTGCATAGAAAACACACACACACACACACACACACACACACACACACCACCACCACCACCACCACCACCACCACCACCACCACCAAATTTACACATCACAACTAAGTTACTTGAAATGCAAGATCCTTATTTTTTCTAATTCTTTCATCAGAGCGTATTATTATACTTAAGCAGAAAATTATATCAAAATTAGTGCAGTGTGTACAAAAATCTGTAATCATATATTATTCTTGATGAATGGTAAAATATTCGTATGCCATTAGCAATTCTATTGGTTTTTTCCCCCTCTTCCTTTGGGGATGATTAGAAGCAATTAAGGAGATTCCTCTCAAGTTGCAAAAATTAGACTTTTATTGTGTTTATCTTAAACTGTGTAATTGTCTTTGTAATTTAGAGGCTTGCATACAATGCGGATGGCTTCTTTTCAACAGCTTTCATATACTCACAAACTCAGATTAGTATGTTAAATCTCCACTTGGATATTTTCATCTATTATGTATTTGCAACCATTATTTCTCCCTGATTTTGGAAGAAATGCCAAATGAGAAACCTTGGGGAATTCCCACACTTTACAAAAATCATGTTTCCAGAATTCTGGCATTGTCCTTCTAAGACACATTTAAAAAGTAAGTTATGATTATTAAATCACAGCTCCCCTGTTAAAATATGATAGGCTCAGATATGTCACACACAAGTCAATCTTCATGGCTTTTCAAAAAGGACATAGATATTTCTTTCATAACATAAGAATTGAGTAGAGTAGCATAGCATGGCATAGCATAGCATAGAATGCAACATAATGTAATGCAATGCAATGCAATGTAGGGTACAGTAAGGTAGGATAGGGTAGGATACAATATGATATAATACAATACAGTACAAGTCAATTCAATTCAATACAATAAAATGTAGGGTAGGGTAGGGTAAAATAGGGTAGGGTAGGGTAGGGTAGGGTAGAGTAGAATAATAGAATAGAATAGAATAGAATAGAACAGAACAGAACAGAACAGAACAATGGGCATACCATATTTGCAAGCAGAATTTGCTACCAAACCATTACAAACGGGTGATGCAGAAGGAGATTCACATGGGGAAACTATGGGGGGTGGGATTGGGTGTGTGTATGTGAGAACAAAATAGTTCTTAACACTTTCCTTCTTGACTATATGTTTATTCTCACCAGTTGCTCTGATCTTCCGTTTAATCAAGTGTTTTGTTCTGCAGCCATTCCAGAGCAGTTTTATTTTATGTGCGGTTTAAAATGCTGTTTTCTAAGGAAATATAAGTTTAGTCTCAGGGTTTGTTTGCTGCCTTGCAGCTTGTAAGAGACAACCAGGATTTAGGCGTTACTAAGGACTAATAGGAATATGATCTTTAAGTCCCATCTATTGTAATTAACAATGTTAATTATTGCCCATAACTGTAGTTCCTATCCTGATAGATGCACAAATTATTTATGACAGCCCTATGATACCACCCCTGCTTCTAAGTGTAAGTTAGCATGGACTTTCTCAAATTCAGAGAACTTTGGTTCCTTAGATAGATAGATGAGAGAGAGAGAGAGAGAGAGATTAGATAGATACACAGAGAGATAGACAGAGAGAGACATACATACATACATACACATACATACATACATACATACATACATACATACATACATACATACACACATTAGATAGATACACACAGAGACAGACAGACACACACACACAGAGAGAGAGAGAGAGAGACAGACAGACAGACAGACAGACAGACAGACAGACAGACAGAGACATACATACATACATACATACATGCATACATACATACATACAATAGATAAACAGATAGATAGATAGATAGATAGATAGATAGAGAGAGAGAGAGAGAGAGAGAGAGAGAGAGAGAGAGAGAGAGAGAGAGAGAGAGAGAGAGAGAGCTAACCTGGATCAAGGTTATGAAAACTGTTGATTAAGACTAACTAATTTCAAAGGTTCATCCTGGAAGTCTCTAATAAGATGCTGATATCATTTAAATATTTTTGGATCATACCTGAGTACAATTAGAGCTGAGAAGACCAAGGAAAGTAGATTTCATTGAAAACACTTAGATCAGAATTCCCATTATTTTGCAAAGAAGCAAGCAAGCAAACGAAACTGAACATTTGCTATGCAGTTTCCTCTGCCACCTCCCGAGGTGAGTTCATGTCTGCCCATGTGCAGGCGGCAAGATTAATAACGTTTGCAAATATTGTTTCCTGTATTTCACAATTTTCCCCTCGATTTGTTTGATAAATACTATTTTTTGATATTTGATCAGCTCTACCTCGCGTGGTTTAAATGAGACAAATTACTGTAATTAAGTTATTCCACTTCAATTTTCCCAGTTCTGGAATAACAATAATCTGATTAGAATGATTTCTAATGCAGTATTTAATCACACCATATCACTCTTCAGAAAGGAGCAGGTTTTCAAAAGCTAATGTAGTTAATAACAACATCTGCAATCTTCCAGAGAAAGAAAGTCAAAGCAGCTAAATCGGCATTTGATTTCTACTCAATTACTGTTTTGTTTTGTCTTTCTTATTGAACAATTAGATTGGGTTTTTCACCATCATTTTGTTCACAAGAAGAAAGGCATGGATTCAGATGACTAATTTTGGACAGTGTGCAAATAACCCAATTACAAGTGGGCTGGTTCAAACTTATAATGCCGATAAAGATCCACAAGTTGGTAGATTCCCCAACCCCCAGGCTGTGACCCATTACTGAGCTGTGGCCTATTTGAGAGTGGTCGGCCAGCTCACATGTGCACATGCGACTAGATTCGCATGCGGTGTGCTAGTGCCCACACGCATGTGCATGCAGCTCAACTTGCAGTCGAGTTGTGCATGCATGCACATGCATGCCAGCCCACTGCTCGCACAAGTCAAGCTGTGCATGCATGGAGCTGGGGCTCTGAGTTTCTGTCTCCCTTAACACTCTTTATTTCTCTTTTAGGGAAAATATAATATTCTGTCTTTTTAATATTTCCTAAAATATTTCATTCTTCTAGGAGAGGGGTTAGAAACACATATAGCAGCAGCTTCCTGAAAGAAAGCCAAGCTCCCGAATGTTCATAATTGAGTTTCCGCTATGAACCAACACTTGTGTAATGACGATAGTTAATTTGAATGAGTAAGTATCTTTTATTACATAGTTGATATTAGGAGGAAAAGCAGCGTGCTCGGAGAACTCCTTAGTGGCCGTTCTTAAAAATGGGAACTTCAGCGGCCAGACTTTTGCCAAGTAATAATCCTTCTCTACACAAGCAATTAGCATGGCTAGCATTGCATAGAAATATTGCTTCTGTGAATCTAATTTTACTTGTTATATGGGCAATTAGATGTTGTGGCATGTTTAATTTATGTAGCGGTCTCTTGAATGTAAGCTTTTCCATTGTTGCCCACCAGCATTTGAAATTGGACTCTGAGGTTATGGCAGTAGGTATGAAGCAATGAGAAATCATGCATAACTTTGCCATGCAAAAGAATACATTAGCTTGAGAGTCTTAATGAACGGCAGAAAATATTGTTATGTGCTCCTTCTAATGTGCTAGATGAATTGTTTCCATTAAGGCAAGTTGATGTCATTTTGATGGAAGATATCGTCCCTCTCCACCTCTGATAAGGTGCCACAGAGAGATAAAACTCCCCAGCATTATTCCTGCACTAAAAAGGCCTATAAACATGTTTCTTACTGGCTGTCTTTTCCAATGGACCAACCAGGTTATGATAGACCTTGCTCTCTTAGCTGCTGATTAAGATATTGGGTAATATTAAGTATCCTTGCACTTTTAATAGAATGTTTCGGATTTCCCTTGTTTTGAAAAACAAGGCTGTGCCAACGTTATACAAGCATCATCCACCATGATTATATACCAGAGTTTCTTTCACAACATCAGTTGACCATCTAGGGCATTTTAATATGTCTTTTTCTTACCCTTTAGGACCTTAAGAAGTTAATCAAAAGTTTTTTGTGGCTTGCTTCCATTATTTGACAAAGAGGGTGACTTCCTAGTTAAGAGTGTATGAATCCCCCAAGATCTGATTCAAATTTTTTGATTCGTTGCAATGAATCCAGTTGCTCTACACTGTTGCCAAGTGAATTTGATTCAATGTTTATTTGACGAAGAACAAAGATTGTTTGTTCTTTGTCAAATAAACACTCAAAACAAAGACTCAAGCCACACCTTGTAGGTGATTGCCCCCCTTCCATAGGAAACAAAAGAGGAACGAACGGGGAGTGGGCTTTTGCAGGAAACCATTCATTGATCGGTCTGGGAAGTCCTGTTTGTGAGAAACTCTCCAAGTTTTGCTTTGCTCTGTGTTTGGACACTAGTTATCTGGCAGCGCTCCTAACATGATAAGGTGTGTGTGGATAAACATTCCTTGGAAAGACTGTTTGATAAGCCTTGCTGACTGTGAATGAAAGGAATTCACAATTGTGTAAATCAAAAAGGTTCTGTTGGGACTAAGACTTTGCTTTTGCTTTCTAAGGAAGCCTGGGTCAGAACAAGGACTCGATTGTTGGATAAGAATGCCAAACCGTCTGAACATCTGACTGACTGTGCAACAGACCAATAATAATATTGCAACAGCTATGCTGAAAATTATAGAGATTATAGCTTGGAAATGACATCTCTGGAAAAGTAATTCCTAGGTTTAAGTACTACTTTGATTCTCCGCCACCTCCTCACCCCCCACAATTAAAACATCTTTCCCTTCCCCATGAGATTAGAAAACATGCTTCAATTAATCAGTGTCTTTTCCTAAAAAAAGATTTACTTTTGCAATTGATGTGGACTGGTTTTTTTAATCATCAGAAAGATTAGCTCCTTGTTCTGATATAATGCCTTCCTGGTGTATATTTGATCTATTTTTGTGTCCTCTCTTTATCTTTTTTTTCTCTCTCCTAATAAACTTGCCATTGCAAAAAAAAAAAAGAGAGAGAGAGAGAGAGAGAGAGAGGGAAGAAAATGCATTTCAGGCCTGTGGCATATTCCATTGTTATGTTCAAAAGTTTCATAAAATTAAGGAATTCCATAGGCAGTTGGCGGTAATAATAGTCTAGGGGAACATTATAATATTTTATGATTACAACTTGCTGGACATTTATTTGAAGAAACCAGAAAAGTCCCAGCTCTCTCTTATGTTTGAGGCTTTCATGTTCTCCCTGCTGTGATTTTAATACAAACTATCGCAGTGGTTTGTCTTCTGTACTGTAAACAAGAATTCTTTCTGATGGTGACTCTGTTACCTTTTGCAAAGGAAGAAAAAGATTCTCAAGAGGGACTGCTGGAAATAGCTAGGAAGAATATTTTGTATTTTTAACAGCTAAACAAACTGAAAAATGGGCCCATGTCATTAAATGAAAGTTTCAGTGTTGGTCTTCACGATATTAAAAAAAAAATATGAAGATGAGCAATTTGATAAGAAATGGGATTTGTTTTATCAGTGGCTGGAAAAAAGAACCTGGACATGAAAAATGTTTTATTTATGTTTTAATTGAAGGAGAAAAGTGAGAATACAATAATGTTGTTAAATAGACTAATAATGATACAATGTTTTAACTGAAGGAGAAAAGCAAAAATATAATAATCTTGTTAGACTAACAATAATACAATGAAACACTGACATATATATGAATAATTTAGAATTTTTTGCTATAAAATGAAGGATAAAGAGAATAAATGAACTAATGTACATTTAATAGAAGATTGGTAATATAATCTATAACTCTAAGTGCATACCATAAAGATATCCTGTTGAAAGCAGTGAAAGATATACAAACATAAACACTTGGTAAATTCTTTTATACCGTAAAAATATTTAAAATGAGACAATGATTGCATAAAGGTATGTTGTTGCTAAGCAGACAATCATGAATGTAAGAGAATTAAGCTTATTGAAAAGAAAGAAATATTAATTGTAATTGAACATATGCTGCACAATGAAAGTGAGGTTTTTGGCTATATTGGATGGAAAAACTGGGATTGTATATGTAATTGAAAATACGGATTCAAAAGCACTTGTAACCAAACGACATGCTGTATGTAATGGATGAGAATTTTTTAATGTTGTCTTTTATGTTAAAAAAAAAAACATGTGGATAAAAAAATATTATATTGAGTCTCTGGAAAGAGAGCAGAGCAACAAAATATTAATAGGGGTAGGGAGTCTAAAATGTATGAAGAACCATTGCAGGAACTGGATATGTCTAGTTCAGGTGCCAGCAACCCACAGCTCTGGAGCCACATGTGGCTCGTTCATCCCTGCTGCGGCTCCCTGTCACCAGTCGGCACCACAATTTTGAGAGGAGCTTCCAGTTGGTGGTGGTGGGGGGGGAGCAGGATGTGACAGGAAGAGACTCTATGGCAAGGGGCGGGTTTTCTGGTCAACTCCACAATTGATAGGGCTTTCGGTTAGGACAGGAAGAGGAAAAAGGACATCACACTAGGAGCAAACTCTATGGTGGGGAAACCGGATGTCCGGTCAGCTCCAGAATTGAATGGGGGGCTTCCGGTTAGGACCTTTAGTGGCTCTTTGAGTGTTTAAGGTTGCCGACCCATGGTCTAGTTTAATGGGGGGGGGAAGGATTAGCAATAGTTGAGGGGCTGCCACCAAGGTGAGGGAGTCAACCTATTCTCCAAAGCACCTGAAGCCAGGAGAAGAAGCAACGGATGGAAACTAATCAAGGAGAGAAGCAACCTGGAACTAAGGAGAAATTCCCTGACACAACAATCAAAAGGCTTGCCTCCAAAAGTTGTGAGTGCTCCAACACTGGAGGTTTTTAAAGAAGAGATTGGACAGCCATTTGTGTAAAATAGTTTAGAGTTTCCTGCTTGAGCAGGGAGTTGGACCAGAAGACCTCCAAGGTCCTTCCAACTCTGATATTCTGTTAACAAACAAACAAACTAACAAACATGTTATTTGTGTTTACTCCAACTATTGTCTAACTTATCTTTCTTCCCATTCTTTTCAAAAGGACATTGAGTCATCCACTACCTTTAAATTATGTTAAATTAGATCAATCCTTTAGTAGTATCAGGAGGATGGGGTCAATTAAAATTACGCCTAAAAGGTTTTCATCTAAATTCATTTCCCAAAATATCAACAATTTGTGATAGCAGCAAAACTGAAATCGGAAGAGTTGTTGAAATGTGTCATTGAAACATGGGGTGCTTCTCCCAATAGCCCAATTTTGTGGATGAAAGTCAGTATGTGACTAAGTTTGGAAGAGTGGGGAAAGCCTACAAAATATACAGAAATGCACTAACTTGGGGTATCAAACTGGCGGTCCGTGCGCTGGATGTGTCATGCACAGGCCACACCCAACCCAGCTCTGCGAAGGGGAAAAAGCACAGCAATATGTCATGTGACAGCAACGTGATGTGGCGAGTTTGACACTGGTGCGCTAACTCCTGTTCAGTCTTCAGTCTTGGCCTCAGATACGAGAGATCTGACTAATGCTTTTGATAGCTTAAGAGTTTAAACAAAATGTCCGACCATTTTTTTGTCATCAAAATTATTTGTGATCCCTGCTTATGATAGTAAATAATCCTTACTCTGACAGGAAGGGAATTGTAAATGCTTGCAGCTTGAAGAAATGAATTGCTTGATTGTCCTAGAGATAATTGACTTGTGTGGAAATTGATCATGCCACCAGAGCTGCCATTTTAATTCTTTGGACCGCACCCAGTGGTCCCTTCTGCTTTCCAATTGTGGTGATGGAGAAGGCTCTTGAGAGTCCCTTGGACTGCAAGGAGATCAAATCAGTCAATCCTTGATCAGTTTCCATCCATTATTCCTTGTTTGGCCTTCAGGTGCTTTGGAAAACACCTCGACCCCCTCATCTCTATGGCAGCCCCTCAAATATTGGAAGACTGCTATCATGTCTCCCCTGGTCCTTCTCTTCACTAGACTAGCCAGGCCCACTTCTTGCAACCGTTCATTGTATGTTTTAGCCTCCAGTCCCCTCACATCTCAGTTGCTAGTCTCTGCACTCTTTCTAGAATTTCAACATCTTTTTTATAGTGTGGTGACTAAAACTGGATGCAGTATCCTAGCTGTGGTCTTACTAAGGCTTTATAGAGTGATATTAATACCTCATCTGATCTTGATTTTATCCCTCTGTTAATGTAATTTAGGATTGCATTGGCTTTTTTGGCTGCCACTGCACACTGCTAGCTCTTATTTAGTAACTGGTTGACTCCAAGATTCCTCTCACAGTTACTGCTATTAAGCCTGGTTTCATCCAGTCTTTTGGCTTTTCTTGCCTATGTGTAAGAACATGAGTTTGGGCAAATTCTGGGAGACAGTGGAGGCTGGGGAGGGAGGACTGGCATGCTGTGGTCCATGGGATCGCAAAGACACAACTTAGCAACTGATAGCAACAAAAAGTGGTTACTTCTGAGTTACTCTATATTCCAAAGTGACCAAAAATTTAAATGCTCCATATCAAGTTTAACAAGGCCAAAGTCAAAATGGTAAATGCATTTAGAAAATAAGATCTGATACAAGTGTCTGTGCAAATTAGAAACAATATCTCTGTGCATAGAAGATTGAGCTAGATTTATTTCTCGTTAGGCTTGGTGAGCTGATTTTTGCATGAACTAAAGTGTTTACATATATATCGTCACTTTCATGTCAGTTTAAGCTCTACTCATTATCACATCTAAACTTTATTTGGATTGTTACAGGAGAGATAAAAATATGTTTATCTTCTTTTCTTTCCTGATGTAGGATTAATTGGAGGAAATCTAGTAATGCGACATTACAAAGTCATCTCTAAAGGAAATGGAAATAGGTGTGTGTGTGTGTGTGTGTGTGTGTGTGTGTATGTGATCTGTGCATTGTACTATCAAAAAAAGAAGAAGAAGAAAAATATTTCTCACCTCCGAAATAATAATTTTAAAAAACTGCAGGAAGGAAATGCAAATGAGTTATCATTGCCACGAACATGTATTCATAAAGGAGACATAACATATTCAGGAGTTTCATAATTAAAACTAACCAAGGAGAGAACCAACCTAGAACTCAGGAGAAATTTCTTGGCAGCTAGAACAATTACTCAGTGAATGATTTGCCTCCAGAAGTTGTGGGTGCTCGAACTCAGAGATTGGAAACAATTTGCCTGAAATAGTCTAGG
The DNA here is from genome assembly GCF_964273705.1 of Natrix helvetica. NCBI lineage: Eukaryota > Metazoa > Chordata > Lepidosauria > Squamata > Natricidae > Natrix > Natrix helvetica. The sequence continues at coordinate 11,722,558 of NC_138549.1, read as the reverse complement.
GTTGGACCAAGGGTGAGCTTCAAAATTTTTAGCAAGGGGTTCTCTGCCCGGTTGCGGGATGGGCATGGCCATGGTGAGCATGGCCTAGTTGGCCTCTTAAACCATGATGAGGGTGATTTGCCCTCCCTGGGCTTTCCTTGAGCCTCCAGCAGGGCGAAAATGGCCTCCCCAGGCTCTGGAGGCTCAAAATGAGCCCGTTTCCAGCCTTCTCCAACTTCTGGTGGGCCCTTTTTCACCCTCCCTGGGCCTCTGCAAGCACCCTCCACTTACCTGCATCCAAGCAGGCTGCGTGGGGACTCCTGGGAGGGTCGGGGCAGGGTGGGTGGGACCCAGCCAGGAGTGGGATTTGAGGGTTCTCCGAATGGCACAGAATCTTAGCTAGAAGTTCTCCTGAACCCCTGCGAACCCCCAGCAGCCTACCCCTGGGTTGTACTGGAAGACCTACAAGGTCCTTTCCAATTCTGTTACATTAGTTCAGTGCTTCTCAATTATTTTCTGTCACGCCCCCCCTAGGAAGAAGAAAACATTTCGCCCCCCCCGCGCGACTGTAAATAGTATCATTTGTCTATAAAATTGTTATAAGTACACCTCTGCATAACATAGCACATCAGTCTTTCCTCGTCTCCCACCGTAGTCACATGCTTTTCTTCCTCTTTCCCTCTTACTTGTCTATCCTTCCTTCCATCCTCCCTTCCTCCTTCCCTTCCTTCCTGCCTCCCTTCCAGTTCCCTCCTTCCTCTTTCCCCCTGCCTGCCTGCCTTCTTTCCCTCCTGCTTATCTATGCTTTCTTCCTTCCTTGCACCTCCCTCCCTTCTGCCTGCTTGCCTTCTTTCCTCTTTCCCTATCCTCTTATCCTTCCTTTCTCCCTCCCTCCTTCCCTGCCTCCCTTCCAGTTCCATCCTTCCCTCCTTCCTTCTGCCTCCTTCCTGCCTGCTTGCCTTCTTTCCTCTTTCCCTCCGGCGTGTCTGCTTTTCTTTCCTTCCTTCCACCTCCCTTCTGCCCTCCTGCTTTCTTTCCTCTTTCCCTCTTGCTTGTCTATCCTTACTCCCTCCTCGCCTCCTTCCCTCCCTCCCTGCCAGCAGCTCCTCCAGCATCCCAGCTGGAAGCAGCAGCACAACAGTCGCCGTTACCAGGGGCAAAGGGGTGGCGGTGGCAAGATCGGGCGACCGCCGCCCCTTTGTCCCTTCCCCAACAGCGGCTGTTGCGCTTCCGCTTCCAGACGGAATGCTGGCGGTGGAGCTGCTGGGGGGAGGCGAGCTCAGAGACTCATCAGAGCCGCGGGCTGGAGCTGTGCAAAAAGTCTGCTTGGGCTGGGGGGGGGAAGGGAGGGAAGCCTGGGACAGCCCATCCTCGCCATCGCCACCCCTTCGCCCCTGGTAGCGGCGGCTGTTGTCCTGCTTCTTCCAGCCGGGATATATTCTGCCAGGCCCTTGGCGGCATCCCGGTACCATGGGCGAAGGAGAGGCGGTGGCGAAGACGGGCGGTCCCATGCTTCCCTCCCTCCCATCCCCGCCCGAGCAGGCTTCTTGCACAGCTTCAGCCCGCAGCTCCAATGAAAATCCACAGTCCGAAGTGCTGCCACTTCCAGGCGGGATATATTATGCCTCGCCCACGCCTTCGCCGCCGTTGCACCCAGATGGAAAGGGAGCCTTCGCGCCCCCCTTTACGGAGCCTCGCGCCCCCCAGGGGGGCGCACCCCACTATTTGAGAACCGCTGCATTAGTTCAACCCACCTCCCTTGATTCAACCAAAATCTTAGGTTTTGTCCATTCTCTTGGTCAAGTCAACCAAGGACTTAATCGAAGCTAATAGGATGTAAACTCTACTATATACGAAATAATGGGTTTCAAGAGCTCATGGAAATGTTGGCCAAAGTGGTCCATCATAGATGAATGATTTGTATACTTTGCTTCTCTAACTCTCTCCAGTTTCCTAATTCAGCACATCCAAAAGTCTGCAATTGGAAGTCTCTGTTAGCAGAGGCTTCCAGGAAATATTTAGCAACAGGGCAGGTGTGATGCATTTAGGGTGCACTCTAAGGGCCAAAGGGAATGACCTGCTTAGGTCTTTGACACTAAATCCATAGCCAGTACTTACTTAACTACACCATATTCCACTGAGTTTGACTCTGTGACATCGAGATACATTTATGTATTTTTTTTTTAGCATCAACACAAAACTGAGTTCCCAAATTCCCATTTCTTTCCTTCAAGGTTTTTTTTTTTGTTCCACTTTCCAGTTTAGCTTTCAGCTTTTGATTATCTGATTATCTCCTAATTAAAAACTAACCTGCTTAATTTTAAGCACATAGCAGGTCACTCAAGTATTACACTCATCTTATGACCATCTCTAAGGGATATCTGCAGGACCACCGAGAGGATTATTAAGTGCTGGAACAAGACTAATATGGGTCCCCTCACCTACACATGCACACATAAATCAATAATGTCATAACTGTACTGCAGGGAGGCCTAGTAGGCCCAAAACGGGGGTGCGTGGGGTAGTGGTATTGCTGTGTTCCCCCTCCACGGCCCGTTTTTGCTCCCAGGAGGCTGCAGGGAGTTCTACTAGGCCCAAAACGAGATGTGTGATGTGTGGCATGCCTCCCTGCGACCCGATTTTGCTTCCAGGAGGCTGCAGGGAGGCCTACTAGGCCCAAAATGGGGCATGGGTGTGTGTCACACACCCATAGAGATTATGTCAAACAAAGCTGCAAGGCAGTTTTGCTAAATACTCAAAGTATCGAGTATGAAGTCTATATCCAATATTGTTTTTCGTTTTAAAAATTTGGTTTTGTAAAAAAAAATTAAAAAATCCCCTCTATGGGCTCCGGAACAATGTACTGGCTGCATTCCCCTCTCCTTAGACCTGGATATCTGTCTACTCTATAACCACCAAACCACTGTTTTCACCTTTTAAATAAATTATTCCTTACTGATAGTGTTAGATCGGGCAATGGAAAGGCAGACACAGGCGGTTGATTCTGATGCCCTGGCTTTGTCCAGGGCTGTCTGCAAGGAGAGGTTTGATCATGCCAACAACCTCCTTTGCAGACTAATGTCCCGTACGCCGCTTATTATGCGGTCCAGAATCAGATCGTCCAGGTCCCCTAATTCACAGTACGCGGCAGCCTTGCAAAGCGCCACCACATTATCGTTAATCAACTCGCCCTCTTTTTGATTCCTGGTGTTAAACTTGTGGCAGTGAACATATTTGGATGGCTTGGGCGGATAGTGCATTTTGAGCGTTTGTTGAAGCGCGGACCAGGCAACTGACTGTAGTGGTGTCAGCTCTGCCAAGTTCTTCGCCATCTCGAACACTTCCTGACCACAGTACCCGAGGAGCATGTTCTTTTTCCGGCTGTCTGGTATGCCCGCGAGGTCATTGGCCTCTAGGAAACATTCGAAGCGGATATCTTCAACTCTTCCATCGAATTTCACTGCATTACAATCCATATTTGCCAATCTCTTCTCAATTATCTCTGTTGTTTCTAATAATTTTTGAATTTCAAACATAATCTGTTGTAATGTTATGGTTTCTTTTTGGTGCTCTGCCATTCTTCTGACTAGTAAACACTGCCACTCTAGTTTCAAAACAAGGTTTTGTTTTCACTTCTCTCCAGCTGCTACGGAAGCATCCAAAGAGCACCTGCATGAACAACCCATGCTCTTCTCCTTATCTTTTCTGTAAACAAACTGAAGCCTTTGAAGTGCAAGGTCAAAATGAACAAAGGTAAAAAGAGAAAGCAATATTTTGGGACTCAACCTCCAACCTCCAAGTGGCAGTGCAACTTCTTTTCCCTCTGATATTTCTACCATCTTTGTATTCCTTTTATATGTTATTTTAGTCCAGGCTTAAAAGAAACAAAATTCTTAAATGGAGCAAAATAAAGAGGAAAAACCCATCCAAACCAATATTATAAAAATAAAGAAAAATATTTAATCCATAGGTAAAAAAAGAAATGGAAGAAGAAAAATCAATACTTTCACTTTAAAAAGTAGGAAATATTTGCAAAACTCCCATCCATAAAAGAAAATGAAAAAAAAAGATAACACACTGTCCAATATAGCTTAATTTCACTGCTTATTTTCTTTTCTTTGAAGTTTAATTTAACTTTGATTTGGGGGGGGGAGTCTCTTTTATAACAATAAAATTTCCTCACCAGATGGACACACTTTCTCTTTCTGCTTTTCTCCCATTGCAGAGCTGTACCAACTTCAGCAGCTTTTGGCTGCACTTTTGTCGCCAGCAAGAAGAGATTCTGTTGGATCAATCAGGGACTTTGCGATGTCCCTGAGATCAACAAGACATACTCTTCCCTGTCACCATCTCTTTGGGACGGTTTAGGTCCAAAAGGACCGTCCAGTGGCAAAAAAAAATCGACTGCGATCTCGGAGCTCTGAGATTGCACGTCGTGCTGTTGCGACATCAGCTCCTGAATCTGAGGATGCTGTTAAGTACAACTTCTGCCTGTCTCAGCCAGGATGGCCAAGGCAAGGGATTTGAGGTAGTAATCCAAAACATCTGAAATATAATTAGCTCTTCAAGGTAGGGCAGGTTGAGAAACAAACACTGTAGGTCTTCTGCTAGTTTATGGTTGTAGAGTGCATTCTTTGAAGCTTGAAAGCTTGTGCAGAACTTTCTTTATCCATTTGTAAGGAAATCAAGGTCAAGGTGGCACTGTTTGGAGTCTTCTTCTCATGCCTTTTGCTTCTCCAAAGGTCAGCAGAATGGTCCTTTTCCATTGCCTTCTGAAGGTCAGAGCAATCTTCTACAATCATACAGTGTCATTATTCTCCAAACTTTTCCATGTGATGTGTGTTTTGTAATTGTGTTCTCTCTGTCTCCCTCTCCCTCTCTCCCTCTAGAAAAAGTGCAGAGAAGAGCAACCAGGATGATGAGGGGACTGGAGGCTAAAACATATGAAGAACGGTTACAGGAACTGGGCATGCCTAGTCTAGTGAAGAGAAGGACCAGGGGAGACATGATAGCAGTATTCCAATATTTGAGGGGCTGCCACAGTGAGGAGGGGGTTAATCTACTTTCCAAAGCACCTGAAGGCCAGATAAGGAATAATGGATGGAAACTGACCAAGGAGAGATTCAACCTAGAAATAAGGAGGAACTTTCTGACAGTGAGAACAATCAACCAATGGAACAGAAGTTGCCTTCAGAAGATGTGGATGCTTCATCACTGGAGGCTTTCAAAAAGAGATTGGACTGCCATTCGTCAGAAATGGTGTAGGGTCTCCTGCTTTGGCAGAGGGTTGGACTAGATGATCTATAAGGTCCCTTCCAACTCTGTTAATCTCTCTCCCCCATCTTCTCTCCTCCTCTCTTTAATAAATAAATATTTTGAAAAAGCAGATAACACAACTCCTCTCCTGGCATTATACTGTACGTCCTTTGCTCCACTAGTGGAGGTCAATACTGCAACTTCCAACTAGTAGTAAACAGAGATTCTTGGCATCTTGCTGTTTTTCTCTGGCTTGAAGTACTGGATGACCCAAGAAATATGGTTTTGCCCTGAGAATAATCATGGAAAAGAAGTAGTTACTTGAGCAGCAAAATATATGCTGCATTTAGAGACGTTGCTTGAGTTATACCAGAGGAAGGAAGGAAGAAGCGCACATTCTGATGGTTATATTCTATTTAGAAAAAAATAATGAGCAGATGTGCCTTATTTATAATGAGTCTGTTCCACCACAAAGTGGTTGTGAAAGGGAAAATGTTCTCTCATCCAGAAAGTGCAATACAAGCAAATACCAGTCAGACTCCACTTGCATTAATTACAACTAAGGAATAAAAATAAATGACTTATCCAATGTTTACTAGGGGAAAGCAAGAGATCAATAAGACCATTAATTGCTTGAATAGCAATAAATAGCTTGGCTGCCAGCCAAGAGGTGTACCAACAGCAGGTCTTTCCTTATGTTGGATTCATGACACATAGGTGATAGTCGTAAGCAATAAAGGGGTTAGTGAAATGCAGGCTGTGATAGATACTGCTCTTCGATTGTGATCGGGACATAAGCAAATAATATTAAAGGAAATGTCAACTACATGCCAATCACAACCAGATCCTGCTGATTTACATCCGATGTACTGCAACCATGCTCTAGTTTGAGACCTCTGTTACACCTCCATTTCATGGGTCTGGAGCTGGAAATAATTCATCTCTGGGGACAAGGTTGGAGCAACTACTGTGGGTTCAGAGGAAGGGAACCTCTAAGACTATGATGGCGAACGTATGCAAGTGTGCCACAGGTGGCACGCCGAACCGTATCTGCCGGCACACAAGCTGTCAGCTCCAGCGTGCATGCAGCCACTGGCCAGCTGATTTTTGGCCTTCTGGGGGGCCAGGGGAGGCCATTTCCATCCTTTGCAGGCTTCAGGAATGCTTCCAGAGCCTGAGGCAGGTGAAAAACAGGCCCAATGGGCCTACCAGGTTCATTTTCGAACTTCTGGTTGGCCTGTTTTTCGCCCTCCCCAGGCACCGGAGGCTTTCCTAAAACCTGGGGAGGGCAACAATGCCCCCTCCCCCCTGGAGGTCTTCCAGAAGCCAGAAACGGATCATTTCCCAATTTTTGGTTGGGCCATTGGGCCCATTTTTCACCCTCCCCAGCTCCGGAGCCTTTCCTGGAGTCTGTGGAGGGTGAAAATGGAACCAAATCTCCAGATTTGTCCATTCAGTTCGATGGATTACCAGATTTGATTTCTGATTTATCTTTGAGCTTTGTAAATTAAAACTGTCTTCTTTTTCTTGGCCAACTTTAACAGCTATAAAGGAGGCAGATTAATTTCTTCCTCTTCGGGCTAGAAATAGATAAGGTAAAGGTAAAAGTTCCCCTCGCACATATGTGGTAGTCATTCCCGACTCTAGGGACTGGTGCTCATCACCATTTCAAAGCCAAGAGCCAGTGCTGTCTGAAGAAGTCTCCATGGTCATGTGGCCGGCATGACTAAATGCTGAAGGCGCATGGAATGCTTTTTCCTTCCCACCAAAGTGGTCCCTATTTTTCTACTTGCATTTTTTCATGCTTTCGAACTGCTAGATTGGCAGAAGATGGGACAAGTAATGGGAGCTCAGTCAGTTATGCGGAGCTAGGGACTCAAACTGCCAAAATGTCGGCCTTTCTGATTGACGAGTTCAGCATCTGATTGACGAGTTCAGCATCTTAGCCACTGATTGACGAGTTCAGCATCTGATTGACGAGTTCAGCATCTTAGCCACTGAGCCACTCTAGACCTAGATAAACCACTCAATAAATAAAAAAATGGTCATTGAAAAAAAAAAAAACTAAGAATGTGTCAATGTATCTTGGCAATACTAGCATCATAACACACACTGAATATTCTGAGGTAAAAGAGGAAAATTAAGAGTAAGAATGGTGCCAATTATTATCATTATTTCAAACAATCACTTTCTAAGTACAATTTATTTGGTCTCCTTTCGCTAGCCTTCTGTTGGGAAAATTGGTCCTGGTGAGTTCTATTTACCTATTTCCCAATAATTTTTCCTCCTCCAATTGTCTATCAAACTGGGGAAAATGGAGGGTTAAGTTAATTTGTCCACCAGGAATATAATGAACAGAATCATCTGCTTGGAATCAACAGATGGTGCTATTTTCAGCTGCTAATGACTTGGCTTGATATAAATACTGACCTGAAGGTCCTGAGCCTGCTCACCTTTTTACTTATCCCTCTAGGCATTTCATCCTGTCTTTATTCATTTAAAGCAGTTTTCCAAAATTACCACTAAAAGAGGAAGCATTAAAAAAAGGAGGGAGGAAAGGATTTGATAGTGGAGAAAGAGGGAATATCCTGGTTGGCTTTATTGGATCCACAAGATTTCCTCCACCTCCTCCTCCACACACATGGTCAAACTATGCAAAGTACTTTCAGATCCAGAAAATCTGATTTTAGTCTCCATCCCCTGATGAAATGGGATCTGGACTGCAGTAGTCTGCAAGGGTGGAATTATAGTTGAGTCTAAGGTGTTGGTTTTTTTGGAAGTGCTTATCTGTTTCCGTTGTTCACTCAAGTGCAGGTAAAACACCACCACTATTATTAAAACATGTTAACAATATTTATTTCCCCCGGGGACGTGGTGTCTCAGTGGCTAAGATGTTCTGATATTGTCGATCAGAAGGTCGGCAGTTCAGCGGTTTGAATCCCTAGCACCACATAACGGAGGGAGCTCCCGTTACTTGTCCCAGCTTCTGTCAACCTAGCAGTTCGAAAGCATGTAAAAAATGCAAGTAAAAAAATAGGAACCACCTTTGGTGGGAAGGTAACAGCGTCCCATGCTCCTTTGCCATTTAGTCATGCCGGCCACATGACCACGGAGACGTCTTCGGACAGTGCTGGCTCTTTCGCTTTGAAACGGAGATGAGCATCGCCCCCTAGAGTCGGGAACGACGAGCACATAAGTGCGAGGGGAACCTTTACCATTTATTTTCCCCAAATGTCATCAAAGAACCATTTCTTAGAAAGAAACATCCTCTCTTCTAATTCACTAAATGGACACTAGGAAAAAGAAACAAAAGGAATGTAGAACTTAAATAAGTTTCACTGTTGATAGAGTAACAATTTGTTGAATTTCATGATTTTTTATTTTATTTTTCATGGGCTCTTCCCATTTGTATTCATTGAAAGATATGAGTTAACCGCAAGCTTATATAGGTTACGAGGAAGTGTAACAGAACAGAAGAACAGAGTGGGAATGGACCTTGGAGGTTTTCTAGTCCAAGCACCTGCTCAGGCAGGAGACCCTATACCATTCTGGACTGTCCACTGGCTGTCCAATCTCTTTTTGAAAACCTCAAGTGACAGAGGACCATCAATGAGTATCTAGAGATGGTAGCATGTGTGTTTCTTTTACATAATTATACACCTCTTATACTCTCATCCTTTAAGTCAGGGGTCAGCAATCCATGGCTCTGGAGCCACATGTGGCTCTTTCATCCCTCTGCTGCAGCTCCTTGTTGCCGGTTGGTGCCACAATTGATAGGGCTTTCGGTTAAGATAGGTAGAGGAAAAAGGATGCTGCTTTAGGAGGGGACTCTATGGTGGGAGAACCAGAGCCAGCAGAGGAAAAAAAAGATGCTGCACTAGGAGAAGCCTCTATGATGGGGAAACTGGACTTCCGGTTGGCTCCAGAATTGAATGAGGGGCTTCAGGTTAGGATCATTGTGGCTCTTTGAATGTTTAAGGTTGCCAACCCCTGCCTTAAGTAATTCAAAGTAGAGTCAGGGTGACTGGGTGGATCTGAGCATTTACTGGCAGGATGCCCTTCCTGACACCCTGGGGAGTTTGCAGATTTTTTTCTTTGCCCCCCCCCCCCCCCCCGAGAGAAATATCTGCCGCTACCTGGGATTGAACTCTCCATTTTCCAAATGGGAGGCGACTAACTTCACCACTAGGCCACCCCACCGCTCTTCCTTATATATAATTAGCCCAGCTTAGAATGCACAACATAAGAGGGTTAAAGCAAATAAACCAAAATGTTTGTTTGTTGGTAGCTGAGATATATTTTGTAATTTTGTAATGTATTACCGAAGAGATATAATTCCGATTTGCTTGCGCGTTTAATCTGCTTCTGAGATGTGAGTCTCTTTAATCATCGAAGGAGCACCGGAGTTTTTTTTTTCTAAGGGTAGCTGTATTTAAAAAGTACTAAATTCAATTCATGGAAAGCTGGATTATTTGTACGCATCCGTACATTGTCAGAATAATTATCTCCCTAACAAAGTGTCCTCCATGAATTAGAATCTGAGTCGAAAGAAATAAAGTGGTTTGGGATGATTTTCAGATCAGAGTTATGACAAAAATCAATATTTCTCACTGTTAGACATGTTTATGGTTAGACAGTTGAACATCCTCACCCATTCTGAACTTGGATGTGAAATATGCATGACAGTTGTCCAGCCCACATGCTTTTAATGTTGATGTGCTTGTAGCTCCCATGGCAGTGCAGAATTATCCAACAGGACATGCAATTTCCACACTGTTGGCTATATTTATTCTTGATTCCACCTGTGTATTGAATCTTACCCTTGCGTGGATACTAAGGAAATGGGCATCCACCCAAAAGAACGCTTCAACTATTGCTCTGCCTCTTCCCCAGCCTCTTTAAGAAATAAAGAATAAAAAGAAGACAACATGAATAGTGCTAAGACACTAATTAAATCTGTTTTCCAATTATGTTAATGAAACTACAAAGGAAAATGCAAATCTAGAAGTCTCCAGAAATCTCAAGCATGTTATATATGTTTTTTTTTTAAAAAAAAAAATAGAACTGCATTTGATAGACTGGCAGTAATGCCTCCCCTTGAAAATATATTCTAAATGGTCGCAAATGTGCATTAAATTCTTCTCTTTGATCTTATAAGTGTTGTGGGAAAAGAACAGGTTGCAGGGAAGGGAAAGTGCTTTTTGAAGAATGCATTCGGGGATTCGGAGATTCCAGAAGAATGGCCCTGTTTTGAGTTAAGAAATTGCTGCTAATAATAAACAACAAAAAAATCTGTTGGTATTTGCTGCACTAATGCCACATCTGAGGCCAGTGGGCAAAGCTTGCCTTCATTTTAAGGTATAAGCCACACATATTAAGTGTCGCTGTTTCAACCCACTCAAAGCCTAAGAGGTCCCAGTACGCAGCACAACAATCTCACAACAAATGACAGAGCACTTTAAGAGTGCTTTGCCTGCCTAATCATATTATAAGCAGATTCTTATTGGTCCCCAGAATGTCTGAGCTGCTTCTCTACACATGGCACTTTACACCACTGTAACTGAAACTGGGCTGTCCACCAAAGAAAACCTGTTTAACCTTTCCTTGGCACGTGGGACTGTACTTCAAGTTCTCCTGTGCGTCGCGCTGTACGAAGGAAGACTGTCTGACACACCTTGTTAGACTGACCTTTTGTTGAAGTTGGCAGGCAGAGTATTGTAAGCAGAGAGGAAACGCTTGTGGAATTTAAGAGTCCCATTTGGTCCTTAGAGATGGATTGGATGAAAATATGAAAATCACAACAGGGCATTGAGCATCAGTTCCTTTCTACACAGTGTCCCAAGTTTGCCTCCAAAGCGTCTGTGATGCCACCAGGCACTGAAGAAAGGTAACTTAAAATTAAACGTAGTTGGATGATCGCAAGGTAGCAATAGCCAGTGACGTGCGGTGACGTTTATGACTGGTGAGGCTGGTGACGTCATCAAACCACGTGGTTGCTCCGATCGCAGGGGCGCAGCCCAAACGGAGAAGTTTCTTCGGCTCCAGCCTCAATCAGCGCAGCCGCGGTCCCCTTCATCTTGCCTCAGGAAGGAGGGGAATGGGACCATGTGTGCAGGGGAAGGGGATCGCGGCTCTGCTAATCTGAGGCTGTGCGCTGAGGAGCCGCCTGCACACATAGTCCCATTCCCCTTGCAAGGATCCCGGGCTCGCCCGATGTAAAAAATGCCTAGGTACCGTGTTTCCCCGAAAATACAACCTGTCCCGCGCTCACTGACCTAGCGTTATCCTGAAAGCGCCAAGTTACAGGAGCCGGGGGTGGGGGGAGTGCTCACGTTGCTTGCCGCCTTCGGTATACCGTTGGGGAGTGCCCGCTGCCGCCGCCCGCTGCCGCCGCCCGCCACCGCCGCTGCCCCGCGCCGCCCCCGGCCCGCGCCGCCGCCGCCGCCGCTGCCCCGCTCCGTGCATAATATCCAAACTCCAAAACTTCCAGCATCGGCCGCTCTAGGTGGGCCGGCTGCCGGACAGAGTTTTCCGGACAGAGTCTTCCAGCAGCCGGCCCACCATAGAGAGCACTCCTAGAGCGGCCGATGCTGGAAGTTTTGGAGTTTGGAAGTTATGCGCGGAGCGGCGCGGGGCGGCGGCGGCGGCGGCACGGGGCGGCGCGGGGTGTGCCGGCACAGGGCGGCGGCGTGGCGGCGGCGTGGCGGCGGCGTGGCGGTGGCGGGCGGTGGCGGGCGGCGGCGGGCGGCGGCGGCGGGCAGTGGCAGCGGGCAGCGGCAGCGGGCACTCCCCAACCTAGCGGTATAATGAAGGCGGCAAGCAACGTGAGCGCTCCCCCCACCCCCGGCTCTTGTAACTCCTGCAGCCCCAAGTGTGCCGATCTCGCCATTTTTTACATCGGGCGAGCCCAGGATCCTTGCAAGGGGAATGGGACGTGTGCAGGAGGCTCCTCAGCTCCAGCCTCAATCAGCGCAGCCGCGATCCCCTTCCCCTGCACACGTGGTCCCATTCCCCTCCTTCCTGAGGCAAGATGAAGGGGACTGCGGCTGCGCTGATTGAGGCTGGAGCTGAGGAGCCTCCTGCACACGTCCCATTCCCCTTGCAAGGATCCTGGGCTCGCCCGATGTAAAAAATGGCGAGATCGGCACACTTGGGGCTGCTGCTGAGATGTCCAGGGAGGCTAAACCAAGCCGCGCGCCTCTCCCAGCCATTTTCACGGCTTCCTGGAGTAATTCTTTTTTATTTTCATGATGAGAGTGGTGAGGCTCCGCCTCCCCTGCCTCCACTGACTGCACGTCACTGGCAATAGCAGTAGCTATTCTGGAATTCTGGGAGTTGAAGTCCACAAGTCTTAAAGTTCCCAAGTTTGGACACCCCTGCAGTAGCCCTTAGACTAACTGTATTTTTCAGAGTATAAGACACTCCGAAGTATAAGCCACACTTATCTTTTGGGGAGGAAAACAAGGGGGAAAAAATCTGCTTCTGCCTCCAAGCAATTTGCCTCCTTGCAACAAATAGCAAACAGCACACATAGTATACACTGTTTGTAGTGTTACATTTTAGACTATACTTGTACAGATACTGTTAAAATTAATGTGCTTTCTGAAAGTATAGTTATTCTCTGCTATTTAAAAGGAGATACAGTAGCACTGGGCCTCAGGTATTTATTTTAAAAAGCTTCTTCATTTTATTAAGCGGTCTAGAACAATAATAAAGCAGTCTTTAAAAAATAAGCCTAATAATTTGAACATTCTATAGGCATTTAAAGTTATTGACTTACCGTCTTGCAGCAAACAGAAGGGTGAGTCAACCTTGAGCTGGTCTGGATTGAACTCCTGGCAGTCAGCAGAATTAGCCTGCAATCGTGGATCCTAACCACTGCACTATAAAACAATTTGACCATGGAATACGTTATGCTTTGGTGTGGGAAAATAATCACAGTCCAGCTAAAAGACAACCAAGCCATATACCTGCAAAAACAAGGAAACTCTAAGAATTATAATAATAAGTTGAGAAGCTGGGCCCTCTGGAGCAATTTATAACGTTAAAAGTAGGTAAATATGCTTAGAGATAAATTCTTACTGTGAAATGTTGACACAATAGTGGGAATGAATAGAAGAATATAATGACATAATTAATGGTTAAAATGGATTTAATGAGTATTTGATTATTTTATGAGCGATCTAAATGTTTGTTTGATATAAATGAATACAATCAGCAGCAACATAAATATTTTAAATATAAAGAAATGCATAAATAAGTAATGCCTATGGAAAGGTCATGTGGGACAGGCAACATTTAGTAAATGTTTTTTTTTTTTGTGTGTGTGTGAATTAAATACTTACAAAGTCCTCAACTATTGAAGGAAAATGTCTTATTCAATAAGTGGTTTTTGATTTGCAAAAACCACATAATAGAATCAAGCTGTGGCATCAATTTATTTCTGCTATTCTTGGTGGATTGTGAATATTGATGAAGGCTCATTTCAGTTCTATGTTGACCATTCTTTTCTCCAGTGGTGGGATTCAAATTTTTTACTACCGGTTCTGTGAGCATGTCTTGGTGGGTGTGGTGTGGTGGGCGTGGCAGGGGAAGATTACTGCAAAATCCTCATTCCCTCCCAATCATCTGGCACTCAGGAGGCAGAGAATAGAGGGGGATGGGACCAGTCAGAGGTAGTATTTACCAGTTCACAGAACTACTCAAAATTTCCACTACCGGTTCTCCAAGAACTGGTCAGAACCTGCTGAATCCCACCTCTGCCTTTCTCCATGTGGATTTTTTCTTACTGATATTTGAGTCTAGACTTTAAATGGAGAGACAAGATTAATTTAGATTCATGCATCTTTCTTTCTCAAATTTATGTTTTTTTTTTAAACAATCAAATTGATATGACTGCCCATCTCGCGGAGATTGACTCTAGGCAGAAAACAACAATCTAATAAAACAGTAAAACATTCATTTTATTATGGTTTTACATGATTCAAACTTGTGCAAAGATCCTGCTAACTATGATGACCTCCTGGTCTTTAAAGAAGAATTGTGAATCCAGGAGAATCCCCAGATTGCACACGGAATCTAGGACAATGGAACCCTATTCAACACAAACATGGTATATAGTCCTATAACCATATGATCCCAGTGATGTGATTCAACATTTTTTTTTTACTCTTGCTGGGCATGGCAGGAGAAGGATACTGCAAAATCCCAATTTCCTCATCAGCTGGGACTCAGAAGGCAGAAAATAGATGGGTGCGGGGCCAGTCAGAGGTGGCACTTACTGGTTCTCCGAACTTTCCACTACCAGTTCTCCAGAACTGGTGAGAACCTGCTGAACACCACATCTGGACGATCACAAAACCCAAAGCCACTCAGTCTTGCCAGGTTCACTTGAAGTCTAATGTTTCTCATCCAGACCTCAAAGCCTCCAGTCACCAGGATAGGATGTCCACAGACTCGCTTAATTCCCCAGAAGCAGTGTGATTTCCCCAGGGTAACAGATGAGGTCATTTAGATGTCTCATTTTGATGTTGAAAATTAAAGGAGACAGCATCAACCTGTTGAGGCCTGTCAGCCGCTGGCCCCTCAAGCTGCCAAATCAGATGAGGAGGCGGAGTGAGAGTCTGGGCCTGGATCAAGGCAATGGGTGAGCTCCGAGGGGGAAGAGGAGCTATCAGAGATAGAGACGGGGTGGAGCCTGGGTTGTCCATCAGCCCCAAGATGGAGAGTCAACAACCCCCTAGTCTGGTGGTGGCTTATGAGGAAGAGAAGGAACAGTTGGGTCCAGAGCAGGGGTGGGATTCAGCCAGGTCGGACCGGTTCAGGCAAACTGGATGCTAATGTTGCATCCAGTTTACTGAACCAGTTGTTGCAAGGACCAGGTGGCCCCACCCACACCTCTCCTTCCCTCTCAGGAGTCTCCGCATGGCCTGTTCATCATGCCAGGTAAGTACAGGGCCCCTGCAGAGGCTCTGGGAGGGTGAAAAATGGGCCTACCAAAAGTTCCAGAAGTCCCAATACGGAGCCATTTCTGGCTTTCAGGGGGCCTCTGGAGCCTGAAGGAGACCGTTTTCACCCTCCTGGAGGCTTGAGGAAAGCCTCTGGAGCCTGGTGAGGGCAAAAAGCTGTGTGTATGTGTGTGTGTGTGTGTGTGTGTGTGTGTGAGAGAGAGAGAGAGAGAGAGAGAGAGAGAGAGAGAGAGAGAGAGAGAGAGAGAGAGAGAGAGAGAGAGAGAGAGAGAGAGAGAGAGACTGACTGACTCTTGGCTGGGATTGCTGGGGCTCCTAAGAAAGTAAATGTTTAGTTAAAAACAGTGTGCTTATCATGTTTGGGGCCTGACTAGAATTGACCCTGGAAGAAGTGGTGACACAGCACAATCCTCTGAGTCAAGAAGGACCCTATGGTTGATGATATCAGAACCCACCAATAAGTCATTACATTACAATAACTGATCAATAACTGATTCTGTTAGATTTCATATGAAATCTATGATTTCATATGGTAAAGATAAACGTTTTCCTGTCCAGTCATGTCCAACTCTAGGGAGCAGTGACCATTGTCCAAAGTCAGCATTGTCCAAAGATGCTTCTGTGATCATGTAGCCAATAGATATGCCAAAGGCACAAGGAAGGCTGTTACCTTCCCACCAAAGTGGTACCTATTAATTTACTATTTGTGTGCTTTCAAACTGCTAGGAGGGGAGAAGCTGGGGCAGGTATGGGAGCTCACCCCATTGTGTGGCACCAGGGTCTCACACATGGGATGTCGGTAGTATCTTTAACCGCTGAGCCATCACACTCCCTTCATAGACAATTCCATATACACAGGATTTATTCTGAATTGGATTACTAATTTACCTAAGATACCGTATTTTTCGGACTATAAGATGCTCCGGTGTATAAAACATACCAAGATTTCAAAGAGGTAAGTTAGAAAAAAGGTTTTTGTCCTCCCCAAGAGCACTCTGCAGGCTTCAGCAAGGCTGGAGAAAAGCAAAGATGCCCCCATTTTTGCAAAAACAGGGCATTTGTTTGCAAAAAAAAAAAGGGGGTGTTTTTTGCCTTCCCCCAGCTCTGCTGAAGCCTGCAGAATGCTTCTGGGAATTGGGGGAAGGCAAAAACCCCTCCGTTTTTATGAAAAACAGCCCATTTTTCACAAAAATGGGATGCGGGAGTGGGGTTTTGGGAGGCCAAAAATGGGTGTATTCGGTATATAAAACACACCGACATTTCCACACACTTTTGGTGGGGGGGGGAGTGCATCTTATACTCTGAAAAATACAGTAATATTTTAGCATTTGTTCATGCCAACATGGGTTGGTATTCCCGTGTCAAGGTTTAAAAAACTGTTAGGCAATTCTTGGGAATTTGGCTTTTGTGAACAAGCATTTTCATGGTGAACTACTGTATGTGCAGGTGGCTGATCTCGGGGTCCCAGGGTTATGTAGATATCTGATATCATATTTTTCCCCAGGCTGGCATGGAAGCATAAAGACAGGAGCTGTTTTAATGAAGAGTGGTTAAGTGCAGCATTCAAGTTTGTAGAAGTCCAGAATCTCTTCCTCCAAATCATTTTCAAAGCATGTGCAACCCCTACAGGGACATTTCTCTAATGGGTATTAAATATTCACTTCCATATTTATCTGTTAGACCCAAGGCAAGATTGAAAACAAATTATGCCATCACACATTCCTAATTAAAAGATATAAAGGCTGTTCCAATATTCAAACAAGAATGGAGAAAAATAAACAATTAATACAGCATTACTAAAGCTTGAGTTAAATTCAAATAATTGTTTGAATTAACAGTAGGGACTGACTCCTACCCTAATCTGCACTGTGGATGCTTTTAAGCCTCAATAACTTGCTCTGGGCTGCAGAACCTCAGCCAACCAGTAGATGGCACAGATTTTTCTACTTTGCTTTGCTGCCATCTAATGGCCATGCAGAGTTTTGCAGTGTAGACCTAGTAGTTCTAGTAGTCTTTGTTGGACTACACTTTCTGAAAGCTCAAAGATTTATGCTTGAATCCTCTTGAATCCTCTTGTACACTTGATCCTTAAGGATCACACTTTTCAAAAGAAACCTATATTATATTATATTATATTATATTATATTATATTATATTATATTATATTATATTATATTATATTATATTGTTATGTTATGTTATATTATATTATATTATATTATATTATATTATATTATATTATATTATTATATTATATTATATTATATTATATTATATTATATTATATTATATTATATTATATTATATTATATTATATTATATTGATGTAGTATAGATCTATTTCAAGCTATTTAGCTCTCATCAGCTAGCCATACCCTTACTGGGATTCGAACCAGTACAACAAAAGCCACCTGAGTCTTCACACTCCTCCAGTTTATTTACTCAGCAAATCTGAATGTCTTTTATTGCAACCTTAGTTCCAACAAGGGGTTGTGACCCACCAGCAGCCAGCAGACCTGACAGCAGAGTTGGACAGTGTGGAGGTTGGGGAGGGGCATGGACCAGTCCTGGAGGCTGGTGAAGGCTTGGATGAGGACTCTGCACCAGAGGCAGAGACAGGGCCGAGGCCATCTGGCAATGATCAGATGCCTACAGAGCTAGACAGCAGTGAGGCAGAGGAATAGCTGGAGCTTGTTCCCAGCGTGCGCATGCACAGAGCTGCCAGAAGAAAAGAACAACTCAGAAATGAGGGTAAACTTGGGAGTAAAGTCACAGGTGGACGATGAATGTTCCCTCCCACAGGAAATAAAAGAGGAGTGAAGGGGAAGTGGGCTTTTGCAGGAAATAATTTGTTTGTTTGGTCGTTTGTTTGATTCGTTTCAGGAGTGTAAAGATCTGTCCGTGAATCTCAGAGACTGTGCCCAGTCTTTCCTTGCACAGCACCTCATTTGGAAAATATTTACATGGCAGGTTTCCAAGCTAGATAAGGTCTGTGGTCATAATTACTCCTTTGAAAGACTGTTTGCCAGGACTTTGCTGAATGTGAATGAGAGAAATCCACATTTGTTTAATAAAAGGGGTTTTGTCGGGACCAGGACTCTGCCTCGTGCTTTTTGGGCAAGCCTAGGTCAGAACACAAGGTTGCCAAGTAGGACTTTGCAATTATAAAAAAAATATTGAAAAGAGATATTTGAAATACTTTGATAGAAATGAACTTGTGAACTCAAATAACCATGCTGACAATGCAGGCTAAAAGCCTAGCTCAGTGCCTAATTATTAGCTTAATTCGTGTATTCTCTTTCTCTTCTATGGATGAAAGTGTATTATACGATGGGCAACATAACTGACATCATTTTCCATTATTTTATAGTGTAACTTCATTAAAGCAGAAGGCTGGCTAGCCTCAACAGGAGTCCTTCACAGGAATTGCTCTATTCCTGTTTAGCATATCTGTGAGTTCTATCAGCAATGTTTGTTTCTCCTGAATATTTATGAAAGAAGACTGGCCAGTGACCTGCGTAGTGTCTCTGGGTTTCTTCTGCATTAACAATTTCTCAAGTAGAAAACAATCAGAATACTCTGCCTTGAGAGGGAGGGAGGAAAGAAGGAAGAAAGGAAAAAAGGAAGGAAGGAAGGAAGGAAAGAAGAAAGGAAAGAAGAAAGGAAGGAAGGAATAGTTAATAGTTCACTTTATTGCACCTTGTACAACAAAATTAAATGCCATCTTCAGTGTATATTATACATATAAAAACACACAAGCTATACAATTCAATTGAAACCCCCTGATATTGCGCTATACAGTAGAATTCAATATAGTTACTGCTCTGGGATAGAAGCTGTTTTTCAGCCTACTTGTCCTTGGTTTTATTGTCCTGTACCATCTGCCAGATGGTAATAGTTCAAAAAAAAGGGTGCCCAGGATGAAATGAATCTTTGAGAATGTTAGGAAAGAAGGAAGGAAGGAAGGAAGGAAGGAAGGAAGGAAGGAAGGAAGGAAGGAAGGGTTAATAGTTAATAGTTAACTTTATTGTCATTGCATCTTGTACAACCAAATTAAATACCATCTTCAGTGTACATTATACATAATGTACAAGATTGATTCAGGAGAAAAATATTTTTTATCAGAAAATGTGACTATCTAAGAAGAAGAGCCCTACCAACATGCTGGGACTATAGCAATTAATATAATGAAGAGATTTTGCTGTTCAAACAGTCAAAGCGGTTAAAAAAATACTAATTTGCTGAGAAGACAGGGAGATTACTGATGAAACTTAACTAATTCTGGTGAAAAGCACTTCATAGATCACCTTACTTAGAAAGACGCACCTTCTTTTGCTATTTTCACAAAAGGTGACAAACAAGCTATAGCACTGGCACTCTGGACAGGTTGCCCTCTTAAATGCCTTTGCCTGACCTGTGTCACATCCAAAAATTCCTCATTGGATACCCCCAAAGGTCAGGTAGATAGGACAACACATTTCAGCATGATGTCATAATCTTGATTACTTTATAGATGTAGGGGAAAAAAACCTATAGCACAGTAGAAGTTGGATGAAGATTGAACCCAGCAACAAGGAAAGAGATGAAGGAATGTTTTATGTCGGAAAGGAAGTTGGTATGTAATCTAGACTAGCAAGGACATTTTTTTTAGTTCTCTGTCCTTTGATAAATACTATCCTTTCCATCATTTGCAATAAGTGTCACATATTTTTAAAATTTGTTTTGGCCATTCTGTACTTTCCAGAGAAAAAAGACATAGGGCAGGTCAGTTTTTGATATCTTGGCTTTGCGTAAGGTGCACATAATCTGAGCATATATTAAAAATTGGAAAGGAGATGTGGAATACACCAACATTTTATTAATGGTCAATCTGGATCCTTGGAGATCAGCTATTATACCCAATGGTGGGATGGTGCTAGTTTAACAACTGGTTCAGTGAGTGCATGCTTTGTGCACGCACACACACTTCACACACGTGTGTGCCTAAAGTGCTTGCGCACAACGCAGAAAATGGAGCATTTAGAAGCTCAGCTGCTTACCTGCCAAGTTTGCAATGATAAGTAGAACAGTGAAGGCGGGGGGCAAAATCAGCTGTGCTGTATGATTGAGATGAGCTAGGAAACAGGAAATAAAGGACAGGATAATGAGGGTGTGGGTGGGCGGGGCCAACTGATCATCGGAGCTACCGGTTCACCTGAACCGGTCCAAGCTGGCTGAATATCACCACTGCTTATATCTCTTGCTTTCTCTGAAGCCATAGCTACAGGTACTTTGACTGAAGAACTTCTAGTAAGAGAGCTGCTTTGACCACACTACGTGTATTCCCATAGGGAAGATCAAAGGTGACATGAAGTAACCTTGCAAGCATTCTTGCTGGACCATGTGCAAAGACAGCTCTGCTTCAATTCTTCAGGGAAGGCAAGGAGCATCTGAATCCAAACCTCACTAGGTATGGTACGGCTAGCATAAGCAGATAGAGCAATGATCCTGACTTTCTTCGATTGGAGCTACCATTCTTGTTTTGCAAAAAATCTAGATCACGGGCGTCAAACTGGATTTCTTTGCGGGCCGGATCAGCACTGTAGTTCTTTCTTTGGGCCAGCTGTTGGGGGGAGATGGGACAGATGCCTCCTGCAACACCCTGCTGGCCAAAATGGGATGTGGGTGGGCTGTGCAAGGCCCCCCCCCACACCTCATTTTGCCAGCAGAGTGCTGCAGGAGGCTGTCCAGGCAAAAAATGGGCTGTGGGGGGCTTCATACATCTCCTGCACCACATTTTGGCTGGCAGAGGCACCAGGGGCCAGTCCTTTGCAATTTCCAGGCCAGCCCCATGGGCCAGATTTAAGCACCCAGAGGGCCAGATGCAGTCCACTGGCCTTGAGTTTGACACCCCTCGTCTAAATCATCACAAAATACATCCCTTGTGTTTCTTTATTGTAAGTTAGTGGCTGTAAAGATTTTCTCAGCCCAAATACAGTAGTCCTACTTCCATCCGAAGGGGATGTGGTGGCTCAGTGGCTAAGATGCTGAGTTTGTCAATCACAAGATCGCCAGTTCAGCGGTTCAAATCCCTAGAGCCGCGTAACGGAGTAAGCTCCCATTACTTGTCCTAGATTTTGCCAACCTAGCAGTTTGAAAGGACATTAAAAAAAAATACAAGTAGAAAAATAGGGACCACTCTGGTAGGAAGGTAACAGCACTTCATGCACCTTCAGCATTTAGTCATGCCGGCCACATGACCACAGAGACAACTTCAGACAGCACTGGCTCTTCAGCTTTGAAAAGGAGATGAGCACCACCCTATAGATTCGGGAACGACTAGCACATATGTGCAAGGGGAACTGTACTTTACTTCCATCCAGGAGGAAATGGGACCAGATTCAGTTCCCTAATCCTACTCTGAACAACATAGAGCTAAATGGACCAACAGCCTGATTCTGTTAGGCAGCTTTCCATGACAGTTCTACAAGAGTTTGCTCCCTTAGAAACCCTAACTTGACAAGTGAAAACTATTGCTTTAATGATCTCTTAATGTACCTATGGAGTCTAATTATTTCTAGCACACCTTTGCCACCCTGGAAAGAGCCTTTATAAATGGTCCTCCTTTGACCACCTTCCATCTGCTTCCTTCTTCTCTGTGTTATATTTGTATTATCTCTGCCTTGTGACCTCGGTGGGGAAATGACAACAGAACTGCCTGTCTAAGCACTTTCATGATGATCATCTCCAAGTTGCTGTTTGGGAGCGTGCCAGCAACCTGGTGTGCTTTTAAAGGCCATTGTGAAGATCTCTGAGTTTCCTCCAGACTCCAGGTACTGCTGTGGCCCCATCAATAAGATGGTCAGGTATGTGTCCGGCTACTTTGCAGCCGTGGAAATTCATGGAAGATTCTCATCTTCGATTGCTGCATTTTATGCTTGCCTATCAAGGGCATCAGAATGGCATCGTGATTACATTGGTGTGTCTTGTTGATGGATCGATAATTTGATGGTGCTTCACTTTCAATTAGGCATCTAGAACAGAGGTTGGTTGCACATAATTTTACCACCAGTTTGCTGCGCAGCGAAACAGTGAGTTTGCGTGTGCTCGCTCGTGAATGCCTGCACCTTCCCCACATGCATGTGGCCTTCCATGCATGCACTTTACTTGCGCAGCTTGCATGCATGTGTGCAGCTTAGGAAATGTGGCATAGAGCCGGGGCGGGTAGACACCCACAGGTCGCCACTACTGGTTCAACTGAACCGGTCTGAACCGGCTGAATACCACCACTGATCTAGAAATTCCTTGGTATTTATCCCCCTTTGTTTTTCTGTATATAACTCTCCCCTCTTTCACAATCTCTGTTTTCAGTTAGTTTTTGTCTGCAAGGAAATGGAACTTGCATTGGCCATGAGATGCTTGCTCTTCAGAACAGGAAGGAACATTTCATCTCTTCCCTCTAGACCATACCTGCTCCCCATCCCAAGCAGGAGACCCTACACCATGGGTGTCAAACTTGCCATGTCACTTTGTTGCCACATGACGTATTGTGACATTTTTTTACAGGGGTGGTTATACACTTACCTTCACTACCGGTTTGCAATTGTGAATGCATGTGCAGATCGGTGGTGGGTTCCGGATCCCATTGCAACCGGTACAGTGCAACAAGGCCTGGCGTCCACCACATGCATGTTCACCGCACATGTGCAGCATGCGCATGTGTACTTACCGCCTGCGATGCTCTGCGTTGCTCCAGCTGCTCAGTGGAGCATTGCGCAGGCGTTGTATTGGCTCAATAGAGGTAAGTAGGGCAGGTGGGCGGGTGGGCCCTCTGGAGCACCATACCGGAACGGTACCTGGTGCTCCCAGCAGGCACCGGTATGTCCGTACTGGGGCATACCAGTCGTATCCCACCACTGACACAGATCCATCCTCACCTGCACTTTTGGCAAAAAAGGGGCATAAATCGGATGCCATAGAGCCAGGCGCAGGCGGCTCTGCAGATTTCCACTACCAGTTCAGGAGATCAGGTTCAAACCAGTAGTATACCACCTGTGATTTTTTTTTCCCTTTGCGGAACTCAGGTGGGTGTGGCCTGCAAGTGATGCATCTGGCCTGTAGGCCACCAGTTTGACACCCCTGCCCTACACCGTTTGTGACAGAGGACAGTCCAGTCTCTTCTTCAAAGCTCCCAGTGATGAAGCTCCCACAACATCCAAAGACATCTTCTGTTCCATTGGTTGATTGTTCTCACTGTCAGAATTTTTTCCCCTTATTTCTAGGTTGAATCTCTCCTTGATCACTTTCCGTCCATTGTTCCTTGTCTGGCCTTCAGATGCTTTGGAAAATCAGTTGATCCCCTCCTCTCTGTGGCAGCCCCTCAAATATTGGAACACTGCTATCATGTCTCCTCTGATCCATCTCTTCTTCCTTTCAAACATTATCCATGACATTCCCAAAGTTCTGGATTTTTTAGATTTCAATTGCTTCGAACTGAATTTTTAGAACTTCTAGTACTGGAATCTAGAAAGCATTGAAACTTTCCACCACTGCAGTGCCAAATGTTGTGTTTTGTATCCATGAAACAAGGAGTTTCTTCCCTCATTTATATTACTTTTGTTGGTTATATTTATTCTTAAATAGCTCCTGGAAACCTAGAAACTTAAGAAAGAATGTATTATGCTGTTTATAAGTTAAAAGATTATCTTTCTTGCACCTTGGAAATAAAAAAAAATCCCTCATTCTAAAGAAGACACATAAACTATCAAATGTAATGAAATGCTTTTGTTAAATAATAAGCAACAGCAGCCCACCGAAATAAATATTTTTCATTGAGGTAAAATATATACAACTATAAAATCATAAATATACCAGAGAATTATAATGTGAATTTGTAAATTGTATGCAAATAGCTTGAAACCAGATCTACAAAGACATAAATAAAGGAACAAGACTGAAAGGTTTATACGTTGGCTTGTTTATAGAGTAGCACAAACATTTTTCTTTTTTAATTGGCAATTAATTTTCAGCAGCCATCGAGGTACTTTCATGTCAAATTACTTTGCCTATACTAAACAAGATTAGGCACCGAAGCTGCAAAGGCCTTACGTGAAAAGTGAGCAACTGACTGTCAGGCAGATATTTTCCCACCTATAACCAATTAAAATGCTCCTTTTGTGATGAATGGATGCTGTAATTCGGCAACTTGTTCCTTTTGCTGTTTAGCACAGACACCGGTACAACTTTTCTGGATGCCTGGACCGGAAACAAGATAAGGATTCCTCTGGTGACCAGGTTGATCACGTTGCTCTTAATAGCAATAGCACTTAGACTTATATATCACTTTACAGTGCTTTACAGCCCTCTGTAAGCGGTTTACAGAGTCAGCATATTACCCCCCCCCCAAAAAAAACCTGGGTCCTCATTTTACCCACCTCGGAAGGATGGAAGGCGGAGTCATCCTTGTGCTTGGTGAGATTTGAACTGCCAAACTGCAGGCAAGGTTACCTGCAGTACTGCACTCTAACCTCTGCGCCACTGTGGCTCTTGGGGATAAGATAGGATGGCCCAGATCTTCTTAAGTGTGCATTGTAAATCATTCAATCAACCTCTAATGATTCCTATACAGGTAGCCCTTGACTTAATACCACAACTGAGCCCAAAATCACTGTGGTTAAGTGAGAGATTGGTGAAGTGAGTTTTGCCCCATTTTACAGCCTTCCTTGCCAAAATTGTTATTGTGAATCACTGCCCTTGATAAGTTAGCAACCCAGTTGTAGAGTAAATCTGGCTTCCCCCGTTGACTTCGCTTGTCAGAAGATTGCAGTAACTGTCATAAATATGAACCAGTTGTCCAGCGTCTGAGTTTTGATCATGGGGAAATTGCAATGGTCGTAACTGTGAAAACTGGCCTGGGTCACATTTTTCAGTGCCATCAAAACTGTTGTAAGCCAGGGACTACCTGTACAAATTTTACTCACTTTAAGAAAACAGGTGCAGGATGGGGAGCAGTGCAATATGGGAATCCTAGTACTTTTCAGCAGCTCATTGTTGGGTGAGGGTTTTTTTAATCTCTCTCCACTTTTCTTGAATATAAATATTAAGATAACTCGACATCTCCGAGGCCACTGATACCCACGCTGCAAAGTAATATATTACTGATACACTTCAAGTGAGTGACATAAACGGGAAAATATTGATTTTTTTTTAAGAAGATGTCTCATTTTTCTTATTTCATAGAAGACCGATGCAAGCTCGCCCAGCTATCAATATTATTTGAATTGATGCAGATTCCTTTCTATTGATTGCTGTGACAATCTTTGTCATAACTGATAAATGGATGCTCACTGCTCTTAAATTTTTAAAAAGGCGAATCTCCATTCGGTGTGTACAAATGGACTGTCTTGAGTAAACAAGGCTGCTAATGCTTGACGAGGGAAATTTGGGAAGATCTGTGCCTGTAATATGCTTTATGGATGGAACACTTTAAACATTTGGCTCCCTGCCTAGAAGATTAATATGGGAGTCCCATATCCAGCTTTTATGCGCTGTTAAATCAGACTCACAGTGCGCTCTGTGACAATCAAAAAATTAAGAGCCCCCTCCCAAATAAAATCAGCTCTTTTTTATTACATTGTATCACAAAAGGTATCAAGACAATGAGAATATATTAGGCCATCTTGCAAAATCAATGCCGCCTCTCTCAAGATTTGCAGGCGTTAGGAGAAGCAGCCTAACCATCCCTGGAGTAATACCATCAGCTTCCTTTCACACATCTTAGCAGTTTTTGCCCTATCCAATTGCAATTTTTACACATTCTTTTAATTAAAAATAAATTAAGGAAACACTGGTAAATGGCTAAGAAAAATAATGCGCTCTCCTATCATCTTTATTTCCTTTCTTGGACCGTGGAACTGGCGATGCCATTAGATTAGTTATTCCTCCCAACAATGTGAGAGAGATTAAAGTAGGGGAGATTTGTGAGCTGGCCATAACACAAAGGAAGCTTTGGAGATATCTCTTTTGGAACGGATCAGGTGGCAGGTCTCACTGGAATATTTTAAGTGGGAAGGTATCCCGGGGCTACAGTGTCTTCCTCTCCCTGCAACAGAGTGTAAATGTGTTAGTATTTTAGGTTAAGAAGGATCAAGACAAGGAAAGCTTGTGTCCTTTGTTCATTTTGTACCAGCAAATGTCAAGTAATGGTTTGTGAACATTGCAAGATGTCCAGTAAGTAGTTTGCATGGTGGGGGCAACCTGAAATTCGATGCTCTGATTTCTATTAAATTTTAGCAATAGCAGTAGGACACAGACTTATATACTCCTCCATAGTATTTTATATCCCTCTATAAGCAGTTTATTACTCCCATTACTTGTCCCAGCTTCTGCCAACCTAGCAGTTTGAAAGCATGTAAAAACGCAAGTAGAAAAATAGGAACCAGCTTTGGTGGGAAGGTAACTGTGTTCTGTGTGCCTTCACCATTTAGTTATGCCAACCACATGACCACGGAGACGTCTTCGGACAGCGCTGGCTCTTTGGCTTTGAAATGGAGATGAGCACCACCCCCTAGAGTCGGGAACGATGAGCACATATGTATGAGGGGAACCTTTACCTTTTATAAGCAGGTTACAGGGTCAGCATATTGTTCCCAACAATCTGGCACCTCATTTTACCCTAACCCTAACCCTCAGAAGGATAGAAGGCTAAGTCAACTTTGAGTCAGTCAGGATTGAACTCCTGGCAGTGAGCAAAGTTAGCCTGCAAAACTTCATTCTAACCACTGTGCCACCATGGCTTTGTTTTGAATGCTTTAGCCTCTAATAGCTCCTTTGAGCAGCCTGTAGCTAGAAAGCCATTTATTCATCAAGTGGATTCTCTTCCTTCTTCTCAAGACACAAGAAAAAAGAGAGAGAAAGTGTTGCAATAGCACTTAGATTTATATACCGCTTTACAGTGCTTTACAGTCCTCTCCCCGAACAACCTGGGTCTTCATTTTACCCACCTCAGAAGGATGGAAGGTTGTGTCCACCTTGAACCTGGTGAGATTCGAACTTCCAAATTGCAAGTAGCTGGCAGTCAGCAGAAGTGGCCTGCAGTACTGCACTCTGACCACTGTGCCACCGCAGCTCAAGAAGAATTTCCTATCCCCCACAAGCTGTTTCTGCATGGGAAAGTCACTGACTTCAATGGGCTACAACGGGTTGAAGGGCTGACAACCAGGCTGATGTTCCTGCTTTAATCCCTTAGCATCTGCAGACAACCAAACTAGCAGTGATGGAGGATGTCGTTCATTATAATCTGTAGGGACTGAAATTCCATCAGCTTGTCACAGTCAAGATGGAGAGTCGATCCGTGAGCTCCAAATCTTCCTATTTACTGGACTCAATCCTTCCTTTTTCTAGAATTCACTCCTAACAAATCACTATCTATGTTTTTTGGCTTTATTTATTAAGGCTTGACCACTCTGAGGCATTTAGAGTTGTTGTTTTTTATAAGATTGAAATTCCATTCACTTCATCAAGTCTTAAGCATGACAGGAGTGGGTGGAAGATTCAGGTTGAGTCTGCCATGTGCATGTGATTACTCATGAAGATTTAGTGAGCTTACTGGACTCGTCAGACCTGTTGCAATCTATGGGCAGTCTACTGAATGACAATTGTTTTTCATCAGAAGAACAAATATCTTCTTTAATCAACTTTACTACTGAAAGTTCACGGTAACATTTGTTCCAAAGCTGCCTATTTTACAGCTCTGGACAATCATCACTAACCATGATTCCTGAAAATTAATAACATCCACCATTCTGAGTGGGTCAACCCAGAAAAATCACAGTCCAAGTTCTAAAATCAGATTAACTCAGAGTAATAAAGATCAATAAAGAAAATTGCCAAAACGATACCCCTTAAATCTATTCGATATAGCCCTACCAGTGGTGAGATTCAATTTTTTTTTTACTACCAGTTATGTGGTCGTGGCTTGGTGGGTATGGCTTGGCTTGGTGTGTGTGGCTGGGTAGGCATGGCAAGGTAAGGATACTGCAAAATCCCCATTCCCTCCACACTCCAGGGGAGGGATACTGCAAAATCTACATTCCCACCCCACTCCTGGGGAAGGATACTGCAAAATTCACATTCCTTCCACACTCCAGGGGAGGGATACTACAAAATCTACATTCCCTCCTCATTCCTGGGGAAGGATACTGCAAAATTCACATTCCTTCCACACTCCAAGGGAAGGTTACTGAAAAATCTCCATTCCCTCTCTACCCCACTAACCTGCTTTCCAGCTCTGTTCTCCTGTGCAGAGCAACAAAAGAAGACCCAGCCAATCAACTGGGAGGCAGTGAATAGATCAGGGGTGGGGCCAGCCAGAGGTGATATTTGCCGGTTCTCTGAATTACTCAAAATTTCTGCTATTGGTTCTCCAGAACAGGTCAAAACTGGCTGAAAACCACCTCTGAGCCCTACCCATTTGTTATTTCAGCAACAGTGTAATCATTTTAAACCACCATCTTGGTTTTTAAAAATAGAATCATTTCATATTCTATGCAAAATTCATTTTAAATTAGGAAACAGTTTTTCCTGTTATTTTAGGATGGATGTTAGAGAAACAAACTTTAGATAGGGACAGTCACATTTCTTTCATCTTGCGTTTGTCTCAGAAGATGGTAAGAAAGCAAAACAACAACAAAAACAACACCCCTTAACAGTACAATCTCCTAAATGGCTCCTTGTTCTGGAGACCAGAGGTAAGCAGGAATAGAATTGCGAAAAGAATCAGAATTTCAGAGTTGCACTTTCCTTAGACATTGAGAAACTTTTCTATCTCTCCGAGAAGAAAGTTGGATTCTTGTCCTTGTGGGAATACAACATTACAACACTCCAGATGTTGAAGAAACCACATGGTGCGTCATTTCTCCCTATTGCCAGGCTGGTTAGGATTGTTGGGAGTTGTCATTCAGAACATCTGGATACCCAAAACCTGTGTGCGCCTGGTGGAGGCACACAATTTCATTAGCTTGTTAGATCCAAAAGAAAAGTTTGCTACAAGGTAGATACATTGTTTAATTCAATGACTTAAAATTCAACATGTGCCCTTGCTAAATCAGTACAGTTGGTAGGTATGACAGTCTGTGATAAATTTGGATTTGACTTGGTGCACAGCCAGAAACCAGTTGAGCTTTTACTTCTGTCAAAATCCTCTTTTGCAGGGAGTTGATAATCTGTTTTTAGTTTCTCACAAAGTCCACAGTTTAAAATGTGTGAATTACAAATCACAAACTGCTTCTAAAAGGAAGATGAGACAGGGGAACATGTGGCATTGAGTGATGGAAATAAAGACAGATTCATACATGAGCTTTGGGTCAAAGCCAAAACTGGCCTGATTCATACTGGGGAGAGAGGGCTGGAGGGACAACATGACCCAGACAATAGGATGGATCCATATTTAAGCAAATCCATCATCTCATGGGATTAGACATTCTTTCCATCTTCCCACCTGGACCAGAGGTGGGTTCCTACCGGTTCACACCAGTTCAGTGGAACCGGTACTGGAAATGGCAACTGGGTCTCCAAACCAGTGGGTACGGCATGCACCCCACGGCCCTGAACCGGTTCCCTGTTTGCCGCGACATCCTTTTTGACCTTTTTAAATGTTCTGTGCATGCACAGACCTATTTATAAGCAACCGTGCATGCACGCAGTGCACATCAGGTGTGCTTGCAATCTGAGCGATCATATGTGCACAAAATTACATGCGCACCAAACTGGCAGTAATGCCAGCAGAAGCCCTGACCAGGACCACCTTTTCTAGATCTACTCCCTGAGTTGAACATACACCTTGACCAGTGGTGGGATTCAAATAATTTAACAACCGGTTCTCTGCCATCATGACCAGATGGGTAGGCAGAGCTCAGTGGCCATATAACCATGTGGGCGTGGCCAATTTAACAATTCTCAGGTCGATGGGCGCTTCGCCTTAGCTGTTACAATGTAATAAGGGTCAACCAGAGAGGCAGTTTCTGTAAGCAGGGCAATACAGATTAGACTAGAAACAACACGAGAATGTTTCCTTCCCGCCTTCCTTACAGGATTAGCCCTGTAAAGTGGAAAAAAAACAAAAGGAGATTTCTTCCAACAACAGGTTCTCCGAACTGCTTAGAAAGCTAACAACCGATTCTCTCAAATAGGTACGAACCGGCTGAATCCCACCACTGACCTTGACAGTGTCAGGCGTTCTAAATACCATGCAGAATTAAATCATTGTCCAAGGCAAAGTTATCCTTAAAGGTCCAATTTATTCATGCAGGCAAGTTAGCACGTCTACGGAATTCCAACTCTAATGTTCTTCCTGGAATTCCACCCAGTTGAAAGTTCATGATCTATCCCCACACCCACAAATCCATCACATGTTCCAATCATCATCTTCCACACAGGCATCTACACCCATCTGCTTCCGGTCAGGTGTCGAGGTGCGGAGACAAAAGATGACCTTGAGCTTCTACAAAAGAATGACAACAATACATTCCACAATCCTACTCCTTTCTATTCCCCCCCTCCCAACTACTACACTAATGAAACACATAGAAAATTGTAAGAAAGTGTGGCAGGCCAAAGATCCTCAAAAGAACATAACTACAGGCCTGACAGACAGGCTCATGAAAAGTGCTTCTCTCAAGATTTAAGGGACTCCCTTCTCTTTCTGTTTCCAAACGCAACAGGGTTTTGTTACCCATGACTCTGTGAAGTTTCCAAAAAGGATAATAACTAATGAAACCCACTCATGCTATGACATAAAAAATGTGGGATGTGGACCCACCATTAAATAAATAAATCAATAAATATTCCTTTCTGTTAGCGCAAAATATTTAATTATGGGTTATGTCACAAACAGGGATGTGGTGGCTCAGTGGCTAAGATGCTGAGCTTGTCGATCAGAAAGTTCGGCAGTTCGGCGGTTCGGATTCCTAGAGCCACATAACGGAGTGAGCTCCCATTACTTGTCCCAGCTTCTGCCAACCTAGCAGTTTGAAAGCACGTTAAAAATGCAAGTAGAAAAATAGAAACCACCTTTGGTGGGAAGGTAACAGCGTTCCGTGCACCTTCAGCATTTAGTCATGATAGCCACATGACCATGGAGATGTCTCTGGACAGTGCTGGCTCTTCAGCTTTGAGTTGGAGATGAACACTGCCCCCTAGAGTCGAAAATGATTAGCACATATGTGCGAGGAGAACCTTTAATGTCACAAAATTCTACTTCACAAAAATAAAGGAAGGACAATCCTTTGAGCTCTTGGCTAAATAATGGTTAATTTTTGTAATGCTTGGTTTGACAATGGCAATCATCTTTTATGCGTACATTTAGTGCATCAGCTCGTCTTTGACTACAGCAAACAAAACAAATGAACTTAGATTCTCTCCCTGTTTCAAGTGGATTGGTTAACATTTGAGAAACATTTGATACGATGCTTCAAAATCCAGAGTTTTTAATTCACCTGCTTTCCCCCTCCTTATTCCACTTCTGATTCTTGATCACAAAGGATTTTGTGGTACCCAGAAAACTAGGCTAGCAAAAGTAGTTTCAAGCCAATTGGCTCACTCAAATTTCAGCATGGCAATATTGTCAATTATAAAATCTTATTAGCCTTGGCTGGAATTGTGCCCTAGGACATTGGAATGGAATGTACCTAAGCTTGTCTCAGAAATCATGCTTATTTGAGAAGAACACTGAGTTTACAGTGCTTTCACAAACATATGTTGATGTAGGAGAAGATAAGCAAAGTGTCAGGGTTCCAAATAGCATCCAAAAGTAAATCAGAGTCCAAGGCAAAGTATTGCTCAAAGTTCCAATTTATTAAGAGAGCCATGTTGGCACATCTGGGCAAACCCGAACCTGAAAGCTTCCCAGTTGTCCCCACCCGGTTGAGAGTTCAAGATCTTGCCCCCACACCCACAAGTCCATCACATGGTCCAATCTTCCACTGCCATGCTGGCAGTTCCATCCATCCAGTTCCGGTCAGGTGCAGAGCTGCAAAGATAAAGGATGACCTTGGGTTTCTAGAGAGAATTTTGCTATGGCTGCATAGCACCTAACTCCTCCCATTTCCCACAATAGAAAATGCCTAGTAAAATAATAGAAAGTGTGGCAAGCCACAGACCAAAAAGAAAAGATGGCTGCAGGCCTGACATAACGTCTGTGGTTGGAATCAAGGCAGGAATGAACCTAGAGTTGTTATGTTCCAACAAAATTTTGTCCTCACTACATGTTATTCTGTGTGCAGCTCGACATGCAGCTAAACCCACCTATCCTCCAATAAAGCAGAGCGTGTGGGTAGATCTGAATGCTTTATTGAAAGAAGAGGATTGTCAGGCCTGTAGTTATGTTTCTTTTAGGATCTTTGGCCTGCCACACTTTCTTATAATTTTCTATGCTGTTTCGTTAGTGTAGTAGTTGGGAGGGGGGAATAGAAAGGAGTAGGATTGTGGAATGTATGTTGTCATTCTTTTATAGAAGCTCAAGGTCATCTTTTGTCTCCGCACCTCGACACTTGACCGGAAGCAGAGGGGTGTAGATGCCAGCGTGGAAGAAAAGGATTGGACCATGTGATGGCTTATGGGGTGTGGGGATAGATCATGAACTTTCAACTGGGTGGAATTCCAGGAAGAGAATCAGAGTTGGAATTCCACAGACGTGCCAACATGCCTGTATGATTAAATCGGAACTTTAAGGATGATTCTGCCTTGGTCTCTGATTGATTTCATGCATGGTATTTGGAACGCTGACAGATAGGGTGAAACTGGGGAAAATAGGGATACATACAATGAGAACCCAATACAAGATAGACAGTATTGTGTTGCTGCTGAACATAACAATTAATAAATACAAGCAATTTAAATCTCACCAATGATGCTATGTGTGTGTGGGGGGATGTGGGTTTGTCCTTGGATGACCATGTGCCACAGATTAAGATGGATGGTTCTTTGTGCTTCTGCCTCCTCCAAATGCTAAAGGAAAATGGAGTTTGGCTTCCCAGCACGCACTTGTTTTGAGAGTGTGGGCTGATGGGTAAAGAGGTTGTATCAGCTTCAAAATAATATAGATTGATGTATGTCCCTCTGGCCATTGGATGGGGTTAGAGGGCAACAACAGTATATATATAAATTATATACTGGGGCTTGGCACCAACCCCTTTTGAATTCTAGTGCAAATTTAATGCTTACCATAAGTTGACTAAATTCTTGTGAACAGGCTTCAGAAATAGATCATCTTAATTGTTGTCTCGATTTTTCACACCCGACGTTAATCTAGTCAACTAAAGTCCTCTCATTCTCACTAATGATACCTTGCTCAGTAGTAGTAACTATGAAAGGGATCTTGGAGTCCTAGTGGACAACCATTTAAATATGAGCCAGCAGTGTGCAGCAGCTGCCAAAAAAGCCAACACAGTTCTAGGCTGCATCAACAGAGGGATAGAATCAAGATCACGTGAAGTGTTAATACCACTTTATAATGCCTTGGTAAGGCCACACTTGGAATACTGCATTCAGTTCTGGTCGCCACGATGTAAAAAAGATGTGGAGACTCTAGAAAGAGTGCAGAGAAGAGCAACAAAGATGATTAGGGGACTGGAGACTAAAACATATGAAGAACGGTTGCAGGAACTGGGTATGTTTAGCTTAAGAGAAAGAAGGAGTAGGGGAGACATGATAGCAGTGTTCCAATATCTCAGGGGTGCCACAAAGAAGAGGGAGTCAAACTATTATCCAAGGCACCTGAGGGTAGAACAAGAAGCAATGGGTGGAAACTAATCAAGGAGAGAA
This sequence comes from Natrix helvetica, assembly GCF_964273705.1. Classification (NCBI taxonomy): domain Eukaryota; kingdom Metazoa; phylum Chordata; class Lepidosauria; order Squamata; family Natricidae; genus Natrix; species Natrix helvetica. The sequence continues at coordinate 11,688,557 of NC_138549.1, read as the reverse complement.
GCAACTTAGAACTGAGGAGAAATTTCCTGACAGTTAGCACAATTAATCAGTGGAACAGCTTGCCTCCAGAAGTTGTGAATGCCCCAACAATGGAAGTCTTTAAGAAGATGTTGGATAACCATTTGTCTGAAATGATATAGGGTTTCCTGCCTAGGCAGGGGGTTGGACTAGAAGACCTCCAAGGTCCCTTCCAACTCTACTATTGTATTGTATTGTATAATTTGTTTATTGTTTATTTATTTATTTTAAAAAAAACCACCCACCTCCCTCACAGAAGAAACATTTCACAGGTGGATACTTTCCCAGTAGATACTGTAGAATCATGGTGTGGTAAAAACGAGGCATTAAGCATTTCTGGCATGGAGTAAAAAAAGTAAAACCAAAATAGGGCTGGGCCCATAATCTCCACCTTAAGGGCCTATTAATAATAATTGGATTCCATCATGCATATGATGCAATGGTTCAGCCAATCCAAGAAGAAGAAAGGAATATAAGCTGCTATGGGTGGGGTTTGGCCAGGTTCAGGAGAAGCCATAGCTAATGTTATGGCCCGTTTGGAGAACCTCCCAACCTTGCCTGGCCCTCCCCTCCCCTCCAAGGAGTCTCCACCAGGCACATTTTGGATGTGAGATAAATGCACCCCCCCCCACACAGAGCAGTGGTGGGATCCTGTTGCAACTGGTATGGTGCAACGGGGCCGGGCGTCCACCACATGCACATGCACTGCACGCACGCAGTGCATGCATGCATACTTACTGCCTGCGATGCTCCACGATGCTCCAGCTGCTTGGCGGAGCATCGCGCATGCACTGTAGGCTCCTTGAACATGCGCGGAAGCCTTGATCGGCTCAAATTCAGGTAAGGATAGCGGGCGGGTGGGCCCTCCGGAGCATCGTACCAGAATGGTACCTCCCAGCAGGCACCGGTACGCCCGTACCAGGGTGTATCGCTCATATCCCACCACTGCCACTGAGGCTCAGGAATGCAGAAAAATACCCCCCCCCCCCGAAGCTCTGGAAGGCTGGAAATGGGCCTGTTTCCTGCCTCCAGAGGGCATCAAGAGGCTGGGGGAAGCAGTTTTCGCTCTCCCAGAGGCTTGAGATAAGTCTTCGGAACCTGGGGAAAGTGAAAATGCCCCCCCCACCATGGTGCAGGAGGCAGACTAGCCCACACCCATCATGGCCACGCCCACTCAGCAACCAGGCATAGAACCCATTGCTGAAATTTTTGAAGCCCACCCTTGAATATAAGCAAAACAAAAAGTTGCAGCGTTGCTACTTCTACAGCTAGCTTCCATTGCATCATGCTTTTTGGTTAAACTTCATGGGGAAAAAAGGAGGTGAGATTTTTAAGTGCCATTATTTGCAGACATCTTTTTTGACGGGGGAGGGCACATCTCCCATTCACAGGAGGTTCTGGCGTCCGTTCAGAAGTTGGAAGAATTGGCTACAAAACATCTGTACCAGTAGTAATAATGATAAAAGAGAATGAAGAGGCACCAGGGGATGGTTTAAACAGGTTTTGTGTGACTGCCAGAAAAAGCAGCAACTTTACTTTGTGGGTTTTGCTTTGCTAGGCAAATTCCCAGGACTGAATCCCATGAATTAAATATCTTAACCAATGACAAAAGCCTAGAATAAGAATTTGTTTGCAATCGGACAAATTAAATTGCAATACTCAACAGATGGAAAAAACCTTGTTCCAGGGCATAAATATTTAGAGTATCAACAATTAGAGGAATATTACAAAACTAGCAATGGATATAGACACTCAGTGGCTCAGTGGCAAAGACGTTAAACTTGTCAGTCAGAAAGGTCGGCAGTTCAGCAGTTCGAATCCCTAGCACCGCATAACAGAGTGAGCTCCAGTTACTTGTCCCAGCTTCTGCCCACCTAGCAGCTCAAAAGCCCATAAAAATGCAAGTAGAAAAATAGCAGCCACCTTTGGTGAGAAGGTAACAGCGTTCCGTGCACCTTCGGCATTTAGTCATGCTGGCCACAGGACCAAGGAGATGTCTTCGGACAGTGCTGGCTCTTCGGCTTTGAAATGGAGATGAGCACCGCCACTTAGAGTCAGGAATGACTAGCACATATGTGTGAGGGGAACCTTTACCTTTAGTAGTGGATAAAATGCATTTTTGAACTTTGGGGGGAAAAAAACAAAGTCCTTGGAAACTTCTGTCCTAATTTTACAAATTGAAAGAAATTAGCTTGAGTATTTTATTCTGATGTCCAAATAAAATGCTCTCGACATATCATGTTTTGTTTTGAGCACTTTACATTCAGTTACTTCTTCTGAGATTTAATTGGCTTATTACAAAGTGCTCCTGGTGACCAAAGCACTCAAAATGTTCGGGGTTCAACACACTCATTATTTCGACTGCAAAACACTTGAAAGGCCAAGATGCTTACAGAATTTTTGCGCCAAGATGACAGTTTTGCAGAATAAAAAAATTATTAGCCTGTAAATATTACTTTGCATGCTTGATAGAATTCTGGGGCAACATGGAAATTGTCATGAAATCAAGAGGGTGGAACATTCTGAGAAAATAATAATAATAATTTGGTTTGCGCAAAGAAGTCTTGGAGATAGCAAGGAATCTTTTTTGTATTTTATTTGCAGAGACTCATACTTAATTGGTTAAGGGATGCGGTGGCTCAGTGGCTAAAGATGCTGAGCTTGTAGATCAGAAAGGTTGGCAGTTCGGGGGTTTGAATCCCTAGTACTGTGTAACAGAGTGAGCTCCCGTTACAGTGCTCCGTGCGCTTTCAGCGTTTAGTCATGCTGGCTACATGACCATGGAGACGTCTCCGGATAGCACTGGCTCTTTGGCTTTGAAACGGAGATGAGCACTACCACCTAGAGTTGGGAACAACTAGCACATATGTGAAAGGGGAACCTTTAACCTTTACCTATACTTAATTGACCTACTCCAGCCTGGGCTTTCTTGCAAGCATCAATAGTTGTATTATGGTCCTTGTGCACCCAGGGTCATAATTTTCTCCTTCCTATTCTGATGACATTGTGTCATCTTCATACACATTATCCTCTGATGCCCATGTTCATGCAAAGTATGGCTCCCAGCTTGAAAAAGAAGCCTGTCCCATATTTATGGAGATGTCAAAAGAGCTAACAAGTTTTCAGACTGTTTCTTATCTAGAGCTCTCCATGGTACTGTCTTTTTGTAATGATCTATGGCACTGTCAACCGTAGCAACTTTAAGATGTCTAGACTTCAACTCTGAGAATTCTCTAGACAACTTTCTGGGTGGAGAATTCTGGCAGCTGAGGTTCATAACATCTTACAGTTTCCAAGGGATTTTTTTGGTGAAACCATACATTTTTATTTTTCTTAAAGACCTCAACTTGATATGACTTGAAAGTGGAGCAGGCCAACCATTCTCCTACCATAACACCTACCAACTGGATTTGCTGGCCTACATGAAATGTAGGCTTGGAAAACAGTTTCCTCCAAATTGTGTTGAAGTTTTATTAAACCCAATTGTTAACTTCAGTGATGGAGCGATCATAGGAATTGTAATCCAACTTCTGTAAGGAAGAGAATTACCATATTTTTCAGAGTATAAGACGCACTGGAGTATAAGACACACCAAGATTTTGAAGAGGCAAATGAAAAAAAGTTTTCGCACTCTGCAGACCTCCCCAAAATGGCCCATTTTTTGTCAAAGAAAGGACATGCATAGCCTTTAGGAGGCTTATAGAGTGCGCCTGGGGGCTGGTGGGGGGGGGGAAAGAGCAAAAAGCAGCCCATGTTTTGCTCATTTTTGCCCTCCCCAGCCCCCAGGAGCACTTTGGAAGCCTCCTAAAGGTTATGCACAGCCATTTTTGGGAAGGGGGTGGGGTTTCAGGAGGCCAAAAATGCTGTATTGAGTGTATAAAATGCACCCAGCTGTTCACCTCTTTTTTTTTAGGGAAAAAGGTCCATCTTGTACTCCGAAAAATATGGTATACATTTATCCAACTTAATGTTATTAGGAAAGCATTGGAGGAGGTCATGGAAATGTGAGTTCCAACCTTAACTGAGTCAGCATTGCCCTATGAATTTCTGATTTCACTTATGGTTATGTGTCATTTTATTTACCTTATAGTTATATACATTATTTTTGGATCTCACGTCACCATCTCAACCTGTGGCTGACTTTTCCTCATGCAGAACTTATTTTTGCAAGCATTTACAATTACAGAAAATTGCTGGAGGATCGTAACAAAGGACATCACAAGTTGGCTGAAAGCAACAGCATCCAAGTGAAGAAGATATCACATCAGCATCCTAATCATTTCACAGCCTAAAGACAGTTACAGCGTGAGCCAAAATGAATGAAGGGAGAGGCTGCCAAGGAGACAGATGTCACTGCTGGAGACAAAAAAAAAATCACAGATCAGCATCTGGACTTTATATAGTTCATGAAGGAAGAAAGGGAGGGGGGAGACAGAAAGATGTTGGGTAAGGGACATGAAGAACATTTCCAGAGAGTGAATGCTATTGTTTTCCATGACCTCAGAAATCTTTTTGAAACAACTCACAATCTTTTTCTTGACCACAGTATGAAGAACTTTAGTTCAGGAAAATACTGTATTTTTTGGAGTATAGGATGCACCTTTTCCCCCCAAAAAAGAGGGTGAAAATCTGGTTGCATCTTATACATGGAATACAGCATTTTTGGCCTCCCAAAACCCTGCTCCCTTTGCAAAAATGGCTGTGAATAGGCTTTGGGAGGCTTCCAGAATCTTCCTGTGGGCTGGGGAGGGCAAAAATGAGCAAAAAACGGGTCATTTCTTGCTCATTTTTCACTCCCCCCAGCCCCCAGGAGTACTCTACAAGCCTCCTAAAGGCTATGCATGTCCTTTTGTTTGACAATAAAAGGGCTCATTTTCGTGAAAAATGCAGCATTTTGGGAGGTCTGCAGAGTGCAAAAACTTTTTTAAAAATTTGCCTCTTCAAAATCTTGGTGCATCTTATACTCCGGTGCGTCTTATGTTCTGAAAAATATGGTAGCAGCCAGTTGACTAAAGGGTCATTGTAGAAATTAGCATTTAGTTCAGAAGGAAAAGCTCTGTTCTCTTGCTGAATTCATTTTTTTTTAATTCATAAACATTTTGAACACAGTGTATTGTCAGGGTATGCCCTGCATTCTCAGGGAATATCATTTACAACAGTGGTGCAATTCAGCTGGTTCTTACCAGTTCGGTCAAACAGGTAGCAGTGGTGATGGGAGGCTACACCCACCCACCTGGACGTCATTAGGTCCCATTTTTGATGCTCTGTGCATGTGTGAAAGGTCCTGTGTGCGCTCACATTTGTGAACCTGTAGCTAAGGTTGATTTTACCCCTCATTTACAAAAGAAAAACAAAGAGAGGACAAAATGAAATATTAATACATAGACTGGTAACAATAGTAATAATATAACAGAATACTTTTGGCTCCATTTCTCTTTATATTAGTTTATTCATAATTCTGTTAATTATATTGGCATATTTATAATTATAAAACATTTATCGTTATCATTAATTCATACATAGCAATAATCTTTCTTCATGTAATTTCTACCTCTTATCTCTAACCACTCATAAAATCTATTCCATGTCAAGTAATATTCTGTGTCTTCTTTGTCTTTAATTTTTAAAGTCAATCTATCCATCTCTGCACAGCCTAATATTTTCTGAATTATAACCTCATCTGATGGAGTATTCTCATTTTTCCAATATTGTGCAAATACAATCCTTGCTGCTCTCAGTACATGCAAAACTAAATATATAATCCCTTTATCATAACCCTCCGGCATTACACCCAACAAAAATATTTCTGGTTTCAGATCTATATGTTGCTTAATCATCTTTTCCAACTAAGTATGTATGGTATTTTTCAGAGTATAAGATGCACTGGAGTATAAGACATGCCTTAGCTTTTGGGAAGGAAAATAAGAGAAAAAAATTCTGTCTACCAGGTATTCATCTGGATAGTGTCCTTAGTCTTCAGCAAATAGGTTTGCTGGCTTTGAACACGTGCACATTTTTAGAACAGCTTCTAAAGCACAGCTGATCATCAGAGAGAGAAGCAATGAGAAAAGCAGGCAGGAAGATCGCTTCACTCATTAGCGCCTCATTAGGCACTTAAAAAGCTTCGAAAAGCTACATTCAGAGCATAAGACGCAACCAAATTTTCAGCCTCCTTTAGGGGGGGAAAGTGTGTCTTATACTCTGAAAAATATGGTATTTTCTTCCAATATTTTCTTGATTTCATACAAGTCCACCACATATGAATTTCTGAATTCAGGTTACAGTTTTGCCTTGGTTATTGACGATTTCATAAGCACAAGCACAAGCAAACCCCTGACCAGTTGCTGTAAGAGAAGTTGAAAGGATCGCATGAGCAGGCAGATCAAGAGTTAAGAGTCACAGATGGATCAACTACAAGTAGTGATACTTTTGCGCTACACTGTACTGGAAGTTGAATAAGTTCTGCGATCCAATTGAAACTATAGCTTGTGATCATGTCAGTACACAATCTTTTGGGGAGAAATTCAGCTATCATCTATGGAGATGATTCCGCTAATTGCAAACTTGAAAATTTCTATAGTAAAGGCCAGGCAGCACAAGAAATATCTATGGGATCACATTGCAATTGTCCTGGACTATCATAGTCCAATTACATGAAAATCAACCATCTCGTTTTCCTCCAAATCCATTCAACTCTTCTACTCAATATCTCAAATCAGATGCATTAATTTCGTCTCTTAGAACCGATTGCTTTGCATCTGCTCCTTGGATTAATCAGAAAAGTTAAAAGGAAGATGTAATAGAAAGGTATATTATTTCATGATCCTATGTCATGAAAGAAGGAGGCTTCTAGTCAATCCTGAATTGCTTTTCATTCCAAAGAGTTTGCTAGAAAGAAAGAAAAAAGAGGTGTTGGCATTATCCTTTTCTATATTTGTTTCTGGAGGACATGGTGGCTCAGTGGCTAAGACACTGAGCTTGTTAATCAGAAAGGTCGGCAGTTCAGCGGTTTGAATCCCTAGCGCCGCTTAACAGAGTGAACTCCGGGTTACTTGTCCCTGCTTCTGCTAACCTAGCAGTTCGAAAGCCCATAAAACATGCAAGTAGAAAAGTAGGGGACATCTTGGTGGGAAGATAACAGTGTTCTGGGCACTTCTGGTGTTTAGTCATGCTGGCCACATGACCAATGAGATGTCTTTGGACAGTGCTGGTTCTTTGGCTTACAAACAGAGATAACACTGACCCCTAGAGCCAGAAACGGCTAGCACACATGTGCGGGGGGAACTTTTACCTATATCTGCTTTTAGGTTGGCTAAAACAGATCATTTAATATTCTACAGATCTGACCACATTTGAATATCATGCTGCACAATTAATAGACTGCAAAAATGTAACCTTGTTAGGCTTGAGAGAAATAACAAGGAAATGGTTCCATCTTCAGCAAGAGTTATATATCCAAATGGATGTTCACTCAGCAACAAATCTGAATGCTTAAAAAATTCTTAATCCCAAACAAACGGGCATCGTGTTAGATCAGTGTCTCTCAACCTTGGAAACTTTAAGATGCATTGACTAATGGCAAGGTTGAGAAACCCTGCATTAAGCTACAGTCTTATGCCCATCTAGGGAACTTCAACACAATTTTCAACAGACTTGTTGATTGAGAAATGCTGAATCAAAATTAGTTGCTTAGTTAAGCAGGAAAATCAGGTGGGCAAGTGAGAAATTGTATGTTTTGCTTCGTTATACTAATGTATTTATTATAACCTGCCTGATTGGAAATTGGCACTAAACAAACCATCGAGCAGATAATATGATATAAATATGTTGTCAATGTTTTCTGCCAACAAGCCTCAGAGAGTCCCAAAGGTGCTTTTTCCAAAGGCAAGTGGACTTTGTTGTTGTTGTTTTCCTTTGAAAATGTTTCACTTCTCACCCAAGAAGCTTCTTCAGTTCTATCTGATTAATGGGGAACCAGTCAATTAGAATGAAAAAGCATCTTGGATGAGAAGTGAAATCTTTTCAAATAATAGAAAAAAAACCCAAGAAAGTTCAGTTGCCTTTTGAAAAAAGCAACTTTGGGAAAACTACCTCTTTCTCCAAAAATAAGACCTCCGTGGATAATAAGCCTAATCAGGCTTTTGAGTGCATGTGCTAACATAAGCCCTTCTCCGAAAATATTGCAACACAGCAGCAGCCATGAAGTGACCACTCTTGCTGCTTCCTGCACCTCAAAAATAATAAGACCTCCCCTAAAATAAGGCCAAGTGCTTATTTCGGAGGTCAAAAGAAAATAAGACCCTGTCTTATTTTCGGGGAAACAAGGTATAACACGGATAATTGAGAATCTCCATAGACAAGCCTATATTATTATCATTAACAGTGTGTAAAAAGTTTATTGAAACCGATAGCTCTCAAGGACTATAAATTTAGCAGAAGTGGAGATATAATTCTGAGATTGATCATACCTCATTAATAATTGGTCCTATTGGTGTTCCTAGATAATTGGGATATTGAAATCATAGTGGAATATTGAGTAATTTTTAATACATTACACTATTAGTGACTCAACAGGGGACAACAAATACATTGTATGAAGCAATGTTATTGACGTTTAAATGTATTTAGGAAGAAGTGACAGAATCATAAAGAGAGAATGTTATTGTTTAAAGACAAAAATGTGAATGTAGAAGAACCCCCCCCCCCAAATGGGGGAAAAGATGAGTATAAATTGGGAAAATAGTATTACACACAGTGATATATGTATAACAGAAGTTGTTATGATTATAATGTGTATGTTAAGATTAGAAGTTGGAAGAGACCATGATTATGTATATTTAATTGTACTACTCTTGTTAGCATTGTGTAAAAGTATATTGACCCTGTCAATACACTGTCCACAAAATATGGATGGCTGTTAAAGGAAAATTTAAAATAAAACGCACACATGCACAGACACACATACAGACCTCCATAGACAAGTCTAAGAGAGCTCACTTCTACCTACCTTTGATTAAACATGTGTAGGATTAGCAGATGAAAAACCTAAAATTAGGAAGAAACATTGTTCTAGGACCAGGGAATCTTCAAAGACAGGCATAAAATAAGTATCGGAATCCTGCATTCCTAGGACGACAACTTGTAATTGCGATGTTTTGTGAATCCCATCCCATCCCATCCCTGTTCAATCCTAATATGGATTTCAGATTAGTTTGGCTTCCCAAAATAATTTTTTTTGTAGAAAACTGACTGAAAGTCTTGCATGAATCACATAATAAATATAATCACCCCAATAAGTGCATTTCTAACCCTTCCCTAAGTGTGTGCATTCCTGAGCTACAAAACAAATACATGTGAGATAGATTATATCAGATTACCGTATTTTTCAGAGTATAAGACACACCTTTTTCCCCTCAAAAAAGAGACTGAAAATCTGGGTGCATCTTATACACTGAATACATCATTTTTTTTGCCTCCTGAAACCCCGCCCCCTTTACCAAAATGGCCGTGCATAGGTTGTAGGAGGCTTTCAGAGAGCTCCTGGGGGCTGGGGAGGGCAGAAATGAGGGGAAAAAAAGGGATATAGAGATATAGAGAAATAGAGATATTGATAGATGATGATGATGATGATGATGATGATGATGATGATGATGATGATGATGATGATGGGTAGGTAGGTAGGTAGGTAGGTAGGTAGGTAGGTAGGTAGGTAGACTGACTGACTGACTGACTGACTGACAGACAGACAGACAGACAGACAGACAGACAGACAGACAGACAGACAGACATATAGATAGAGATAGAGAGATAGATTGATGATAGATGATAGATAGTTAAATAGTTAGATGTAGATATAGATGTGAGAGAGAGAATCTTGACCAAAGGGAGGGTTTTCCCCTTTTTTTGAAAAAAACAACAAAAGAAACCAATGTATTCTTGAAAATAGGTATCTTTCTTTTAAACTGCTTTTATGGAGTTTCCAAATTACCAGGAAGAGTCAACAGTTGGGGTATTACCTTAGGCTGAGATACTGGGGAGTCATTGCATTTTCTTCCTAAATTGGAAGTTAAATTTTGTTACGTTTATTTTTAGAAATATGCTGAGGTACCCAGCCTGATTAGAATTCATTGTTTGCTCTCCTGTTCGAGTGGTCCCCTTGGACACCAGATTCATCTATTCCAAGGTGTTGAATAAAACAGTGATTATATGGACATTGCACATGCTAATCTTGACTCATCTCTCTCCAAGGGCTGCATTTTGTTTGAAGATGTGTTTGCCGAGGAAATATGTTGTGAGATTAAGAAACAGAAAATGGGAATCTGGTCAGTACAAAACACTTGGGGACATCTCATCTTGTGCAGGGACAGGACAGGTTTGGACCAAATGCACTGAATCAAAATAATATTTGTAAGACCTTATTTGTCCTCTGTGACTCACATCCATCAGGCTAGGGGCTGACGAAAAGAAAAAGGATGATGAGAATCTTACCCAATAGGAAAGGAGAAAGGTTTATGTCTAACTATGAAACCATTTTATTCCTAACACAATAAATATCACACACACAAAATGGGGGCTTACAATAAATCTAGCAAAGATATTATAAATGTGGACATGGTAGCTTTGAAAAGGTTGTGGGATCAACAGTGTATTGTAGTATGTGCTAACACTTCCACTTGTCTTTGACAAGTAACACTGACTGCCAAATATAAACACCCTTAGATTCTCTTCGTTCACACAGTGACTTAATACTGCACCAGAGGTGGTATCCAGCCAGTTGTTTCTGGTTCAGGCGAACCAATAGCGGCAGCTGCAGGAGGCTCCACCCACCTGCCCCGTCGTAAGGCGCAAGCACTGCGCACTGACTGCCAAATATAAACACCATATATATATAATGGTTAAGCTTATGAAATTGAGAAAATGATGAAGAGAGAAATTAAAGTAGTTGATCTATTGTAATAAAATCTCTCAAAGGCATCTTGTTTTGGAAGATCCTCGTTTGTTTGTTTGTTTAACTGTAGCTCTTGCTGGAACTTGTGAAAAATAAAATGTATGGTTTCAGCCAAAAAAAAAAAAACCTAGAAAATATGTCTGCTTATTTTTTATTACACACCCTAGTAATGGATCGTTGGAGATTTAGACAAGGGTTTTCCTCAGATCATAAGGAATAATGTTCTTGCAACAACAGTGGCTTCTTCCTTGATTTCTTTTCTGACCTAGGCTTCACCAGAGCATGAAGCAAACTCTTGGTCCCAACAAAGGCCTCTTTTATTAATTTACTATGAATTCTGCACATTTACATCCAGCAAAGTCTTTCAAGGGAGGATTTCCTGTCACAGACCTTATCTGGCTTGGAGAGCTGCCAGGCCAATATCTGTAAAACTTGACAAGGAGTCTCCGAGAGTCACGAACCAATTAATTGAACTAATCGTCTACTGCAAACTCCACTCCCCTTTTGCTACTTTTTTATTTCCTCTGGGAGGGGTCATTCATCATCCAAATCGACCCCTGTTCTTTAGCTGTTCCCTTCATCTGGCAATTCCGCGCATGCACACACTGGGAACAAGCTCCAGCTGTTCGTCTGCCTCACTGATGTCTGAATCTGAAGGCAGCTGATAACTGGCGTAAGGCTCTGGCCCCCTTTCTGCCTCTACAGAGCCCTCATCAGAGCCTTCCCCAGACTCCAGGGCTGGCCCATGTTTCTCCCCAACCTCCTCACTGTCCAAATCTGCTGCCAGGTCCACTGGCCACTAGCAGTCCACAACAACGCCATAAGCAAACAAGCTTTCAATATCATGAAGTATGGCCTGGATTACTGGTTGTGAGGATACCTGAAATACAATATGAGTAACACCATTTTACTTATAGAATTATGGGAGAATATTTCACCTAAGCCCTAGGAATCTTCTGCTAGAGTTACTACCAAAGATAACCATGAAGTTCCCATGGACCAAGGTAGATCCCAACTTGGGTCTTCAAGTTCTTGTCCCAACACCTTCATCATCACTCTCTCAGCAGATTTATGTATTTCTCTTGCCTGGAGTTTATTTCTCTTTCAGAAGCTCTACTTTAGTACCTTTTGACCATGGAGTCAATGGAATACGCAAGCTTCTATGACTTTGAAAAACTTTCCTATTTGCAACGACACTTTTTGTTAGTGCTGTGAATGACTTTCCCAATAGGAGCACAGGGCGATTTAGAGTCCAGGCACCAAGTAATTTGAGGCCCACCAGCTTTATGCAGTAATATAATTATTCCCTCTGAGGCTTTTAATTGTATTCATCACACCATGATTTCTCCACAAATTAAGCATGCATTTCCTGCTATATATAACTCGCTTTGTAGTTAACATTCTGGAAACAAATTTCAAGGAGATGGGATGCTGTACTTCATCAATTCCTGAAACCAATAATTTTAGGGCTCAAAAAGTCACTTGGACAATAAGGTCATCCCTGTTTGACGTTACACTTTTCTGAACAGGGGAAAGACGAGGCAGAAGAAACACAAAAAACCAATTTTATAAGCAGGTCCAGTTTGATTTCATGACTGATCTCAGGAGGTCCCTCAGAATGTTCACAATGAAGTCCCACTTTCCTTTCAGCAAAAGGTCAGTTAGCATTAATACCTTCTATTCCCAAAGACCGTTGGCTGCTACCAAGCGATTGTTTCGGAAAGAGTTTGAAACAATGAACCTCCAGTACAAAACAATATTTCTCCAGGTTTCAGCTAGATTACCCAGAATGAATATTCATGTTAGTTCGACATAGGTCCAAGGAACCCCCATTAGAGTGACTTTTTTTTTCCTCCAGACTTTAGAACAATAAGATTAATAATCAAAGCTGTAGTCTGTGGAAAATGAGAGTTTTGCAAAAAAAATAAAAAATAAACCAACAGGGAATTAGAATGAAAATAATAGTGAATTGTTTGCAAGTGATAGTTAACTATGAAACAACCAGACCAATAAATTATTCCTATGCCTGACTCTTTTATAACTGATGGAAAAATAAGCCACACATAAGATACAGGGATACATATCCCAGTGATTTATCTCCAGACAAGTAGGAGAGATCGCGAAGTATCTCTACAGAGCTTTCAAATCCACCTCTTTGTCACTTTTCAATTGGTTCCAAATTTACAAAAGGCCAATACTCTGGTTTCTGGCCAGTGCTGTGTAGAATTTAAAAATAAATAAGGAAGTAAATAAAATGCACCGGTTATGTATAGATACAATATATATGCAAGACATATGCTGTTTCATTGAAAATAAGATCTCCCCAGATAATAAGCCAAATCGGGCTTTTGCACGCATACGCTAAAATAAGCCCTCCCCCAAAAAATAAGCCCTCTCCTAAAATATTGCAATATAGCAGCAGCCATGAGTGACTACGCTCACCGCCTCCTGAACCTCAAAAATAATAAGACTTCCCCCAAAATAAGGCCAAGTGCTTTTTTTGGGGGGGGGGGGGGAAATCAAAAGAAAATAAAACCCTGTCTTATTTTCGGGGAAACAAGGTGTGCATTATGCAACAGTACATGGTTTTTATGTGTGCACATCTGTTTGGAATTTGGGTTTTGAGAGAGCTATTTGATTAGATTGGTATCAAAGGTAGGATTCAGCTTGTTCGGACCGGTAGTTTTGGTGAGCATTTGGCTCAGCCCACCTGCCCCTGCACTTTCCTGGCCTATATTTCCCTGGTTTTTTTTAGCTCAGCTGATTCACGCAGCACAGTGGGTCAGCTCTTTTACTCACAGGCGCTGACATAGAAGGTAAGTTTTGAAGCTTAAAAAGGTTGTTTTTTGAATGCTGCATGTGCGCGCAAAGTACGCCCTCACCCAACTGGTTGTTAAACCAGTTGCATCCCACCACTGATTGGTATTAGTTATAATGATATTGATTGATTGATATTGGTAATCATTATTGATAGCTTTTATTTTCATCCTTTGGAGAGGAAAGTAATAAAAGGAACTGGCCAAGCAGCAGTTTTTGGGCAGTTTATTTTAAGGTTGTGTGCTAAGCTGAGTATTTTTGCCTCAATTGCACAAGTAGCTAATGCTTTTTATATACATACTTTCCTCTGTTACAGCTGTATAGCACAGGATAAATTCCTGGGGCCTTCGGGGAGAAGGGGTGAATGCTATTTCATGCTATTTCTGCCTTTGTTGCCAGCAGGGAAAAGATCAAAAGCTGGATAGCAAGCTACCATTGCCCACCATCCTGTCAGTTTGAATTCAGATGAACAGAGGACCAGAGGGAGCAAAGAAGCAGGAAATCTAACAACACTTAGGGGGAAAAATTGGTTCTCATACATTGCAATTTTGAGGGAACTTGTCTGAAACGGTATTTGTCTGAAACGGCATAGGGTTTCCTGCCTAGGCAGGGGATTGGACTAGAAGACTTCCAAGGTCTCTTCCAACTCTACTATTGTATTGAACTAAACAACGTCAACCCATTACTTCTTGAAAACTTTTCGAAAGCTATTTAAAGGTAATTCCATGGTGTGAAAAAATATATATTCTATGCTGGCTAATCAACTTCAAGAATTTGTAGAATTTAAGAGCATCTAAGATTGGTCTGTTGTAGAATTTCAAGAAGTTCCTTTGACTGCAAATGATGTGGAGCTAAGCCTATTCTCCAATCTCACTTAATAGTTTGATTGGTATAGATCAGGGGTTTAAGAAGACAGAATTGTCTTGTCTTCCGCAGGATATATTGGATCTGCAGAGATAGGTTTGCCGTCCCTTAAAGCAGTGGTTCCATTTTGCTAGGTTCGTGCACTGTAGTTGGGGGGGAAAAAGAAGACATGCTGCAATGAATCATGAAAAAGTGCTCTGTTCATAAAGGGCCTAAAGCAAATCATGTCTGAAGCACACATTCCCCTCTTAAGCATTGCTATATATTTTTTTCTCTTGGCAAGGGGGGACCTGAATTCCAGCAACTTACTCCAGGGCTTAGCGGTGCCCTTGGCTGAGAAAAGTTTTGTAGATGTCGTTTAAATTCCTAGAGAGAGAGAGAGCATCTGGAAACTGCATCCTTTAATCATCATGGAGAAGAGAGCTGTAAGGAATAAGGGTTTCGAGATGATGAGTTCCTGTATGGTGCTGAAGATTCTTCTTTTCAGGACCTGACCCACACATCTGCTCATTTTGAAATGGAAATTTTGATCTGTGTCACAAAGTCTTTCTATCTTTGTATGAGCAGCACAACAAATGCTCCAACTTGCACATATGAAAGAGCCATGAGACTCTATATTTGGCTTACTAAGCTCAATGCTCAGTGAAGATCATCAACTATGCACTGAATTGATAAAATCTATATTTAATCTTCTGTATCTATCCTCCCTCCTCCTCCTCCTCCCTTATGTCTTGCTCAATGGAAGTGGGGTAGCTCCGTGGCTTAAAGACACTGGAGATGGTCTTTGCTTCAGCACTTCGAGTCCTAACAATATGTCATGGAGTGAGTTCCAGTCACTTGCCTCAGCTTCTGCCGACCTAGCAATTCAAAAGCATGTAACATGGAGATCACTTCCGGTGCTGTCCGCTGCTCGTTTCCTCGGTTGGCTCCGTAAGGAGCACAGAGGGCCTTGGAGGGGTCCCCTGCTGAAGGGCGGCTAGCTGAAACCCCCTGGAATCGGCGGCAGCCGGCGGGGGTGTTTTCAGCCTTGCCTCTGGTATTGTTTTATTACCATCTCTGAGGGAGACCGGGACCTCTCCTGTTACGTGGTCTACCTGGACTTTGATTATTTGACTTTCCCCTTTCTGCTGTGCCTCGGTGTCTTGGAACGGTGAAGGGGAATTAACTTTTCGCTTTCGGATTTGCCTGCCTCCTTGGACCGGCACAGCTGCGCAATCCGCTGATGCCATTTTCCTTGTAAAAGACTTATATACATATCTGAACTTAGACAAATGGGGCCTAAGAAAACACCAACGGGCAAGTCATTTTCAGCTCCTCCGTCTGCCACCTCCAGTCCAAGCATGCAACAAATGAAAATTACCTCATTGTTACAACAAGAAGGGTCTGGAGAGAGCCCGAAAGAGCTATCTGTTACCCAAATGTTTCAAGAAATTATGAGGGATCAAAATGAGTTGAAAAAAGAGGTGACAGATCTTAAAGATTCACTCAGAGGTGTTCAACATCATATTTCAGAAAACAAACAGAGAATTATGGTGTTGGAGGAGGGGACGGCTGGGCTAGGGGAGGAGGTTAAAGCAGTCTGGAAGGGAAATGTAGAATTGAAAAACTTCATGGCAAAAATAGAATTTGAAAGAATGTCCTTTTTTCTCAGATTCCAGAACCTACCAGAGACAGAAAATGATATTAATGAAAGGCTCAGGTCACAAAAAAAAAAAAAAAAGTATTTGAAATATTTGTAACTGTTGATATACTAGAAAGTGACAAAGGAAAAATGATTGAACACAATGTAGAATAAGATTCTGTTTTTTGCTTATCTTTTATATCTTGTTTTTAATATTGTAAAAATTGTGAGATTTGGAGGGATTTCTACCACTAGCATGCGAGTTGCCAAAATTTTCTATGCACCCCTTTACCTTTTCCCATAAATGTTTAAAAACCAATAAAATTCTTTTTTTTTTTAAAAAAAGCATGTAACATGCAAGTAGATAAATAGGTACCATTTCAGTGGGAAATGTGATGGTGTTTCATGTAGATAGTTAGACCACTGCTGGTGCTAGATGCAAGGTGACATCAGTGGTGAGAGACGATCTTCTTAGAGATGATACTATAGGATGCTGCTCTTCTTTCTGGTAAGGAGTTAGTTTGTCTCCTATGGTGCACTCTGGATAGAATGGATTAAATGCTCTAGCACTCTTTGACAGCCAAATAAGTACTTTGTATTAACACTGTAATCTCCTGCCTAATTGTACTATTGCCATATGCTAAATATATAATAAATAAATACTGCTTTGCCCCAAAACACTAAGAAACACTTAGCTCCCTTATGTTTGAAGGCGTTGCCAAAAAGGCATTAAGAGTTGTTAACCTAATTTTGCAAAGCTTCTTCTCCGGCAACATTGTATTGCTAACTAGGGCATACAAAACCTTTGCCAGACCAATTCCTGAATAGAGCTCATCTGCCTGGAATCCATACTGTATATCAGACATTAATACGATCGAGCAGGTCCAGAGATATTTCACAAGAAGAGTACTCCACTCCTCTGCTCACAATAGAATCCCTTATGATACCAGACTCGAAATTTTGTGCTTGGACAATCTGTAACTGTGCTGCCTGCAGTCAGACCTAAGCATAGTACACAAAATTGTCTTACAATGTCCTAACGGTCAACAATTACTTCAGCTTCAACCATAATAATACACGGGCAAACAATCAATACAAGCTCAAGGTAATCTGCTCCAAACTCAATTGCAGAAAATACGACTTCAGCAACGGTGGTAAATGCCTGGAATGCTCTACCTGACTCCATTGTTACATCCTCAAACCCTCACAGCTTCTACCTTAAATTGTCTACTGTGGATCTCACTTCATATTCCTAAGAAAAATGTGCGCGCAAAAAAATTGGTCCGTGTGTGTGTGCACATTTGCACCTAAAAAGGTCTGGGCATGTGCACATCATTAGAAAAGTATATATATATATATATATATATATATATATATATATATATATATATATATGTATGTATGTATGTATGTATGTATGTATGTATGTATGTATGTATGTATGTATGTATCTATCTATCTATCTATCTATCTATCTATCTATCTATCTATCTATCTATCTATCTATATCTATATCTATCTATCTATCTATCTATCTATCTATCTTTCTATCTATCTATCTATCTATCTTTCTATCTATCTATCTATCTATCTATCTATCTATCTATCTATCTATCTATCTATCTATCTATCTATCTATTGTGGCTTAGTGGCTAAGACTCCTAGGTTCAAATCCCAGTAAGGGTATGGCAAGCTGATGAGAGCTAATTAGCTCAAAATAGATCTATACTAGTCTCCCTTTATTTATTTATCAGTACAAATACAACACACACACACACACACACACACACACACACACACACACACACACACACATATATATATATATATATATATATATATATATATATATATATATATATATATATAATTTTTTGCAATGAAGATTGTTCTGCGCATGTGAGGAACCAAAAATCAAGATGGCGCTGCCACCGATAGAACCTGTTCGTGGCCGTAGCAGGACAAGTTACTACCTACTCAGCCGAACCGGTAGGAATCCATCTCTGCTGAGAGGTCCATAAAGGGGGTGTGCGTGTGACCAGCGAACTTACCATCCCTGTCCTACTGTTCCCATTTGCTTGTATTCATTTCCTTTGTTCATGTCCGTGTTCGTACTTATCCCTGCTATCCTGTACATGTTTGACAAACTAATAATTGAAATAAAAATAAAAATGTCTACTTTCTCCTTTCCAAAATTTTGTCACCTTCAATTGGCCGAGCACACTGTGTTTCCTAGCAATCTGTTTCTGATCTCCCATTTCCTCTGTCCACAGATACCTCATAAAGAAATTATCATGACAGGATTGTGGGGTTCTTTTTTTTCCTCCTCCTTTATTCCTTCAGTCAACGGTGATAATGATCTCATTTTATTTCTTGATACACTGACATTGCATCTGCCTCATTTTTCCTCCCTTTCATTTTATTTTTTATTTTTATTTTTTTTAAAAAACCTACAGTGCGAAGTTTATTTAAACAAATACATTTAATTATTCAAATCACACTATTTGTATAATCCTATTCAATGTGAAAATGTTGTGTTCTCAGACAGAGGAGACTGACATGGGTGCTAACATTTGTTTTGTTGTGTAAATTACAACTCGCTAAAGAATCATGCTTTCTGTCCCTGAATGACAAAACATTAATTTGATGATGGGATGAGAAAATACTTAATATTTTTTTTATTATTACAGAATGCCAGTTCAGGGTTAACACAGTGGCTACATCCCTCTTTAGAAAGAGATGAACTTTGGACATTCTGAAAAGAAAAAAAAAACCCAATTTATTTTTAATTTTAATCAAGATTAAAACTACCACAGTACAAACTGTTAAAGTGAAGGAGTCCCTGTGGATTTTATTTTATTCTATCTAATCATGGCTGACTATATAGTCAGCCATTACTATATACATCTCCATTTCAAAGCCATTGAACCAGCACTGTCTGAAGACATTTCCATGGTCATCTGGCCAGCATGACATCATAAAGAACTATTACTTTCCCACTAAAGCGGTACCTATTTATCTACTTCCATTTGCATGCTTTCAAACTCCTAGGTAGGCAGGAGCTATGGCGAGGATGGGCACTTACTTCGTCATGTGGTGCTTGGGATCTTGAACCTGGGCTGTCAGCTTTCTAGCCACAAAGCCCAGAGTTTTAACCACCGAGCTAACACACCATCATGTACAAACTATTGCAATCTAAAGAAAATGAAACAAGGAAAAGTAGAAGGTAAGAAAGAAAGAGAGAGAGAGAGAGAGAGAGAGAGAGAGAAAGAGAAAGAGACAAAGAGAGAGAGATAAATAGAAAGAGAGAAATGAATGAATGAATGAATGAATGAATGAATGAATGAATAAATAAATAAATAAATAAATAAATAAATAAATAAATAAATAAATAAATAAATAAATAAATAAATAAAATATACAGTAAAGGGTGGGTGGAAGAAATATATAAATGAATGATTTCCCCCTTCCCTTTCATCACAACAAATATAAACAATTTTAGTAACTTGGGAATGTAGGAAACGATTTAACAGAGAACAAGACTTGTGTTTATTGAAAGTATATGGTTGGTATTGCGTTGAAAAAAGATACCATCTAAATATAGAACTCCAGGTGTCCAACTGCCTTGTGAAGACATTTTCTCTATTGCCTCCAAAGTCTGAGAGATATTTCTGCTGTCCACTGAGAAGAATTTGTTCTCTGACTGTTTTATATAATGTTGACTTCCCTGGTGCTACCTCCCGCCGCGGGGAGGCGGAACCGGAAAGTTCCAGATGGTTCCGCCCCAGGCGCCTGATGGAACCTGATAGGTTCCAGACGGAGCTTGGGCCACCTCCTGTAACCTTGACCCGCCCCCGGGTAGGGGACCTGGTGGTTGCGTGGAATAATGCAACTACCGGGGCCTTGAACCGGATGGCGCCTTTGCGGCCTCTCCGGCAGCAACGATCCACCCTAGCCCCTTGGTTTACCGAGGAGCTGAGGGTGATGAAATGCCGCAAGAGACGTCTAGAGAGTCGTTGGAGATCCTCTCGCTCCGAATTTGATCGAACACAGGTACGAGCCCATTTAAGGACGTACCTTGTGGCATTGAGAGCGGCCAAACGTCAATATTGTGCCACTCTCATTGCGTCTGCGGAGAACCGCCCTGCCACCCTGTTTCGGGTGTCCCGCTCCCTCCTGTTTCAGAGGCCGCAGGAGGCCCCTTTACAGGGCAGGGCAGAGGAATTTGGTAAATATCTGCAGGATAAAATCGCTCAAATCCGGAGAGACTGGGTTCCAGTCAGTGGTCCAGTGGAGACGCCCATGGCGAGTCTTGAGGTTTCGATCTGGGAGGAGTTTGACTTGGTTGCCATCGAGGATTTGGACAGATTGCGTGGACGACTGCGACCCACCACATGTTTATTGGACCCGTGTCCCTCCTGGCTTGTACTGGCATCCTGGGAGGTTACACGAGACTGGCTCCTGGGCCTAGTGAATGCTTCGTTGGGCGAGGGGTCTCTCCCGGCCGCCTTGAAAGAGGCGGTGGTGAGACCCTTGCTCAAGAAGCCTTCCCTGGACCCTTTGGAGCTAGCCAATTATCGTCCTGTCTCCAACCTTCCCTTTTTGGCGAAGGTTGTAGAGAGTGTGGTGGCCTACTAGTTCCCACGACATCTGGAGGAAAATGATTATCTAGACCCGCGCCAGTCCGGCTTCCGCCCCGGTCACAGCACGGAGACGGCCTTGGTCGCGTTGGTGGATGATCTCTGGAGGGCCAGAGATAGAGGTTGTTCCTCTATCCTGGTCCTATTAGACCTCTCGGCGGCTTTTGATACCATCGACCATGGTATCCTGCTGCGCCGGCTGGAGGGGTTGGGGGTCCGGGGCACCGTTTTGCGGTGGTTCGGCTCCTTCCTTTCTGACCGGACGCAGCGTGTGTTGACAGGAGAAGAGAGGTCGACCCTACGCCCCCTTACTTGTGGGGTGCCACAGGGGTCGGTCCTCTCGCCACTCCTGTTCAACACATATATGAAGCCGCTGGGTGAGATCATCCGTGGTTTCGGGGTGGGATACCATCTGTACGCTGATGATACTCAGCTGTACTTTTCCACCCCGAACCACCCCAACGAGGCCATCGAAGTGATGTCCCGGTGTGTGGAAGCCGTACGGATCTGGATGGATGACAACCGACTCAAGCTCAACCCTTCCAAGACGGAGTGGCTGTGGGTACCAGCCCCCCGGTTCAGCCAATTAATTCCATCATTGGCCATTGGGGGCATTCATCTTGCCCCCGTGGAGCGGGCGCGCAATTTGGGCGTCCTCCTGGATGCCCGGCTGTCCATGGATGACCATGTGACAGCCGTGGCAAGGGGGGCGTTCCACCAGGTTCGCCTGGTGCGCCAATTGCGCCCCCTACTGGACCGGGATGCCTTGCGCACAGTCACTCATGCGCTGGTGACGTCTCGCTTGGACTACTGTAACGCTCTCTACATGGGGCTTCCCTTGAAATGCACCCGGAGGCTGCAGTTGGTCCAGAACGCAGCCGCGCGGGTAATTATGGGGAGTACTAGGTACTCCCATGTGACACCGTTCCTGCGCGAGCTGCACTGGCTTCCTGTGGTCTATCGGGTGCGTTTCAAGGTCTTGATAACTATCTTTAAAGCGCTCCATGGCTTAGGACCTAGTTACTTGCGGGATCGTATTCTGCCCCATACATCCCTGCAACCAATTCGCTCGCACAGAGAGGGGCTCCTCCAGGTGCCGTCCGCTAGACAATGTCGTGGGGCGGCGCCTAGGAGTAGAGCCTTCTCTGTGGCGGGCCCAGCCCTGTGGAATGACCTCCCTCCGGATATTAGGAATACCTCTGACCTCCGCTCCTTCCGTATTAAGCTTAAGACCCACCTATTTCAAGCAGCTGGCCTGGCTCAACTTTGATCTAACCATATCGCTCCTGACGGGTTTTTAACTGGGTATTTTAATTATATTTAATTTCTAGGGGTTTTATATACTGTATTTTAATTGTTTTTATCAATCGTCCTCCTCCTTGTGTATGTTACAGTGTATGTCTTTACTATATGTTTGTTTCGTTTACATATTTATTTCGTATGTTTTGTTGTACGCCGCCCCGAGTCCTTCGGGAGAGGGTGCGGCTAAGAAATAAATATATTATTATTATTATTATTATTTATTATGTTAAGTCTTCAAATATTTATGTCCATCTTCATCATTCCATTTTGAAGGAATGCTTGTATTTTTGAGCTTCTTTAGCCCCTTTTTTGCCTTTAACATATTTTTTGGCATGAATAACATGACAATATGATCGACTTAGGATTGATTCATTAATTTTGACACATTTCTAGACACAGGAATTAATCAATTTCGGTCTTGCAGAGTCATAAAAGAAATACAATATTTTATTTACATTCTTCTGCAAGTAATTTCTTCTGGAAATTTTGGGGGAGGAGTGTCTTACTTAAGAGTAGAAAAATGTGAACATTGTTACTGAAAAATATGATAGTTATTGGAGATTTTTAGATGCTTGGGAAGATTTTCTCCCTAACTACTATTTATTTCCTTTAAATATCTAACTGCTCTTAAATCTCTGTCTGGCATTGTCCGTGGCCCTTTTGATTCTTTTCCCTCCTTCCCTTCCCCTTTTCTCTCCTATTTTTCCTCCATCAATTGTTGCTATTTCTGTTGAAAACACGGTAAGTGTTCTTTTGTTTCTTGGAATGTCAGTGTTTGTGTGTGTGACCGCACTGTCAATACGTACAGTTAATTTTGAAAATGGGAATGCATTATTTTGCATTTAGGTAAAGGTTCCCCAAGCACACATGTGCTAGTTCTTCCCAACTCTAGGGGGCAGTGCTCATCTCCATTTCAAAGCCGAAGAGCCAGCATTGTTTACACACATCTCTATGGTCATGTGGCTGGAATAATTAAATGACAAAGACTCACTGAATGCTGTTACCTTCCCACCAAAGGTGGTCCCCATTTTTCTACTTACATCTACTTGCATTTTTACGTGCTTTTGAACTGCTAGGTTGGCAGAAGTTGGGACAAGTAATCGGAACTCACTCCATTATGTGGTGCTAGGGATTTGAACCGCCAAACTGCCAAGTTTTCTGATTGACCAGCTCAGCGTCTTAGCCACTGAGCCATCGCGTCCCTATTTTGAAACGGGGAATGCATTATTTTACATTTAATTTTAAGCTATTAATTCATAATTCTTTGGTTATTAATGGTCTTTATCTTTTTTTTGAGCCATGACAACAAAATTGTATAAATACACACATATGGATAAAATGTGATACACAGCAGCGTGTTGCATGTTCAAGTGAAAATTTCCTGGGCTGGTTTCAACAAAAGTTGGCTGTTCTACTGTACATTTATAGGCTGAGTAACATATGCATTGCATAAGATTTTGGACTACACAAACACAGAGACACACATCTGCTCTTCCTTTAGCATATGTTTATTAAATTCAAGGACAAAGTACATTCCTTTAAAATATTCAATAGTTTAAATATTCAAAAATTCAGTAGTTTAAATATTCAAATTATTTAAAATATATTTAAAAGCAAATCTTGTGGATTTTGGAAGACATTATCATGATGTTTCCCTGCTGCCCATTTGTGTTGCTTTGAGTGAGCGAGGGCTACTACTTCTCCAATTATATGCAGTCTCTCACTTGCTCACTGGGGAGCACATTTGTCATTCAGTGGTATCTTCAATAATAATGTAAAAGATCTCACAACTAGTGTCCAAATTCAACCAGAAGAAAAGCTCCTGAGCTTTTATATAGTGTCACCCAACCATCAACCATTCCTCGGGTGATATCTTACTAAAGCAGCTTATACCCATGTTTTCCCCAAAATAAGACCGGATCTTATATTGATTTTGCTCCAAATGATGTATCAGGAGTTGCGGTGGCACAGTGGTTAGAGTGCAGTACTGCAGGCTACTTCTGCTGCCTGCCACCTGCCTGCAATTTGGCAGTTGAAATCTCACCAGGCTCAAGGTTGACTCAGCCATCCATCCTTCCGAGGTGAGTAAAATGAGGACCCAAATTGTTGGGGGCAATATGCTGATCTGTAAACTGCTTAGAGAGGGCTGTAAAGAATTATAAAGTGGTATATAAGTCTAAGTGCTATTGCTATCAAGGCTTATTTTACAGTTAGATCTTATTTTCAGGGAAATACAGTACTAAATGCATCTGACTGGCTGATGATCTTAACTGGGGCTTTTTTTGGAGTAGGGCTTATATTATGAAAAATCATGCTAGGGCTTACTTTTCAATTGGGTCTTATTTTCAAGAAAACAGGGTATTATTAAGGTGGTATCTGGGTGACACTATAAATCATTAACGTGGATGGTCCCCGTGTCATATCGATACCCATCAATCCAACCTGCTAGAAAGAAAGTGGCAATCTAGAAGATCATTATAGTAACATTTTCAAGTGCTCACAAGTTTGGGACTATCAAAATAAGTAACCATTGTTTTTGATTGCTTCAAAGCACTTAGGCAAACTTAGTTGCTTGCAAAAATGTCTTAGATCAGACATCCTATATTGGGAAAGAAGTATGTGTCTTAGCCGCACTATGATTCTTGAATCATATTATTAATAATTATTGGAATTGAATTAGAAAGTCATTTCAAAATGTTATATGGGATTGTATGCTTCTGAATCAACCAATCAACTGGAATGGTTTAGTGGAAGCACAACATCAGTTTTTCCTAATCAATTCAGAAATCCAAATATAATCAGAGTAATTCATTATTGAGACTGAATGTCTCTGTAGAATCTGATAGATTGTTCTGAATTGACTCCAGTTAGAAATGATTTTTATCTGATTTTTAAGAGTAGAATTAGAAGCATAAGAAGCCTAGATTCAGACTGCTGGAGAGAGAGAAAAAAGTAAAGTAAAATGTGTGTGATGATAAAGCAATATTTGGCAGATGAATGCAACAAATGTTATCAAATGAGGAGTTCGTTTCCTTCAAAATTAAGAGTATTCCTTTTCCAATATAAACTTATTGGATGACATTTGTTTGTTTTTTTCTTTTATATTTTTGCTAATCATTGACTGGACACATATATAAATTGAAAACGTTTAATCACATCATTGTTTTATACTTGCGCTGGAAAAACAGGGATGTCCACTAGATGGTAGCCAAGAGATTGACTGAATTCTATTTTCTGCCACCTAGTAATCATCTGAATTAGTGCAGCCCAGATGCGGTTCAACCCCTCCCCCGAGCCAGACATCGCTGGCTTTCTACACTTGTTCTAAACTCAATTTGCAGGAAGGAACATAAAAAGCAGAGAGTCAGCCTTAATGATTGCTGAAGAGGTAGGCAGAGCCCCTGAACTGAAGGTCAGGCAGGAAAATGCCTTTGCAAACAAGGCATTCTTTTCCTAGAAGTAATGAACCTCGAGGGAGCAAAGATTCATTAACATGCTTTGCTGTCTTTTAAAAGCTTAAATACTGATGTGGTGTACAGTTTTCTTGTGATAGCAAGAAGCTGGAGTTCCCCAGAACAGAACTCCTGAATAACCTGGGGAACACGGTATTAGCAGGAAAGGTCAGGTTTGAGATAGACGTGGTATCTGCTTTGCTGGCCCTGATTTGCAGTTATTTAAAAAAGAGGAGAACGGGGTCTTCCGGTTCCGGCGGCTGACGGCGACGGGCAAGTCCTTTGCCCGCTCCGGCTCCCCGGTGGGCTTCCCCATTTCTTGGGGGGCACAGGACGCCCCGGAGAGGCATCCTGCCGAAGGAGCGGCTTTGCGGGGGATCCCGGCATCGGCGGCGGCTGGTGGGGGGCCCCCTGCTTCGCTCTAGGCATCGGGGAGCAGTTTCGGAGGGCGCTTCGCGTCTTCGCAACAGGCTGATCGGACGATGAAAAAATAGAAGGAAGCAGCAGGGGTGTGGTGAGGCGCTTCCCCCTTTCATTCCCTTTCTTGACTTGAAGGACCTTTCAGCATTTTAAAAATCTAACTTTCGGATTTCTTTGGAGGCGCGGCTGGAGGGAGGGGGATTCCCCCCCCCCTTGGACAAGCGGCTTGGAACAATTTTGCTCTCAGCCCCAGGGGAAGGAGGAGGGGGGAGAGCCAACCAATGATGCCTCACCCCTGCAAAAGTGATATTTCATTGAATCTAGCTCCATAACTTATTGATGATCTAAGAACTTTGGGAACTTTTAAAACTTTGTTATGCCTCTGAGCCCAAAGCTGGCAGGGCAAGATGGCACACTTCCGTTGTCTTCATGAACTGTGATACCTGACTCCACCTTTAAAATTCAGGCTTCCGGTCTTTGTCTCCGTGTCACCCAGAAGAATCTCTTGTGGATTGTTATTCTTTGAACTCTCTGGGGGAAAAAATTTTCTCTATTGCCAGACAGACTAGAGAAATTCTCTTCTGCTTGGATCTTCTGCCTCCTGGACTCATCTGGCTGCCCTGCTTCTCCAGTTGTCCATTCTCTATACTGACTGATCTCTTTACTTTATAAACTATGTCTCCTAAAAGACCACCCTCTGGAAAACCTGGCTTTGCTACTTCTGCCCCGACATCTGCAACATCCAGTCCTGCCACACAATCAAAGATCACAGACCTGATGCAACCTAAGAGTACAGAGATGTATTTGCAACAAATGCTTCAGCAACTTATACAGGGCCAGGAAGAAATTAAGAAACAATTAAAGGAAATGAAGGAAGAAATTAAAGAGAACCAAGTCCAAATCTATAAGAACTCACAGAGACTGGACCTCGTGGAGGGTGGGGTGGCGGAGGTGAGGGGGGGGATAGAAGCAGTGCAGAAGGGAAATAAAGAACTTGATACCCAGCAAATGAAAACAGAATTTGAGAGAATGTCCATTTATCTTAGATTTCAAAATGTCATAGAAGCAGATGGGGAAAATATAAGGGACATTATGACTAACATTTTGGCTGAATACATACACAAAGAAAAACAACAGATGGAATGGGAGATAGATCTGGCTTACAGAGTGAACTCAGCTTATGCCAGAACACACAATGTACCCAGGGAGGTCCATATTAAATTTCTTAGAAAAAGCACAAGAGACAAAATTCTGTGTGTACAAAGGGGGCAGGCACTGACATACCATGACAGGGAAATAACCATCTTGAATCAGATCCCCAAGAAAATTAGGGAAAAAAGGAAAATCTATTTGCAATTGGCGAATAAATTATACCAGAAGGGGGTGTGGTTTAGATGGTTGATGCCTGAAGGTATGCTGATATTCTGGGAGGAGACAAGAATTAGAATTAACACACCCATAGAGGCACAGGCCTTTATGGAAAAAAACAAAACAAACCTAGAAAAAACAGAAGATCCTACAACGGACATGCAGGACACGGGAGGGGCCGGAGCTCTGCCAGCGGGGGGAGAAGGGGCAACACCAAGAAAGCTTAGATCACAAAAATGAATAAGAAAATCTCATTGTTATAAACTGACCAAAAGTAGTAATGGAATTATATGTGGATTATATACTACAATGTATAAACTGATTGAAAATATCAATAGAATTAATATGCTGATTATATATGATTATGTATTAATGTTCTATACTCAGATGTACTTTATGAGTTTGGAGGGAGGGGGCGCCTGCCACACTTTGCAACTGCCAAAATTTGTATACCTTTCCATTTACCTTTTCCCTTATAAATGTTAAAAAAACCAATAAAATTCTTAAAAAAAAAAAAAGAGAGAACGGGGATTTAGAGCGGGCATGCTTTCAGCTGGCGCTGCAGCTGGATACTTTCAATGCTACCACTTTGTATCTCTGAAGTATTTTCACCCACTGCCCTTTTAAGGCAGAGGCAACACACATGAGCATAACATTCACCAAGCTGTCCAGAAAAAGCTGGTCAACTAGAAGATAATTGTTTAGAAAGTCTGAAGTCTAAAGAGATGAACACAATGACAAATATGAGAGAACCCTATGTCAGGCCTGTAGTTATGTCCCTTTTAGGATCTTTGGCCTGCTACACTTTCTATTATTTCACTGTGCTGTTTCATTAGTGTAGTAGTTGGGAGGGGGGAATAGAAAGGAGCAGATTTGTGGAATGTGTTGTTGACATTCTTTTCTAGAAGCCCAAGGTCATCTTTTGTCTTTGCACCTCTGCGCCTGACCGAAAGCAGCTGGGTGGAGATGCCAACATGGGCGAAGAAGATTGGACCATGTGATGGATTTATGGGTGTGGGCTTAAGATCATGAACTTTCAACTGGGTGGAATCCCAGGAAGTTCTTCAGAATTGGGATTCCACAGTTTGTGCCAACATGTCTGTCTTATTAAGTTGGAACTTTAAGGTTAGCTCTGCCTTGGACTCTGATTTAATTCTGCATGATATTTGGAATGCTGACACCCTCCTTGTTTGAATTGGTAAAAGTGATACTAGAATGGTGTTAACTTTTTCTAGACATAAGCACTGTCCTATGTCTAAGGAACTAGAATGCATGTAAGCCATCCAGCCGGGTGTTTGAGACATGCAGTAGTAATATCCTTCATTATATTTTTTCAAAAAAAAAAAAATGGCTCGCCCTGTCACATTGTCTTGAAATAATAGTTGAGATAACGGACAATGCTATCTAGAACTGACAACCTTGGAAGCTCAGCGCAGCATAATAGAATCATAGTATTCCCTGATAATAGAGCAATTACTGCATGTCTCCATTTTAAATTAAAAGAATGGACAATAACTAATTTGGTCATGTGGCATAAAACATCTTCAGCCTCATTAGTTGTTCTTGAGAAAAAAACCTGCATATATAAATGTCATTCTCAACTGGGCTGGGAATGCAGCTCTAGAAATTGGAAATAAGATCAGATGACAGAGCAGGGTAAAAATAAGGCTTGAGCAGATCCTTTGGACCCATAAGCATGTAAAGCTAGGTGTGAGAAAGACTTGTTCTTTTCCCTGGTGCAGGGTCCACACATTATATAAGAAATGTCCTTGGTGATTTAACTCTGAGCAACAAAGGTTACCTGTAAGTTGCATGGATTTTCTCATAAAACTGTGTGGAGGTATACCACTTGTTCTTTACATCTATTAAAGAGTGGTGTGGAGTGGAGTGAAGTGAGTGGAGTGGAGTGGAGTGGAGTGGAGTGGAGTAGAGTAGAGTAGAGTAGAGTAGAGTAGAATAGAATAGAATAGAATAGAATAGAATAGAATAGAATAGAATAGAAAATATGGAATGGAATGGAATGGAGTGGAGTAGAGTAGAGTAGAATAGAATAGAATAAAAAATATGGAGTGGAATAGAATAGAATAGAATAGAAAAGAAAAGAAAAGAAAATATGGAATGGAATGGAGTGGAGTGGAGTGGAGTGGAGTAGAGTAGAGTAGAGTAGAATAGAATAGAAAATATGGAATGGAATGGAGTGGAGTGGAGTGGAGTGAAGTGAGTGGAGTGGAGTGGAGTAGAGTAGAGTAGAGTAGAATAGAATAGAATAGAATAGAATAGAAAATATGGAATGGAATGGAGTGGAGTGGAGTGGAGTGGAGTAGAGTAGAGTAGAATAGAATAGAATAGAATAGAATAGAATAGAATAGAATAGAATAAAAATATGGAATGGAATGGAATAGAATAGAATAGAATAGAAAAGAAAATATGGAATGGAATGGAATGGAATGGAGTGGAGTGGAGTGGAGTAGAGTAGAGTAGAGTAGAGTAGAGTAGAGTAGAGTAGAGTAGAATAGAATAGAATAGAAAATATGGAATGGAATGGAGTGGAGTGAAGTGAGTGGAGTGGAGTGGAGTAGAGTAGAGTAGAGTAGAGTAGAGTAGAGTAGAGTAGAGTAGAGTAGAATAGAATAGAATAGAATAGAATAGAATAGAATAGAATAGAAAATATGGAATGGAATGGAGTGGAGTGGAGTGGAGTAGAGTAGAGTAGAGTAGAATAGAATAGAATAGAATAGAATAGAATAGAATAGAATAGAAATATGGAATAGAATAGAATAGAATAGAATAGAATAGAAAAGAAAATATGGAATGGAATGGAGTGGAGTGGAGTGGAGTGGAGTGGAGTGGAGTAGAGTAGAGTAGAGTAGAGTAGAGTAGAATAGAATAGAATAGAATAGAATAGAATAGAACAGAACAGAACAGAATAATTTTATTATCTCTTTGAATGTACAATAATCGGCATACATTAATATGAAATTCTGTTGCATACAGCTCTCAAAGGGTCACCACCTCCAATGTACACTACATAACCATGATTAAATAAATAAATAAATAAATAAATAAATAAATAAAAATGCATATACCCACATATATTATATGACTGTGAGAAAAAATAAATCATGTGAGTTTATCAGACGGATGGCCTAAGGAACAACACTGTTACAGAATCTGGTAGTTCCTGCTAGAGATACTTTGAAACCTCCTCCCAGAGGGGAGCAACAGAAACAGACCATCAAGTGGGTGTGTGAGGTCTCTAACAATGGTTTGAGCTCGAGGCATGTATCGCTTATAAGCAGTATCCTGAATGACAGGAAGCGACCTTCCTGTCTTCTATTATATCATGTATTTTTATTCATTCCTAGTTGAACCATATTCTTGGTTAGCTTCCTTACCAAACCAATATACAGAACATGTGGTGACAGGGGCATCCAGAATTTGATAATGAGAATGTTCTAAACTTGTAGAGAACCACCAATTTAGCCTAAAGCGGAAAACAAATATGGAACCATGATAATATCCAGTTGCTTCTTTCTCTTTCAGAAGATTCTGGTTCCTTGTTAGATGACAATCTGAGTGCAGAATGGTAAGAGGCAAAAGACTTCAAGAATTACACCAAAGAGTTAATGTTCAAGGAAGATACTTGGAGCCAGTAGAATTTCAAGATAAAATAAGGGCCTTCCCTCTTCCTAGAGATGAAATCCTTGATACTTCCATCTCCTTATAAAGTTGATTTATGGGACCTAGGAATAAAATATTGTATGCAGATTGGTTTTAGCTGGCACCCCTGGTAAACTCTCCATTGGTGGCAACTTTGCTTTGAAGAATAACTCCAAAGAGAGGTGTACTACATCGGTAGCCGTGTCAAGTTGTCATTTCAGGGTCAGGGAAGAAATATACTAACCCCGCCAAGTGTTTGTTTCTTAGCAATTTGGTATAGAACTGACCTTGGCTTCACATTGCTTTGTGGGCTTGGGGTTTATTATATTATGTGGGTGTGGGTGTGTAAATTTGGGATTGCTTTAACCCAGAATTTGATAATGAGAAATAAATAAATTTGAGTCATGTCCAAAGGTTTTCTTCCCCTACCTTTATACTTCCTGTTTCAATTTAACCAATCCTATGTAACTCAAGTCAACACAGGGTATCTATTCTCTTCAAGGGAAGAAATGTGCCTTATCGTTTCATGTTAAAAACAAGGACTCTCTATAAATCAACTAGAAATTCAAGGGTGAAAAAAGTAAGGTTTTACATTTAGGCAACAAAAGCAAAATGCACAGGTACAGTATATGTGGTATCTCACTCAATAGTAGTAACTGTGAGAGGGATCTTGGCGTCCTAGTGGACAATCACTTAAATATGAGCCAGCCATGTGCTGCAGCTACCAAAAAAGCCAACACAGTTTTAGACTGCATAAACAGAGGGATAGACTCAAGATGACATGAAGTGTTAATACCACTTTATAATGCCTTGGTAAGGCCACACCTGGAATCCGGCATCCAGTTTTGGTCACCATGATGTAAAAAAGATGTGGACACTCTAGAAAGAGTGCAGAGAAGAGAAACGAAGATGATAAGGGGACTGGAGGCCAAAACATATAAAGAACGGTTGCTGGAATTGGGAATGTCTAGTCTGATGAAAAGAAGGACTAGGAGTGACATGATAGCAGTGTTCCAATATCTCAGGGGTTGCCAGAAAGAAAAGGAAGTCAAACTGTTCTCCAAGGCACCTGGGGGTAGAACAAGAAGCAATGGGTGGAAACTAATCAAGGAGAGAAGCAACCTAGAGCTAAAGATAAATTTCCTGATAGTTCGAACAATTAATCAGTGGAACAACTTGTCTCCAGGAGTTGTAAACGCTCCAACACTGGAAATTTTTAAGAAGATGTTGGATAACCATTTGTCTGAAGTGGTGTAGGGTTTCCTGCCTAAGCAGGGGGTTGGACTAGACGACCTCCAAGGTCCCTTCCAACTCTGTTATTCTATCCTATTTGTGTCAGAAAAAAGGAATTTGGCCTGCTTGCAAATCCAGAATAAAAGCTATGCCAATCAGATGCCAGGTCACTACAGATTAGTAATGGATGAACCATACTATTCTTAATACAGGTAGTCCTTGACTTACAACAGTTCAATTAGTGACCATTTGAAGTTACACCGGCACTGGGGGAAAAAAAGTGATTTATGACCCTTTTCCCACACTTTGCAGCATCCCCATGTTCACGTTGACAACCGATTCATATTTATGATGGTTGCAGTGTCCTGGGCTCATGCGATCCCCTTTTGTAACTCCCTGAAAAGCAAAGTTACTGGGGAAGCCATACTGACTTAAAGACTGCAGTGATTCACTTAACAAATATGGTAAGAAAAGTCATAAAATGAGGCAAAACTCACTTAACATGTGTCTTACTTAGCAATTCTGGGCTCAGTTGTGGTCATAAGTCAAGCACTACCTGTAGTTGACATTTCAAATCAGTTGCATATAGCACATGCATTTAAATATTAATAGAGCTTGCATTTCCATACAAAGAGCACTATCACTTAGACTTATATACCACTTCACAGTGCTTTTACAGCGGTTTACAGAGTCAATCTCTTGCCCCCAACAAATCTGGGTTTTACTGACCTCAGAAGGATGGAAGCCTGAGCCGAACTGCCAAATGTCTGGCAACCGGCGGTCAGCAGAAGTAGCTGATACATTTTCTACAAAGTGCTCATCAGCTTCTCCACGTTTGCCTTGCTATATAAATAAGCAGAGTCATCGCAAATATTACCTCAAGAGATAGCAAAGCAAAGAATAGGAACGAGAGTTGGTTTGCAATGCTTTGGCCCTTGATTCTCCTCAGCACATGGAAATGTATGAGCCACAATCCACCACAAACTGGTGGTACAAAATTTGGACACCAGATCGCAGGAATAGCAGGGAGAAGGAGACAATGGTTTCTTAATGAAGTAGTTTTGTGAGGAAATCTGGCTTCCTTGAACCCCGATGCTGCCTCTACTTGCACCTTGAAAGGGCTTTTCACTGAATGGTGACGACATATTTTTCAGCTTCACTAAATGCAGGAATGTATTCCTGTTCATTTTTTGTGAGATGCTGACACTTTCTGTCACAACATAACATTAACGAATGGGGAAGTGACAGCATCCTGGCAAAATTTTAAAGAGATAAACATCTATTTTTGTTTAAACAGGTACTAAATTCAGATATGAGCTTTCCCTGCTGAAAGCGTCAGGAAAATATGAGTGTTTGAAAAGGATAATTGCAGACAGAGTAGTATTTCTAGCTGGTTTAACTGTATGGACTAAAAATATTTTGATATTTTTAAAAGTCGGGAAATGAAAATTGAACATGAAATTGAGGAGGGAACGACATTCTTCTGTCTCAATACTTCAAAGTCAATGAGAGGATGGGGAAAAAAGGCTTCCTCAGGTAATTCTACATTTAAATGGTGACCCATCCTAAAAATCCATAACCCATGGGACCAAAATCTTTGGAAACAAAAGGAGCAATTGCCATATCAGAAAGAAAAAAGAAAGAAAGAAAGAAGGAAGGAAGGAAGGAAGGAAAAAAGGAAGGAAGGAAGGAAGGAAGAAAGGAAGGAAGGAAGGAGGAAAAAGAAAGGTGAAAGAAAGAAAGAAAGAAAGAAAGAAAGAAAGAAAGAAAGAAAGAAAGAAAGAAAGAAAGAAAGAAAGAATCAATAAAGCCAGGACAAATAAATATCTTATATTAATCCTTAGAAATTAATTCAAAGATAGGAAATAAGAAAACAGCAGTAAAAAGGCAGTTTAACCATCTGACCATATTTAATATTTTTATTCATTTTTTTCTTTCCTCAACATTTGTCAGATATCTCAGTGAAACCCTTGCATCTCTCTTGAAAAGTCTACAAAGAGGTGAAATAAGTGATTCCTTTCCATTAGAACAGGGAGATTTATTAAGGCATTTATCTTTAACAATTGTATCATTGTTTAAGGTGTATATTTCCTTACAACCAGTGTAATTTAGTCAGGATGAACTTGTACCTCTGAAGAGATAGATACATAAGCCAGAGATAAGAATTGTGTTTGTCATTCAGTATCCAAGGTTAAGTTGATATGCACAATTCTACCTTTTTAGTCAGAACCTCAGCTGGTCCAATCTGAGATCTGTAAAAGCAATATTGGGCAGTGAGTTAATCCACAAAATATCAACACACAATCACAACCAGTCAACCTCAGCTCATCAAAACCTCCTAAGTTATGACACTGGAAAAGGTAATGTCATAGAGTCTCTACATTAGTATCAAGTAAGCTACATGGATGTGTACTTCAAATATGTTCAACTTGAAAGACAGTTATTGTTGTTGTTAGTTGTGAAGTCATATCTGACCCATCGTGACCCCATGGACAATGTTCCTCTAGGCCTTCCTGTCCTCTACCATCCTCTGGGGTCCATTTAAGCTCACACCTACTGCTTCAGTGACTCCATCCAGCCACCTCATTCTCTGTCGTCCCCTTCTTCTTTTGCCTTCAATCTTTCCCAGCATTAGGCTCTTCTCCAGGGAGTCCTTCCTTCTCATTAGGTGGCCAAAGTATTTGAGTTTCCTCTTCAGGATCTGGCCTTCTAAAGAGCAGTCAGGGTTGATCTCCTCTAGGACTGACCGGTTTGATTGTCTTGCAGTGCAAGGGACTCAGAGGAGTCTTCTCCAGCACCATAGTTCAATGGCCTCATTTCTTTGGCTCTCAGCCTTTCTTATGGTCCAGCTGAAGGACAGTAGCTCATTTTTATTTTGAATAGAGTCTTTGTGTAAGATTTTTATTGTTTCTGAAATAGATAGCATCTTGGGAAATCTGGTTGCCCAGTTGTTCTGGAGACAGGACATGTGCAATTACTTTTATATGAGGTAGGCAAGATACAGTCCTTCCTGTGATGAAGAAAATGTATGGAACACATGGAAAATCCTGCAACAAAGAGCTTTAAGAAGAAGACGGAAGAATCTACTTGTTAAGATTTTGCTCATGCAGCAGAACAGTGATGCTAAGTTGTCCAGAAAGTGTGCATTGACCCCTTTTTTTCAGTCTTTGATTAATCTAGACTTGTTCTTCAAGCTCTGCTATCTGGCAGCTGAACTGCTATGGACTTTTCTTTGGAATCTCTTCTGTTTAGTTTGCTTCGCTTGGTGTCTGTCCTATCTTGTTTAAACCACAAATTGCCCATGGACTCTATGTAAGTTGGGATGATAAGTCTTTGCCAACTTTTTAGCTGCAGAGGGCATTGGTTCAGACTGCAGAACATTTGGTCCTGAGCTTTGCAAATCCAGCAAGCTGGATGTGCAGGGGATCAAAGCAATCTCTGAAATGTTGCCATTTCTTCTTAGCGAAATGGGGGGCGGGTTATAACAAACTGAACACTCAGATAGGATGTCGGTGGTGTTGGTAGATTTCGTATGCCTAATATCCAGAATTCATGAGATTTAAATCCTTACTTTCCAGTAAGTTAATAGAAGCCGTTTATTGCTGATCATTTTATTGCAGATTTATTTTTCAGCCCAGTCTCAAATGACCTCACTAAATGTACCTTTTATGGTTGAATGCCTATCTATCAGATACTCACCTGGTTCCATAAACCTCTTGTTGGTTGCATTGGCTGATATAGTCTTGACTATTTTACATTCCAGGTTTTGTTTAGCTAGTTCCTTGGCCACATCATTATTTTTGTGACCAATGCCAACAAGTACCGTATTTTTTTGGACAATAAGACTCACTCCCCCCCCCCCAAAAAAAAAGTGAGTGGAAATGTTGATGTGTCTTAAAGAATGAATATGACCCTGTTTTTGGCTTCGCAACACCCTCCCCCATGCACCCCATTTTTGGTAAAAATGGGATGCACAGAGGGTTTGGGAGTTTGCAGAGTGCTCCTTGGGGCTGGGAGGGCAAAAATGGCACATGAGGGGGATCAAGAGGCCAAAAACAGATACATTTTTTAACAAAAACGGGCCCACTTTTGGCACAAATGGGATGCTCAGAGGGTTTGGGAGTCCTGCAGAGTGCTCCTGGGGTCTGGGGAGGGCAAACCCCAGATGCGTGGAGGCCAAAAAATTTTTTTCTTGTTTTTCTGTTCTAAATCTAGCTGTGTCTTATACTCCAGTGCATTTTATAGTCCAAAAAATATGGTAATCCAGTATCCTTTGAGTCTAAAAAAAAGTACATTGAAATACAGTATCTAATACAGGAAAGCATCATCATCATCATCATCATCATCATCATCATCATCATCATCATCATCATCTCACAGATCAGAGTTCCACAATGTTTCTGGCTTTGCGGGCTGGTGGGTGGTTGGGGGAATGATTTGTGGACAGTTCCATTTGCACGAGTGGCATGCACACGTTCCTCCCACTCAAGCAAATGGAGCGTGTTTGCCTGCTGCTGAAGTGGGAATGCCCATGCATGGATGTTCACCGGCTGTTTCCATGGCCCAGTTGCAAACCCCTCACGGCCCACAGGTTGGGGACCCATGTCAAAAAGCCAATGCAGTTCTAAACTGCATAAACAGAGGGATAGAATCAAGATCACGTGAAGTCTTATTACCACTTTATAATGCCTTGGTAAGGCCACACTTGGAAGACTGCATCGAGTTTTGGTCGTCACAATGTAGAAAAGATGTGGAGACTCTAGAAAGAGTGCAGAGAAGAGCAACGAAGATGATTAGGGGACTGGAAGCTAAAGCATATGAAGAACGATTGCTGGAACTGGGCATGGCTAGTTTAATAGAAAGAAGGACTAGGGGAGACATGATAGCAGTGTTCCAATATCTCAGGGCTGCCACAAAGAAGAGGGAGTCAAGCTATTCTCCAAGGCACCTGAGGGTAGAACAAGAAGCAATGGGTGGAAACTAATCAAGGAGAGAAGCAACCTAGAGCTAAAGAGAAATTTCCTGACAGTTCAAACAATTAATCAGTGGAACAGCTTGCCTCCCGAAGTTGTAAATGCTCCAACACTGGAAGTCTTTAAGAAGATGTTGGATTACAATTTGTCTGAAGTGGTGAAGGGGATTGGACTAGAAGACCTCCAAGGCCCCTTTCAACTCTGTTATTCTATATGTAGATGATAAAAGGGAAAAAAAAGATATCTATCCATTGTGTGCCTGAAATTACAGGAGCTCAACATTTTCAGCGCAGAATTGAGATGAGAACTTCTCAGCTGAAACCTTCAGCCACTTTGAGATGTAAGGATCAGGAATCCCTGTGGATCCAAGGCATTACAACATGTTTGTGCCTCGTCTTTAACAGGATATCTTGGTAAACAAGAAGAAGTACTTATTGGTTGGTTAAGTGCTGTGTTTGAGCACGGAGGGTGTTAGTGGGATAATGAAATGTCTGCAAGCAGCCAACCAAGCTCAGAGAGCACCAAGCACTCCACGGTCTAACCCTGAGCTACAAATATTCTCCTCCTTTGGAGCTGTGTATTGAGCTCATGCTGCTTAGAAGCTGCACTTGAATTTAAATACTCCTTATCTCTGGTTGCCATCAATGCTTCCCGAGTAACAATAGACAGCTCTCCTGTAAGCATTGGTATTGTCAGTAATTCCATTAACAAAGAAGCCACTTTATTATTAACATAGTGTAGATTCATTTTAATGTGTCATTTCCACTTCAAAGTCACTTTTATTATGGTAAATCAATTAAAAGTATTTCTCATGATAATTTATCTAAGATGAGTTTATCATCTTAGAAAATGCAATATTTCCCAATTTAACTTCTAAGGCAAAAGTGATGCAATTTGAATGCCTTTTAGGGAGCTTATTAAGCCCAAAGATCACAGAAATTTCAAACTCAGAAAGAGAACTGTTTCATCTATATGATAAGGAGGAAGTCACTTTCTTTTGGGTTGGTAGCATTTTTATTCAAATGGTAACGCAGTGGAGGTAGAAGAATGTTGTATGATAATTAGCAATATATGTGACCCCATTTTACTAATTTGACGTGCATCTTGCTTTCAGCTCTTGTGTGAGACAAGAAGATATCCAGCTTGATAAATATATACAAAGAAAGTAGATATGTTATTGCCCACAGACAAATTTATCCAATTCCATAAAGCCTAGTAGGACATCTTCTTGTTGTTGAGCAGACCTGCTTGGCCAAGTATTATTTGTTCAGCAGAACCTCTCCGCTAGGACCACACACACATGTTGTAGATAACATTCTGCCTAGTTTATTTATTTAACTGACTTAATGTGTCAGAAAGACTCATACTTTATCCTAATAGTTTATGCATAACTACGGTATTTAATCAATAGAAGGTATTATTTTCAAGCCTAGCAAGTATGAATGTCTAATTTTATAGTAAACTGTTACAAGAGGTTTGCATATATGATCTGAAACTAATCTACCATTTTAAATAGATGTAGTAGAAGGTCCCAATTTGGTGGCACTTCTTTTCCTAGTAAATTGTCATTTTCCATATTTCCATAGGTTCTCTGTCTTTGGAAGAAATCTAACACCATGCAAAGGTTTGGGGATATGAATCAAGTGATGGTATGTATCTTGGAAGCACCAGACGATGTATCTCGGGAGGATATGAACAATATGAGAGAACAGGTGGGCAAGCGAGAAAGCACTTTTCAGATGCAGCAAAGGGGGTAAAGGAACAATCATTTCAAACCCACCACCATTCATCTTTTTTCGATCAGACTTGTGCAATTCAGAGGGGGGAAAAAGACTCCGTATATTCAGAAGCTTAAAAAAATGTGAATTCTGTACACAGGCTAAGTATGTGTGATATCATTGC
The DNA here is from genome assembly GCF_964273705.1 of Natrix helvetica. Classification (NCBI taxonomy): domain Eukaryota; kingdom Metazoa; phylum Chordata; class Lepidosauria; order Squamata; family Natricidae; genus Natrix; species Natrix helvetica. The sequence goes on along the minus strand of NC_138549.1, from coordinate 11,649,339 downwards.
CTGCACTCCTTATGGCAATGCCTCCCTTTGATGGGTGTGAGCAGCCTGAGTTTGTTGGCTGAGCGACAGTACACACAATACAAATTTGGTATTACCGTTACGATTATCTTTGTATTTTATTTTATTTAGTTTGTCAAACATGTACAAGACAGCAGTTATAAACATAAACATGGACATGAATGAAAGAAATGAATACAAATAAGTGGGGACAGTAGGACAGGGACATTAGGCACGCTGGTGCGCTTATGCATGCCCCCTTTATGGACCTCTTAGGAATAGGGTGAGGTCCACGGTAGACAGTTTAAGGTCGAAGCTGTGGGGTTTGAGGATGTTACAACGGAGTCGGGTAGAGCTTTCCAGGTGTTGACTACTCTGTTGCTGAAGTTGTATTTTCTGCAATTGAGTTTGGAGCAGTTTACCTTGATTTTGTATCGTTTGCCCTGTGTATTATTGAGGTTGAAGGTGAAGTAGTCGTTGACAGGTAGGACATTGTAGCAGACAATTCCGTGTACTATGCTTAGGTCAGACCATAGGTGCCATAGTTCCAGGTTGTCTAAGTCCAAAGTTTTGAGCCTGGTGGCATAAGGTATTCTATTGTGAGCAGAGGAGTGGATCTTTGCCCGAGTATTGATTTCCACTGCAAGCTTTCCTCAACTGCTTTTCAATTCTATGTTGTGGTCCATTGCAATTTTCTCGGTAGTTTTCCTTGCCACGTTGCCTGAAGTCTACTCCTGCTTTTCTTTTAGATGGCACTCTCTGGAAACCTATGTAAATAAGGGGCTTTTTATTAGGCTTCAATATATGAGCGTCTTAAATCAGTGGAAGCTCATAATAAATATGAAACCTGAATGTTGCTTTCTGTAAACACAACTGCAAGCTTCACTGCCTCGCACTAAGCATTTTATAGGTTCATTACATGACTTGGCTCACATTGGAGTCACCTCAAATGCTACTCCCCTCCCCTCCTTTCTCCTTGTTTGGTGCATCCATCAAAAGTATAAACTTGAGCTTCTGTTTGGGAAAAAAGAAATATCCTTTGTTTGTATGCAACCTCCATAATCATGTGCTCTATATCTTATAAACTCTGATCGACATAATGATTTTGGTCTTATTAAGGGGCATATTTTATCTTTATGTTTACCTTTATCTTATTTTTTTCTGTCCATCTCCAAGGGAGGTATTGCAACAGAAAGATCATAAAGTCAAAATCAATCAATCAAAAGTTTTGATTCACAAGAGAGAGAAAGAAGATTCAAGAGACAACCGAAGCATTATTTGGCCACTGTATATCTCCTTCCCTCCTTCTTTTTCCTGTCCCTTCTCTTTCTTCTATTGGGCAGTTTCCTATACATAATGGCAGGAAACTGTGACTCTCTAAATCACTCTTAAATGGAAATAGAGCTCTGAGGCCTACTTAAAATATCTTGGAAGACTGAATGTAACTTGTGACACACACATTAGCACCAATGAAGTAGAGAAATAGCTTGAAGACAAAGTTGAGGCAACCTTCTGTAGAATTAGCTTAGGAACAACTTCTTTTCTTCCATTTTAGGCCCTCTTCTGGCACTTAGGGAAAAAAATGTGGAACTCTAAAGTTGAAGAAGAAATGACTGGCTTTATCTTCCTAAAGCATCTGACAAAATCTTAGGGTTTTTCTTACATAAGAAATGGGAGAAACTCTCTGTGAAATGTGTCAATAGACACCGAAGGCAAATTAACAAATCACCCTGGAAACTCCTTGTGTGTTTGTGAGTTAACAATGAGAAGCCTGTAACAATAGCTGCTCTCACACATTATTCATTCATGTTGCTAAGATATTAAACACAATTTATCAACACCTAATAATGTCTGCATCCCTCCTTTAGAGCCACCGTCTGAAAGATTTGGGATGTTAAAGCCACAATAAATAGTGTCTTGGATAGTTCAATGGAATTTTTTTTTAATTCATCAGCATGAATGACATTGTAAAAAGTCAATACCCTTAAGATCAATCATGTCATGTTTATCGTTAGGGCAGGCACAGAAGTGGCAATTTCTCTGGCAAAAATAAATAACGAAACAACAAGAAAATACAATTAATTTAGTTAACTCGGTAAACCCTACAGTAATAATTATTTATTAAATGTTTGTTTGAGGTGAAAATTAGAGGTTAACATAAAGACCAAGACAGCTGAAGAAGGAGAATCCTCAAGGGCTTTGTCTTTAAATTTAAACTTTGCTTATCAGTCTATTGAAATGCATATCATTCCAGAAAGCCTTAGGGGATAGCAGAGAAATTCATACATATTTAATATTAGTCAAATCATCCTATGCAGTAACCTTGCTAAAACAATAGTGATGCAGACTATTTATGTAAGCATTTAAAAAAAAAGACCGTAAATGTTGTTATTTACAACATAAAGGAAACATGTAAATTACCGCAGCTCAAGAAGATAAATTTTGTGTGATTTGATTAAGTGGTGAAATTTAATAAAAGGGGGAATGATCTGGCATTGCTCTTATCATGCCTAAATGAATTGCAGATAGTACGGCAGAAATCTCAAATTCACTTAATGCTGGTCTGATGCTGATGCAACAATTTTCTTTGCTCAGATCTTTTTATTATTGATAATTAGGGTCTCCTCATCAGGCTCAAGAAATGAGACATTTAGCTAAATTCCCTTTTTTATGATCCTGTAAATCCCTTAATTCAGGGTAAAGTTGGGGTGACTGGATGGAGCTCAGCATTTACTGACTGGGTGCCCTTCCTAACACCAGACAGAGTTTGCAGCAGATTTTGTTTTCCTTTACGCCCTAGAAGAGAAACATCTGGTCACTACCTAGGATTGAACTCTCAAACTTCTAAATGTGAGGCAAGAGTCTTCACCACTAGGCCACCAGTCACTCAGGCATTTAGCTAGAAACAAGAAGGCTGAAATCTCTACCTACCTTAACCCAAAAGACAGGACACAATTTCCAAATTTAAAAAAACAGAATAAAAAGATACTTTTTTTTTTTTTTTGAAGAAACACATTCAAACATAGAATCCATCAACTTTTCAGAAGTGCTTCCTTTTTTTCTTTCCAAAAAGAAATTCTGGTATGAAAAGATGAATTTAAAGATTACCCTCACACATATGTACCAGTTGTTCCTGACTCTAGGGGGCAGTGCTCATCTTCATTTCTAAGCCAAAGAAACAGCACTGTACGATGATGTCTCTGTGGTCATGTGGCTGGCATGACTAAATGCAGAAGGCGCACAGAACACTGTTACCTTCCCCCTAAAGGTGGTCCCTATTTTTCTACTTGCATTATAACATGCTTTCGAACTGCTAGGTTGGCAGAAGCTGGGACAAGTAACGGGAGCTCACTCCTTTAGGGATTCGAACAGCTGAAGTGCAGACCTTTCTGATTGACAAGCTCAGCGTTTTAGCCACTGAGACATCATGTCCCTCTATGAAAAGATGCCTACTATCTTATGTAACTTGCTTAAGAAGAGGTTAGACATTGTTTGAATACTCACATGGAAAGCGTAACAAAAACAACAAAATTATTAGAAAGGAGTGAGAGGCTGTATGGTTGTAAAACATCATGAAATTTGTACCAAAGGCTTAGTATTGTTATCTCTTTTTGTATTGTATTTGTATTGTGGTGTTTTTTTTTCCTGTGTACTTGCATTTTTATCATTTTTGACTAAGGGGAAAATTAGCTTTTTAGATATGGATAAATTAGATATTATTGTTTAATAATTAATTGTTATTAATTATATTCATAATATAATATTGTTTGAAAAATATGGTGGTATGTCTAAATTGTTAAGGTGTTTTCCTTTTTTTGTTTTGTTATTGTTTACAATTAATTTTGTTCTTTTTATTTATTTATTGTTGGATGTCTTGGTTTGTACTTTTTAAAACCTGTAAAATGAATAAATAATTAAATACCAAAGGCTCCAGGGATGGTTTATTTCTTATCACATGTTGCTTTGGGAAAGAAATCTATGGAAGAAAAAATAAACATTTTTTTGTAATTTTCACTTAATATAGGCCTTAACTATGACAGTGAAACCTACATTTCAATAAAAAATGTTTTTATAGAAATAAAATGTTCAACCTCAAAGTTGTTTTTCTCCCAAATCATAATAGAAATCAAGAAACATATCTCCAAACAATACAGTTATTTTTATTACGGTTTCTTGTTGCTATATATCTTGCTCTAAACATGCGGTTTTATGAGAAAATATGAGTTCCTTAATAATTTAAGTAACTAACTTCAGAAGCAACATTTCACATCTCAGTTGTCAAGCTTGTCAGGAAGGATTAAAAGATCTTGTAGATATGAAACTAAGCACTTGAAAATATAAAAGAGTATTTATTGTGGTTATTTTTAAAAAAATAAAAGGGCAATTATCCTTATACACAACATTTGGGGCATGCAGGTAGCCAAAGGTAACACAATGTTTTATTCCCATAGGTGCTGACAATCACATAGTATTTCATTTTGTTTTTCTGTTTCTCCTGTGATTGAATAAGAGAAAAACCTTGGTTGACACACCTAGAACATTCACACACTCAGCTTCAAGGGTTATGTTCTGAAGATACCTTTGTTGCAGAACTCAAAAGTGGTCAGATGATCAGAAGACACAATGGGATGTCCCTTGTTGGGCCAGGAATGAAACTAATTGAACATAGGAGCCATAGCAGAATTTCAATGATTATTCATTGTCTCTCTTTAATCAACAGATGTCTCCATCTGCCATCTTCCCAAATCTATCACACCACTTGTGTATGTGTTTTGTTTCACTGTAGAAAGTTAGCACTAGAGGTGGTATTCAGCAGGTTCTGACCAGTTCTGGAGAAGTGGTAGCGGAAATTTTGAGTAGTTCGGAGAGACGGTAAATGCCACCTCTGACTGGTCCTGCCCCCATCTATTCTCTGCCTTCCAAGTCCCAACTGATCGGGAGGGAATGGGGATTTTGCAGTATCCTTCCCCTGGAGTGGGGAAGGAATGGAGATTTTACAGTATCCTTCCCCTGGAGTGGGGAAGCAATGGAGATTTTACAGTATCCTTCCTCTGGAGTGGGGAAGGAATGGAGATTTTACAGTTTCCTTCCCCTGGAGTGGGGAAGGAATGGAGATTTTTCAGTATCCTTTCCCTGGAGTGGGGAAGGAATGGGGATTTTGCAGTATCCTTCCCCTGGAGTGGGGAAGGAATGGAGATTTTACAGTATCCTTCCCCTGGAGTGGGGAAGGAATGGGGATTTTGCAGTATCCTTCCCCTGGAGTGGGGAAGGAATGGAGATTTTACAGTATCCTTCCCCTGGAGTGGGGAAGGAATGGGGATTTTGCAGTATCCTTCCCCTGGAGTGGGGAAGGAATGGAGATTTTACAGTATCCTTCCTCTGGAGTGGGAAGGGAATGGGGATTTTGCAATATCCTTCGCCTGGAGTGGGGAGGGAAGGGAGATTTTACAGTGTCCTTCTCCTGCCATGGTCACCAAGCCACATCCAACAAGTCACACCCACCAAGCCATGCCATGGTCCCCAAGCTGGGCCCACAGAACCGGTAGTAAAAAAAAAGTGAATCCCATCACTGGTTAGCACCCACCTCTCTCCCAGAAGGATGAAATATTCTAGGAAATATAAATTGGCAGAATATTGTAGTTTCCAGGATGAGAAAAGGAGAAACATGCTTTTAAAGAAAAAGAACAGCTCCCTGCAGCTCCCTGCCCCCAGCAGATTTTGGTGCCCATTGAGCAGGACTGGGCCAGCCTATCTACAAGACGAAAGTCCTTCAGCTTCAGGGTGATGGGATTAAGGCATCACTCTCTAGGACATAAAAGGATTAGCCCATCCAGCAGCAGGGCTCACTGCATTGCGAAATCACCTGGGCACATTATATCAGCCCAAGGTTCAACCAAACTTGATTCAGACAAATGTAGCCCCCTGGGAGTCTGACAACCAATAGAATACATTTCTTGCACAGGAACAGGAAGCTCAAGGGCAAGTCCCAAGTACGGGTATAAATACCTCCCCCTCCTCTCTCCATGTGTTCAGCTGCACCAGGACTTCAAGCCCATGTGGTCTGACCACCATTAAACCATCTTTCCAATCAGCCTCCATGTTTCCAGTTTCTTTTTTTCCCAACTTAGAAGTGAACCCAGATGAATATTTCTTCCAACAACACCTTAGCACGAAAAAGAAAGGAACAGCTATCTTTCTGTGTCTTTCTCTAATACATTCAGATCAGGTTGACTTACAATGAAAGCACAAATGAAATCTCTACAAAGGCTTAGAAAGGACACCATAATAAATTAAGTCAGCACTTAGGAACAGTGAAGATGGGGAAAAAACAAAAACAACTCTGAAAGAAGAAAATATAATATAATAGGCCTCCGCAGATGGCAATGCCAAGATGACCTTTCTTGGCTCAGAAGTTAATTGGGCCAGGCTGGGATTGTATTTAATGGGATCTTCCCCCAGTGATTTTAGTGATCCAGTCTGACCTGAGAAGTCAAAAAAATATCCCCAAAATAAGTTGCCAGCAGAGTTTCGGCATTTTGCAGTCAAGAAAAGGGCATGACTGGAGTCAAGGTCAGTTGGGAAAAATGCTTTATTTTTCTGCTTTTTTTAACAGCTTAGCATCCAAACTGTAGAGAACTAATAAATCTTGAGATTAAAAAAAAACACAATGATTTGCTTGGTGATACAACCGCAGTAGGCTATGGTCTGACCTAAGCATAGTACACAAAATTGTCTGCTACAATGTCCTACCTGTCAACGACTACTTCAGCTTCAACTTCAATAATACACGGGCAAACAATAGATACTAAATCAAGGTTAACCACTCCAAACTCAATTGCAGAAAATACAACTTCAGCAACAGAGTGGTCAACGCCTGGAATGCTCTACCCGACTCCGTTGTTACATCCTCAACCCCCCCCGCCAGCTTCGACCTTAAACTGTCTACCGTGGACCTCATCCCATTCCTAAGAGGTCCATAAAGGGGGCATTCATAAGCACACCAGCCTGCCTACGGTCCCTGTCCAACTGTCCCCATTTATTTGTACTCATTTCCTTTGTTCATGCCCATGTTCATACTTATACTTGCTATATTGTACATGTTTGACCAACTAAATAAATAAAATAGATAAATAACAGCGGAACTGTGACTGTTGATGGATGTTCTACTGAAATCTTACGAGAGGCTCACACACACATAACAGATTCACTCATGACCTGCAGATAGACATTTATCTTATTAGATTGTCATCCTCACTATAGCAGGATCTGGAACAGGGCACCGGAGTTTCTCTTGGTGCCCCTCCAAAAAAACCTCATCCAAATTGTAATTTAAGTGTCACTAAGTGAAGTTGTTAAGTACATGGAGAGTAATCCAATTAGGTGTATTTGTCCAGCTTGATTTCATTTAAACTACTATGATTTTGTAGTTGCGCTGAGCCGCGCACATAACTCAACGTCATTTTCTAGTCAAGCCTTAAGTATTTATTTATTGTCTCAGAAATACCTCCGAAAAGAATTGCAAAGTTTCTGCGATCTTAACAGTGAAGGTCTGCACTGTAAGAAAACATCTGGGAGACATATACTACGGATAAATAACCCTTCTATAAACTGAACTGGGACTGAAAAGAAGATGTTTTCAAATACATTTTCAATGTTTATACTAAATAATCAAATCTGTCTGCTGATACCCATTGGAAAGGATCTGACTATCAGCCCAAGCAGAAGAGGAAACACGCCACCTATTGGTTAAAACGTAGATTGTGCTTCTTATTCTGGTTCAAATGACCGACCCCCTTCTCTGCCATAATCGTCACAATATCAAGATGTAAAAGATGATTCTAAACCTGGTAGGATCCATGAAAGTTGGCTATCCTCTTGTGACAACTCGGTTAAACTGGAGGGATGGCGACTTAAATAACAGCGTCCGTGACACAAACACTGTTGCTACCACCACTAAATCATCCTAATGAAAGCATTAACGGGATTGTGGGCTAGCCTCTGAAAAAAAAAAGTTGGACGCCATCAATCAAAAGCATTTCATCTTGTTTTAATAATATTCCCCAAATGGTACATTAATGTAGTGCAGGGAGGGGAAAAAATCAGGCTAGGAAGTCTCACACATAGCGGTTTCACAACTGGAATAGTAAATTGGCTGCTAATAAATTGTACGGGTGCCAACCAGCCAATCAAGTCCTAAAAAGCTTGGGCTTATACATTCCTACAGAAGGCATCATGGCCTAAGCCAGTGATGGCTAACCTTTTTGCCAAGGCGTGCCAAAAGCGGGGAAAGTGTGGAGGGAGGGGTCCACACCCATAATGCAATGCCCTCCCCCCCGTGAATGCGTACACAACCCCCCTCCCCACGGCGCATGCACACAGGCCTCACTGAAGCCTCCAGACTTTCGGTTTGCACGTTGGGCCATTTTGGGCCCTCTTCAGGAGGAAGAAAAACGGCCCAACGGGCAAGTCGGAAGTTCATTCCTGAACTTCCAGTAAGCCCCATTTGGCAGTTGTTTGCCCTACCCAGGCTTCAGGGAAGCCTCCTGAAGTCTCCGGAGGGCGAAAAATGCCCCAAAATCAAGGCCCCAAATCAGCTGGAGCTGACAGGGCAATGACGCGTGCCCTCAGAAATGGCTCGGCGTGCCACCTGTGGCCTAACCTATTCAAAAACACGCAGCTTACAGGCTACAGCAGTGGTGACGAACCTTTTCGGCACTGAGTGATCAAACTGGAACATGCGCGCATGTGCTGGAGCAACGGAAACCAGCGCACCAGCTGGTATTCACGCACTCTGGCATGTGCAAAGACCAGCTGGATGGCATGCATGAACACACCAGAAACCTGAGGAGCAGGTGGCCAGCTTGCACATGCGCATTGGCCAGCTGGTCTTTGGGTTTCCAGCACTCTGGCATTTCTATTGTGAGAAAATGGAAGGGGGCATTGTGTGGAGTTAGATGGGATGTCGCCATAACAAAACTCTTTCTAGAAAGCCAAGGTCATCCTTTGTCTCTGCCCCTCTGCACCTGACTGGAACTGGATGGGTGGAAACTGCCAGCATGGCAGTGGAAGATTCAACCGTGTGATGGACTGGTGGGTGTGGCGGCAAGATCTTGAACTTTTAAGTGGGTGGCTTTCAGATTCGGGTTTTCCCAGATGTGCCAACATGGCTCTCTTAATAAATTGGAACTTTGAGGAATCCTTTGCCTCGGCCGGCGCGCAGATACACACTGGCAACTAGAAGAGCAGTTTGCAATGGCTCATGTGCCCACAGAGAGGGCTCTGCGTTCCACCTTTGGCATGTGTACCATAGGTTTGCCATCAGGGGGCTATAGTTACTGATTTTCTCTCCCTTTCTTGTAGCTGAATAGAGATAATGTGATATGACCTGGATCTATCCACAGACCTGCTAGATTGCTTCCCTTTAACCCTAAGGCTGGGTTTTTTGGGTGGGGGGAGAGTTGAATGCAAAAAAAAGAGCATACCAATACCAAGGTTTTGGAGTTACTTGCATCAAGCAATAGACCCTACTTGGAAAAATGAACATCAAATTGCATTTCAGCTAAGTAGCCCTTCTTAATGGTTCTGTAGTAATAGACAGATCACTTGTCCAAATGTGACTTTCAAAGATCCCACAGAGTATATTTAATAACCTTAATTTAACTGGGGAATAAAATCAGTTATATTTCTTGACCTCTTTCCAGAGTCCATCATAAAGCTTTAAAACTAGTCTTCCTTCCTTCCTTCCTTCCTTCCTTCCTTCCTTCCTTCCTTCCTTCCTTCCTTCCTTCCTTCCTTCCTTCCTTCCTTCCCTGCCTCCCACCCTCCTTCCCATCCTTCCTTCCTCCTTTCCTCCCTCCCTTCAGATTTAAAAAGAAAGTATTTGTAATTTCTATCTATAAATTTGTAATTATTATTGCTGTTTTAATTTATTGTACAAATTCCCGGAGCAGTTTACTGTATATGAAAGTAAAATGCAATAAATACATAAAGTATAGAGCAAAACAGATCTTGAAAATAAGATAATGCAATCAGCAGGATAGCAATTATAACAGGCTTTGTTTGATAAAGAAGTAACAGGCTGGGTATACGAAGATAATTCTTTTATTTTAGTAAGATGGAAAAAAATATGTCTTCCTGCAATTATATTACTCAAAGGATGGGGAAATCAACAGAATCCTTCATGTTGAAGTCAACAGAATCCTTCATGTTCATCCCCAGGCATTTTTTTAACATTTGCCACAAACATTGGTACTCCTCAAAACATTGATGGACTTGTGGAGTTTTTGTGGCCCGCCAGTGGCCAACGGAGCTGGTGACAGACTCAGACAGTGAGGAGGTTGGAGAGGAACATGGGCCAGTCCTGGAGTCTGGGAAAGGCTCTGGTGAGAGCTCTGTATCGGAGGCAGAGAGGGGGCCAGGGACGCCTGACAATTATCAGCTGCCTTCAGAGTCAGACATCAGTGGGGCAGAAAAACAGCTGGAGCCTGTTCCCAATGTGTGCATGCGCAGAGCTTCCGGGAGAAGGGAACAGCTAAGGAACAAGGATCAACTTGGGAGTAAAGCCACAGGTGGGCGGTGAATGGCCCCTCCCAGAGGGAATAAAGAGGAGCAAAGGAGAAGTGGAGTTTGCAGGAGACAATTAGTTCAATTCATTAGAATGAAAATCTGCTCCTGACTTCATGCCAAGTATTGTCTGCTTCAGAGTGGCGTTTGGAAGATATCGGTCTGGCAGTTCTCCTAGCCTGATAAAGGTCTGTAGTTGTGAAATCTCTTGAAAGAATGTTGGCTGGGACTTTGCTGGAGAGGAATTCACTTTAAACTAAATAAAAGACATTTTATTGGGACGAGGAGCTACGTGTCCTGGCAGCTCTGTGCAGGCACACACTGGGAACAGGCTCCAGTTGTTCTTCTGCTCCACTGATGTCTGACTCTGAAGGCAGTTGATGACTGTCAGACAAGTGCTGGGTTTCAATTTATTTTACTACAGGTTCGCTCATGTGCATGCTTGCATGCTCTCACACGACACTTCTGTGCATGTGCAAAAGTGTCCGGGTGGGTGGGTGGAGCCTCTCACCACCACCACTACAGGTCCACCCGATCCGGGGTGAACTGACACCTCTGTGCCAGATGGCCCTGGCCCCATCTCTGCCTCCAATGCAGAGCCCCCATCAGAGCCTTCCCCAGACTCCAGGACTGGCCCATGTTCCTCCCTAACCTCCTCCGAATCTGCTGCCAGAACCGCTGGCTGCTGGCGGTCCACAACACTATTAACCAAGCAGAACCTGGAAAACAGATATAATACGGTCATGGTGAGGGACATCAACACACACACAGGTTGCTGAATAATTGACGTTTCTGAATAGACTTCAGATATAACTTCACTGATAGGGAACTAGAATAGAATAGAATGAGCTGGAAGGGACTTTGGATTCAGATATATAAAGTACATAGTTAGGATTTTCAAAAATAACATCCATTTGAAATGTGAACTTTTCCTTCTAAGACTGGATGAGTAAACAATTACAGGAAAAAAGCCACAAAGCACCATTTTATATGTGATAATTGCAGAACGATCATTGTATGTGCAAAATGGTAAGATTTGACAATACCTTCAAATGGAGAAATGGCTGGCCAAGGTGACAGAACTTGCTGTAATGGTTTGACTTGATTAGAGAGAGACACTGTCTAGATTTAGAGATGACTGGAAACCCCTTATGCATTTTGTGGTGTAAAGAAGAAAAAAAACATCTTATGATTAATGGTTTTGATGATCAGACAAGAAAGAAAAAAGAAAGTCATGTTGTAAGTTTGCAGAGAAGATAAAATCTAATTGTATTTACAACTGCTGTGAATAATATCGGAAGCTACTTTATATCTTTCTGTCTTTCTTTATATCTGGTTCTTTTTTTCGTATTTTCTTTTCTTATTAACATGTTTAGTTCTTTCCTTCTTTTTCTTTCTTTCTCTCTCATGTTCTTTATACCTCTCTTCTTTCTTTCTTTCTTCCTTCCTTCCTCCCTCCCTCCTTCCCTCCTTCCTTTTTCTCTCTTTCTCTTTCTCTTAACATTCCTGTTTTTCCTATTTTTGTATTGCACCTCCATCCCTCCTTCCCTCTTTCTTTCTTTCTTTCTTTCTTTCTTTCTTCCTTCCTTCCTTCCTTCCTTCCTTCCTTCCTTCCTTCCTTCCTTCCTTCCTTTCTTGTTCTTTCTTTTTCTCTCTCTTTTTCTTTACATTTGTCTTTCCCCCTATTTTTGTATTACACCTCCCTCCCTCCTTCCCTCTTTCTTTTTTTTCTTTTTTTCTTTCTTTCTTTCTTCCTTCCTTCCTTCCTTTCTTGTTCTTTCTTTTTCTCTCTCTTTTTCTTTATATTTGTCTTTCCCCCTATTTTTGTATTACACCTCCCTCCCTCCTTCCCTCTTTCTTTCTTTCTTTCTTTCTTTCCCCCTTCCTCCTTCCTTCCTTCCCTCCTTTCTTTTTCTTTCTTTTTCTCTCTCTTTTTCTTTACATTTGTCTTTGTCCCCTATTTTTGTATTGCACCTCCCTCCCTCTTTCTTTCTTTCTTTCTTTCTTTCTTTCTTTCTTTCTTTCTTTCTTTCTTTCTTATTTTCTTTCTTTCTTTTCTCTTTCTCCTCTGTTCTGATCTAGTTTGCATTAGTTCCTACCGCTGCTTTTTAAACTTCTAATTTAAATTACATTTTCTTTAAAAAAAGAAATGCAAGCACATCCAAGCCGTGTGCCTTGAGTTAGTCCACTTCCAACATCCACCCTTGTAAAAAAAAAGCAGCATCCTGTGTCAATGTTGCAGTCCCTTGCTGCGTCCGTCTTCCCTCTCCCCTCCCCAGCAGTGGGCATTAATGACACACATATTGTGACTTCTATAGTGTAGGGTTCAGTAATGAATACTTCACTGCAGGCTGGTTCACTGACTTCTGTAGAAATTCATGGAGCATGCAGAGAAAGCGAAAAGGTAACCGTTATTATTTCAAATGAAGATTTTATGTCTTAGTGGCATTGTGAAGGATTGACCTTCACATGAGATATGGCTGCTCTTGTATTACCACCCCAGTGTCAATAGAAAACCGCTTTAATCTACACAAAGGGGGCTGTTATCCTCTCAAGCGCATGGAGGATTATCATGCTTAACTCTCTCGCACTTCCAGAGGCCACGGAGAGACACACAGACAGAAAGAAGGCCCAGCTGGATCCCTGCTGTGGGCAGAACATATATCATATTTGCTAAGCTGCTTTGGAAAACAAACACTGGGTGAAGCTATCTAATATTCGGCAAAATTCCTCCGCATCTTTTATATATTTTTTTAAAGGAAACGAAGCTCGTGAAAAATGATCCGATCTTAGGATCTGCATTCGATTAAAAGAAGATGGCTGTGTTGGAAGAAATATCCATATCTGGTTTCAGTTCCAAGCTGAGAGAAAGACACTGGAAACCTGAGTAGTAAGATGGTTGAATGATGAAGCAGAAGCACATGGGTACTTCTGGGCAGCTGACCACATGGAGTTGAGAGTGAGGGGTATTTATACCTTCTGTTGGACTTTGAACTTGAGCTTTCTGTTACTGTGTAAGGACATGTACTCTATTGGCTGTTATCAGACTCCCATGGGGCCACGTGCAAATCCTAGGAGTTTGTCTGAGCTTAGGTTTGGTTGAAGTTTGACTGATGCAATGAAGGGGCATGTTGGGCAACTCCTATTGTGGCTGAAGGCTAACCCTACCTTTGTTCAAAATCAGACCTTGCTGCAGGCAGTAATGGATTGCCAAATCTGCATTTCTAAAGCTGCCCCAGCTCAGTATCAACCGGGTGGCGGGGATGGAGGCCAGGAAGCTGAGTTTCTCACTTTCTGTCCCCCTTAAGATTTTTATTTCTCTTCCAGGGGAAATATTTTTAAAAATGCTTCTCAAAATATTTCATTCTTCTAGGAGAGGGGTGGATGCAGAGGTGATATCCAGCAGGTTCTGATCAGTTCTGGAGAACCGGTAGCAGAAATTTTGAGTAGTTTGGAGAACCGGTAAATACCACCTCTGGCTGGCCCAGCCCCCATCTATTCTCTGCCTCCTGAGTCCCAGCTGAGTCCCAGCTGGAGTGGGGAGGGAATGGAGATTTTACAGTATCCTTCCCCTGCCATGCCCACCAAGCCACACCCACAGAACTGGTAGTAAATAATTTTGAATCCTATCACTGGGTGGGGGCTAACATTCTACAGCTGTTTTGCTGTGTCAACTAGGTCCAAAACTGGAGATGCTATCTGTGGGATGCGTTTGTGAATGAGACTCCTTCTTGGAGTGCAAATGTAAGAGTTTTGTTTTAACAAATACACAATGTTTGTTCAGAAAACTTGCTCACGAGTGGAAAGCCAAATTCTGATGGGGTGATTGTCACACTGATCCAACATGATGGAGCAATGCTTTTTGAACTAGGCCTGTGATGGCGGACCTATGGCACATGTGCCAGGGATGGCATGGAGAGCCCTCTCTGTGGGCACATGCGCCATCACCAGCTGTTGTTCTGGTTTCTGGCATGTCCATGTGCCCCAGCCAGCTGTTCTTCAGGTGCGCCAGAGCCAGTGGTGAGATTCAGCCAGTTCATACCACTTTGGGAGACTTTCTGAGCAGTTTGGTGAACTAGTCATTGAAGGAAACCATTAGGGCAGAGAACCAGTTGTTAAATTATTTGAATCCCACCACTGGGCATAGGTCTGTAGAGATTCTAAGTCATCCAGGTCATGGTTGTCCCAGGAAACAACTAGACTTTCTTGTTGTTGTTGTTGTTGTTGTTGTTGTTGTTGTTGTTTTCTTTTGAAGATATTTCCCTTCTCATCCAAGAAGTTTCTTCAGCTTTGACAGGGTAGTGGGGAATGGAAGGGTTTCTTTTCCTTGCAGACAGCTGGTCATTTGCATCCTTTTAGAAGGTTGTTGAGGCCACTTGGAGGTTTATCTGTGTCCTCAAGGTCACTTGAGTGATGCTAATGGTTCCTGTAGTCTGCAATCTTCTTCAGCTTCTTGGATGAGGAGCGAAATGTCTTCAAAGAAAAACAAGAAAGTCCAGTTGCTTCCTGAAAAAGCACCTTTGGGACAACCATGACTGAGAATCTCTACAGACTTTTATCTATGCAATTTGCGATGAACATCCTTCGAATGATGTGGGAGTACAAACGGATTTCCAAAAAAAAATCGCAGACTACAGCATTATTCAGGAGACCTTGAGGACCCAGAAAACCGGAAGGTGTCTGCAGGTTGATGACTCACTAAAAGGATGCAAATGACCAGCTGCCTGCAAGGAATATAAATCCTTCCATTCCCCCACCATCCAGTCACAGCTGAAGAAGCTTCTTGGATGAGAAGCGAAATGTCTTCCAAAAAAAAACAAGAAAGTCCAGTTGCCTCCTGAAAAAGCACCTTTGGGACAACCAGTATGCATGCACATGCCTTCCAGTTTGAGCAATCGGTGCCAAAAAGGTTCTCCATCCCTGAACTAGGTCCATAAGGACTTTGAGCCACTCTTCTGCTTTACATATATGGGGAAAACCTTCCACATTATTTCAGGCCCTTTCCAACTTCCTATTAGGCCTGCAGACACATTCCTTTCAGGATTTTTGGCCTGCCACATCTCTATTATTTTTCTATGCTGTTTCATTAGTGGGGTAATTGGGAGGGGGGATAGTAAGGAGTAGAATTGTAGAATGTGTTGTTGTCAAAATAAAAGATTCCTTTCTAGAAGCCCAAGGTCAATCTTTGTCTCTGCACCTCTGCACCTGACCGGAACTAGATGGGTGGAAATGCCAGTGTGACAGTGGAAGATTGGACCATGTGATGGACTTGTGGGTGTGGGGGAAGATCATGAACTTTCAACTGGGTGGGAATCCCAGGAAGCTTTCAGATTCGGGTTTCCCACAGATGTGCCAACATGTCTCTCTTATTAAATTGGAACTTTGAGGAAAGCTCTGCTTTGGACTCTGATTTAATTCTGGATGATATTTGGAACGCTGACCCTTCCCTACATGGTGCTTTGGGTATATGGGCAAAGAATATTCAGACAAGTATTCCTCGACTTACAACAGTTTATTTAGTGACCGTTCAAAGTTTCAATGGCACTGAAAAAAAAAGTGACTCATGATCATTTTTCACACTTAGGACTGCAGCAGCATCCCCGTGGCCATGTGCTCAGAATTTGGATGCTTGGCCATTGACTCATAGTTGTGACGTTGCAGTGTTGCCAGGGTCACGGGGTCACTTTTTTTTGCAACCTTCTTGACAAGCCAAAATCAACATGGAAGCCACCTTCACTTATCAACCACGTTTCTAACTTAACCAATGCAATGATTCATTTAACAACCGTGGCAAGTAAAGTCCTAAAATGGAACAAACCCGCTTAACAAATGTTTCACCTCAGCAACATAACTGTTGGTCTCAGTTGTGGTTGTAACTCAAAGATTACCTGCATTTAGATATATGCAAGGAAGCAAAATTAAGAATAAACTAAAATATTGAGATAGGAAGCAAGTCATGAGGAAATACATTTCTACTATCTTGTTTCCTCTCCTCCTCTTCCTCTTCCTCTTCCTCCTCCTCCTCCTCCTCCTCCTCCTCCTCCTTTCCTCCTCCTCCTCCTCCTCCTCCTCCTCCTCCTCCTCCTCCTCCTCCTCCTCTTTCTTTTCCCTTTTTCTCCTTGCTCCCTTTCATTCTCTCCTTCCTTCCTTTTCTTTTTCTCCTCCCTCCCTCCCTTCCTTCTTCCTCCCTCCCTTCTTCTCTTTTCTTCTTCCCCCCTTTCTTCTCTTTGCTTTGCATTTCCAAATCAATAAAGCAGCTGTAGATCTCTATTAATATCTATACATTTGCATCTGCCGAGTGAAAAAAAAAAGTTTTAAATATTAAAAAGCTGTATTGCAGGCCATATATCATCTGCTCTTACAAGACAGGCATGACAGTATTAAGATGCACATTCAGGATAGCACTCTTTCTACTTTGAACGCTGTCAAGAACAAAGTGCTTTACAGACTTAAAATAAATCTAGGTACTAATCCATTGAATTTCTGACAACAGGAGCCCAAGGTTTCCATGCACTTAGCTGAGTACCACATGAGAGCTTGTGCATTATTTATGTCCGCTAATGGTGTTGCAATGCTCTTTGTGTGAAGCGGTGACAGTGCAATCTGCTAAGATAGTGGCTGCTACGGACAAAGCCATCCATTTTCCTGAACTTGAATTTTTGACAGAATACTCTATTAATGCCAATTCTGCTTAAGTAAATGCTGAGCAGGGGTCAGTTGTTCCTTTCCTTCCCTCTCTCTCTCTCTCAGGTGCCTCCAAATTGCTTACTTTCCCACTAAACAGGATTGGAAAACCCAAACAAGATGTTGATTGGCTTCACCAGATGTTTCCCAGCCAGTGAAGCAACCCTTACAGTTGTCCAGGTTTCCTTTTTTTTTTCCCTGCTAAAATCTTAATTGTTATTTTTTGTTTGTTTGATTGATTGTCCGGCACAGCAGTTGAGGAGGAAAACTGCCTGCATTGGCAAAGGAGTAAGGGCAATTTTATTTATTTATCAAATTAAGAAGCCATCCAATCTCTCTCTCAGAGGGATTATTGCTTCCCTGTAGGGAGTTACAGTACACAGTCCTGTCCGTGCTTCTCAAAAGTAAATGAGTGAGTGTATACCTCTAGGAATAGGATAGATAGAAGTATATACACTTCAGTGGTGAGATTCAATTTTTTTTACTACTGGTTCTATGGATGTAGCATGGCTTGGTGGGCATGGCAGGAGAAGGATACTGTAAAATCTCCATTCCCACCCCACTCCAGGGGAAGGATACTGCAAAATCTCAATTTCCTCCCGATCAGCTGGGACTCGGGAGGCAGAGAATAGATGGGGGCGGGGCCAGCCAGAGGTGGTATTTGCTGGTTCTCTGAACTACTCAAAATTTCCACTACCGGTTCTCCAGAACTGGTCAGAACCTGCTGAATCCCACCTCTGATAAACTTGATTAATTTTGTACAAAATATAAAGTTGCTTTTCTCTCTCTCTTGTTTCTTTCCCGCCTTTTAAACTCAGAAAATGGCAAACGTGAAATCCTAGACTTTTACAGAGTAAAATGATAGCCACAGCACTTAGACTTATATACCACTTCACAGCCCTCTCTAAGTGGTTTACAGAGCCATCCTGTTGCTCCCAGCAATCTGGGTCTGCATTTTACTGACCTCAAAAAGGCTGAGTCAACTTTCAGCCGGTCAAAATGATGCATTGCAAACATTTATTCTCTTTTGTAGGTCTTTTAATTCTGCAAAACTCTGAGAATTCCATTGGTTTCTCCAACTAGATTCATTGCCAGATTCCAAAATATATATTTAAACTGAGCGCTCATGTTCAGCTCAGACATTTTATTTTCAAATCATAAAATAAAGTATTGGAAGTGTGGAAGGAAACTAGAGATGACTGAATTACTGTCGTGGTATATTGTAAACATGCCAAACCTTCTGCTCAAAAATAACTCCTAAGTTTACATAATGTGTTTAAAACATTACAGTTGTATTTACAAAATAACCCGTGATCATTTTTCTCTGTTGGGAAAATAAAAGGGTAACTAAAGTGAGGATGTGTGTGTGCGTGGCAAAGAAAGAGAGACAGACATTTGCGGGCATGCGCGCGCACACAGACACACACACACAGAGGGGGAGGGAGAGGAAGAGAGAGACAGAGAGAGAGAGAGACAGAGAGACAGAGAGAGACAGAGAGAGACAGAGAGAGACACGGAGAGACAGAGAGAGAGACAGAGAGAGGGGGAAAGGAAGACACAGAGAGAGAGACAGAGAGAGACAGAGAGAGGGGGAGGGAGAGGGGGAGGGAGAGGAAGAGAGACACACACACAGAGAGAGACAGAGAGAGACACAGAGAGGGAGGAGAGAGGAAGACAGAGAGAGAGACAGAGAGAGACAGAGAGAGGGGGAGGAGAGAGGAAGACACACACACACACAGAGAGAGACAGACAGAGAGAGAGAAAGACAGAGAGAGAGAGAGAGAGAGAGACAGAGGGGGGAGAGAGGAAGACAGAGACAGACAGAGAGAGAGACAGAGAGAGAGACAGAGATAGGGGGAGAGAGGAAGACAGAGAGATAGACAGACAGAGACAGACTGAGACAGAGAGAGATAGAGAGAGGGGGGAGAAAGAGGAAGACAGAGAGAGAGAGAGAGAGACAGAGAGACAGAGAGAGAGACAGAGAGAAAAGAAATATTAACTGGTAAAATGAATGATGCTACTATACAGGTTGTGAATATAGCAAGGTTTTAAGAGGAACATAGATTTAGATTTTTTTTTAGATTTTTATTAGAGGTGTTGAAAATTTTGAATACAAAATATTTTGAATTGAAATTGCTCTGTTTCAGGACAATTGTTTTACATAGGACACAGGTTGTTGATAGATTTCTGTAAGGATTTTGGCTCGTATGTAAAAGTGCTGTTTGGAACTTTCTTGGAACATTTCCACAACAGCTCTAAATCAGTGGTGGGATTCAAAATTTTTGCTACTGGTTCTGTGGGTGTGGCTTGGTGGGCATGGCAGGGGAAGGATACTGCAAAATCCCAATTTCCTCTCAATCAGCTGGGACTCGGGAGGCAGAGAATAGATGGGGGCAGGGCCAGTCAGAGGTGGTATTTACCGGTTCTCCGAACTACTCAAACTTTCTGCAACCGGTTCTCCAGAACTGGTCAGAACCTGCTGAGTGCCACCTCTGCTCTAAATAGACCTCTTTGAACTCAAAATTGAGTGTTTGGAGCTTCAAATACTGTATTTGCACTTGACACATACCACATATTCCTTGGAAGCAAAACAGCCAAGGTGGAAGACACACAATTTGGTGTTTTGTTTTAGTGATCCCTGGCTCTAGTGGCTTCTTGGTTTTTTCATTAAGGTCAAGAGATGTAGAGTATTTTATATTTGTGGCTTCTGGCTACTGGTCCTCAAATTGCATTTAATAGGATTCTTCATTTGTTTGTTTACAGACCTCTCACATCTTGGACATAAATTGTTTCAACTTCTACCCTCAAAACGATGCTATAGGGCACTGCACACCAGAAAAACTAGACACAAGGACAGTTTCCCCCACAAATGCCATCACTCTGCTTAAAAACTAATTCCCACAACACTGTCAAATAATTTACTAAGACTGTATTACTATCATTCGTCCCTTACTTCCTAGTATCTATCTCTTCCCATTTAGGACTATAACTATGTTCCTTGTATCTTCAATTTATATTGTTTTTATTTGTTTCCTAGTATGATTTGATTGCTTATTAGTAATCTATGACTATCACTAAGTGTTATATCTTTTTATTCTTGATGAATGTATTCTATTTTATTTTTCTTTATATACACTGAGGGCATATGGACCAAAGACAAATTCCTTGTGTGTCCAATCACACTTGGCCAATAAATAATTCTATTCTATTCTATTCATAATTCATCTATTCTATTCTATTCTATTCTATTCTATTCAGCGGCAGATAGGAGAACAAGATGCTTAATATACTTGTTTAAGACTAAATCAAAAAAGGCAAACTAAAAGAAGTGTATGTTTGCACCCAAATTCATTTTAGTTGAGATAAATACAGATAGATGATGAATAGATGGATAGATGATAGATAAACTAGAGAGAGAAGGAGAGAGATTGATTAGAAAATTACAGGATGCTGGAAGCTACATTAAAACAAATAGCAGCAGTAGGGAGTATAAGTCAGATTTTCATCAGCCCTAAAAGTTCACAAGAGCGTTACTATTTATGGTTGTGATATTTGAAATCTCAAGAATAGAGTAGGGCTGCAGCCCCCAAGTGACCTTAATGCCAACATGAGTCACGAGCCCCCCCCCCATGTTTCTTTTTATCTCTGCGATATCTGGTGTGAGAGAATCTAGGAAACATTTCCTCTCCTATGGGGAGGGCTTCACTCGACACATGCTTGTCTTCTTTGGGTTCCCCCTCCCCCAAAAAGTCCCATTACAGGTTATCCACCCACAATCCATTTCTGCTTCTCTACAGAACAGGTGTGACTTCACACGGATGTGAAACGGGTGAATGAATCCTGTTGCTTCCTCATTATACTAGCATCATATTTGGTTCACCTGCTGCATTTACTCACACCTGTGGCTTGCTCAGTTGGCTGGAAACATGAAACATTGCCATGTTCCCTGCGAAGAGCGCATCAGGCTTCTCTACTTCTGTTCACTCTTCTTCACACGGTTCCCAATTTCCGGTAATTAAATTTCATTATAAATAGTGTATTGACAGAAAGGTATGGCTGGTTTCAAAAGGAAAGGGAACCAATGGGGGAAGGCATGCTTTGGCCATGTGGGATTTCTCAAAGAGGCGAATGACTGGAGTCTTCGCAATTGGCATGTTGGCCACCCATGTTTGGACCACAGCTGCATCGCCTTTCTTTCTCCTCCTTGTTTCCATCCCATGAATTGTTCATCAATTCTTTAAGATTCATCAAATCTTCTTTGCTATTGCTACAGGTAGGTTGGTAGGTAGCAGTGGTGGGATCCAATTATTTTTTACTTCCAGTTCTGTGGGCATGGCTTGGTGGTCGTGGCTGGGTGGGCTTGACAGGGGCAGGATACTGCAAAATCTCCATTCCCACCCACTACAGGGAAAGGATACTGCAAAATCCCTCTTTCCTTCCCATTCCAGGGAAAGGATACTGCAAAATCCCCATTCCCTCCCCATTCCAAGGGAAGAATACTGCAAAATCCCCATTTCCAGATCATCTGGCAGAGAATAGATGGGGGCGGGGCCAGTCAGAGGTGGTATTTACTGGTTCTCCGAACTACTCAAAATTTCCACTACCCGTTCTCCAGTACTGGTCAGAACCTGCTGAATACCACCTCTTTTAGGTAGGTAGTGGTGGATGGATGGATGATAGATGGATGGATGAATGACAGATGGATGGATGGATGGATGGATGGATGGATGATTGAAATAGATAGATGATAGCTTATTGATTGAGATAGATGATTGATAGATGATTGATTGAGATAGATGATAGCTAGATAATAGGTAGGTAAGTAGGTGGGTGGATGTGTGGGTGGATGGATAGATTGGGGGGAAAGAGAGAGAGAGATGGATGGATGGATAGATGATAGATATGATAGAGATAGATATATTAAACAGAGGCAAGGAAGGAAGGAAGGAAGGAAGGAAGGAAGGAAGGAAGGAAGGAAGGAAGGAAGGAAGGAAGGAAGGAAGGAAGGAAGGAAGGAAGGAAGGAAAGTAACCTATCTGGAAATAAAGCACTTGTCCTTATAGTAGGCACATAACATCTATTTCTAGCCTTTTCCTCCCCCAGTGGGTCCCAGTTTGGATTTGGCCCCGCTATGGGTCTTAAAATCTACAGAAGAAAGAAGAATCTTTGTAAGAGTTTCTGAACAGGGCTCAGGTTAATACCTCCAGCATCTGTCCTGATCTCCATGGCTTAAGCTTTTAGCTAGCTAATTAAACAGAACCTTTGGTGTACCAGGTTTTGCATGCCTGGGATCCAAATAAAAGAAACAAACAGACGAGACTGACATATGGCGAAAGACACATGCATTTTCTTGGTGGTTTTTTTTTTTTTTTAGTCACTTATTTTAGCCTGGTTTGATCAGTCAGAAAACTTGAAACAGAAAGCGAGTTGTCTCATTGGATTTCAGTATTCGGCTGCCGAGAGAGTGTTTTTCCCTGGTATTTCTTATCTAGCA
Source organism: Natrix helvetica (assembly GCF_964273705.1). Taxonomy (NCBI): domain Eukaryota; kingdom Metazoa; phylum Chordata; class Lepidosauria; order Squamata; family Natricidae; genus Natrix; species Natrix helvetica. The sequence continues at coordinate 11,626,601 of NC_138549.1, read as the reverse complement.
GGCAAGAATGTTTTAATAACAACAACAGGGGGAAAAAAATAGAAAAAGAATCCGGACTGGAGGCCTTAATTGTTGTAGGCACAATCTGCTCTGGTTTAAAGGGGCCCTGTGGATTTTGGTCCAAACCCAAACCAATCAGTTACGAGCTATTTTTCCTCTTCTGTTAGATGTGCTACGGAGGTATTTGCATAAATGTAACCATGCTGTCCGTCTTTTAACTTTCACTCAATTAATTTATGCTCCCAGCCTCCTGCTGATGGACAAACATGAGACTTCGTCTGCAAATAGCTTCTGCAGTTTACAGCTTATTAAATGCCAAAAATCTAGTTAAGACCGCCGGAGAATTCTCATGTCAGGCATTTCAACGGGCTGGTTTGCGTTCAAAACTGTTTATTTTATTTTATTTTTAAAAAGGGAAAGCACTCCACTAACTTAGGGCAAGAGCAAAGCAGATAAGGATTTTATCTGCAAATTATACACTTGGAATATACCGAATGGAGGGAGGATTAATTGGTACACTGAATATTGGGGAACAGGGAAAACGCAACCAGTGGATAGAAGGGTTTCTGCCACTTGAAAACAGCATTGATCTCAGAGGTGGCATTCAGCCAGTTTGGATTGATTTGGGCGAACAGGTAGCGGAGATCGTAAGTGGGCCTGCCCACCTACCCCGGCCCTATGCTGTCCTATTTAGCTACATCTTTGAGGCCGGTTGTATGTGCAGAAGGTGCATGCATGAGCAAAGCACGTGTGTGGAAGGCCGAACACATGTGCAGAAGGAGTGTGCGTGAAGCGAGTCTGCGAGTGCGGGGCAAACCGGAGGGAAATATAAGTGAAACCCACCACTGATTGGCCTACTGTGTTACCTTTTATATTTACATCAGAGTCTATGTGCCCTCTGCTTCAAGTACATTCAGTATGGATAGGCAATCAATGCTATTGCTTTCAACTCTTTTGCAGGCTTTACATACTGAATCAAGCTTCTGGTTTTTTCATTGGTCTTTGCAAAGCTGATTTGCTAGTTGATCTAACATCATGCTGGGTTTTTCATATTGTTGTTGCTGTTACTTAGCACAGAGAAAAAGCAAAGGGAGAACTCACATGAGCAGAAAAAATCCCATTGGTAAGGCTGGCCGAGCTCCTTAAGTTTTCATCAAAAACGTGGACCTAGTTGCAAAGTTTTTAGCTGCCAAAGGCAGAAAATGGACTCTTAAAAAAACTAAGTAAGCAGAGGACTTCTTTTGTACCATGATAGTTCCCGTGTAGATTGTATGACTGTGGAGATGCTCAGTCATCCAGGTCGTGGTTGCCCCAAAGGTCTTTTTCAAGAGGCAACTGGACTTTCTGGTTTTTCTTTGAAGACCTTCTGCTTCTCATCCAAGAAGCTGCTTCAGCTCTCACCTTCTACTCCCCACCATCCGGTCAGAGCCGAAGAAGCTTCTTGAATGAGAAGCAAAAGGTCTTCAAAGAAAAAACCAGAGTCTAGTTCAGTGGTGGGTTGCGGGTGGTATGGTCCAGTATGGCTGTACTGGTAGTAGGCAGGAGCAGGGGCCACCGTACCAGTATGGTGCTCTGCCCATGTTTCATAGTTGTTTATAATGCAACCAGCCAATTGTACATGTTCGCACAGCATGTGATGCCTGCACAACCTCTGCCGAGCAACTGGGTGTCGCAGGGCAGTGGTGTGTGCATGCATGTGCAGTGCGCATGCTCGACTAGGACACCTGGCCCCATGCACAGCATACCGGTTGCGACGGGATCCATAACCCACCACTTGTCCAGTTGCCTCTTGAAAAAGCACCTTTGGGGTGCAGAGTTTTGATTTAGGCAGCAAAGCCAAGGGATCTGAGTGCCTGTTCTGTAATCGGATAAGCAGGTTGAGGGCCAACCAAGAAAACTGGCAGAAACAGATGTCATGATGCGAATGGACCATGAAGGACAAGAGACTGCTCCCTCTGCCATAAGATGCATCATTTCCTTCCAACAAGAAGTAACAGAGTTCTGTCTTGGAGAAGATATTCTTACACAGAGGTGCTGATCCGAAGTGAGCATAATGGTGTCATGCCTCTGGCAGAGGGGGGTGGGGGGAATGACATTTGCTCATAGGGGAAACTAGAAACAGTGATATATATATATGTATGTAATGTATGTATGTATGTATGTATGTATGTATGTATGTATGTGTGTGTGTTACAACCCCTGGTATGCCCAAATATGGGAGGGAGCTCACTACTCCCCCTTTCTGTCAATCGGCTCATTACAGAGGACCATCCAGGCAGCGAACCATATTTTTATTTTTAATGTTGCCTTTTTATATTTGTGTTGTATTTGTGCTGATAAATAAATAAAGGGTTAGTGGCTTAGTGGCAATTACATCGGCCTAATATGCAATACAGCCCTGGTTCGATTCCCAGTAAGGGTATGGCTAGCTGATGAGAGCTAAATAGCTTGAAATTGATCTATACTAGTCTCCCTTTACTTATTTATCAGCACAAATACAACACACACACACACACACACACACACACATATAAATAGATAGATATAGATACACACAGACACACAGACACACAGACACACAGACACACAGACACACATACGCATATATACGCATATATACGCATATATACGCATATATACGCACATATACGCACATATACGCACATATACGCGCGCGCACACACACACACACACACATATATGTGTGTGTGTGTGTGTGTGTGTGTAATTGTACTGATAAATAAATAAAGGGAGACTAGGATAGATCTATTTCGAGCTAATACACACACACACATACATACATACATACATACATACATACATACATACATACATACATACATACATACATACATATCATCTTAGGCAAAAAAGCATGAATTCAGATTGGAAGGAAGAGAACACAAAAAAAACCGAAGAAGCAAGATACTAATAGTCAGTCCTCCACGAAAATCATGTTGTGACTATTTGTAGTTACTACAGCACTGAAAACAAAAGACTTAGCCACTGGTCCTCACACATACAACGGCCAGCATCCCCACAGTCATGGGGTCAAAATTCAAGGGCTTGACATCTGGCGTGTATTTAGAACAGTTGCAACTTCCTGGGATTGTGTGATTGCCATGTGTGACTTTCCTACCCGCCTTCCAACAAGCCAAGTCAGTGGGAGAAGGTGGATTAGCTTAATGACCACATGATTCGCTGACCAATTCGCTGTGAAGAGTTCCTTAACAACCACTGCAAAAAAAAAGACTGTAAAATATGTTAACAGCTGTTTCGCTTTGCAGTGAAAAGTCTAGTTCCTATTGTGGTATAGAACAGAACAGAACAGAACAGAACAGAATAGAATGTAGAGTAGAGTAGAGTAGAGTAGAGTAGAGTAGAGTAGAGTAGAGTAGAGTACAACAGGAAGGAATGAAATGGAGTAGAGTAGAGTAGAGTAGAGTAGAGTAGAGTAGAGTAGAGTAGAACAGGAAGGAATGAAATGGAGTAGAGTAGAGTAGAGTAGAGTAGAGTAGAGTAGGAAGCAATGGAATGTCTGGACTAGACTAGAACTGGAATAGACCTTGGAGGTCTTCTAGTCCAGCCCTCTACTCAAGCAGGAGATCCTATACTATTTCAGACAAGTGACTGTCCAGTCTCTTCTTAAAAACCTCCAATGATGGACTGCTCAGGATTTCTGAAGACAAGCTCTTCCACTGGTTCATTGGCCTCACTGTTAGGAAGTTTCTCCTTAATTCCAGGTAGCTTCTCTCCAGGCCCATCTCATCTTACATACTGGCTAGCTCCAACACAAGATGTTTGTGAGACTAAGGTTTAACAAGAGGCCACAGCAGCATGTTGCAACTTGAGAGCACCCAAACAGTGCACTGAACTACATTGCTGCCTCCAGTCTACATTCTGTTTTGCAAACAGCTGAGATATAGATTACCTAAAGTAACCTCAGTGAGGAACAGCCTCAACCGTCACAGTTCAACGCATGGGTTAATCCATTAATGAGGAAACATTACCTTGTATTTCGCTTGAACCGTGCATAAAGTATCATTCACGAGACCTTAACAGCAGTGGTGTTTTTTTCCTTCAGGGTGGGGCAGGATAAATATAGTTTGCAAATGAAAAAAAAAAACAGCATCTTTGGGAATGAGAGTCTCTAGTCTCATTTATAAACTTAAAAAAAAATCAGTGCAAGTCATTAGAACAGAAATTTGTCCTCTGGTTACTTTATTAACAATGCTAGCTCAGAAATAGGTTTTATATAGGTTCTTCAAGAGCTGATTCTCTTTCCAAGTAAACGAATAAACTAAACGACATCAAACAAACAAACAAGAGAACAACTGACCAAGCCAAATCTTTTGATTAGGAAGGATCCAAATAAGACGAGACATATTTACCTGTAATCAGGGGTGAAATCAACTTACCTTTGCTACCGGTTCGCAAATGTGAGGACGCGGGCATCACTACATGAATGGTTGTAAGTTGAAAACTGCTTTGGCATCCTTCAGTCTCAAAAGTCTATGGTATCATGCTTTGGAAAGAGGTCAAAGCTAGAGTGTCCTCTCCAGAGAACAAGGCCTGGGTAGAGTAATATGGAGGATAGACTGTTACCCAAGCAGCAGATCTCCCTTCTCCACGTCACTGAAATAGTCCAATGGAATGGCAGAGACAATACGATTGGTTCCAGCTGCATTGCAGGAGTTACCAGAATGTGGTTATACACAGTCACGAACTGCTTCTGGGACTCTGGCTCCAGATTTGCCTTGAGATGGACTCCGGAAGCCTTTTCCAATAGTGGATACAGCTACAGGGCAGTGGAGGTTTGTAATCAGAGTTTCCTTTCATTTATAATCAGAGTTTCCCTTTTCCTAGAAGATGGTTCTGCCTCATTATCTGCCATTGGGGCATGGAGCCCCCTTCCGCCTTCAAAACCGTTGACCGTCTTCTCCTGTAACCCTGGAAAGGGGCCCTTACAAAGTGCTACCAGCCGGGCCAACTGGAACGAGGTTTTTTAAGGAGGTGTTACTCCTCCATCTCTCACCCTTTATCCTGGCTTGTGGAAGGCAGAGCCTGGCTTCCCAAATGTTGGGGCCAGGATGGCGCATCACTACATGAATGGTTGTAAGTTGAGAACTAGATGTATGGTAAAAATAGGTTGGGATTTAAATCAAGGTCTCTGCCTGAAGGATCAATTTCAGGGTTTTACGTCTCAGCCTTTCCATCCTGATTGTTGTAGAATGGATGTGTTGCTGTTTCTTGATAAATTCTCATCTTCTTTTCTTTTAATGACCCCATAATCCCTTGCAGAGTGGAGTTTGGGCAACTGAATGAAGTTAAGTGTTTACTGGCCTGATGCCCTTCCCATTGGCAATGCAGAGTCTTGTTCAGCAGATACACTATATTGCCAAAAGTATTCATATTGAACCCTATGGATTAGGAACGGGATGTCACTTACAGTAAGTTCATATGTGAGTAAAGGCAGGTGAGCGAATACTTTTGGCAATATAGTATACGTTCTCATTGTGCCAAGAGAGAAAAATGTCTGCTTCTACCTAGGATCGAACTCACAGCCTCCTGATTAAGCAGTTTCTAGAAAGGTGAAACTTGAGGTCTTAAGATCCAGGATATTTAAGGTGAAAAAAAAACCTGGATTCATGGAATCGGAGCCGGTATTTTTCACATTGACTAAGATGGGAGTGAAAGATTTTGCTAAATAACCTAATTGCCATCTCCGGTTGGATCCCATCAATGGGGCATCTACCTAAATTTTGTAACTTGATGACACTGTCTGAGATGTTTGTGTTGCAAGTTTTCCAAGGCATTCTACAGGACTGTCAATTATTTTAATTAGCTAAGAGTAATAGCCTCTGTGCTGAAGTACAGATTGCCCTTGCTCATCAAAAAATGGTAGTTATTTAAAAAAACCACATAATTAGCTTTTTTAATCTTATCATTTTTAAAAGCACATGGCAGTAATTGGCTTGCTTTCTCTCCCTTTTAGTTAGAAGTTTGCTGGGGGATCAATGGAAAAAAAATATTCTTTCTCCTTTTTGGTGGCAGCAATTACCATGACCCCGGGTGCAAATTTATTGATTTTTCTTATTAGAATATTATTGCTAGTTACTCACAGCATGATGTTTATTAATTAGTACAGAAAATAAAGATTCAGTTTTGACATCTTCTTTTTAAGTCAGTCCTTTGCATGCACACAACTGTATGCATTTATTCCAGTTCTTTAGTCATTTTCACATTCTTTCAGAGGGCTTATCAACTTGAAATGAACTCACCCATGTTTCCTTTTGCAAAGTTTACTCTCCAGTTCTGATCTCTGGTGTTGAAAATCCAAATGCTGTGCTTAAAGTCTGACCCTAGAAATGAAACGTAATTTGCCAGATGAATCTAGCATGAAATGCAGATGTTAGAGTGAAAGGGATTTAACCTGACGAATAGCTCTTTTTGGTGGAAGAAGAAGAAGAAGAAGAAGAAGAAGAAGAAGAAGAAGAAGAAGAAGAAGAAGAAGAAGAAGAAGAAGAAGAAGAAGAAGAAGAAGAAGAAGAAGAAGAAGAAGAAGAAGAAGAAGAAGAAGACGACAAACCATGGGTTCATTTTCCTTCTCAGAAAGAGGATTCTTCAGGATGTGAAATATCTAAAGATATTTTTGTGAAAGTTGGGATGATGTATCAACTCCTTTCGTTCCTGACTTCATATGGATGAAACCAGTTGGTTTTCTGGGATGTGCAGAAACTTGATTGGTTCAGCTAATTTGACTATATCAATCCATTCCTTAATCCCGCCATCCCTGTCTTTGTCATTGTCCATCCTATATCATCTATCTATCTATCTATCTATCTATCTATCTATCTATCTATCTATCTATCTATCTATCTATCTATCTATCTATCTATCTATCATTATCTATCTATCTATCATCTATCTATCTATCTATCTATCTATCTATCTATCTATCTATCTATCTATCTATCATCTATCTATCTATCTATCTATCTATCTACCTATCTATCTATCTATCTGTCATCATCATCATCATTATCTATCTACTTGTCTGTCTGTCTGTCTGTCTGTCTGTCTGTCTGTCTGTCTATCGATTTCTATCTCTATTGTTCTCATTCTCTCTCTCTCTTTCTCTCTCTCTCTTTCTATCTCTATTGTTCTGCCTATCTGCCTGTCTGCCTGTCTCTTTATCATGGATCTATGTAACCATCTATCTCTATCATTATTTTTATAATTTTGTTCTTGGGAGAAACATTTTTGATGATTTTTCAGCATGATCTTTACCAGAAGCCATAACAGAAATGTGCCTTCAGTTTCATGTTGACCCTATTATTTGAAAAAAAAAAAAAAAAAAACCCAAATCCATGTTGGTTATATGTGTGTGTGTATGTGTGTGTGTTTCTGTGTGAATAGAAAGCACATTTATTTATTTATTTTATTTTATTCATTAGAGAGCTATACTGTCCCCAGGGATATCAATTGCCTATCTTTCTTTGAAAATGGTTGTTTAACTTTGCCTCTTCAAAATGCACCACAGGCTTTAAAAGGGAAGTGAGATAATTTCTCTTTAGTTCCTGTAATATGTGTGCAAATGAAGAATAATGCACACTGTCCCTGAATCTATATTTAATTTAGATAGGTAAAAGGAGCAAAATAGATAAGAATCAGTTGCGTATGATGAAAAGAGGAAAGTATGCTGTGAAATGTTCAGATGGTTAAAATGCAGATTTTTTTATTTTTTATTTTTAAATACGGTGGCAGAAACAGGACTGAAAAGTTTAGAGAATTAAGGATGTTCTCCAGGTGTATCTTGGGGATCATGTCATTGTTCCATTTTGATTCCTGAAAAGGGAGGAACTGCATGACATCTTCAGAAGCTTTGGAATGAAATTTTCCAACTGTCTCTGCCATTGAAGTCCCCCCCTTGTCCTCCCCCAGATCTTGGAATTTTAAACTTTGAAAGAAAGAAAAAAACAGCAGAAGCAGAAACAAAACAAACAAAAGAAGGAGAGAAGCAACTTAGAATGAAGGAGAAATTTCCTGACAGTGAGAACAATTAATCAGTGGAACAACTTCCCTCCAGAAGTTGTGAATGCTCCAACACTGGAAGTTTTTAAGAAGAGTTTGGACAACCATTTGTCTGAAGTAGTGTAGGGTTTCCTGCCTAAGCAGGGGGTTGGACTAGAAGACCTCCAAGGTACCTTCCAACTCTTTTGTTCTATTCTATTCTATTCTATTCTATTCTATTCCATTCCATTCCATTCCATTCTATTACAAAACAAAACAAAACAAAACAAAATGAGAGCCTTGAGCAGCTTATGATCTGAGTGAAGGCCTGGGATCTGTTTGCCAGCTCTGTGTTTTCTCCCTTCCATTCATTACTGGAATCGAAGAAAGGCTGAAGGGTAAAAAGAATAAAATTAGACTCAATGAAGTCTGCAAAATATTGAACCAAATATTTTGGTATAATCCCTATCCCTTTTAACTAGAAAGGCAAACATTTCTATTTCTATAGGGAAAATCACCCAGTCCATTAGGGAGTTTTATACGATATTTAAAATGAATTAGGAACCTTTTCGTTAGAAGTTTCTGTAGAAGGACGCAGGGATAGAAAAATCAATGTAATCATGATTTATTCAGTAACCCAACTCCCTTCCCTTAGATTGACGTCCAAATAAGTATATTTGTAAGCACAGGATCTGCATTTGATTTGAATGGAATTTAGAAATATTTTCTTACTTTTCTCTCCCACATTTAAACGCAATGATCTGTCAAGCAGGGCTCCGTGGATGCGAAGCCCTCGTTTTTTATAAGAATTAGAAACACTTTCCAAATGAAGAGATACAAATGAAGTCATTCTAATAGATCTCTAATTAGATTTGGGGAAAGGTTTCCTTTAGACCAGTGATGGGTAACGTTTTTGTTGTTGGGGGCACGCATGCATGTGCCAGCACTCATAATGCAAAGCGGCCTCCCAACCACCCACATGCACAAGCGCTTGCCTCCAGGCTGAGCTTGGCATTTCCTCTGGGGGGCGGGGGAAGCTGTTTTTGCCCTCCCCAGACTCTAGGAAAGCCTATGGAGCTGGGGAGGGCAAAAAGCAGGCCCAATTGGCCTACCGGAAGTTCGGAAACAATCTCTTTCTGGCTTCTGGAGGGCCTCCAGGTGTCCGGGGGAGGACGTTTTTGCCCTCCCAACAGGCCCATCAGAAGTTCAGAAACGATCCAGTCTCCGAACTTCTGGTAGGCCCATTGTGACCGTTTTTTGCCCTCCCCAGGCTCCAGAGGCTTTCCTAAAGCCTGGGGAAGGCAAAAACAGCCTCCCCCGGCCCTCCAGAAGGCCTAAAATCAGCTGGACAGCATGCCAAAGCTGACGGTCCGCGTGCCAGCAGATATGGCTCTGCATGCCACCTGTGGCACATGTGCTATAGGTTTGCCACCATGGCTTTAGACTGTTGGATTGGGCCCAAAAGTTATTTCTACTTTTTATCTCACTGAATTCTTTCTTTCTTTCTTTCTTTCTTTCTTTCTTTCTTTCTTTCTTTCTTTCTTTCTTTCTTTCTTTCTCTCTCTCTCTCTCTCTCTCTCTCTCTTTCTTTCTTTCTTTCTTTCTTTCTTTCTCCATGGAGGGATTGTCCCAAAGAGAAGGGGGTCAACCTGTTCCCGAAAGAAACTGAGAGCAGGACAAAACAGTAATGGATGGAAGCTTAACAAAGGGAGATCCAATCTAGGACTTAGGAGAAATGTCCTAACAGAGAGAAGAATTAATCAGTGGAACAGCTTGCCTCCAGATGTTGTGGGTACTCCATCACTGGAAGTTTTTAAGAAGAGATTGGATAGCCATTTGCCTGAAGTGGTATAGTGTCTCCTGTTTCAGCAGAGGGCTGGACTGGAAGACCTCCAAGGTCCCTTCCAACTCTGCCATTCTGAGGCCTGGTTGGTATGCAACACTCTCTGCATATTTAAACATCTCCTCTGGCTTTGCAACTAGGAAATGTTTAGAATTGGCTGCTTACACACCCTCCGAGTGAACTAATCTAGGGAGGAATGACAATCAACTCAGCAAAAGAGGGAGGAAGGAACCTTTTCTGAATGCATTCAAGAGGGTTCCCCCTTGCTAACTAAATTTTACAATATTTAAATCTGCCACTCAGCACCAGTAGCAGACTCATGCCATTATCATAATTTATTAACTACCTCTTTTGTTCTATGTAGTAATACATTGTGTTTCCATGCTGTGTATTTTTCCCTGTGACCTAATTTGCTTAAAAGGAAACTCTTATGACTCCCTTGTTGTAATAAATGAAATGTTAATGAAGAACTAGAGAGAAAATCCCTCTGCATTAGGTTCTTATTCCCAGGAACATCACCAGAAGTGTGTTTCCTGGTTCTGACAATAGCAGCTATGTTCTAACGGTGGCAAAGCCTCATCACGCTAAGTGGGTCTGATGGGAAAAACGTTAGAAAAGGCATGTTTGCCAGGGATGGACTGTGGGAAGCTCTCTTTTGGCAAGAAGCAATCTTGTTTGTATGGCTGTGATCCAAATCCTTCCTTACTTCCTTTTTTCCTTCCTTCCTCCCTCCCTCCCTCCTTCCTTCCCTCCCTCCTTCCTTCCTTCCTCCTTCCCTCCCTCCCTCCTTCCCTCCCTCCCTCCCTTCTTCCTTTCTTCCCTCCCATCTTCCTCCCTCCCTCCTTTTTTCTTCCTTCCCTCCCTTCTTCCTTCCTTCTCTACCTCCCTCCCTTCTTTCCTTTATTTATTTCTTCCTTCCTACTTTCCTTCTCTCCATTCCTCCCTCCTTTCTTTCTTTCTTTCTTTCTTTCTTTCTTTCTTTTTTCTTATCTATCTATCATCTATCTTTTTCCTTCCTTCCTTCCTTCCTTCCTTCCTTCCTTCCTTCCTTCCTTCCTTCCTTCCGTTATCTAAAGGTGAAACTAACCTTTAGATGACCCCAACTCTTAACTCTGCTAAAGTGAATATAATCTTTAGAAGACCCCAACTGTTTTGGAGGGAAATGTAGAACATTTATATTTGGGCAGGCTGTTTCTAGTTCTATGATTGGTTAAGGCCCTGTGGGCCTAGAGTATAAATCACAGGTATTCACCTGCAGTTCCTCGGTTCCATTTTTGAGTCAATAAATGCTGTTGCAGCTATGCGGGTCTGGCTCTTGCCTACCGAAGCCCACTACACAATAGCTACTACAGAAAGGGACTGTCTTCTACTTCCCAGCAGTTGACATTCTTTGACTGATGGGATTTGCAAACATGCTCAATCTTCTGGATCAAATTGGATGGGTAGAAATTCTTAGAAAAAAGATGGTCCCTCAGGTATCCCAATCCCAAGCCATGTAAGGTTTCAGTCAACATGAGCAGAAGCACAAAGAAGGAAGTACTCGAAAGGACATTGTCACCAAAAGATTGTACCTCCATGTAGAGAGTTTAACATTTCATTGGTGGATAGTGGAGAGTTGATAATCTCCTATCAGGACTTCACAAAAAACCCTTTTATTCTTTGGAAGTCTCTGTAAGGCAAATGTTTTGAATAGAAGCAGGAAGTGTGTTTCCCATAGTCTTCTTCTTTTCTTTTTAAGGTGAAATTGGAAGATCAACGAACACGTCCTGAATGCAGAGGTAGCACACGCGAGTCAATCAATTGAAGTTAATGAGACTGAATAAGTAGAGGAGGGTCAAATTGAGGTGTTACTCTTCACTGAGTTGTTAAATTGAGGTGTTATTTTTCATTATGAATGAGAAGAACTCCCATTATGTCAACCTCATTTACCTGATTTCATAACCCTCCAGTGCATCCAAACTTTTGATTAGCCAAATGTTCTTTGTTGGAGAAGACATTTGTAATCTAGCACGGGCCTGTGATTCCCTTCGCCTACTGAAAAGCTGTCCTTAAAGCAGAAGCTTTGGGAAAGTTGGCAGAGAACTTCTACAAACTAAATGATGAGGCACAAAATTGCCATCCTGTTTCTTCTTTGCATATCAAGAATTTCAATGGATTCTTTTAGATGGTAAGACACATCAACTGAAAAAGAAGATCATATAAGACAAAGTTTCCTATTAAAAAGAATAACAAAGAGTTATATGGTCATCATTACAGTATGGCCCTAATAAGGGGAAAGGCACAAATTCTAATAAATTATCTAACAGTTGTTAGTACTTGTTTAATATATGTCTCCCTGTTAATTCTGGACTTGGGTGTCATTTGAAAATTCATTTCTTCATTCAATCCTTTAGTAAGCTATCCTGAATTCTATGCTTTGGATTTTCCTTGGTTTTAAAAAGAACCATGGAGATTGTTAAAGGAAAGCTATTGTGATAACTTTTCAGACTAATTCAACCCTTATATTTAGGTTGAGCTGAAGGCAAAAAAATTAAAAAAAAAGAAAAGAAAGAAAAGCTTCCCCTATTAAAGCTTTAATTCCAATGAATATTATGTTGAAATCTCTATGATACACAATAAAGACTACAGCCAGTGTGGCAGGATCAGGTTGGTTTTGCATGAAAACTGCAAAATCCCCTTTCTCTGTCTAGTTTACACCTCATTAGCACACAAGATCTGGTCTGTTGGCCAAGCTGTTGGGCAGCCTTTGACACCTGTTGACCTCCCACCCAAGCCTGTCCATCACTTCTACTCCACCATGAAGCCAAACATGATGAATACCAATATAAGAATGCCATCCCCCTTTTTAAAAAAAGGGGGGGAGGGGGAAATAAGGATATTTCCCCTAGCAAACAGATGAATCTTTTCATAATTAGAGGGAGAGGGAGGGAGAGAGAGACAGAAAGAGAAAGAGAGAGAGAGAGAGAGAGAGAGAGAGAGAGAGAGAGAGAGAGAGAGAGAGGAAGAAAGTGGCAAATCTTAAAGGATTCACAAAAGTTATTATAAAATTTGACGATAGTTGCATCGCAGTATGTTAGGAGTGCTTCCGGGTTGAAAAAATTAACCAGGAATATCTCTGTTGCCTGTGGAACACCCAGTTGGGGGGCTCCTTTCATATCTCCTCCAGGAGCTGGAATGAAGGATGGGAGTTCACCCCACCCCTTGGCAGCACTTGGGTGTTGTCGCCTGTCAGCCACCGGCCTCTCCAGCAGCTCAATCAGAGGAGGAGGAGGCGGCATGGGAGTGAGGACCAGCATCAAGGCAACCTGAGAGCTCCGAGGGGGAAGAGGGAATGGAGCTGGCAGAGAGAGAGAGAGAGAGAAAGACAGAGGCAGAGGCAGAGGCAGAGGCAGAACCTAGGCTGTCCATCAGCCCTCAGATGGAGAATCAACAGCCCCCAGGTCTGGAGGTGCTGATGAGGAAGAGGAGGAACAGGTGGGTCCAGTGCCTCACACACAGATGCGCAGAAGGCAGAGGAGAGGAGAGCAGTGGAAATCTATGGGCCGATCCTTGGGTTGGAGGAGCCACCACTGCTAGCATAATCCCACTCTAGCTCTGAGGATAAAAGGCAGGAGGTGGAGATGAATAGATGTGGCAGACAACTATTCATCTTCCGGATCTCCAGACAGCCTTGTTAGCCTGGGTTGAGAGAGAAATCTTTTGCCAGGGATGCTGGGTCTCCTAATCAAGGAAACTTTTGAGTTCACTTCAGAAGATTTGTTGTGTTTGGGGAGTCATAACATCAGGTCTTGAACATGGGCTTGCTAGTTGTCAACAATGTCCTAATCACACACGCCACTGTACTCCTTTTGGGGATGTTAAAAAAAAAGATGTCATGTCCATGATAAAAATTGAATAGATAAATACGATTATGACATTGTTTTGTTCTCTTATTTTATTCTTTCTTTTGTCTTGTTCTCTTCATTTAATTCATGAATAAAGGTGTTCTTCTCTTCACCCTCCCTTTTTTTTTTAAAAAAAAGAAGTGTTATGAAATTCTCAAGAGACTGATGTGAGATAAGTAACCATCATGATTGTCTCTGCAGGGAAAAAGGTGTAATAAACTCTTCAAAACTCCTTCTTGACTCAACATGTACAGGCTTTTTTTCTCTGTTTAAAGATGGAAGATTAGAGCTCTATTGCATTTACATCTGGGAACAGTTTTAAGGTGGAACTGTAGCTTTAAGGACTATTATTATCTCATATTATCTTTGTAAACTGATGAGCCTTCAGGAAAAGTCTTCCTAATGCAAAATAAATAAACAATAAACAAACAACCAGATAAATAAACATTGGTTGGTATTTGGAGCGTTTGACTCATTGCATTTTTATTCTATCATATTTTCCCTAGTCATATTTACCAAAATTCAGGACCTAATTAACTAGTTAAACTATTAAAATCTAATGATATGGTCAGATGTCAGGTTGTTCATTTTTTTTCTCATATTTGTTTTTAACTTTGGCCAATCTGAAAGATTTTCACTAAACCTAGTAGGTTACAAACAGGAAATCAAGTGGGACTAATTCAGATGTAACTGAAACAGAATTGCAAAAGCTAAACATGCCTGTCACACCATGAACCTATAAATCTATTACTCGTGGTTTGTGCTGTCTCTGGAGCAGTAGATAGGCATAAATCCTCATCTGTTTCCATGCTTTAATGAATGGTACTGATGCAAATTCTTTCCTTGCTTCTTGAAGGCATGCGTAGATTGGAAGGACCAGGCTAGAGGAAATTTGGAAGGAGCTTCTAGTGAATTGTTGCCATGTTGGTTCTTCTAATGGCATTGAGATGGGGATGCAAAGTATGAGCTTAAAATCAGACAAGTCAGTTTTAGCAAACCTGCTATAGAATTAAGTATAAACTTAGACTGCATTTTATTTTAGGAAGAAAATGGCATAAACCATGGTGCCCAAGTTTTTGGCTTGCTTGCATTCTGTTGAGTGAAAAGGAATATATAATGTTGTTAATATATAATAGAATAACAGAGTTGGAAGGGACCTTGTAGGTCATCCAATCCCCCTGCCCAAGCAGGAGACCCTACACCATTTCTGACAAATGGCAGTCCAATCTCTTCCTGAAAGCCTCCAGTGATGAAGCTCCCACAACTTCTGAAGGCAAAGCTGTTCCATTGGTTGATTGTTCTGCCTGTCAGAACGTTCCTCCTTGTTTCTAGGTTGAATCTCTCCTTGGTCAGTTTCCATCCATTATTCCTTGTCTGGCCTTCAGGTGCTTTGGAAAATAGGTTGACCCATTCCTCTCTGTGACAGCCTCTCAAATATTGGAACACTGCTATCATGTCTCTCCTGGTCCTTCTCTTCACGAGACTGGCCATGCCCAGTTCCTGCAACTGTTCTTCATATGTTTTAGCCTCCAGTCCCCTAATTATCTTTGTTGCTCTTCTCTGCACTGTTTCCAAAGTCCCAACATCTTTCTTATAGTGTGGTGACCAAACTGAATGCAATATTATATGTGTCTTACTAAGTCTTTATAGAGTGGTATTAGTACCGCACATGATCTTGATTGAATCCAACTGTTAATGCAACTTGGAATTGCATTGGGTTTTTTGGCTGTTATTGAATGCTGTTGGCTCATATTTAATTGGTTGTCCACTAAGATTTCAAGATTGATTACAGCTATTAAGCATGGTTTCTCCCAATCTATATACCATGTTTTCCCGAAAACAAGACCTCCCTGGATAATAAGCCCAATCAGGCTTTTGAGTGTATGCGCTAAAATAAGCCCTGCCCTGAAAATAAGCCCTCTCCAAAAATATTGCAACACAGCAGCAGTCATGAGGTGACCACACTCGCTGCCTCCTGCACCTCAAAAATAATAAGACCTCCCCAAAAATAAGGCCAACTATTTATTTCGGGGGTCAAAAGAAAATAAGACAATGTCTTATTTTCAGAGAAACATGATATGTGTTTTTGGTTTTAGAAAATCACATAATAATGATAAATGTTTACAATCTTGTGGGACCACATTACTAGCTGTAGGTAGTAGGACATGCCTGGCCTAAGCAAAGTTGTCTTGGGGTTGGTTTTTTTTTTTGTATTTCGTATTCCTTCAAAATACCCATCACTCCATGCAGCAGGAAGTTTCAAAATAATCTTGATATAATCAGCCTAAGCATTTTTGGAATAAACTATTTATGAATGCTCAGGATGAACAGATGGAAAGTAGGTATGTATCTTGGCAGATCTTTTACTAAACAGCATCAGGTTCCAAAGGAGACCGTAGACCCCTTGGAGTTTGTTTGTTGCTTGCCAGCTAACTTCTAAAAAGTAGTTTGTTATTCCATCTATAGCAAATAATTTAACTTTATCTATTGGACACCTAAAGCTGAATACAACACAAGATATAGCACCAACAGGATCATCTCTTATATAAAATAAAACACAATATCCAATTGTTATCAAATTGTTCCTCAGCATAGGAACTTAACCAAAAACATGGTTCCATATCCTAACATTTAACAGGCATAATAAGATATAGGTAAAGGTTCCCCTCACACATATGTGCTAGTCGTTCCTGACTCTAGGGGTTGGTGCTCATCTCCGTTTCAAAGCCAAAGAACTAGCGCTGTCTGAAGACGTCTCTGTAGTCATGTAGCCGACATGACTAAATGTTGAAGGCACATGGAACACTGTTACCTTCCCACCAAATGTGGTTCATCTTTTTCTACTTGCATTTTTACATGCTTTTGAACTGCTAGGTTGGCAGAAGCTGGGACAAGTAAAGGGAGCTCACTCCGTTACGTGGCACTAGGGATTTGCCACTGAGCCACCGTGTCCCTAACAGGCATAATAAATTCAACCAAGTATTATTTAAGACAGATCGATTAAAAAAATCAACAGTCAGCATGATATACATAAATCCCATTTCTAAAGGGTAGATCTAGTTTCAACCAAAGTTATAACATACAATCCAGGATTAATATTTGATTGTCATAAATTAGTATTAACCCATCAAGGGTAAAAAATCAAATAAGGATGCTGAACATGGTTTTGTCTTAGGTTGAAGAGTTGTAGGCAGTGGATTCTACTGGCTTCTACAGGCATGTCAAGGTAAAAAGTGAGCTATTGAAGTTGTGGGGAATGAAATTAAGAAGAGCTTTTGATCCATAGACTTGGTTCCTTGTTCAGGTTCATTAAGTACACAACACAACATTAAAATATACAAAGCTGCTTGTATGAGGAAACTAACTCTACACTAAGAGCTTAAATCGAGGTGGAGTACATCCAAAGACCTAATAGGACTTTTATCAGACTTTGTTGCAGAAAAATCAAATCCAGAAAGCACACACAGATAACTGATTCAGCTGGATTCATTAGCTTCTTTATATACATAATAACAGATGAATAAATGTACAATACTAATAGTAGAAGCAGAACATAAGCAGGAGAGAATAGTTTCATTTCAGAGTTCAGAGCAGATAGAGACAAGACTAGTTTCAGTTTCAATTCTCAGCACAGACTTGGATCCATTTAAGCTCCCATTGGCTGACTTAGTTGCTATGCCTATTCATTGGCTAACCTTGTTACCATGTCTCTCCCAGTCATGAATGTTCTAACAACTTTTGGGGCATCTTCTCAACTATGTCTGTATCTGCTGGCCATAATATTTTAATGGAATAATGATAATCAGAAATAGAGAGTCACTGAAAACCAATTGAAGTTGCTTCTTCAGGTTCAATTGATGGGTATTTTACTACATTTGCTTAGGTGTTACAGAACATAAGCTGCTAGGACATGTCAATATCTCTAAGATGTGTTTGTGTTGGAAAGTATATTTTTGTGCCTTGGATTCAGACTGGCTTCAAAGTAAGGATTAATTGTTGAGGTATGCATTCAGGGACCTTCATTATTTCCTTGCTGAGGGAACAGAAAAGATTGGAGTTCTCTGCTTGGAAATGATGGTGACAGAGTATCTATTGAGCATTTAGTTTGATGCAGTGGTGAAATTCATTTTTTTTTTACTGGGTATGGCATGGGAAGGATAGTGTAAAATCTCAATTTCCTCCCAATCAGCTGGGACTCGGGAGGCAGAGAATAGATAGGGGCGGGGCCAGCCAGAGGTGGTATTTGCGGGTTCTCCAAACTACTCAAAATTTCTGCTATCAGTTCTTCAGAACCAGTCAGAACCTGCTGAATTTCATCCCTGGTTTAAGGTCTAATCAAAGCTTTGTGTGGTCCTTCTTAGACCCTTGTCTAAGAATAGTCACCTTCCAATAATCCATCATTTATTGCCCCCCTTCTCTTCACCCCTCTTTTACAGCCTCAGAAATAGACTGAAGTTGAAAAAGCGGGAGAGAGATCTCTGCTTCTGCCTCCAGAAACAGCCTCAAGCAAGCAACTACACTAATGGCATTAAAATAAATAAAATTTGGCCTGCACAAAAGGAAGTGAACAGATAGCGATAGCTGGTTTAGCTACGAAACAAATATATTCGATAAATATATCGAGTGCATGGGTTGAAAGGAAGGGGATGGCTGAGAAAGTTGTGACTGTAGACAGTTTCATGTGATCCTCAAATGGACACAGCTGGTTTGTTTAAAGAAAAAGAAAAGTCGAAAGGTGAAGCAGGAAATCAATATATGGCAGAAACAAGATTGGCTTGAAAGGTTTTCCTTTCCTTTCCTTTCCTTTCCTTTCCTTTCCTTCCTTCCTTCCTTCCTTCCTTCCTTCCTTCCTTCCTTCCTTCCCTCCCTCCCTCCCTCCCTCCTCCCTCCCTCCCTCCTTTCCTTTACTTTGTTTTCCTTTCCTGGCTTTCTTCCATCCTTCCCACCTCCCTCCCTCCCTCCTTCCTTCCCTTCCCTTTCCTTCCTTCCTTCCTTCCTTCCTTCCTTCCTTCCTTCCCTCCCTCCTCCCTCCCTCCTTTCCTTTACTTTGTTTTCCTTTCCATGCTTTCTTCTGTCCTTCCCTCCCCCTCCCCCCTCCCTCCTTTCCTTTCCTTTCCTGGCTTTCTTCCTTCTTTCCTTCCCTCCCTCCCTCTTTCCTTCCTTTCCTTCCTTTTCCCCCCTTTCCGCTTCCTCTTCCTCTTTCACTTCCCCTCCCCCTCCCAGTCCTCCTACACTCCCCTCCCCTCTCTTTTCCCCTCCCCCACCCCAATCCTATCCTATCCTATAACCTCCTGCTTTTTTCCATCTTTGTTTCCAAGTTCTTTATTTCGCATTTTCAATAACGTTACTTTCCCCCCAAAAGGAAAAGCATGATGAACCCTCCGTGTATCATCTAGTGAAAGAAAATGTTAAGTGGCCTACTCAGTCGTCTGGGTGTGTAGTATCTATATTCTCCAGAACCAAACTGATGAGTAGAGCATGCCGCAAAATATTGTATGTATATGAATATACACCCATATCAGATCGAAGGGAATTCATGTAATATTTTCTAGACTGTGTTTCTAAGTTACAACTTTAAAACCAAAGGTGTTATTACTTCCATCTCATTAAAACAGAATGGAAATATTCCGTGATGTTGCCCTCCCCTACTTGATGTCTGTGGTCATCCATCTCGAACCCAAAGCATGTAGAAAGACATAGGTAGAAGTATATTAAATCTGACAAATGACCTCCCATGTGCAAAGGAGGAAATAAAGATTCATTCTCGGTGTTTGTGAGATCATTTTGATGAAGGAAAGGCTAATTGAGGATGGCATATATTCAAAATCTAATTCAAATCAGCGTTTTTACATGAAGACTTATCACATTTTCAATGGTAGGCTCTACCATAAAACAGCTTAGCAAAGACATCCTAAATTTGATTCTGCAAATTCTTTAAAATGCTTCATCAGAAGTGACATTTTTTCCCTGGTAATGTGTTTCCAATCTTGATATTAGCACAAAATAGATACCAGTAGGATGAAGGGTTATTTCCTTCCTTCCTTCTTTTCTTTCTTCCTTCCTTCCTCCCTCACTCCTTCTTTCTCTCCCTCCCTCCCTCCTTCCTTCCTTTCCTCCCTCCTGCCCTCCCTCCCTTTCTTCCCTGCCTCCCTCCTTCTTCCTTTCTACCTCCATTCTTCCCTCCCTCCCTCTTTCATTTCTTCCTTGAAAACTAATTGCAACTAATATGTGATTATGCTTTGAATACATGCAGGATAAATGCAAACCCACATATTTCACAACAAACAGACATGTTGGTGCCTTAATTTTTGTGTCAAGAATAAAATATACTTACCCTGTGAGAAACAAATACCTTATTTCTTTAAAAATATTAAGAACCTTCCAATCACTCCAACTTAAATACAACCGTCACATTATCTTCTTCTCCAGACTTTTATTCTACTGCTTTTAAGGGATTTAATTGGTCAATTGTATTTTATTACTTTTTTATATACCATAAACCATTGGAACTGGGCAGCCTGCAAAGCAAATA
This sequence comes from Natrix helvetica, assembly GCF_964273705.1. Lineage (NCBI taxonomy): Eukaryota > Metazoa > Chordata > Lepidosauria > Squamata > Natricidae > Natrix > Natrix helvetica. Next base: position 11,606,329 of record NC_138549.1, on the reverse strand, counting down.
AACAGTCTTATTAACCCAGAAGATGGCAGCAAAAATAATCAAAGTGCTTGAACAAAATTCTTGGGAGATAAATCTAGAATGCTTGGGACCCATTAAGTTAGAAAAAGGCAATAGGGGACAAGACAGGATTGAACTATACAAAGAAAAAAATGTTTTCCTCCTAAAACATTAGGGCCAGGAGTCATCCAATTAAATTGATTGGAAGGAAATTTAGAATCAAACCCTTCTTCTCACAGTACATAATAAGCTATATTATCAGAATCGCAATAGCACTTAGACTTATATACCTCTCCATAATGCTTTATAGCACTCTCTGAGCAGCTTACAAATCTCAGCCTATTGGCACCCAAACAATCTGGCTCCTCATTTTACCAACCTCAGAAGGATGGATGACTGAATCTACCATGAGCCCATCAGGATCGAACTCCAGGCTGTGGGCAGAGTTAACCTGCAATATTGCCTTCTAACCACTGCGCCACCAGGGCCTATCAGAAAATGAGATGACACCCTTCGACTTTAAGGGCTGCTTGGATATATTCATAGAGGGGAAATTTATCAAAGGTTACAATGCCTTTGCCCCCTCTTCACCCTGAAAATGATTTATTGTTTAATAATCTGTCATCTGCACCTCCATAACTGTCTGGTTTGGTTCTGCAACCCAACAAGACAGATACAGACTTCAGAGGATAGATAGAACTGCAGGGAAAAACAATTACTACCAAACTGCCTTCCATTGAGGACCTGTACACTGCACGAGTCAAAAAGAGGGATGTGAAAATATCTACAGACCCCTTGAATCCTGGGCATAAATTGTTTCAAATCCTACCCTCAAAATGATGCTATAGAGTATAGATGAAGGTACACCTAGACAACTAGACACAAGAACAGTTTTTTCCCCGAACACCATCACTCTGTAAAACAAATAATTCCCTTAACACTGTCAAACTATTCACTAAGGCTGAATTACTATTAATCTACTCATCGTTCCTATCACCCATCTCTTCCCACTTAGGACTGTATGACTGTAACTTTGTTGCTTGTATCCTTACGATTTATATTGATTGTTTCCAAGTATGATTTGATTGCTTATTCGTACCCTGTTAAGGGTTGAAACCTTATAATTCATGATGACTGTATCTTTTCTTTTATGTATATCAAGAGCATATCCACCAAAGACAAATTCCTTGTGTGTCCAATCATACTTGGCCAATAAAGAATTCTGTTCTGTTCTGTTCTGTTCTATTCTATTCTATTCTATTCTATTCTATTCTATTCTATTCTATTCTATTTCATTCCATTCCCATTATTTATTTAATAATTCCACTATTTATTATTTAATAATCCCACTATTATTCCACTATTCAAAAAAAAAAAACCACACCACATGATAAACAGTCTAATGACCCACACTTGGTCATTCCATTAGCTTCTCCACTTAGGAACCCTGGTGATGCAGTGGTTAAAGTGCACTATTGCTGGCAAACTCTGCCCACAGCCTGGAGTTTGATCCCAACAGGGCTCAAGGTGGACTCAGCCTTCCACCCTTCTGAAAATGGGGGCCCAGATTGTTGGGAACAATTTGCAAATAATGTTTCTACCTTGTAAACCCTTCAGAGAGTGGTTTGTATGGGGTGGTAAAAAGGTAAAGGTTTCCCTTGCACATATGTGCTAGTTGTTCCTGACTCTAGGGGGCAGTGCTCATCTCCATTTCAAAGCTGAAGAGCCAGCGCTGTCCGAAGACATCTCTATGGTCATGTGGCTGGTATGACTAAATGCTGAGGATGCACGGAACACTGTTACCTTCCCACCAAAAGTGGTCCCTATTTTTCTACTTGCATTTTTACATGCTTTCAAACTGCTTGGGTGGCAGAAGCTGGGTCAAATAACAAGCTCACTGCATTATGTGGTGCTAGGGATTCGAACTGCCAAACTGCCAACCATTCTGATCAACAAGTTCAGCGTCTTAGCCACTGAGCCAATACATCCCCTATGGGGTGGTATATAAGTCTAAAGGCTAAGCTATTGTTATTCATAGATCTGAAGCCTCTTACAGCAACAGCTGTAACAGCTGTAAGACCTCCCTTCTCCCAGGTCACTTGAAAGTAGATTGGCTTTAGGTGTATGAGGACAATTTGGAATTCTCTCCATTTGGTAGGTCTGGGACATATTTGGCTTTAGTGTCCCGCAGATGATCCAAATTGCAAGATTCAAGACTCCTCTAAAAAGTCTGTACACCAACACGCCCTGCCCCAAAACAGTTGGAAAAGTGAGAAGATACACCTTGACTAAGACTGGGAAATAAAAAATCCTGGTGAGTTGCTAATTGACAGTGCTCTCTATAAGACATCTTAGGGGATTGGATACTTAAATCTTAATTACCAAAAACAATCCTAATCAGGTATTAAAACTCTACAGGGAAATTGAAAAACTCAGAGAAGCGAGTCTCAAATGTGGACATTTGCTCTGTGCAAATTTAATTGATTCATATTATACAAATAAAGCAGATAAATTGGAAAATCTGTATATGTGCTTACTGGATTATTTATTTGTGGAGCGGATGCCAAAAGGAAGTTGGAGCAGTAATCCCAATCAAGGCAATTACAATCAAATGATGAACTATTCAGAATGCTAGTATTGAAAAAAGAAAACAGAGAAAGGGAAAGAGAAAAAAGAAAGATAAGGAAAAAAGAGGAAGAAAGGAAAACAAAGAAATGATGAACTATTTAAAATGTTAGTATTTAAAAAAGAGAAGAGGAACGAGAACAAGAATGAGAAGGAAAAAGTGGAAGAAAGAAAGAAAGAAAGAAAGAAAGAAAGAAAGAAAGAAAGAAAGAAAGGAAGGAAAGAAGGAAGGAAGGAAGATCAATTTTTTTAAAAAAATACATTTCTTTTTCTTTTAACAGCTAGAGGAAGAAAACTATGGAACCTCAACTTACTTGGAATTGACAGTAAGAGGGAAAAAAAACAGCAGGAATAAGCCAAGACACTAATGTCAGTCACTGGTTAGAAAGCGGAGCGGAGCTGTCAGGACCTAACTTTTGTGGCAGCTGTCCACCAGGCGAAGACAGTTCGGAGGAAATAATTTCCTCATTAAAGTGGGAGCCATTTTAGTCTTTCAGCAACAATGAAACAATCGTTTCACAGATGACTGGGAGTCTAAGCAACAGTGACAGTTTTGTCTTTGATAACTGCTAATCATTGTGGTTTTCCCAGTTGCAATGGATGACTGTGAAAATTGGACCATAAGAAAGGCTGAGCGCCAAAGAATGGAGGCCTTTGAACTATGGTGCTGGAGAAGACTCCTGTGAGTCCCTTGGATGCAAGGTGATCAAACCGGTCAGTCCTAGAGGAGATCAACCCTGACTGCTCTTTAGAAGGCCAGATCCTGAAGATGAAACTCAAATACTTTGGCCACCTAATGAGACCTAGTGGTCTATCGAGTGCGTTTCAAGGTCTTGATTACGATCTTTAAAGCGCTCCATGGCTCAGGACCTAGTTACCTGCGGGATCGTATTCTGCCCCATACATCCCTACGCCCCATCCGCTCGCACAGAGAGGGACTTCTCCAGGTGCCATCCACCAGACAGTCCCATGGGGCGGCGCCTAGGAGCAGAGCCTTCTCTGTGGCGGGCCCAGCCCTGTGGAATGACCTCCCCCTGGATATTAGGACCACTACTGACCTCCGCTCCTTCCGTGTCAAGCTCAAGACCCACCTTTTCCAAATAGCTGGCCTGGCTCAACCATAACTTCGTATCGCTCCTGATGGGTTTTTTAATTTAGTAATTTTATTTAAGAGGATTTTAAATTGTGTTTTTAATTGTCTTTCACTTATAAGTCAACTCTCCTCCATGCACATATGTATATGTCTCTGTTCCTTTTGTATATAAGTTTGTCTTATGTGTATTTTTATTTGTTTTGATTGTACGCCGCCCCGAGTCCTTCGGAAGAGGGTTGCGGCTAATCAAATAAAAATTATTATTATTAAATTATTATTATTAGAAGGAAGGACTCACTGGAGAAGAGCCTCATGCTGGGAACGATTGAGGGCAAAAGAAGAAGGGGACGACAGAGAAGGAGGTGACTGAACCGGTAGACATTTAGCAGCCTGGGTCTCTGGAACCAGCAGCGACCGAGGCCTGCCACGCTCTTGAACCGGTTCCCCATTCAGTGTCATCGGTGCTGCCATCTTGTTTTTCACTTCTGCGCATGCGCAGAACAATTTTAATTGTACTGTGCACGCACGCACAAGCACACGTATGAAGCGCGCACAATAACAAACCAGCAGTACCCCTCTCTCTGTGTTATTTCTCTGCAACATGTTATTGCTCCCAACTCAGAGTAACATTGAGACTTCAAGATGCATTTAGACCATATAGACTTCTCTTCTATGAATTTTCCCATTCTCCTTTAAAGCTTAAGAACTGCTAGAGCAGATTGCAATTTAATATATCCATCTGCTTGCGTTAAAATACACAGGAGTATTTTAAACCTTTGGTGACACACGGGTCTAATCACACACTTCTGTGCCTGATTCCCGATGTGTTCGCATTAAGTGCTGTTCAGACTACAGTCCAAATGCATTTCTCACTTGAAAACCTTTTGTCTTCCACTGGGAGTTTTTCAAATAAATGGGGGGGACAAAAAACAGTAAACAAGGATGCTCACTTTTTCCTATTTTGTTTAACCTCCCTGAAAAAAAGAAGAAGATAGGATTAGTATTAAGTAGGAATTATTCGGTGTCTTCATATAAAAACAGAATATCGCATAATAAATCTCTTTCTCTGTTATATATATTTTCCCCAGAATTCTAATAGAGATGTAATTCACTTACAGTTTGAATAAATGTCATGCAGTTGTAGAATTAGAAGATAATTTGGATGAATTATCTGCTTTGTTAGTCAGCACTGATAAAAGACTTGTAAAGTGACTTCAAGAATCCATGGACATCGTATTAGTCCTAGAAGATTTAACTGTTTAGGACTAATTATTCCAAAGAATGTTAATACGATTCTCTTTCACAAAAGAGAATTAAACATGATGCTTCTTTCTTCATCATTTTTGGATAAATCAGTAACAATTGGTGATGATTCCACTCCCCCTAATATTCAACTCTTATTTTGGACTTTTTCAGTTCTCTTGTTTATAGAAGCTTGATTGTGTCCATTAACAAAAGCATGCATACAGTATATCTGATCGGAAATGTTACTTCAAATGTTTAATTAAAATATTTATTTAGAACATAAATAATGTTTGGAGGGTATCACTCTTTTCATATCAGAGGTTGTCAGCTACCTTGGTCTTAAAAAAATACACACTCTCACAAAACCATGTTAAGAAAGTTGCTTAGAAGTTTAGGAAAAATAGAAATCATTTTATCATTCATTTGTATATCTCTTTTCTCATTTCTTGATCACCTAAATGCTAATCCTGTAGATAAATAGAAGCAGGTGGGAAATCAAAGTCATTGATTTGATAACTGATTTTCGTTGAGTACACTATACCTTGCTAAATAATTTGTTACCAGTTCCAAGCTAATTTTGAACGAAACAAATATAGTAATTTCTTCTGAAGCTGGATTATCTAAATTAGGCAAAAATCAATGTGAGCTGACTCCCATTAGCCTGACTAACCTCAGTCTTCCTACTGTTATCCACTAATCCCCATGCTAGCCAGACTCTTCATCTTCAGTTTTATGTTTTATTTAATTTTAAAAAAGATGAGTCATCACTTAGGGCACTGGTGGGCAACCTTTTTTTTCAACTGAGCCAAATCTCGCCAAAACCACGATTGAAATTTATTTTGAGAGCCACATTTTTAAAACCGAAAATACATAGGATGGTACACTGTTTTTAGTTTCAATAAACTCTGGCATTTGAAGCACGCAAGTCTTAAAGCTGTCAAGTTACAAGATCCTTGCATCCCTAACCCTTTAGGAAAAAAAACCCAAGGGGTCTTCAAACCTCTCCACATGGGGCTCTCCACATGGGGCTTCCCTTGGCCCGAAGACTGCAGCTAGTCCAGAACGCAGCTGCGCGGGTAGTCATGGGGAGTACTAGGTACTCCCACGTAACACCTCTCCTGCGCAAGCTGCACTGGCTGCCTGTAGTCTTTCGGGTGCGTTTCAAGGTTCTGATTACCATCTTTAAAGCGCTCCATGGCATAGGGCCTAGTTACCTGCGGGATCGCATCCTCCCACATACATCCCTGCGGCCAATTCGCTCTCACAGGGAGGGCCTTCTCCTGGTGCCGTCCACGAGGCAATGCCAACGGGCGACACCGAGGAGTAGGGCCTTCTCTGTGATGGGCCCAACCCTCTGGAATGACCTCCCCCCCGACATTAGAACCACTACTGACCTCCGCTCCTTCCAACAGAAATTGAAGACACACCTGTTCCAACTGGCTGGCCTGGCATAATTTATAACGTCTACCTCCTGGCATACACATTTTTACTGGTTTTTAGAGGGATAGTTTTTTAAATTTAATCTTATATGACATTGGGATTTTAAATTTTGTACATTTCGATTTATTTAGCTGTACAGTTTGGCATATTTTATCCTCCTCTCATATACGTATTTATGTAGTTATTACTATGTTTTAATTTGTTGTATTTTGATACGGACTGTACACCGCCCCGAGTCCCTTTCGGGAGAGGGGGCGGTATATAAACGCTAATAAATAATAATAATAATAATAATAATAATAATAATAATAATAATAATAATAATAATAATAAACCTGACAGCTTTAAGACTTGTGGACTTCAACTCCCAGAATTCCTCCTCCATTCATGTTGGCTCAGGAACTCTGGCATTGAAGCATGCAAGTCTTAAAGCTGTCAAGTTGCAAGACCCTTGCACCCCTAACCCTTTAGAAAAAAAACCCAGGGTCTTCAAACCTGACAGCTTGAAGACTGGTGGACTTCAACTCCCAGAATTCTGAGAATTGAAGTCCACCAGTCTTAAAACAGCCAACTTTGCAGACCTCTGTGTTAGCCCAAAGCCTGGCGCGGGCCTTGCTCCCCCATTGGTGGAGCCCCAAGAAGCGAGGAGGGAGAAAAAGAGACGGAGGCCAAGGAGCTTCCCCCCCCGCCCCCTCCCAGCAAAAATCTAACTGGGGAGCCGGGCAGGCAGTAGCAAATTAGCCGATCACGCCGCTTGGGCAGTAGCAAATTAACCGATCACGCGGCGTGATCGGCTAATTTGCTACTGCCCGCCCGGCTCCCCGGTTAGATTTTTGCTGGGAGGGGGCAGGGGGAAGCTCCTTAGCCTCCGTTTCTTTTTCTGCCTCCTCGCTTCTCATCCCCGCCTGACTTCAGGATCCTCCCTAATCATTGTGGGTCGAAAAGAAAAAAGGGAAAGGGGCGCTTCCTCCCTCCTCTCGGGCACTTCAAAACAAGCGCCCCTTTCCCTTTTTTCTTTTTGACCCACAATGATTAGGGAGGATCCTGAAGTCGGGCGGGGACGAGAAGCGAGGAGGCAGAAAAAGAAATGGAGGCTAAGGAGCTTCCCCCCCGCCCCCTCCCAGCAAAAATCTAACCGGGGAGCCGTGCGGGCAGTAGCAAATTAGCCGATCACGCCGCTTGGGCAGTAGCAAAGAAGCGAGGAGGCAGAAAAAGAAACGGAGGCTAAGGAGCTTTCCCCCCCCGCCCCCTCCCAGCAAAAATCTAACTGGGGAGCTGGGCGGGCAGTAGCAAATTAGCCGATCATGAAAAGAAAAAAGGGAAAGGGGCGCTTGTTTTGAAGTGCCCAAGAGGAGGGAGGGGAGAGGGCGCCCGGCACACAGAAGAGCCACATTAAAGTGTGTAAAGAGCCGCATGTGGCTCCCGAGCCGCGGCTTGCCGACCACTGACTTAGGGGAAAGTAGCATCTTATGCTGCAAAGAGAAACAAATTGCTTGGCTAACATGCCTATTTGGAAGCACAAGGGATCTCAATCAATAAAGAAAGATAACCAATGGCCTGGTAAACTGGAGATAGGAGGTACCAATAGCAATAGCACTTAGACTTATATGGTGCTTTACAGTGCTCTACAGCCCTCTCTAAGCAGTTTACAGAATCCGTATATTGCCCCTAACAATCTGGGTCCTCATTTCACCCGCCTTGGAAGGATGGAAGGCTGAGTCAACCTTCAGCTTTATGAGATTCGAACTGCCAAATTACAGGCAGTTGGCAGTCAGCAGAAGTAGTACTACACTCTAACCCTTGCACCACCGTGGCTCTTCTACAAAAAAGGAACAAAAAAGATTGATTTGATTTTGTGCTTGTTCAAACTAGCTTTGAATTTGAGTGATTTGCTTTGGATTAGTTTGATCTGAACAGAAGGACTTGTAAAATCATGATTCTCTCTGAATCTGAGCTATCCCTCTTCCTCAAACTATGATTGGGACAGGCAGATATATATTTTTTTGCCCATTCATCCTTTCAAATGTAGTTGACCCAATGCAGGGATGGATTCATAGGCATAAAGCCAATATAATGCAAATTATTCTCAGTAATAAATTTAATACTAAATTCCAACTGAGAAAGAAAAAAAACTTTATTGCATTTTTGGGGTTGAGGAAGAGAGAATGACTTAACACATTGAATGCAAGATATTTTGAAGGAAGGAAAATCCAGCACCAATAAATCACAAAGGCCATACATGGTTGAGATTTTGTTAGTCGAAGAGACAGAAGGTGGATGTTGCTGATTGGGAAGTCAACATTATCATTCCAGATCAATGGAATAGATCTTCATCTACCATTGATACTGTTGGTCGATTACCCTTGTTGGGTAATGAATTGTCTTCAAGTAAACAATCAAGCTCATAGATCACCAAGGACTTCACAGATCTTCTTCTTACCAAACATATCTGTAGAATTACATGGATTTTGTATTGGTCATAAAGAAAGTAGTTAGAAAGGGGAAAGCAGTGGTTCTCAAACTTCCCAATGCTGTGACCCTTTAATACAGTTCCTCATGTTGTGGTGACCCCCAACCATAAAATTGGTGTCTTGGTTTCTAAGACCATCGAAAATATGTGTTTTCTGGTAGTCTTAGGCGACTCCTGTGAAAGGGTTGTCTGACCCCCAAAGGGGTCCTGACCCACAGGTTGAGAACCACTGATCTATAGGGTTGGGAGGTCTGAATATTTGTATATGCAGATATAGCTGAGTTCATATGTGTAGCTACCACATAGTTTTCTCAAAGTTGCTTTTTCAAAAGGCAACTGGACTTTTTTCCCCCCTTGTGGAACATATTTCTCTTCTAGCAATAGCAATAGCAGACTTATATACCACTTCATAGTGCTTTTACGGCCCTCTCTAACCAGTTTACAGAGTCAGCCTATTGCCCCCAACAATCTGGGTCCTCATTTTACCCACCTCAGAAGGATGGAAGTCTGAGTCAACCTTGAGCCTGGTGAGATTCGAACTGCCAAATTACAGTCAGCCAGCATTCAGCAGAAGTAGCCTGCAGTACTGCACTCTAACCACTGCGCCACCTCTTCTCATCCAAGCGTCATCAATCATGAGGCTTCTTGGAGGAGAAGCAAAACGTCTTCCTCAAGGAAAGAACCTAGTCCAGTGGCCTTTTGAAAAAGCACCTTTGAGACAACCATGACCTGGATGACTGAAAATCTCCACAGACCTATAGTTACTACGTAGGATTTTCAGTAGGTATTATGCACTTAGATGCTTGTGTGTGTTTAAGGAGACAGAAAGATATAACATGCATGCACACAAATACACAGATTGAATTTCAATGAAAATGTTCAGATCAACCTCCTACTGGGAACCTCTTCTAGTTGTACAAGAAAAATGTATTTTTCCCCCATTGGATGTAGTGAGATAAGAAAATCAGTGGGCCAGTATTTTAATTGGTTTGAATACATCTGACATATGCCATAAGTTCATATACATAGCCTCTGGCTGGAGAAACTTTAAAGCCGGTATGAAAGCGAGTTTTTTTTTTAAATCCATAATGCCAAATATTCTTTGAATGCTTTAACTCGCCTCCTACATGAAGTGTAATAGTTTCAATGTTCTAATTAGTATTTGTCTATATTGCCATTACTTTGCCTCTTTAATCACATTAAGTCTGTTATGGAGATTCCTTATACAATCACACTTGATAATAGTGGTTCTAATTTGAATATGTCCCTTTTTATGTTGTCTGATTCTGAAACATCATAAACTCTTTTTATGGGTCCTTTGATAGCAGGCACTTTCCTGCTTTATGCTTGATTAGAACATACAGTACTAAGTAATAAAGAAATTTCCTGAAGCTCTACTATTTTTACTGCTGGAAAAAAATGTCTCAGGTTCTTTCAACATTGGCCTCTCCTTTTGACACAATGACATTTACACAGAAAAAAAAGATAACCCAGAGTAGTGGTTAGCAGGAAACCTACCACAAATAGGTAAGGCTGTGGCTTGTACATCGTAGCTCAAAGTGTGCGTCTGTTTTTTTGGGTGGGTGGGGTGTTATACATACATACAGATGGAGAATTGCAATGCTCTATGCAGACGGAGTGGCTCAGTGGCTAAAATGCTGAGCTTGTTGATCAGAAAGGTCGACAGTTCAGCGGTTCAAATCCCTAACGCAACAGAGTGAGCTCCTGTTAATTGTCCCAGCTTCTGCCAACTTAGTTGTTCGAAAGCACATAAAAATGCAAGTAGAAAAATAGGGACCACTTTGGTGGAAAGGTAACAGTATTCCTTCAGCATTTAGTCATGCCCACCACATGTCCACTGAGACGTCTTCAGACAGCGCTGGCTCTTCAGCTTTTAAATGGAGATGAGCACCGCCCCTAGAGTCGGGAACAACTAGCACATATGTTCAAGGGGAACCTTTTCCTTGTTCAGACCATACTGTGTTGCTACCGGTTCGGCTGAACAGGTAGTGGTATTTTGGCCTGGGTCACAGAGCCAGCAGCAACCCAAGCAACGAAGCAGCTGGCATGAGGGAAGGAGGAGGAGCAGGGAGGGGAAAGAGGAAAATCAGCCTTCTCCTTCCCTCTTGTCAACCTCTCCATTGCCTATTTCTCCATTGCAGCACAGTACCCAGGATCCACTTTGATAGTGGAGGGGGCAGTAATTTAACAAACCGTTCTTCCGAACTGGTGTGAACCAACTGATTCTCACCACTGAATGGCCCCAAACTTTTGGGCACCAGGGATTGGTTTTTTGGAGAGAGATTTTGCAGTAGACTAGAGAGGGTCAGTGGTTTCATGTGTTGCCTGCATCCTACGGATGGGATTTCACTTGTTTGCATCGCCTGGTTTCAGGCATGTCATGGCCCAGTGCTGGTCCAGGGACCAGGGTTGGGGACTCCTAATCTAAAGTACTTCATTGCCCTAGTACCGTGAAAGCAAACCTATGGCACGCATGCAGCACCATCTCTGATGGCATGCGAGCCGTCACCCCAGTTCACCTCCACCGTGCATGTGTGCACACCTTCTGCCAGCCAGCTGGCCTTTGCGTCTCTGCCGCACATGCGTAGGGGGATGGGGTCAGGCATGCATGAAGGGAGGCATGTATGTCTACATGGGGTAGGGGTTGTGTGGGGTCATGCACACATGTGTGAGGGGGCAAGGGGGGTTGTGGGTGCATGTACAGGGGTGGGACACACGGGCGCTGGGGGGTGCATTGCATTTTGGGAGTTCGGGCACTTTGGGCACTCGGTCCAGAAAAAGTTAGCACATCACTGCCCTAGTATGCTTATTTCAAGTGTCATTATGGTGTGATGGTTAAGACATTAAACTAACATGGAAACTTTGAATATTTTTCTCTTCCCAAATCTGGGAATAACAGATTTGAAAATGGTAGTATGCCTTAAGCTCCTACAAAAGGAACATGTTATAAATTGACTCCACGAATCCAGAATTTGTTTTACATAATTGTATTAATATCTGTTTCAGTTAAGTGTCGGTAAGGGTTTAGTTTTTGCTAGCTCAGAAATTACAATGACACGAAATTTCTACATTTCTCATTTTTAAGGGATTTATCTGAGTACTGAATTCACCGTGTAATGGACTTCACAATGCTTTCAAAAGTTTGTAATTAAAAAAAAAAAAACCTCATGGGGAAACAAAAATAAAATGATGGGAAAGCATGAAAAATACAGCTGGAATGGGAGATAGCTGTCTAGCTAATGTACAACATTCCAAATTTAATCTTGGTCCAAATTACATTGTTTCCCACATCATATTTGTAAATGTAATGTCTATGCTGGGCACAAAAAGGAAACAGCTTTGTTATTAAACTATTTTGGACAACAAGAATGTAATGTTCTTTAGATAATCATAGTTTTATTAAGCTATTCTGGACACCATGTATGCAATGTTACACACGCACACACACCCTAATTTTAAAGCAAAAGTAGAACTGTTCCAAGTCATTTCCTACCTATTTTTAGCTTGGTTTCTGAGAAATAAAGATTTCCAAATTATAGCATTGGGTGGGCTTTTCCTTTCTGGTTTGTTTCTTAGAAGCAAAGTCCTTACAGAATTAGCTTCTATTGTTACATCCACTTTCAGTTTCTCAAATTAAAGGCAGGTTCAATCTCTCCAACTCAACTGGTCAGATAATATCATGTCTGGACTGCCTACATCTGCAGAGCCAGCAATATCAGCTCAGAGATACAACAGGGACGTGCGGTCAGGGGAGGCAGGGGAGGCAGAGCCTCACCTCTCATCATGAAATAATAATATATAATAATAATATCCACGAGGGAGTTTCATATATATAAGGGGAAAAGGAGGGAGGAGGAGGAGCGTGTGTGGGGCGGTGCCAGCTGGGCAACCGGCGGAGGCAGGAGGGTTCTCGGAAGCGCCAATAACCTTCCTGCCTCCACTGTACTTTGCGCGCTCCTCGCGACTGCAATAGACGTCCAGAAGTGGCAGGGGCTTGATGACATCACCGCAGCTACCATGCGTGGATGGATGGAGGTAGCCAAAGTGGCGCCGAGGCAGTCCGGCGGATGAGGGACCGAGGATCAGGCTGCCTGATCCTCGCTCGCTCTTTCGTCCGCCCGGACCACTTGGCGTCACTCTGGTTACCTCCGTCCGTCCGGGCCCAGCAGCGACGTCGGCGATGTCATCAAGACGAAGTGGCTTGGAGGCGAAATGCTTTTCAGTGCTTTTCTGTGCGTCTGGCATTTAGCTAGATAGCTGGATGTCCTAAACGCCAGACACACAGAAAAGCACTGAAAAGCAGCTGCTGTTAGGGATCGCGGAGCGTGAGCCGGCAGAGCGCGCTCAGGAAGGCGGGGCATGGGATCACGTGTGCTGGAGGATGAGGCAGCCTCAGCCTCCAGCACACGTGGTCCCATTCCCCGCCTTCCTGATGACGTCACCAGCCTCACCAGCCATAAACCTCACCGCACGTCACTGGATACAGAGAACACTTTGTTCTCATTTTAACAGAATAACAAAGTTGGAAGGGACCGTGGAGATCCAAACAGTCATGCAGGAGACCCTACATCATTTCAGACAATTGGTTGTCCAATCTCTTCTTAAAAACCTCCAGTGATGGAATGCCCACAACTTCTGAAAGGAAACATCTCATGACTTTCCAGCTGTTTGAAGCCTAGTTAAACAAATTTTAAATATTCCTTACTTAAGTGTCATTTTTTGTTTCTTTCTGTAATGCACGAAGAACTTTGGGCTGGTTTAACTGTTGCTTGGATTGATGTACCATGTTTATTTATTACAATTTGTATTTTTCTGAGTTTGTTTTATACGTTCGCTGAATTGCTCAGAGGCCTTTTTGGGGGAAGGGAAACACAAGAAATCCTGAACAGAAAAAATTCCCACTTCATTACATCCATCTGTACTATAGGGTGAGTTTTGAAGTAGGGAGTTGCTTACATCATAGGCAATAAATATGTACTGTATGCCATTATTTTAATCATTTCTGTTTTTAAGTGGAACAAGTGAAACAAATAGTTCCAGATGAAGATCTTTGATTAGAAGACCTTTGATTAGAGGATTAGATCGCATAAGACATCTTACCCATTGCCAAAAACAGGAGGCATGTCATCAAAGAAGAGAAAATAGGAAAGAAGCATGTAAAATAAAAAAGGGATTAATTTATTTTCAAGATCCTTGTTATTGACAAATAACTACTAGAATAAAACAGAAAAGCAATGCCTCTTTCATTGCAAGAAACACTAACTGTGTCAAGCCGGCTTCCCTCAGCAACCAAGAAAGAAACCACTTAATTCCATTTTGCAGAAGTAAGAGTACTTTTACTGGTTATGAAAAGATAGCAGCTAAGCAAAGCAAGATCTGAGGCAAAAGCGCATGAAATCATACATATCAATATGTGACCGAACCCCTCCCCCTGGTAACCCTCATCCCAGTGTCCAATCTGCAAATCCCTTAGGTGTCATGTGAGTTCCATCTTCAAGGAGCATCATCAGGTTGGCATGCAGGACGGTTCGTCTTGACCGACACCAAGCACTAATCTACAGTATGTGCAGTAGACGGTGAGACCAAAACTCCCTTTTTACAATCTCTCCTCTACTTAAACTTCCCCTCCCAAATACCAGCCCCCCCTCCCCATTTCAATGGCAGCCAAAAGCAAATAGCGAAACAGAGGCTGACAAACTGCCTTTATTCTGTCTGTTGTGTCTTTATTATTTATGATTGCATTGTTATCAATGCCTGGAGACTCTGTGGTTTCTTCCCCAAACCCCCAAAACTTTTACCCTAGACTGTCTACTGTTGACCTCACTCCATTCCCAAGAGGTCTTTAAGGGGCATGCATAAGCGCACCAGCATGCCTACCGTCCCTGCCCTAATATTCTCTTGTATTCATATTCATTTCATGTATACATAATCATGTTTATACTTATATCTGTTATCTAAGTCATGCTTGACTAAATAAATAGGTAAGTAGGTAGGTAGGTAGGTAGGTAGGTAGGTAGATGGATGATAGATAGATAGATAGATAGATAGATAGATAGATAGATAGATAGATAGATAGATGATAGAGAGATAGACAGACAGACAGACAGACAGACAGACAGACAGATAAATAAGTTAATAAATAAGGAATAACATTAAAGTCTTTGGTCATATTCCTTTATTTTTGAACCCAATATCCAATTGCTGCCTTTTGAAAGCTCCGCATAGAAAAATGATAGCTTGCAAAGTAGGACACATGCTTTTTCTTTGAATACTAGAAAAGAGTTGACTCTGAAATCCTAGTTGGTAAGGCATTTATAGTCTTCCTGTCTTACAGTTGGACCCAGAAGCTTGCTGCAGTGCCTCTAAGACTACTTGGTTACTATCGAATTATTCCTGTCAATTGGTTGGCTTCTCATTCTATCTAAGCAGCATCTTCCATGAAGCACCTACAAATAGAAACAGGGCAGGTTCTAGCAATTTTTCTACCATCCCCTCCAGCAATTGATCGCAGATATCTTTTGATTATGGTCCAAAAATAGAAGATAGCCACCAAGAAAGCTCTATAGTCCCTTCTAAATAGTCTCAGAAGGCTACAGTTTAGGTTTATGCAGATTTAAGATCGCTTTAAGTCTTCAGAAAGAGTACAAAGAAGAGCAACGAGAATGATTAGGGGACTGGAGGCTAAAACATATAAAGAGTGTTTGCTGGAATTGAATATTTCTAGTTTAAGGAAAAGAAGGATTAGGAGAGACATGATAGCAGCGTTCCAATATCTACGGGGCTGCCACACAGAAGAGGGGCTCAAGCTATTTCCCAAAGCACCTGAAGGCAGGACAGGAATCAATGGATAGAAACTGATCAAGGAGAGATCCACGCTAGAACAAAGGAGAAACCTCCTCGCAGTTAGTACAGTGGAACCATTTGCCTTCAGAAATTGTGGATGCTCCAACACTGGAGGCTTTTAAGAAGAGATTAGACAACCAGTTGTCTGAAATAGTATAGGGCAGTTATGGCTAACCTTTTTGTTGCTGCGTGCCCAAAGCGTGTGCAACCCCCCGTGCTTTCCCTTCTCCCCTGCATGATGTATGACCCCCCACGCACCCCGTTTCGGGCCTAGTAGGCTTCCTTGCAGCCTCCTGGGAGCAAAAATGGGCTGTGGGCCGATGCTGTACCTCCCACCACATTCACATGTGCTTGACCCCCGTGCATGTACTCTTCCCCCTACGCATGTGTGGCAGAGACCTGAAAATCAGCTGGCAAGTTGGAGATGTGTGTGCCTGCGCAGTGGAGCTGAACTGATGTGATGGCTCGCTATCACATGTATAGGATTTCCTGCCTGAGCAGGGGGTTGGACTAGAAGACCTCCAAGGTCCCTTCCAACTCTGTTATTCTGTCTTCTTGTTTGATAGATCATTTTACAAAAGGTGCAAATCTTTGTATGGTGGTATTTTTAAAAATGGGCTGTGTAGTGTTTTCTCCTAAAGATGTAGCTATGGCAGACGGTATCAAAGCCTTTATTCTTTTTTTTTTCCCCAAGGAGGAGAGAAATCATTTTCCTACCCACTGAAATTGGAGAACTGGTAAGTCATTCTGATCAATGCCTGTTAATGCAAATATTGAAATATCATATTTTCCCCAAGGTGGATCCTGACAAATAAGTTAGAGAATGTTAATGAGATTCCACTTTAAAATTCGCCTCAAGTTGCATTTCACAGATTAATATGTGGATCGGATTTCTTTGGTAGTATACATTTGCAATTTTTGGCTAAGAGTTTGGATTCTGAAATTTGTACAATAAAGGAAGGTGCATGGGGGAAAAATGTATGCATTTAGATACGGCTCCCAAAGTGGGCATGTTGGAAAAATCTGACATGCAAACAGTAATGTAAATTTTCCAGTTCTTTCATTAATACAGAAATAAGACAAAATTGACATATTGAACTTATAATTAAATTCAGGAGAAACTTATAGGGATCCAATACAGATCATTTCGTCCTTCCAAGGTAATAAAAAGACTCAAGGAAGGTAAAATAGTTTTCAACTCATTGCACTCTTGTGAAGATATGTGAGTTGTTTTCTAATTGGATGTACATGATTATTAATGCATCCTGATTTAGTTGTGTACATGAGTTGACAAAGCAGCCTAGCAATCTGTACTTAAGGCTTAGTATTTGTCCTGAATTAAGATCGATCTTCGTGAATTTGATAATGGCTAGTTTGAATACCGGTATTACTATAAGTACACAAAATGTAAAATTTAAAAAAAAAAGCAATATCTTTAAATTTATGCTGATTAGGTACTTGCTTTCCCTTTCATTCCCAACCACTTGTCATTATTGATTCGAATAAAGTCTTTTTGTCTTTCGTGCTCCCAACTTTTCTGAGCTCATCAAGGGTTACTTCCAAAAGGGAAAGAAAAACAAAATCCATCTCACTTCCTTACAGATTCCTGCTTATGAGTATCCTTATTTGGCATAGATATAATTTGATTTTAATAAACCTTGCTTGGATTGTATGTACAGTTTGTTGAACATGTAATACACCAGATTAGTCCATAAAAAGGCTAAATTATTAGGGCAAAAACTAGCCTCTGAGATTAATGAAAATATAATTAGTGTTGCTTGAGTTACTGTACACACTTTTGAAAGTAGGATTACAAGTCTCTCTCTCCTCCTCCCTCTCTCTCTCTCCTCTCTTTCCACACACACACACACACACACATCCTTTTTCTGCAATTGAAGAAAAAGTAGAATAAAAGACTTGGCATTCTGAATGATTTGTAGGGTTGCTATAATGAATAGATAGATAGATAGATAGATAGATAGATAGATAGATAGATAGATAGATAGATAGATAGACAGATACTCAGAGAGAGAGAGAGAGACAGACAGACAGACAGACAGGCAGACAGACAGACAGACAAAGAGAGTCAGAGAGAAAGACATAAAGAGAGAGACGGAGAGAGACCCAGAGAGAGGCAGAGAAAGACAGGGAGAGAGAAAGAAGGAAAGAGAGGAGAAAGAAAGGAGAGAAGAGAGAAGGAAAGGAGAGAGGAAGAGAAGGGAGAGAGGAGAGAGGGGGAGGGGGAGGGAGGGAGGGAGAAATCTGGAAGTTTGCAGTCCTTTGATCCCTCCCTTTTTTCTTTCTTTCTCTGCAATGAATTGAAACATGAAGAAAAAGTAGAATAAAAGAGCTGGTTTTCTTAACAATTTGTAGGGCTCCTACAGCGAGTACTTGATTGTTACATAAGAGCCAATAAGAACATTTTCAACATGTGCTGTGAAATGAAGTCTACTATTTACTATTTATTAGCAATATAGCTATCAGATTTCAGCATACAAATACAAGAGGGGGAAACCACATCAAAGATCTTAAGCTTACTCTTTAATATCCTTTGAAGGGTGAAGGTGTCTTTTCTCCACCAGAGAGCTGGAGAAAGTTGGGGGGGGGGAGAGTTTGGGACTATCTTGTCATTTCCTCACCTGGCTAATGACATGTAATTTGTCTGGACCAACCCCTCCATTCATCAGTCTGTGCCTCTTCCAAGGGCTCAAAACTATAGCTTATTTATTCTTCTTCACTGTTGGAGATTATCTTGCTACATCCTTGGGCATCTTATATTGTTTCATGCAAATAGATTTTTCAATAATTCTGTTTGCTGACATTTGCTAAATCTTTATGGCTTGTATTAATAGGACTGCTGATAATTGCAAACATTCTGTTTAGAGATAATTACTGATTTCTATTTTCTGAAGCATTGTAATGGACTTAGTTACTAAGACTCAGTTAAAGAAATATTGAAAAACTTTAATTGCTGTGATGTGTTAATTCCCTATTTATTCATTTGAACTCTATTTTTAATCCCTTTTTATTTTCCTGTTTTGTTTCCTTATTCTCTCTTGAATCTTTCTCTGTGTGTATGTGTATGCGCGCAGAAAAGTAGATGTGCACACATGCACACAAATACACATGCAAACACAATCTTTTTTTTTTGCAATTATAATTGGGGCATAGCTGTCCAAACAGTACAGAACTAAATTGAAGGTTGACTGTTTTCATATAGAAAATAATAATAATATAAGAGTCAGAATAAGAGGGTGAGCTTTCTGTAGGACTACATATGATCCTAACTCTCTTAAAACCATGTTGTCAAGTGCCGGGGAAATCAGGAGATTCAGACAGTTCAAATGGGTATAAAGATTTATTGTAAACGTAAGCTCTCTACAAGAATCTGACCATCTAATGGTTAAAAAAAATAGCAGGAGATAAGAAAGGCATTCAAGGTTGGCTGGACTTAGATCTCTAGTGGACCACACAGGGACTCATGTCTTTTGATTCCTCCCTTGGGTTCAGCCTGGCCATCCAGCTTGAGCAAGATCTGCTTCAGCAAGAGGTTGGACAAAAAGAACTCCAAGGTCCCTTCCAGCTCTATTCTCTATTCTGATATTCTCATCTCCTATACATGTAGGGGGGGGGGGGTTATTAAAAGCACTCCAGGAAAACAGAAAAATGGAACACCATCTCACAGAGATGAAACTGGAACATTATATGTCATTATTTATATTTTGAAAGATTTTTTTAAATCATCCAAAGTCTGATCCTGTCATTGGTTCAGGGTCCTGGCAGGAATAGTCAACACCCTAGAAGATAGGCTCAAGATCCAGATGGATCTTGACAGACTTGAACCCTGGGCCCTATCTAACAAAATGAAATTCAATGTAGAGAAAAGTCAACTCTTACACTTAGGCAAGAAAACCCAAAAGTACACATACAGACTGGTTGAAACCAGGCTGAATAGCAGTAACTGTGAGAGGGATCTTGGAGTCTTAGTGGACAACCAGCTACTAAATATGAGCCAGCAGTGTGCAGTGGCAGCAAAAAACGCCAATGCAATCCTAAGTCGCATTAACAGAGATCAAGACCAAGTGAGGTACTAATACCATTTTATAATGCCTTGGTATAAGAAATACTGCATCCAGTTTTGGTCACCACACTATAAAAAAGATGTTGAGACTCTAGAAAAAGTGCAGAGAAGAGCAACCAGGATGATTAGGGGACTGGAGACTAAAACATATGAAGAACAGTTGCAGGAACTGGGCATGGTTAGTCTACTGAAGAGAAGGACCAGGGGAGGGATGATAGCAGTGTTCTAATATTTGAGGGGCTGCCACAGAGATGTAGAGGTCAAGCTGTTTTCCAAGGCACCCAAAGGCCAGACAAAGAATAATGGATGGAAACTGATCAAGGAGAGATTCAACCTAGAAATAAGGAGAATTTTTCTGACAGTGAGAACAATCAACCCATGGAACAAAAAGTTGACTTCGGAAGTTGTGGGAGCTTCATCACTGGAAGTTTTCAAGAAGATACTGGGCTGCCATCTGTCAGAAAAGGTGTAGGGCCTCCTGCTTGGGCAGGGGGTTGGACTAGATGACCTACAAGGTCCCTGCCAACTCTGTTAATCTGCAGCTTTCAAAGCGTCCTGATCATTGGCAAAACGGAACCCATCCCTTCCGAATTTGTGAAAGCGAGATGAGAGGAGAGAATTCTGGTAGACAAAGATCTCACACTTCCTCTGCCACGCACTCCTCCATGGGAATAAAAATTACATATTCCTGGCTGAATTTCCAAGAACACCTGGCACACATAAAACCTTAGAGCTACCAAGGCTGGTTTATGTGCAGGCGAAGCAGATCTGCAGTCCTGGGTTTGTTACAAGGTCACCGAGGGCTGTTCTTCAATCTGCCTAATGAGCTAGTCACCTTTTCAGAATTCAGATGGGCGATTGCTGACAAAGGTCTCCTGGATCATGCTTTGTCACAATTGCTATTCTCACCTGACTTGAAATATTCCAGCCATCTGTGCTCATTTCTTTCTCCTGTGCTCTCCTCAATTTACAGCTTTCTCTCTCTCTGTGTGTGTGTGTGTGTGTGTGTGTGTGTGTGTGAGAGAGAGAGAGAGAGAGAGAGAGAGAGAGAGAGAGAGAGAGAGAGAGAGAGGGAGAGAGAGAGAGCTTATTAATTTTCTCACTGCTTAGAACTTCGACTAGCAGAATGTACGGTGCCCAACTGCATCTTTCACTCTTTAATATTAATAATAAGAAATACAACGGAGCAGCTGAACTGTCGCAAAGGATAAGAAGCTGTCTTGGCATTCTAAATATCTTTTTTGCTGAAAGAATTATTCTTTGGTATACCGAAACATTTTGAAGGAAAGCTGTAGCTTCATTCTTTGTGTGCCAGCAAGAAGAACATAACTGAATATTTGGAGATATTTAAAACTTGAAGGAGACAAAATCTGAGTATTGTTAAAGCAAAGATATGACCTCATAGATGACCTCCACACAGTCAAGGACGATCTCAAATGATCTAAGTGCCAGAGCTCACTGTAACAGCATTGCCAAAAAGGCATTAAGAGTTGTTAACCTAATCTTGCGAAGCGTCTTCTCCGGTAATATTGTACTGGTGATCAGAGCATACAAAACTTTTGCTAGACCAATTACTGAATATAGCTCATCTGTCTGGAACCCACACTGCATACCAGACATAAATACAATCAAACAAGTCCAGAGGTATTTCATGAGAAGAGTCCTCCACTCCTCTGCTTGCAACAGAATAACTTATGCCAGCAGACTTGAAATTTTGGGCTTAGACAATTTAGAACTTCTCCGCCTTCGATCCGACCTAAGCTTGGTACATAAAATTAACTGCTACAATGTCCTACCTGTCAATGCATACTTCAGCTTCAACGACGACAACACAGGAGCTCACAATAGATACAAACTCAAGGTAAACCACTCCAAACTCGATTGCAGAAAATACAACTTCAGCAACAGAGTGGTCAATGCCTGGAATGCACTACCTGACACTGTGGTTTCTTCCCCAAACCCCCACAACTTTAACCTTTGACTGTCTACTGTCAACCTCACCTCCATTCCTAAGAGGTCTTTAAGGACCGTGCATAAGCGCACCAGCGTGCCTACCGTCCCTGTCCTAATATTCCCTTATATTCATATTCATTTCATGTATTCATCATCATGTCTATACTTATATCTGTTATTTAATTCATGTTTGATGAAATAAATAAATACATACATAAATAAATACATAAATAAATAAATAAGTATCCCTGACGATTTCTGCAGGAAAAAGAAGATACACTTTTTCAATCATAGTTGGACATTTGCATTTTTGCCCATGTCTCCCAGGGACTAAAGTATACTGTCATACTTTCACACAATGGAGAAGTAGATGTTTACAAGGTGCATCATTTTATGTGTCAGAATACAATAAGCTCATTTCTCTAAAAATCAAAATCAATTTCTTTTAATCTCTTGCACCTCTATATAGTGTAGGACCCTATGGTTTTGAAAATTACAGCTCTAATGCAATAATGCTTCCTAATCATGTGCCTCAGTCTCTACTCACCAAATGCTGGTTTGTGAACTCAAAATGTTAACATAAAGCATGCTTTGAAGTAATCTGATTTTCAGAAGCAAAGAAATGTGTAGACTTCATTAGCATTGTTGAATTTCCTACACAAATTAAACCTGTCACAGCTTTTTCTCCTGACAGATTATTCCAAATCAATTGTCCTGAAAATGATGGGCTAGAAACCAAAATAACTAACTGGCCTTCTTTCAACAAAATAGGGATTCATGGAAATTCCTAAAGAGAAAACAGCAAAGATCATTTTAGGGTGATTCTCTCCCTAAGTAAGATGTTTCCTGCTGAGTCTTCAAGGTCAGGCTTGCTACTTAAAATAACTTGATCCTTCATTTCACTTCTGGTGGCTTTGGGACTTTGGAGTGAAAAGAAGTACCACACACATATCTACAGTACAACACAATGCATAGGACAAGGAGTGACATGGTAGCAATGTTCCAATATCTAAGGGGCTGCCACAGAGAAGAGAGAGTCAAGCTATTGTCCAAATCACTTGAGGACAAGAAGCAATGGGTAAAAACTAATCAAAGACAGAAGCAATTTAGAACTGAGGAGAAATTTCCTGACAGTTAGAACAATTAACCCAACAGGCCAAAAGGGTTTGTTCTCACAGCTGTTTCTTTCTGAATGTTCCAGAGAAAGACAGAATATTCTCCACCCTAAGTCAAAATCAAGGAAGAGATCCATCATCAACCTTCCATGAGAAGGAGAGAAGGAAGCAGAATTGAGAACTGCTGAGTAAGATCTGTAAACATCGGCGGTATTCGTGGAATTCATTCATCTCAGTAAGGCAGCCGAATGTGACCTCCAATTTTGTTTTGAGTAGTGAAAATAAAGCAGAGCCATCAGTTTCCTGGAGAGCGAGATGTTTCTTTCAGCACAGTTCTGATAAAGGCAAAATAAATAGGTGGAATGTCACCAAAGTTGCTGTTCCCATCAGCAGAATCTACAGGTACAATTCCGAGATACTGAAATTCATAACTTTTTTTAATGTACCTCTTACAATACCTTTTTCTGCCACATGTTAAGAACATTTGTGCTTCGGGAAATAAAAAAAAAAGATAGAGAAACGAAATTCCATCTTAATGCTGAAAATTTATGGGTACACAATTAAAATGAGAGGGGTCCAAAGGTATCAAGATAATTACATTTTTCTAATCTTACTAAACAAGATAAATTACCTGTAGGCCCTCTTATAAAAGATGAAATCTTCATAATAAGTGAATTAATCAAGCAGCAGCTTGCTATTGCACAGGCATTTATAAAGGGAATGATTCAAAGAGTTATTTTATGGGGAAATTAATGGAAACCGGCTTTTCATTCTTCTGCACCAATTGAAAACCTCAGCAGCCAGCTGCCCACTTGTCAAGAAAACAGAAAGAAGCTGGAAACAAAGATAAATAAAAACACCTTTTCCCTGGCACTTTTGAAGAGAAAAAACAGCTCTCATTTACAGCCGCCATCTGTTTGTTATTTAATATGGGTGAATTACATGCTGTAATGAGTTTGTTTCTGCATCACTCACTGCAATGGAACACAAGTTCACTCTCTTAATGTGTAGCAGTTTTTAAAAGCTAATCATTTAATTGGACACAATAGTCAATGACAAATGGAGATGTAAAAACTCAGCCAGCTGTAGACTGAATATGTAATCATTGTGAAATCATATTATTTTACACGCATGAAAAGTCCTTAATAGTAGCTGATGTTGGCCGCAGAAACAGGGAGAATGGTAAGCAGGATCAAAAGCATCGGCTTGGAAAAAGGGAAGAAGAAAACGGACAGCAAAACCCAAAGCTTGGTCTTTATTATCATGGAGGGATATCTGGCCTCTTAAATGAAGGCACCTTAAGCAATCTGTCAACATTGAAGCTGGCCTGGCTGGACTTTAATTAAGTGAAAATAAGGGTTTTGAGAGCCAGTTTTCACCAGGTTTGTGCCAATATGATATATCCCAATAAACTGTTCTTTGAGGAAAATGCCTGCCTCGGAGTTCTCTTTGTTGCGGATGTATTACTTGGAGCCCTCACATCATCTCTGGGTCAACCCTGAAGCTGACCTGGCCATTTTGTGAGCTTCAGTGTTGCCACACTGGAGCTGAGGGATAGGGAGGGGGGAATAGAGATAGATGGGTTTTGTAGCCAAAACAAAATACATTCTCCTGGGAACCAAGGACATTCCCACAGGGGGTTGAAGAGAGGAGGAGTCAAGTTACTAGGCAGTGGATGACATGATGCCTGATTGTTTGAAGAAGGGGCAAGAACCTTTACTTTCTACGGGAATCTTCAGAGTTGGTTTTCACTAGCCTGTGCCAATATGATATATCCAATAAACCAGTTTTTTGAGGAATCTACTTGCCTTGGATTTCTATTTATTATGGGTTTATTACTTGGAACCCTGACACTCTGAGATCTTTCTGACGCCTCCCTCTGTTTCACCTTATGCTTGGTTTAACATTCATGGTTCCACAGAGACAGCATACAGGTTTGCAAAGGCAGAAATTATCAGATCTGTCTGGATAGACAGTCTTCTAATTTTCACCATTTTTTTGATTCCATACAGGATGCTGCATCCAGAGAAGAGGATCTGCGTTCTCGAAGAGCAAACTACTCAAAGGCAAAAAGCTTGATTTATCTGTACCATGTGTCTGATTTGTTTAGAGGATGAGGAAGAAAGAGGTATAGGCCATCAGAAATAAGTGCTTTAGGACAGAACTTGAAATGATGGGAACAGACCCCAGATGTCCTAGAAGGGTTTCATATCAGGTCTAGTTCTCCATTTTTAACTCACCAAATCCAGTAAAAATCAATGCATTTTCTTTCTTCCCATTACCATCCAATTATGTGGAGCAGATGGAAGGAATGTCACCATGTCTTGATGCTATGGAGAATAGATAGGGCACCTATAAATATCTGCAGTGCAGAGTTCTCATTCAGGAGGCTATCAGCCATGTCCATTCTATTCTTCCACTCCAAATTTCTCCTCCTTCTACAAAAAAGATATTTGACTAGGAACATTGAGCAAGATCAATTCTCATTGAACCTGTATTTCTTCTGATGATTTCTTCTGTCCTAAATTTCTTCTTGCTGCTATAGACCAGTTATCAGAAAGCTTGCCCTGAAATGGTTGATTTGTCTTTACTAGTTGACCAGATTGCTGAGATTGGGAAGTATTGGGTCATAGTACACACAAACTTGAAGGACTTCTCTTTGATGTTCTCCTAAATAGAAACATAGTCCTGTACGCCTTTCATTTTCAGTCTGATTTTAGAATATAATTTCCTATGTAAATATTTGAACTGGGTTTACATAATGTTGGCATGTTGCCTCTACTATCTCAGCTTACGAACCCACAAAAGTGTTTGTTTTCATAAAGTCCATCTGAAAGCTCAAGAGTCCACTAAAACTATCGCTGTTCTTACTCAAGTTGGTGAAAATAATAGTTCTTCCTGCATCCTTGGCATTCATGTCATATCCCTACCTGTCTTTGTCAAGGTCACTCCCATCTTCTAAAAAAAAAAGCTTCGCATAGGGCCATTGCCCAGCCTTTTCCTGCAATTGAGTATTCTATAGTATGAAATGCTATTGTGATGTTTGGCAAGAAAATATATTTTCTTATCATTAACCAGTTTTCTCCTCTATCCTCTTCCCCTTTGCTTTGATGTCTTCTAAGACTCTATGTCTTAATTTACCAACCCAAAGAGAAAGAACATCATTTTCCTCCCACTGGCACCCATATTTGTGCTGGGATGAGTATAATTTATGTGGCTTATACAGAGTGATAAAAAGGTAAAAAGTAAAGGCTCCCCTCGCACATACTGTATGTGCTAGTCATTCCTGACTCTAGGGTGCGGTGCTCATCTCCATTTCAAAGAAGAAGAGCCAGCACTGTCCGAAGACGTCTCCATGGTCATGTGTGGCCAGCATGACTAAATGCCGAAGGCGCATGGAGCACTGTTACCTTCCCACCAAAAGTGGTTCCTATTTTTCTACTTGCATTTTACATGTTCTCAAGCTGCTTGGTTGGCAGAAGCTGGGACAAGTAATGGGAGATCATTCCAATGTGCAGTGCTAGGGATTCGAACAGCCAAACTTCCAACCTTTCTGATCGACAAGCTCAGCGTCTTAGCCACTGAACCACTACATCCCTTTAAGTGACTGAATACAGTTCCTTAAATTAACCATCAGCTCAGTGTCCACTGTTCCAATATGTTTGTCTATCTGGCATGCTATAAAAAGTGTTGCCTTCAGCCATTCTTCCATCCCCACTGAATTTCTTCTGATTCCACCTCTTATAATTTGTTAATGAATTCAGGCTATTTTAGCCTCTGAAGAATGAGAGCAAAACCCCTTACATTGATTAAGTGTTATGGAAACAGATAACATATTGGAATGATTTGATATTCCATAGAACTAAAAATAAAAATAAAAATACCACACATCCAAGAGTTTAGCCATAAAAAAGATGTGCCCGGAGTCATTTATACTGGGAAAAATGCAACTGAGAAAGGATTTATAAGAGCAAAGAGAGCAGCTTCAAGAAGCCAGACTGCCATCCAGGAAAGAAGATAAAGAAAAATATGCTGTAAATTAAGAAAACATTCCAAACATACTTCAGAAGTACAATCTGTAAGAAACAAATTGCTCTGTGTTTTTCCTACAGCTGATTAACTGCTAAGTAAACTGAGTAAATCACACAAGGTTCACCTCCAGAGTAGCTAGAAATTAACCAGCAGACAGAAAGACTAAAACATATAGGGGGGAGGGGGGAACAGAAAACAAACATAAAATGCAAAATCCGCTAAACAAGACACAATAAACGCACAGTTAAAATACAACATGGATCTGGCTTCATGAAAGGAAAAACAGTTCATGTCCTTGGATAAATATGATGATCTAATTAGTTGCTTTTACCTTTGCACCTTAATAAGCAATGCTGATGAATGGGAAAATTTGGCAAAGAAATGAAATGATTTTAAAATATGCATTGAAAACTAATAAAATAGAACCATCTGGGTTTCAGAAAATGACTTCCTTCCTTCCTCCCCTTCCCTCCCGTCTCCCTCCCTCCCTCCTTCCCGTCCCCTTCCTTCCTTCCTCCCCTCTTTTCTCCCTCCCCCTTTTTCTTCCTCCCTTCCCTCCCCTCTCCTCCCCCTCCCACCCTTCTTCCTTTCTCCTCTCCCTCCCTCCTTTTTTCCTTCCTCCCTCCATTCCACTCCCCTCTCCCTTCCTCCCTCCCTTCTCTCTCTCCTCCCTCCCTCTCCCCTTCCTTCGTTCCTCCCTTCCTTCTCTGACAAACACATGCAGGCACTTCAGAGGTGGGTTCCTACTGGTTTGGACCAGTTCAGCAGAGTAGATAGGCCTGATACGGGCTTGAACTGGTTCTATCCTTCAGGCCGCCATCTTGATTTTCTGTTCTGCACATGTGCAGACTAATCTTCATTGCAAAAATGCTTTTTTCCCCTTCTTTTTCTAATGTTGTGCACGTGTAGATCTTTTTAGGTGAAAATGCACCTATGTGAGTGCAAGCGAAGCGAGAGCGCACACACATTTTTTTTTTGCATGTCAAACCAGCAGTAATGCTGGCAGGAACACACCTCTAAGGCACTTATGTACAAAGAGAGAGAATAAGCTTTTTCAAAAACATCAGAAAATGAACAACAGTGAAATAAATAATAGAACACCTGAGAAAAATATAAAATAGGCTTGTCTGTTTTTCCTTGGTTAACTGGATTAGAATTAATTACATTAATTATATTAAGCCTATTTTAGGGCTTCCAGCATCATTTTCCTCATGTTTCTTTCTTCAAAATGACAGACAGCGAGGCCAATAATTTACCACAATTATGTCAGGAGAGGAACAAGAAGAAGAAATTTGGGGCCCACAAACCAATCTGGTGGCTCCAGGTTGTTCAATCATATTCTGGAGCTATTTCTTTTTCAAACTTCTTATCTTCAGGGCCAAGAACCAATTCTTAAATAAAACGGGAATAAATTGTTTGATCTCGCTCCAAATAAAATGCACTCATTACTATTATGGAATATAGGAACTGACACGGAATTCCGGGATCAAACAGAAAAGGTTTATTGCGCAATGTTCAGTGGCTACACAGAGGAGCCAAAGACTGAACTCCGAAGGATTCTAAAACATGTATTTTTGTACATACTTTTGACATCTTATGACTACGTTTCCTGCCTAAGTTTCCTATCTTCAAGCCTGCGGTTTGGCTATGTGTTATTTCAGCTTCCTCTTGCAAACCCTTATTCTGTTCACTAAAGTTTCCTCTTACAGAACCCTTAACATGCTCCATTATAAAGACAGTTACATATATTTAAGATTCCTATTATCCCATATTATTCCATTCCATCTTATTACCAAAACCTGAAAATACAGTAGGCATTAAACTGTTAATTGTTTTGTTCTGTAACAACCTGAAAAAGATGGAACCAGATTATTTTTAACTTTCTAATTCATTGTCTGAATAAATAATGGACTCCTTTCCCTTTTGGACAGAAAACGAAGGAAATTTTGCTGGGTGAGCAGATTTCCCCCTCCCACCTCCCTCCTTCCTTTAATAAAATCTTGCCGAAACTTGGTCCACAATGAAAGGCATTAATTAAAATCTATCCACATCTTAATATGGAGAGAGAGGGGGGGGGGGAAATATGTCAAGAAAATAGCATAAAAGTAGCCCAGGAGGCCTTATGGGACTTGAGAAAGTTATAATAAGTAGAAGAAGAAAATATATATAAATGCACTTCAGCCACATTTAACAGATAATGTCACTGTAAAAGGGGATTCAAGAAGCTCGTCTTGCAGAAAAAATACCATACAGTAATGCAATACAGAATAGAGCTGGAAGGGATCTTGGAGGTCTTCTAGTCCAACCCAATTTGGTTCAGGGATGGTATTCAGCCAGCTCTGATAGGTTGTGGAGAACCGGTAGTGGAAATTTTGGGTTGCCCCACCCCTGCTGCCTCTCAGCCTCCCAGCTGATCTTCTTTTGTTGCCCTGAATAGGAGAATGGAGCTGGAAAGCAGGTTAGTGGAGTGGGGAGAGAATTGGGAATTTACAGTTAATCTCCTCCCTGGAGTGAGGAGGGAATGGAGATTTTGCAGTAACTTTCCCCCAGGAGTAGGAAGGGAATGTGGATTTTGCAGTATCCTTCCTCTACCATGCCCACAAAGCCATGCCCACACAACTGGTAGTAAAAATTTTTGAATCCCACCATTGATTTGGTTGTGATAGTGAGGAGGAAGACAATTTCTTCATATTCATGATATGAATTTATATTCTATCCATATTTTCCTCTCACGGCCAAATAATCCTACCAGTTTTGGAATGTGTTGGCACTTTCTATCTACTTTATGGCTGATAGTAACTCTTCCTAATCTTAAATTACCTCCCGATTTAATGGTGGCTGGTTGAATAATCTGTCTTCTGGATTTCACCTACTATGGAGGTGTTTATCTTGTATGGAACTCATTATCATTTTAACTGCCGGCTTTCCAATTTACAAACGTGGAAAACCAATAACTACCATATTGTTTGGAGTATAAGATGCTCCGGAATATAAGACACACCTTAGTTTTGGGGGAGGAAAATCAGAAAAACTGGAGAATTCCAGAACTGCACATGGAAAATAATTCTTATTTCCTATACGGTGTTTGGTCCAGATAATACACAGTACCTCCAGAGGTGGTATTCAGCCAGTTCATACCCATTCATCCAAAGTGGGAGTGGAAATCTTGTCCAACTGTCCCAGGTCTATGCCGTCCTATTTATGCATGTTTTCAAGCTGCGCACATGCATGGAAGCCGTCTGCGTGATCAAAGGCTAAGTGCATGCATGGGCATGCACACTCATTTTTGTGAACCGGTGGGGAAATTAAGTGAATACCGCCCCTGAGTACCTCTATAAGAGTGCTAACTAGGCATTGTAAAATATTAAAGAGATTTGAAGATGTAGCTTTAGTTAAACTCATGATTATTCTCACTGAAGTGCCTAATTCCTTAGATATTCAAATCAACTTCACTTGTTTGTGAAAATCCTTCAATTCTTTTTTTTTTTTTTGTTATTATTATTTCTGAAGGTTACTTAGGCACATTAAATGCTCTTGTATTTTTGGACAAGGACTCACAGCAGTAGAAAGGGTTTTTAAAAAATGTTTTGTGTTAACCTCAAAAACGTAAAAATAGTCTGTATTGTTTTACTTTAATCAGATTCATTTTATGTGACTGTGGAAAAATCCTTTAACATTCTCCCCCCCACCCCCTGTCTAGAGGTCTGTGTATAAAACTGATTGGGAGAAAAATGCAAAGTGAAGACACCTGCTGGCTTATAACACAAATACTAAAATATCTTAGAGCCTGCTGAAAGACGAATTGGAACAATATGTCATTAGTGAAGGCTCACTTACAAGTTCTAATGTATTATAATGAAAACAGTATGACAAACCTAATGAGACAGTGAAGATCTGGGTAATTGTTCTTACAATGTATGGTAACTTTTCCAGCCATTATTGGCAAACATAAAACCTAATGAGATTTTATTAATTTAAATGCAGTACATCTGCAAAACATTTCCTTAGCTTCATTCACCTCTGATAATCATCCTTTCCACATACACTTGATCCTCTTAAAGTTAATTGTTCTCTGTTGCATATTTTATCTAAATAAAAGATATAGAATACCTGCTATAAGGGCTCATTAAATTCATTGTTGACTCTTTGGATTATATATATATATCTGTTGGCTGATTTGATGTATCATTTCCACAAACAATTTCACAGGCCAATCATTGTTAGGTACAAACAGCAGATTTCGGGGAAATCCTAGATGTTGAGATAAAGTCAGACAATTCAGGATGGTTATTTCCTTTTATCAGGCTGGATCAAATGGATAGAAACTCTTTCATGCTGATTCTGTTCCTTCCTATAGCTTCTATCTAAATCTGTTTTCCTGTATGTTGCAAACATGGCAACCCATCTGTTCCAACAAGGCTCAACCACACGAAAAGACTCTGAATTAGAAAGATGTGAGGATATTGGATTTCAGCAGCTGACCGAGCAGTCCTCAAATCAAAATGATTTTAGAATACAGTGAGTAATGGGGTGGGGCTGTTACCATTGTTAATTTGATTTTAATCTCATCCTGTTCTGACCTCTGTTTCCTGATACAGTAAAAAGCACACACTTAGTCCCCAAAACCCTCTTTTTATTTCAAAGGCTGTGAATTATGTTCATTCACAGCCCATAACGAGTCTCAAATACTTGTAAAGAGTCCTACAGTAGGCTGCCAAAGTCTTTCAGGATAAATCTGATAAGCACCCACCTTTATCTTCCTTGAAATGCTGCCAAAGACTTAATTGCCAATTAGCCTGGCAAGGTCACATGGAGCAAGGAGTCAAAACGAAGTTTCAGAAGGTAAACTGACCAGCATGAACCAAGTTGCTTCCTGCAAAGACTCACATGCCTTTGCTCCTCCTTTATGTCCTATGGGAGGGACTAATCACCTCCAAGCCTTACTCCAGAGTCGACTCCTTCTGTCTTAACTGTTCTTGCCATTTGGCAGCTCTGCGCATGCGTGCACTGGGAACAGGGGGAGCTTATTCCTCTGCCTCACTCATGTTTGACCCTGGAGGCTCCGGAGACAGCACATAATTCTCAGATGGCCCTGCTCCCTTCTCTGCCTCTGACACAAAGCCCTCATCCGAGCCTTCCCCAGACTCCAGGACTGGTCCATGTTCCTCCCCAACCTTCTCGCTGTCCGACTCTACTGCCAGCTCTGCAGGCCTCTAGCAGACCACAACACATCCTTTTTAAAAGGTCATGGTGTGTCACATTACAATTTAAATAATGGAAATACATTAAAACAAATTTATTTCAAACCAATGGAGAAAACCCAAAGAAGATGGACATTTTTCAGTATCTGGGATCTCATCTCCAACACAATGGTGACATCAATGGGGAGTTGCAAGCAAGGGTGAATGCAGCCTCAATGCTTTAGCGAGAACTCACCAGTGTGTTATGTGACAGATGAGTGCCAACCCATCTTAAATCTAAGATGTACAAGACAACCATCCTGTTGTGACCCGCCAGCTGCCAGCAGAGCTGGCGGCAGACTCAGATAATGAGGAGGTTGGGGAGGAACTTGGGTCAATTCTGGAGACTGGGGAAGGCTCTGATGGCAACTCTGCCTTGGATGCAGAGATAGAGCCAGGACCGTCCAACATTTCCCAGCCACCAAAGAGGTGGCTGCCTTTGGAGGCTGAGATAAGTGGGGAGGAAGAACAGCTGACATGCACTCATGGTAGGGAAAGTAAGTGAATACAACCCATGGTTATGTGGCTTTCATGACTATACACCAACACACACGGGATGCTGTTACCTTCTCATTGAAGTGGTACCTATTTATCTACTTGCATTTGCATGCTTTCAAACTGCTAAATTGGCAGGAGATGGAGCAAGGAATGGGAGCTCAACCCATCATGCAGTACTTGGGACTTGAACTGCCAACCTTCCTATCAACAAGCCCCATGTCTTAACCACTAGGCCACTGCAATCTTATGAAATATTATGCTGAATCATCATCATTACCTTATCATGTCAAGGAAAATCCAGAACATAGGCTTTGGAAGTTGGGTATAATCCTTTCAGGGCTGCCAAGATTCTTTCAAATCCTGATGTCGGCAGACCTAATGCAGGCAAAAGCTTGATGTAGCTGCACCAAAAATATTGCTCATTAGAGCAACGTGACTATTTTTTTAGGGGATTTAAGCTATTTCTCAATTTTGAACTATTCCAGAAACCAGCCGGATTTCTCAAGAGTATATTTGTTCTAAGACAAACTTTTCTTAAATGGCCCTTCTGCAAACCTGTTGGTGAATGTCTCAATCTTACCATAATCACTGTCAATTTCATGATAGGAAAGTTATATACTGCTGTTAACATTTATCTCAAGGCCCATTTGTAAGAGCACATCCATCCACCTAACATTTATTTGTACTTCATTTTCTGCTGCAATATCTTTTTTTTCCCCTGGTCAACCTGTCATAAAAGGATGACAGGAAAAGCTTTTGCTTTGTGAGCCTAGATGAAAGAACATTTCTAAATGAATTCACCCGTACGATGGCTGTTTTGTGGTGCTAAAAAGCAATGCAGCTGTCAAGAAGTTCAAAAATTATATTGGCTATCCTTCAATAACAAGAAAGAGATGCCATCCTCTTCTCCCTCTTTTATATTGTGGGGAACATATTGTATTTATGTTTTTTTTTTTAAAGTATAGCATATAGTCAACCATACTTAACAGTACAGATTTCTGAGAGAAAGAGATTTCAACACTAGTCATTATTGGCTTTATTTTTTTAAAAAAAAATGTGTATTCCTTGCTTTTTTCAAAATCAACGAAGAAGGACTACCATTATAAAACACACAAGAAGAATGTGTTGTCCCAAGGTCAGGCACAAAAGATCAGGTCCACCCATGAAGGTCTAATTTATTGCTACGTGTGTCTATTCATCGGCATACCAACTCTCAACCGTTAGCACCTGTCTGAAGTGAAATAAGGATCAAGGGAATTCAAGGGAGGTTGAACTTAGTTCCTTGTGATCAGCGATGGTATTCAGACGTTTTAGACTGGTTTGGGTGACCTGTGAGTGGGACTGCCCCCACCCACCTGCCATGGGGCTATGCCATCCTATTTAGTCATGTTTTCTAAGTCACTTGCATGTGAGCAAAGTGCATAAGCAGAAGGTTGCATCCATGTGCGGAAGGCATGGGTGCACATTTTTGGTGTGTGGCAAACCGGTGGTGAAATTATATGAAACCCATCTCTGCTTGTGACTATGTAGAAACTGGGGACTTCAATGTGCAATGCTGAAATCCATGCTTGCAACCTGTAGGAAGATCAGCCTTGTCTACTCCATCGACACACAAGGAACATACAAATAATGTACATCCAGAAGCATTTACTAAAAACAAGAAATCATGGGGGAGAGAGAGAGAGAGAGAGGACCTCAAATATGCTTTGAAAGTTATTTTAGAGAGGAATGCTTTGGCCTTCTCTGTA
The DNA here is from genome assembly GCF_964273705.1 of Natrix helvetica. Lineage (NCBI taxonomy): Eukaryota > Metazoa > Chordata > Lepidosauria > Squamata > Natricidae > Natrix > Natrix helvetica. Next base: position 11,571,928 of record NC_138549.1, on the reverse strand, counting down.
GACCACTAACTTCTCTGAAATAGGTCACTGAGACACAAATTTTGAAGGAAGTTCAACACCTTCTCCTTATTTACATACCCAATAGCGGCTGAAGGAAAGACCAATATTTTATAGTGTTATCTAAATGTGCGAGAGGATTCTACAACATTAGCTATCCTGTTGCAGAAAGAACAGTAGGCAGTATATTTTGGAATATTTATTTCCCTGACCTTTATTAGAAAACGATGTAGTCAGATTTTTAAGGGGTTTAGCTCACCTAAATCTAGAAGAGATGATGGGTTGTTCAAGCAAGACATAAAAGGGAAACAAAAATCCCTGCTCCAGTTACTCATCTTGCCTAATTCCCATCTTCTTTTTATAGTATAGCTTTGATAGAGTTACAGCAAATTCTTAGATTAAAACAGCATTCCAACTTTAGCCAACTGCAAAGAAAACCTACAAAAGATTCCTTTTCTAAATGAATACAATAGAATAGAATAACAGAGTTGGAAGGGACCTTGGAGGTCTTCTAGTCCAACCCCCTGCCTAGGCAGGGAACCCTATACCGTTTCAGACAGATGGCTATCCAACATCTTCTTAAAGACTTCCAGTGTTGGAGCATTCACAACTTCTGGAGGCAAGCTGTTCCACTGATTAATTGTTCTAACTGTCAGGAAGTTTCTCCTCAGTTCTAGGTTGCTTCTCTCCTTGATTAGTTTCCACCGATTGCTTCTTGTCCTGCCCACATGTGCTTTGGAAAATAGCTTGACTCCCTCTTCTTTGTGGCAACCCCTGAGATATTGGAACACTGCTATCATGAGAAATAATGAGAACATCATTTCACTGATTCTAGTGTTCTTCAGAAGGCACAGTGCATATTCGGTTTCTTTTATTTTGCATAAATAAAAAATATTATTTCTTGACAATTGTTTTCTCTCTAACTCAGTGAGTGACATTTATAAGGAGACTTAGGTTTGCACGAGTATTTTGAGATTATTATTATTATTTTAAAAAAGAAATCTTGAAACATTTTTCCACTTAAAGCATAACTTTGAATGAGCATCACAGCCTAAGTTATATTGTTAGGTGGAGGGGGGAATCCCCTTGGGTCTTATGACTGTAGAATTTAGGTACCATAAAAAGCAAGAAACAGATGGCAAGGCAACATGAAAGCATTCTAAAATAAACATTAATACAAGTTAGGATACACATCTTATTAAGGATGCAGTTTTAATCATATTAACGGTTGTTGACATTGCTATTTCAACTGTTTCATGGAGCTTGATGGAGAAAAAAATCCCTAATTAATATAGAATAAAATTCATGTAAAACATTAACATATTTGTTTTTTTTGAAAAGGATTATTTTGATTGTAGCAAAGAAGCCCAATAAATATTTTTAATTACTCTTGTATTTTCTCTCTGCTTATTGCAAAAGTACCACTCATTAAAAAAAAGAAACACTTAGAACATGGAAATCCGGAAAATATAAGCACAAGGATGATGGGCACTGGAGTCCTATAACATCTGTGGGTTCCCCTCGCACATATGTGCTAGTCATTCCCAACTCTAGGGGGCAGTGCTCATCTCTATTTCAAAGCTGAAGAGCTAGCGCTGTCGGAAGACATCTCCATGGTCATGAGGCCAGCATGACTCAATGCCGAAGGTGCACGGAACACTGTTACCTTCCCACCAAAGGTGGTTCCTATTTTTCTACTTGCATTTTTACATGCTTTCGAACTGCTAGGTTGGCAGAAGCTGCGACAAGTAACGGGAGCTCACTCCATTATGCGGCACTAGGGATTCAAACTGCCGAACTGCCAACCTTTCTGATCGACAAGCTCAGCATCTTAGCCACTGAGCCACCGTGTCCGTTCTCCAACCTTATCATCACAATATACTGGTGGTAATTTCTATTACAAACAATGATTAAGAATGATGTTACATCGTTTGCTGGTCAGTGACGTTTTGTTGTACAGAAGTGTGGAGGGATTCTTAATTCAGATCTTTGCTTTAGAAGATTGCAACATCTTTCTAATCCATTGAGTCATCGACTTTTTGAGCTGCATTAGATAGCTGACTTGGGCTAGTTCATTTTATTGAAAGAATTAGAGATTTTATTGCTCGTGTTTCCATTTCAGCCCCTGGCAACAGCTGCACAGGTTTTAGCAATAGGTTTTAGCATTCTTTACAATATCCTGGTCCCCCCCTTTCCCCCCCCAAAAAGCCCTTCTGAGTGCATGTTCAGAATTTGGTATCTTTCCTACAGAAGAGCTATTATCGTTGTGACTTTCATTATGTGTAATTCATAGCAACACATGTAAAAGTATGGGAATTTTTTTCTTTAAAGGAGTATAGTGCGAAATCCCTTACATTAATTCCTATGAAATTTGGTTCACTTCACCTACACTTAGAATTTAAACAAACAAACAAATACATCCTTATCTTGCTGTTTACAATTATCCAATTGTGTCGATAGTTTTTTTTAAAGAATGGCAGTTTGACATTTTGTCATTGCACAATCAATCCTTCTTTTCTTTCTTTCCTTCCTTTCTTCCTTCCTTCCTTTCCTTCCTTCCTCCTTCATTTTTATTCTGCATATCCCCTCACACCAGTGACGTGCAGTGAGGTTTATGGCTGGTGAGGCTGGTGACGTCATCAGGAAGGCGGGGAATGGGACCACGTGTGCTGGAGGCTCAGGCTGCCTCAGCCTCCAGCACACGTGATCCCATTCCCCGCCATCCTGAGCGTGCTCCGCTGGCTCGCGCTCCGCAGTCCTCAAAAGTGACTGGGGAACGACAAGAACCTTCCTGCCTCTGCTGGACTTTGTGCGTGTCTTAGTGGCTAAGTGGCTTAGCGGCTAAGACTTCTGCCTAAGATATAATACAGCCCAGGTTCAAATCCCAGTAAGGGTATGGCTAGCTGATGAGAGCTAATTAGCTCGAAATAGATCTATACTAGTCTCCCTTTATTTATTTATCAGTACAAATACAACACAAATATAAAAAGGCAACATTAAAATAAAAATATGGTTTTCTGCCTGCATAGTTTTCTGTGATGAGCCGTAGGGAGATAATAAGGTCTTTTTTTTTTTTTTTTTTTGCATTTAGAGAATCTTTAAGGAACCTCTAATTCTGTAGAGCATATATACCACCCCCAAATTCTATAGAATTCTATGGAGCTTACTCTAAGAATGCAATATTTACTTCAAACTTGCCCAAAGTAATATATGACTACAGTTGGTCAATTCATTGTCTTAATACTTTTGACCCTAGTTTTCCATTTATACAGGCACACAGACACCCACTCCCAAACACACTGTGACGCACCCGCAGAGGGACACACAAAGCATTTTTGGGTACACAGATTAGATTTAGTTAATGCTAATGATGAGCAGTATGGTGGCCTGGGGGGAGGGGAAACACTTGCCTCACACTAAGAAGGTGGTGAGTTCAATTCTACATAGCAGCAAATGTTTCTTTCCTAGGGCGCAAAGAATTTTTTTTTTTTTGCTGTGAACTCTACATAGCTTCAGGAAGGGCATCCAGCCAGTAAATGCTGAGCTCCATCCAGTCGCCCCAAATTAAGGGATTACAGTAGTGTCAAATTCAATTTCATTGATGGCCGCATTAGGGTTGTGTTTGATCTTGGAGTGCCGGGGATGGGCTGGGGCAGCGGTGGGTTCCAAGAGCAGTGGCCACCTTTCTGCCCACCCAGCCGCCCGGGTTCCATACCAGTTTTTAAAGCAATCGGCCAATTGCTTTAAACGCGTGCAGCGCCTGCGTGACCTCCGACTAGCAACTGGGTGTCACAGGGGTGGTGGAGTGTGCATGTGTGCATGACCAGGATGCCCGGCTCCATGCGCAGCATATCGGTAGCAACAGGGAGAGGAACCCATCACTGGGCTGTGGCATGGCTGTGGGTGCTTGTACCCATGACGAGCATGGTAATGAGGGGCATGACATGGGACTCATGTTGGGGCCAATTGTGTCCAAGCGCTAAGGCAGGACTTCCCTCATTTTTGGCCACGACAGCTTCCTGCAGTTTTCTGCCAGTGAAAACGGAGTGGAAGGGGGAATGCAGCCCCCCACCCAAGCTCTATTTTCACAGGCAGAGGCACCACAGGTCAATTCTTTGCTGTTTCCAGGCTGGCCCCACGGGCCACATCTAAGTATTCCACAGGCCGAATCTGGCCCACGGGCCTTGAATTTGACACCCATTGATTACAGGGCTGAAAAGGGAGTTTTAGTTAATACTAATGATACTTCAGTGTGAATCAATGAGAAACCTGAAATTTAAATTGAAAAGGAATGTGAATTGGAAGATGGAAGACGACTTGGCTATTTCTTTCCTCAAGCAGCCACAGGATTGAGATTGCCATCGTTATGAAATATTGATACCCTCACAGAGGCCTTTCGGAGATTCTGGAGTTTAAAATGAGCATGGTATTTGCATTGAAAACATCTGTGTACATCTCGGAGTGACAGGTGTGTTTATATCCCACAGAAATGTGCCTCGGAGTGACAGGGGCCTTGAAACATTGTTTATGTGTTTAGCTCCTGGTATCAAGGACTTGATTTAGTGGGATGTTATCATGTTAACATCATTAATAGCATCTTCACCGGCATTTATAATCCTATCTCGGAAAGGACAGTTTTCCCCCTTTTATGGTGGGAGCACAAGGTTTCTGTATTCCATGGACATTATTTTCTACTCGTGCCATCCAAAGTTAAGATGTAACTTGCTAAAACGTTGAGTCTCTAGTTAAAGAAATGGATTGATAGATGAGAACCTCCGTACTGCAGACGTGAAGCGGGCCTCCTCTTTCTGTTTTGCTTGTTGTCACTGTCACAAAATCTTCCCTGCCTTTGATTGTGAATATCAACAGAGAAAGGTACATTAGTCCTGTCAGCAAATGGGTACTCGGGCCATACCTCTGGATTTTCTTTTGCAGATGATTTGATCACCTGTCAGGATCTTCTCTGTGAAATTTCAAAGCTTTCTCTTCTTTTTCTGTTAGCAGGCAAAGGATCAAATCTTTTTTTTTTTTTTTTTGGTTGGAAGATGTGGGGAAGCTCAGAAATTCAGCAGACATCCAGCTGAAAATTTGTAGCTATTTATGTACCAGTGTTAGGTGCAGAAGAAAGGAAGAAAGGAAGGAAGGAAGGAAGGAAGGAAGGAAGGAAGGAAGGAAGGAAGGAAGGAAGGATGGAAGGAAGGATGGACGGATTTTGGACCTTGGTCATTTTGAGTTATCAAGATACCCCCTATGCTCACTGTTTGTTTGTTTGTTTGATGCTACAGTAAGTTACACCATGATATTTATGTAACATTAGCCGATAGTCCAGCATTGTCAGGTATTTTTTTAAAGGGGGGAAATGTGCAGACCAAACATAATTTATAATGGTGCATTTTCCCCTTTACCAGAGGGAGCCCCCTTGTGGAGTACTGTGAAGCTGTTACCATGGCAACTCCACTGTGCTGTACAGTAGAAGCCATTTTACGGCAGTACAGTAAAAGCCATTTAAAGGCACAACAGGCTGCATTGTTAAGTAGGCACAAAAGGCGAGCGGAGTCGTGAGGAGAAATAAACCGGTCTTTATTGAACACAACAGTCTCGACAAATATACAGGAGAGAATTCACCAGGGTTCGTCTGACAGCTTCGTATAAATAGCCAGCCAATCCCCAAGCCAGAGTTTCCCCGCTCTCAGCCAGGTCGCGTCTTAGCCAATCAGACGCGACCTGGCTGTTGCTAGTGCAGATGCCGGCTGTCAGGGGAAATTCCCTGACGTCATCTGCCTGGACACAATACTCCTTCCCCCCCAGTGACTGCGCATGTTCGGACGACGCACAAACGTAGTCACGTAAATAGTCTGGGCGGCGCCAGACCCGCCCAGAACGCCTCAGTTCGACAGGAGGCGCCGGAGAGGAAGGTGGTGTCCGTTGTAGCTCCTCCCGCAAGGGAGTGGAGCTCCGGGCGCCATCTTGGAGGCCCACCCCTGACGGAGAATGACAAGGCTCAGGTAGGCAGGGCCGAGGGGGCGCGGCCGAAGGCGGGATTGAACGGGGAACTTCAGGGTAGGCCTGGCCTGACTCGGGGAAGGCCAGTTGGAAACCGGGAGGCAGACGCCAGACGGGCGGCACATCCTCAACAATGGACGGCCGGGAGGCGGCGTCCGAGGACGGAAAGGCCCAGGGCAGCTGGACCGGGTGATCAGTGGCTGGTGGAAGGGCACCAGGAAACGAAACGTTGGAGGGCTCAGGCGCAGCGACGTCGATGGCCGACCTGGCGGGGATGTTGTCACTGTTGCAGGGCAGGCGGCGCCTCAATTGATCCAGGTGCCGCCGCCATTCGGTCCCATCAGGTAGCTGGACCCTGTAAGAACAGGGGCCGGTTACGGCGGTGATGGTGGCAGGCACCCACCTAACCGCCCCTGAGAATGCCTGAGCCCACACAGAATCGCCCCGAAGGAAAGAACGGGAAGGGGGCCCCAGGTTGCCAGGCTGTTCACTTGAATAGAGTGGGTGCAACCTATCCAAGGTGGTCCGCAGGCGCCGGCCCATCAGCAGCTCAGCTGGAGACTTCCCGGTCTGGGGGCAAGGAGTGGCATGCTGTACCAAGAGGTAAGCAGCCACCCTTGATGGCCAGTCTGCCCCATCCATCCTGCCTAACGCCTCCTTGGCCGAGCGGACCGCCCGTTCCGCCCGGCCATTACTAGCCGGATGGTATGGGGCGACTGGGGCATGGCGGATACCCTGAGAAGCCAGGAACAGCTGGAACGCGGTGGATGCAAATTGAGGCCCGTTATCAGAGACAATGACGTCCGGCAAGCCATGGGTGGCGAAAAGCCTAGTCAGTTCCCTGATCGTGGCCTCGGCTGTGGTGGACCTCATGAGGATGAGCTCCACCCAGCGCGAATATGCATCCACCACCACCAAGAAGACCTGGCCTCTGAAGGGACCCGCAAAATCTAGGTGAATGCGGGACCAAGGCCCACGGGGCAATTCCCATTCCCTAGGAGCGGCTGCCGGTGGCGCCGGTCGGGAATGTTGGCAGGGGGAGCAGCCGGCCACCCAGGCGGCTATCTCGTCATCAATGCGAGGCCACCAGACATAGCTGCGCGCCAGGCATTTCATGCGCACTATGCCTGGGTGGCCCTCATGAAGGCGAGACAGCACCTGATGGCGCAGGCTGGGTGGAATGACCACCCTGTCACCCCACAGGAGGCACCCACTGTGAAGTGACAGCTCCAACTGCCTGGCCTTGAAGGGACGAAGGTGCTCTGGCACCGGTCCCTCAGGCCAGCCCCTTTGGACCCATCGCATGACCTGGGACAGGTCAGGGTCAGCCCTAGATTTTGAGGCCACCTCTCTGGAAGAGAGTGGCACAGCCAAATCCGCTATGGCCAAAACCGACAGGCAAGGCACTGTCGGGGGGTCTGCCACGGGCAGGGGGCAGCGGCTGAGGGCATCAGCGTGCCCAATGTGCTTGCCCGGGCGGTAGAGCAGAGTGTAGCTGTATGCAGCTAGGAACTCTGTCCACCTAGTCATGCGCGGTGAAAGAATGGGAGGGGTCGGCTTGTTACCTGCCAAAAGCCCAAGGAGTGGCTTATGGTCGGTGAACAAAGTAAAGTGCTGACCATAGAGGTAATCATGGAACCTCTTAATCCCTGACACTGCAGCCAGAGCCTCCTTGTCAATCTGGCTGTAGTTGCGTTCTGCAGAAGTCAGTGTCCAGGAATAAAAGGCTATGGGGGCCTCCGAGCCATTGGGCAGCACATGGCTCAGGACCGCCCCCAAACCCATGGGGGAGGCGTCACAAGCAAGAGTCAAAGGCAGCTTGTCCGAATATTGGACGAGGACTGCCCCTGACGTCAGCAAGTCTTTGACAGCCGCGAACGCATGCGCTTCGCGGCTGCCCCAGCGCCAGGCTGCCGATCGGTCGAGCAACCGATGCAGCGGCTCGGCTAGTGATGCGGCAGAAATGGCGCGTAGAAGTCAAGCAAGCCAAGGAACGCCTGCAGCTCCGTCTTGGAGGCAGGCGTGGGGGCATTCCTGATGGCTGCTACCTTGGAAGGGGTGGGGTGAATTCCTTGGGCATCAATTGTGAAGCCCAGGAAATCAACCCGGGGCACAGCAAATGAGCATTTGCTGCGCTTTAATTTTAAGCCCGCGCCCCTGAAACGCTCGAGGACCTTCACTAGTACTTTGATGAGGCCCGATCGGCTGCTGGCGGCAATCAGGACGTCATCGAAGTACGGAACCACGCCAGGGAGCCCATGGAGCAGCCGCTCCATTAGGCTCTGGAAGATCCCCGGGGCTACGGAAACGCCGAATTGCAAGCGGCGGCAACGGAAAGCTCCACGGTGGGTGACGATGGTCTGCGCGGCCGCCGCCTCATCATCCACCGGGAGCTGCTGGTAGGCCTGCGCCATATCCAGCTTCGCAAAGATGCAGCCCTGCCCCAAAGAGTGGAGCAAGTGCTGCACTACCGGAACTGGATAGGGGTTCGCCTGGAGGGCAAGGTTGATGGTGGATTTAAAGTCGGCGCAGAGGCGAATGGACCCATCCGCCTTAACTGGGATGACCAAGGGGGTCTCCCACTTGGAGTAATCCACCGGCTCCAAGACTCCCTGCGCGACGAGCTCGTCTAGCTCCGCATCAACCTTTGCCCTCAAGGCCAAAGGCACCCTACGGGCCTTCAGCCTAATGGGGGCAACCTGGGGGTCTAGGTTCAAGGAGATGGGCATTCCCTTATACGCCCCCAGCTGCCCATCAAACACATCAGAAAATCTGGCAAGTACGTCAGCCACGTCAGGGGGCGTGGCCACCACTTGCCTTACCCCGTGCACTGATAGGCCAAGTGCCGGGAACCAGTCAAGGCCCAGGAGGGCCGGCAAAGGCTTTTCCACTACTAGGAGGGGAAGGCACCCCGAAAAGTCCCCGTACTCCACCCGCACCAGGTGACAACCCAGGGTAGGAATTAGAGTCCCCTGGTAGTCCCGTAGGGTTGCGTCTGGGGATGAGAGCTGGGTCTTTGAGATGCCTGGACAGAGGCGGGAGAACTCTGCCCACGACAGAAGGGATCGGGATGACCCCGAGTCCACCTCCATGGTGCAGGGGGAGCCCTCAATGAGGAGCGACGCCTTGATGCGCTCTGCACCTGCACCCGTATGGAAGGCCAACTCTGCGGGGTTGGCGTGGAAGTCAGCGTCCACGGCGTAGCAGCCTCTGCGCGAAGGCTGCTGCTGCTGCTGCTGCTGCTGCTGCTGCTGTCATCCAGCACGGCTTCCAGGACACTGTTTGACGGCGGCTGTGGTCGGGACGTCATCTGGACGCTGTGGCAAGGGGAACTGCGCTCGGCAGACCTGGGCGAAATGTCCTTTCTTAAGGCAGCGGCGGCAAACCGCGGCCTTAAAGGGGCAACCCGAACGGTCGTGGTTGCCTCCACAGCCAAGGCAAATGGTCACAGCTTCCCGGGCTCGCTGAGGGACGCGTCTTCTGGAGGACTGGCCAATGCGCGCCACCGCGCCCTCCTCAGGATAGTCATTTGGCAAGGGAACTAGTTCGTCCACCAGGCAAGTGCGGCCTGGCGGAGGCGGCAGGTTGAACATCTCCGCCATTGACTCGTCGGAGAGTTCAGCCGCCCTTGCCTGCTCAATAGCCCCAGTCAGTGTGATGTCCGCTTGTGACAGGAGTCGCCGGCGAAGGCGCAGATCTTTCACGCCGCTGACGAACTGCTCCGTGAGGTTGCGATCGAGGTCGGCAAACTCGCACCTCATCGCCGCTGTGCGAAGCGACTGGAGGAACTGGCTCACCGACTCCTCCGGCTTCTGGACACAGCGCCTGAAAGCGTAGTGCCTCGCCACCCAGGATGGTGTGGGGGCGTGGTGGCGCTGAAGACGGTCCGTTAATGTAGCCCAGTCCAGAGAATGGACTGGCTGAGGGGCGGCTAGTGAGCGAGCGGCGCTAAACATTGGCGTGCCGCAACAGCTCAAGAAGAAGCTGCACTTCTCATCATCTGGTACATCGCGACGGCCGTTGGCTATCAGATAGCACTCGAAGCGCTCCAGGAACGCTTCCCAAGTCTCGCCGTCGCAGCCAAACGGAACGAAGGTCGGCATCGCCGACATGGTCTCCTCAGGGATCGAGCTAGGCTGGAAGGAACGGGTCGCCGGTACGATTGTGCCAAGATGGAACGTTCGGTGGGTTAGCGGCTGGATCCCACCTTCGTCGCCAGTGTTAAGTAGGCACAAAAGGCGAGCGGAGTCGTGAAATAAACCGGTCTTTATTGAACACAACAGTCTCGACAAATATACAGGAGAGAATTCACCAGGGTTCGTCTGACAGCTATTTATACGAAGCTGTCAGACGACCCAGCCAATCCCCAAGCCAGAGTTTCCCCGCTCTCAGCCAGGTCGCGTCTTAGCCAATCAGACGCAACCTGGCTGTTGCTAGTGCAGATGCCGGCTGTCAGGAGAAATTCCCTGACGTCATCTGCCTGGACACAATATGCATCTTAACAGAACACACACCCCGAGGGGTGTTAGGGGTGCCTTACCAAAATAGTATTTTTCTCCAGAGAGTAAGTCATCAGTGTACCAAGTTTGGTTTGCTCGAGGCATTTCAGAGTTACACTGAAACACACACACACACACACACACACACACACACACTTTTAGATAGATAGATAGATAGATAGATAGATAGATAGATGATAGATAGATGATAGATAGATAGATAGATAGATAGATAGATAGATAGATAGATAGATAGATAGATAGATGATAGATAGATAGATGATAGATGGATGAAGAATTTCAACGAATTATTTGGCTTTCAAAGTATGAATGTCAGAGCCAATGGTCATCCGTGATTACAAGTCTTGCTTGGGTCACCAATGGAAGATTTTAGTGAACTACTATTAGATAGAAAAGATGTCTCTGCAGAGTCCTGAAATTGCTCCCCCTTCAGGGTTTGAAGTGCTCTCAGTTTTTCCTGTAAACCCAGGGGTGGGATTCAGCCAGTTTGGACCTGTTCGGGTGAACCAATAGTTCCAAGGATCAGGTTGACCCGCCCACCCACCCCTGCATTTTACTTACCTCTCAGCTGATTCGTAAAGCAGAGTGGATTGCCATGCCTCAGCTTTGTTACTCTGCCACAGTCTGGGACCCACAAAGGAAGACTGAGAAAACACCCCAGTACCACACTTCCATGTATTTTCATATGAAATCTGGAAGAGATACTCTATTACTCCATTAGATAGACCAAGCCAGGAAAGCAACAGGAGTACCAAAACTATTTTTATTGAAATTCATGATGATGACAGAGTCGGACAGTGCTAGACTTCCTATTTCAGTCATTCAGTGTTTACCTGTTTTGCTTCCAAATGTTATCTGGCTCTTGCAAAACTTAAAAGAAGTTTCATCCCCCTTGGTCTAGCTCAGTGAGGGCAAACCTCTTTTGTCTGCTGTGCCAAAAGTGGGGGGAGCACAGGGGGTCGTGCACCAGTGTGCCATACCCATAATGCTATGCGCACAACCTCCCCAGCGCACGCACATGCGTGCGATCAATGAACCACCACCCCTGCTTTTGCCATGGTTTTGTCACCTTCTCCAGACTCCAGAGGCTTTCTAGGAGCCTGGGGAGGGTGAAAACAGCCTCCCTGCCCCCCTGAACACCCTCCGGAGGCCTCAGGAGTTTCCCTGAAGCCTCTGGAGGGTGAAAAACGGACTTAGAGGGAACCTGGAAGTTTGGGAGTAGTGACTTTGTCTGCAGGACTGATTTTCGACCTACGGAGCCTTCAGGGACCTTCAGGAGGCTTCCCGAAGGCTCCGGAGGGCAAAAACCAGTCCAATGAGCAAACCGGTTTGTCTGAAGGGCTATTTTTTTACCCCCTGCAGAGCCTTCAGGGAAGGCTCCTGAAGGCTCCGGAGGGCGAAAAATGGTCCTACAAGCAAACCGGAAGTCTATTCCCAAAGTTCCGGTTTGCCCATAGGGCCGGTTTTTCGTGCTTTGGAGGCTTCAGGGAAGCCTCCAGAGGGTGAAAAATATTCACTGGCCAGCTGACAGGGTAACGCCTCATGACCATGTTGGCGAACCTATGGCACGCGAGCCATAGGTTCGCCATCACGGATCTAAGTATTCATTCCTGCATATTTCCATCCTCCTTACAGATTCTCTAAACAATTTGTCATGCTGTAAAATATGTCTTCATGCGATTGGTGGCAGCATCAAGTAGACTTCATTCATCGTCATTTGATAAAGAGGCTCTTCTGCATGGTTATATTTAGATGAGGTGAAATACTGCAGCAGGCTGTTTAATAAGAAATGAGTTTCACTTAAAAACTATGTTTCCATTTGTGCCTTTGCAACCGCCTTCCGGATTTCTAAATGGGACATCAACATTCAAACAGGATTATCTTTATTTAAATTAGACTTATTAGAAATTTAAAACAGATGAACACACTTTCAATGAAATGAATAAATAATTAAGGCAAATCTGTAAACTTGTCAGAAGCTCTGTGCTAAGAACTATGAAAGGAAGAGACAGTTTTTTGACATTCTGTCCCATTTTAAAAAAAAAACAAAGGTTAAAATTTAAAAGAGGAGGGGAAAAAAAGAAAGAATGAGAAAGAAGCTTGATGTTGCTTTCAAGTTGACTTAATCAAACTACCAGCTCCCTTAAGGGCTCCTGATAACTTGGCTAATAATAATAGCTGAATTCTTTCAGTAATAACAATAACTAATAATAATAATGATAGATGTGGTAGATCTTTATTTATCTGTAATGGATGGTGGGACAGAAAACATCAAGGTTTTTTTCCCCCGTGACGCTTCAAGCAGCTTTAAGCATTGATCTGGGGTGTGAAATACAATAACAGATTGCATGTTAGAAACTGGTCAGTAGGCAATGCATTGTCAGCAAACTTAGACAATAATCCTCTGAGTGTTGTAGCACTACAGCCATTAATAACAGAGCTTGTTAGCTAAAAGCTGGCAAAGTCTCAAGTATTTAAGAGGATTATGGCTATAAACCATTAAACACAGGCACACACACATACGCATAGACACACACCAACGCACATACATAGCCTTCTCTTTAACATTCAAAGCCTGACACTCTGTGTGTGTGTGTGTGAGAGAGAGAGAGAGAGACAGAGAGACAGAGAGAGAGACAGAGAGAGAGAGAGAAAGGGAAAGACACACACATAGAGAGACAGAGAGAGAAAGAGAGAGAGAGAAAGGGAAAGAGAGAGACACACACACAGACACACACATACACACATACAGAGAGTCAGAGAGAGAGAGAAAGAGAGAGAGAAAGAGACAGAGAGAAAGGGAAAGAGATAGAGGCACACACACAGAGAGAAAGAGACAGAGACAGAGAGAGGGAGAGAGAGAGAAAGGGAAAGAGAGAGACACACACAGAGAGAGACAGAGGCACACAAAGCGACAGAGAGAGACAGAGAGAGAGTGAGAAAGAAAGAGAGAGAGACACACACACAGAGACAGACAGACACACACACACAGAGAGAGACAGACAGAGAGAGTGAGTGAATCAGAGAGAGAGAGTCAGAGAGAGAGAGAGAAAGAGAGAGAGAAAGGGAGAGAGAGAGACACACACACAGAGAGAGAAAGAAACATACAGAGAGAGAGAGAGAGACAGAGACAGAGAGAGAGAGAGAGAGAGAGAGAGAGAGGGAGAGAGAGAGATCTTGTGCATTGTGTATGCAGAGAGGAGTTCACATAGGCATTTGTACAGGAGATTTTGATTTTATAAAGGACGTGTTTATGGATGTCCGTTTTCCTTTAAAAGGTAATGGAAATCTAAGCACCACTATATATATATATTTAAAATATATATGGTTGTGGTCAGAGGTGAAATCCAGCAGGTTCTGACAGGTTCTGGAGAACCAGTAGTGGAAATTTTGAGTAGTTCAGAGAATTGGCAAATGCCACCTCTTTCTGGCCCCAGAGTGGGGTGGGAGTGGGGATTTTGCAGTATCCTTCCCCTGCCATACCCACCAAGCCATGCCCACCAAGCCACGCCCACCAAGCCATGTCCACAGAACTGGTAGTAAAATCATTTGAATTTCATCACTGGTTGTGGTGAAAGATTTTACCTCTTGTAAAATATATTTCTCCTCATTGTTGGAATCAAAATGTCTTCCCACCTATGTTGCTGTCAACATCCGATGTCAGGAAATTTTCTATATTTTGTGAGTCTCATTGAAGCACTAGAACAGGGGTGTCAAACTCAAGGCCTGGAGGCCAGATCTAGCCCACGGGGTGCTTAGATATGGCCCTCGGGGCTTCCCTGGAAACAGCAAAGGATTAGTCTGTTTTGTGTATTCCCCGTGAAGGAATAACTGGCTGAGGCAAAGGCTCAAATCAACAACTCTTTTTAATTGTAACCGATTAGAATGAAAAGAACAGAACTCTCCAGTTTGACAGCTATTTATACTCCTGTCAAACTGGCAACCAATGAGAACATGAACACTCCCCATTTCTGAGCCAATAGGAATTGTCCACAGTCCTGATTGACACATCAGACACAACACCCTGTGGTGCCCATCCCAGCGAAAATGGCACACGGCCCTCCTGAGCTTCATTTTCACTGGGAGAGGGTTGCAGGAGGCCATCACAGCCGAAAATGGAGATCACGAGGGCTTCTGGGAGACCTTCTCAGCTCCATTTTCACTCACAGAGGATTGAAGGAGGCCGTCATAGCCAAAAACTGGAGCTCAGGAGACTGTTTTCGTTGGCAGAGTGTTCAGCCCAATACAGGTGTCCCACGATAAGAATGACATTCAGCTGGCCATGCCCACCCTGGCCACACACACCCCAAACCCCTGAGGTAAAATACAACCCTGATATGGCCCTCAATGAAATTCAGTTTGACACCCCTGTACTAGAAGTTTCTTGGTAGTCCAACAACTTTTCCTTAAGAGAGAAATGCCTCTTCATTGGAGGTGGGCTCTTGAACTGGCTTTCAGGACCCACTTGAGAGGAATCTATAGCAGTGATGGCTAACCTTTTTGTTGTTGGGTGCCAAAAATGTGAGGGCACGTGCACAATAGCACACGTGCATGCCGGCACCCCAGTGACGTGCAGTCAGGTTAGGCAGCTGGAAAAGGTACGTGTGGGTCGGAGGGAGGGGGAGGAATTCAAACTTCATCCTCCTGGTGCGGGGCTCGGGCAAAGGCTAGAGGGAAGGACTCTGGCTGTATTGTGCTCTCCCTGGGGTGTAGTTTGATTGCAGGCAGAGCCATGTTGCCTTTTCAAACCTGTAATCAGTGAAGCTGGGCTGGATCCTTCCGGGGCTGGGGGAAAGTCTCTGTGATTCAGTATGGTTCTTTGACTGGCTTCCTGTCTCCTCCTGTGGTCTCCTCGCTGGTGTTCTTCCCTCCAATCCAACTGAGTGTGTGTGTGTGTTTGTGTGTGTGTGTGTGTGTGTGTGTGTGTGTGTGTGAGAGAGAGAGAGAGAGAGAGAGAGAGAGAGAGAGAGAGGGAAGGAAGGAAGGAAGGAAGGAAGGAAGGAAGGAAGGAAGGAAGGAAGGAAGGAGAGAGAGAAGGGGTTAGGAGAGATAGTCCAATCCAACTTGTGTGTGTGTGTGTGTATTTGAGAGAGGGGGGGAGGGAGAGAGGGAGGAAGGAGGGGAAGGGAGAAGAAAAAGAAAAAAAAGAAGGAAACTTCTTTCGCAATGGAGAAAAACAAATGCTGTCGCTTTAAATTGGAACTGAGCATGCCTGGCTGTGGAATTCTGGGAGTTGAAGTCCACAAGTCTAAAAAAATTTGAAACCCACCACTGGGTCAATGCCTCACCAGCCATAAACCTCACCGCACGTCACTGCGGCACCCATAATGCGAAGCATGCCCCATATGCACCTGCACATTCCCACCCCATGCATGCTGTGCTACTCACCTCCAAGCTGAGCTTGGTATTTTCTCCCGGGGGCTGGGGGAGGCCGTTTTCCCCCTCCCGTGGCTCCAGGAAAGTCTCTGATAGGCCCATTGGGCCTGTTTTTCACCATCCCCAGGCTCTGGAGCCTTTTCTAAAGCCCGGGGAGGGCAAAAACAGCCTCCCCGGGCCCTTTGGAAGGCTGAAGATCATCTTGCCAGTGCGCACTTATGTGCTGAAGCTGTGCAGCTCACGTGTTGGCAGATATGGCTCCGCATGCCACATGTGGCATGTGTGCCATAGTTTCACCATCACAGATCTATAGCGTAG
Organism: Natrix helvetica; assembly: GCF_964273705.1. Taxonomy (NCBI): domain Eukaryota; kingdom Metazoa; phylum Chordata; class Lepidosauria; order Squamata; family Natricidae; genus Natrix; species Natrix helvetica. The sequence goes on along the minus strand of NC_138549.1, from coordinate 11,555,714 downwards.
GGAAGTTCTACTCACCAATAATTAGACCCGATTTGAAAATAATTTTACTTTCTATGGCATTTTTGCTGCTACAGATTTAAGGAATGCCACCTTTGTTCATTTACTTCCCAATTGCTGGGCTTCATTGCTGTGGGATTTGCATAAAGAGAAGGCTTATTTTATTTCTGTTTATGCAGGCACCATCAGTGGGAAGTGTTCATCGCTCCCAAAATTTATATTTGGATATTATTTCTCCATTCTGAAAACATCTACCAGAAAAAGAAAGATCCGGTGTTGCTTTATCATTGATGCAACATTTGTTTAGATGTCTTGGGTAATTGTCCTGATAAACTCATTTGATTTAATTTACAGTGAATTCCTCTCCAGCAAAGTCTTTCCTCTCCCACAGTCTTTCAAGATAGTTCACAATTACTGACCTTTATCAGGCTTGGAGAGTGGCCAGGCCAACATCTTTCAGACACCACAGTACATGGCAAGAATGCAGGAATGAACTAATTGCCACCTGCAAACACTCCTCCCCTTTCGCTTCTCTTTTATTCCCTATGGGAGGGGCCATTCATTGTCCACCTGTGGCCTTACTCCTGTCGATCCTTGTTCCTTAGCTGTTCCCTTCTCCTGGAGGCTCTGCGCATGCGCACACTGGGAACAGGCTCCAGCTGTTTGTCTGCCTCACTGATGTCTCACTCCAAAGGCAGCTGATAACTATCAGACAGCCCTGGCCTCATCTCTGCCTCTGATGTAGAACACTCATCAGAGCCTTCCCCAGACTCCAGGACTGGGCCATGTTCCTCCCCAACCTCCTCACTATCCGCATCTGACAGGCCACAACAGTAAAGTCATGCAAACAGTAGGGAGTGGTGCTCATCTCAGTTTCTTAGCTGAGGGAGCCAACGTTGTCTGAAGATGCTTTTTCTGTCCTGTAACTGTTGAGGCATATGGAATGCTGCTATATTCCCGCCAAAGTGGTACCTATTTATCTACTCACATTGGCACGCTTTCGAACTGCTAGGTGGGCAGCAGCTAGGGCAAGGAATGGGAGCTCGCTCTGATGAATGGCGTTTGGGTCTTGAACCTGGGCTGTCAGCTTTCCAGCTGACAAGCTTAGTGTCTTTAATTATTGAGAAGTCATGCCCCTTCCCATTGAAATATTCATCTGCAACCTGTATGGATACTTGGCTAGTAGCATAAACTGGCTTTTAATCTTCTGAATTTCTTTATCTTACATAAAGACATGAAATACATGCTGGAGACAGCCATAAAGCTTCTCTTTTCAATGTTCATTCTACTTCAGAGACTAGATTACTAAGCACATCATCCTAGGGAAGATGTTTTTTTCTGAAGTTTTACTTTTCCTGCATTATTCTATTTCAAGTCTTTTGCCTAACCGTTTTTCCTCCTCCCCCCCATCCCTTATAATGGTTTTTTTTTTGGAGAAAATTCTGAATCGTTTTTAAAGACAAATCCCCTTTGTGTGCTGTTAGGATTGAAAAGCAGTTGATAAATTTCATTCATTTAAGATAGAGGTAGATAGACCTACTGGAAAAAAATATGTTTTGCAATGGATCTACAGTTCAGGAATCACCATTAAGTGATTTACATTAATTCCCATTAATGTAAGCATAAGGATATTACCATCCAGCTCTTGCTCTTGTTATTGTCTACAAAAACCTCTTAAGAACAATGCAATGAAAGATGAAGCTCTACATTATGTACACAACAATGCAGCCAAGCATTTCATGCCCTCCTTATTTGACTGAATCTGCTCTTCTATTCAGACAAGACCATTGTCAGTCCCAGTAATTTTAGCTCCCTCTTCATGACAAATGGATAAGGAGAAGAGCAGTGAAGATCCCTTGTAAAACCGATAGGGTGCCCCCTTCTTTTCTCTCCAAACAGGGAAAAGTAATGTTTATATAAATTGGAAACATGATATGAATCTTCGTTAACAGCCCTGAGAAATGCAAAATATTTTCACATATATTTGCAGAAAATCAAAAAACTATGACAAAGTTTGATAATTGCACCAGGACATATACCAGTATACCTATCGGCACAACAGCTGAATCAGAGGAGGAGGAGGAGGAGGCGTGGGAGTTAGGGTTGGCATCAGGGCAACACGAGAGCTCAGAGGGAGAAGAGGGAATGGAGCTGGCAGGGAGAGAGACAGAGGCGGAGCCAAGGCCGTCCATCAGCCCTCAGATGGACGGTCAACAGCCCCCAGGTCTGGAGGTCTGGAGGTGACTGATGAGGAAGAAGAGGAACAACTGGTGGACCTGATATGCAGAAGTGCAGAAGGCAGAGGAGAGGAGAGCAGTGGAAATCTGTGGGCCGATCCTTGGGAAGGAAGAGCCACCACTGCTAGAGAAGTTCCTCCCAGCTCTGGGCATAAAAGGCAGGGGGTGGAGAGATGAATAGATTTGGCAGATACATCTTCCAGCTGGACAGACTTGTTAGCCTATGGTATGAGAGAAATGTTTTGCCAGGGCTGCCGGCACTCCTAATTAAAGGAATATTTGAGTTAACTTCAGATGGCTTGTCGTGTTTGAGGAGTTGGGTCAGAAGACATATGATTGGTCACTTAATTGAGAGTAATAGAAAAATGCAATTGGAACATAGAGCACAGAATAATAGAGTTGGAAGGAACCTTGGAGGTCTTCTAGTCTAACCCCCTACTTGAGCCCGAGACCCTATAACATTTCAGATAAATACTTATCTGGTATCTTTTTGAAAACCTCCAGTGATGGAGCACTCACAACTTCTGAAGGCAAGCTTCATTGGTTGATTGGCTCTCATCGTTAGGACATTTCTCCTTGGTTCAAAGTTATTTCTCTCCTTGGTTAGTCTCCATTCATTGTTTTGTTGTCTTATAGAATGTGGAAAGTGGGTGGATTTACAATATGACCTTTCTCTTTTGTAGAAAAGTCAAAACTGGCTTATCCAGAAGCTTGAATAAGACAGATGAGGTAAGGCCATTTCATCCAAACTTTTAATTGCTCAAGGCCTTTAAAGTTCAGTCTCCCAAATAAACAGAGTGATGATGAATATTTTGGAGATAGATGAACGTGGTTTCTGGAAGCTCACGCATCATACACAGATGAGATCAAAGTCTAGAAGAGACCAATAAAGCTTAGCTTTTTGAGACTTCTTCTTCTGGGTGTCAACCTGGACTTGTAAAAATCTAGCTAGCTGAAAGACTCATGCCTAAGAAGACTGAAGTTTTAATCCTGAATCATATGGGTGTTGTGGCGGAGCTGGGCAACAGATTCAGAGAGTGAGAATATTGAGGAGGAACATAGGCCAGTCCTGGAGTCTGGGGAAGGTTCTGATGAGGGCTCTGTGTTAGAGGCAAAGAGGGAGCCAGAGCTGTCTGACAGTTATCAGCTGCCTTCAAAGTCAGATATCAGTGAAGCAGACTCACAGCTGGAGCCTGTTCCCAGTGTTCACATGTGCAGAGTTGCCAGACGAAGGGAACAACTAAAGAACAAGAATTGACTTGGGAGCAAGGCCACAGGTGGACGATGAATGACCCTTTCCAGAGGAAAAAAAAGAAGAGCGAAAGGGGAGTGGAGTTTGCAGGAGACAATGAGTTCGCTTAATTGGTTTGGGACTTGCTGAGACTCCTTGCCAGGTTTTGCAGATATCGACCTGTCAACTCTCCAAGCCAGATAAGGTCTGTGACTGTAAATCCTCCCTTGAAAGACTTTACTGGATGTGAATGAGCAGAATTCACAGTAAATTGGGAAACCTAGGTCAGAACAATGGGCAAGGGAGTTAAATATTTGCAAGGCAGTCACAAGTGTGATCACAATGCTTAGTGATCAATTCATTATTCTTTGGATGGTGTTTCTATACATATTTTCATATATCAGTTTCATATTGGGGGTTTCTAATGTATAAGAAAATTCCCTATATTTGCATAATAGTTAGAATGTGAAAACTTGTACCCAATTATTCATTTAGGCCGCCTTGGCTCACCATCGGTGAGGAGGCAGCAATATACATTTTCTAAAATAAAATAAATAAATAAATAAAAATATGAAAAATATAGGATCACAGAGAGCTAAGACTATATATATGGTTACAAAAAATATACATATTCTAAAATAATTAAAAAAATAAAAAGATGAAAAATATGAAAAATGTAGGCTCATAGAGAACAAAAACTATATACCGTATTTTTCGGAGTATAAGATGCACCTTTTTTGCTCAAAAAAGAGGCTGAAAATCTGGGTGCGTCTTATACACTGAATACAGCATTTTGTGCCTACCGAAACTCCACCCACTTCACCAAAATAGCCATGCATAGCCTTTAGGAGGCTTCCAAAGTGCTCCTGGGGGCTGGGGAGGGCAGAAATTAGTGAAAAATGTCAGTTTTTTGCCTCCCCAGCCCCCAGCAACAATCTATAAGCTTCCTAAAGGCTATCTATGCCCTTTTTTTTGAGAAAAACGGGCCCGTTTTCGCAAAAAAACCCGAGCTATTTTTTGCTCGTTCCCCCCCAACCCCCAGGAGCACTCTCAAGCCTCCTAAGGGCTATTCATGCAGAAAAAAACCCCACATTCGCGAAAAATGGGCCGTTTTTGGGAGGATTGCAGAGTGCAAAAACTTTTTTTAAAAAAAAATTTCCTCTTCAAAACCTTGCTGCGTCTTATACTCCGGTGCGTCTTATACTCCGAAAAATACAGTATAACTATGCTGACAAAATATATACATTTTCTAAAATAAATAAAAATAAATAAATGAAAATATAGAGAACTCAGACTCTATATATAAGGTCAGAAAACATATACTGCACAATGACACTTATATGGACAGATCACAGTGGATGATGGGGGTTTCCATGCTTTCTGGATGTTCATACTCTAACTGGTATTTATTTATTTATTTTATTTATTTCTTGGATTTCTTAACCGCCCCCTCTCCCAAAAAGGGACTCGGGGCGGTGTACAGTCAAATGCAGATAAAAATACAATAATATAAAACAGTTAAATACATTTGGGTGGAGGAGATAAGGCTGTACAAGAAATAAATATACCATAAAAACCCTAAAAACATCCCCAATTAAAATACCCAAACCCAATTAAAATATATCCCCAGGAGATAAAACTAAGAGAGTGCCAGGCCAGCTGATTGAAATAGGTGAGTCTTTAATTTTTGACGGAAGGAACGGAGGTCGGTGGTAGTTCGAATATCAGGGGGGAGGTCATTCCAGAGGGTTGGGCCCATCACAGAGAAGGACCTACTCCTAGGTGTCGCCCGCTGGCATTGCCTAGCGGACGGCACCAGAAGGAGTCCCTCCCTGTGTGAGCGGATAGGTCGCAGGGACGTGTGTGGTAGGATGTGACCCAGTGTATGACCCAGTGGTTGAGAGGTTAGATTCAGACAGACCTGGGAGATGCCTGTTCAAATCCATCTTGCATTGTGATCTTGCTGGAGCACCAATCTTGGCTCCAGCCGATTGCAAATGGTCCCCTGTTATTTGTGCAGTTTGTTAATACTTGGTGTGGCAGCTGCGTTTGTGCAAGTTGCTACTGTTCATTCCATGCCTACCATGATAGAAAAACTTGGCTTTTCTGCACCAGTAAATATGTGATTTTTGGCACTCCCGACATGTAGTGGATATTTATGGCTTCCCTACCGCTGTGGTTTCTTTCTTTTTTCTTCCACCTTCTACTCTCTAAAACGTTAAACATTTCTTTATAATTAGTGAGCCTTGTCAAGTAAGTAGCAAAGTAGCAATGCAGTTGGCCAGACGCCTAAAAGCCGAAGGAAGAATTGCAAATTCTTGGAAGAGAAGATAGAAGCAGAAGTTTAAAGCAAGCAGAAGACAAATCCCTTCCAGTTGGCTTGGTTTCAGTTTGGCAGGCCTGCAGTGTACACAGAGAAAATGTAAAAAGAAAAAAGAAAAGGGAAACGGGGAAAAAAAAAAAAACCAAGGACAGAGTATATTGGGACAATACAGATAACAATTGAATAAATAAAATAAATTCCAGATAGCAATCAGTGCACATTGATGAAAACAAGGTTGATTGCTTTTCCTTCATTTTCCCAAATGGCATTAGTTCAGGGTGGGGAGTCTGTTGGGAATGAAGCAGTTTTACTTCCATACTCTCCAACCTTTAAAATTAATAGTAATAGTCAGGATGAGAGCAAAGAATTCATAATAAGCACACACACACACACACGTCCTTCTGCAAATACAGACACAGTCAAATATCCCAAGCCAGACTCAGCTTTGCCATGCATGAGGAGATGGCCTAGAGGTGGAGCTCTCACAATCAGGACGCTGTGAGTTCGATCCTAGGTAGAGGCAGATATTTCTCTCTCTCTGGGCATACTTTGACTATATCTGCTGAACAAATCTCCGCATTGGCGTCATAAAAGGCCTATGGCCATTAAAACACTTTGCTATGTTCATTCAGTTGCCCAGACTCCACCCTGCAAGGGATTATGAGGTCGTTAAATGAAGGTTATGACTCAGCTTCACCACATTGTTAGACTAGGGTGATCAGCAGCCAACTCGCACCCACTGTGACAATTCTTAGCTTCATAAATATGTGCCAAGGGTGCATACACCCATGCATGGACCACGAGCAGAACAAAAAACTACCCATTAATTGAATTAATGACTATAAGTAAAACCAATGACCCGTAAAAGAGGAGTCCCAGCAGAAGGAAGCAAATAAGGAGAAGGGAGACAGGGTGAAGGAAGCTGATTATCCCACCAGGAAGGAAGGAACATGAAAGAGAGAAAGAGGACTAGGTGAAGGGAAAGGTGGCTTGAAAGGGAAGGAGAGAAAAGGAAGAGAAATATATCATGCAGATGTTAGGCAAGAGTTATGCTTAGCAGTGAAACAGCAACTTCCTTCCTCAGACCCATTTCCCAAGGTCTTTCTCACACACCCTTACAAAAAGATAGAATGGATGCCGTCTTCTGAGGAGGCCTTTCCATCCACAGCTGCTGTCAAGGCCCGTTGGAGCCTAGGTCTGAGTTTAAATGTCCAGCAGAACTAGGGCCGATTGAGGAGCAAGATGAGGCAGTCCTGGGTTCAGGTCTGGTACTCACTTACTTTCCCTACCGATTCACAAATGTGAACATATACGCTTTGGTGCATGCGCTTTGGCTTGAAAAGGTGCCTAAATAGGACGACATAGTGCTGGGGCAGGTGGCCAGGCCCCCCCACGATTTCCACTACTGGTGCAGGCGAACCAGTCTGAACCGGCTGAATACTACCTCTGCCCGGGTCCCTCGGGCCTGGGAAGTGCCACCAGTGAAAAAGAGAGAGACAACCAAGTGAGAGGGGAGGAGAGGTCAGGCAGTGGAGCAGAGGAATGATGGAGCTCTGGCGATGAGTAATTAACTTCCCTCCTGAATCACCAACGCGGTGAATGGAGAGGAGGCGGTATCAGCGCAGGGCAACCTGATGACTTGGGAGGAGGTGGGCACCGTGCCCCTCTTCACAAGACTCACCTGGGGAATGAGATTTAAAGAGATGCCGTTGGGAAAGGCAATTGTCGGGAACAAATGTTGCTGTTTTCCAGTCTCATGGAAATGCTGTTACTGATGTCTGGATACTTTCCAGTGCCTAGTAAGGTTTGCCTTACTTGCCTGGCCTGGCTATGTGCGAGTTCACAGTGACACAGTTCTACTCCAAGTTGTGTTGCAGTCCCAGTGAACTCTTCCTATGGTGAGGACTCCCTGGAACCAAACTCCTTAAACTGTGGCTGGTCTCAGAAATGTGTTGCTCCTCTGGACTACTAGTAGCCAGGAACTATTGGAGGTGCGTGTATAGTGATTCACTACTGGCCTTGCAGTGAATGGTGGGACTTTTTGGGGGAAAGTTGGAACAATAAAGGGGAGCTAAGCCTTCGTTCCAGCTGTGTTGCTTCCATGGCCAGTCCTGGGTCATCACAGCTGCCGTTGGGTTGATGTCCAGCTGCCGTTGTGTTGACGTCCATGAGTAAGCCAGTGTTCCTGAAGCTGTATTTATGAGGGCTTCCTTCAGACTAGGCAGGTGAAGGGCTCACCTGAAGGACTCACAGATATGATGGCACAATGTAGAGCTGGGTCCTGCAGCCCATTCAGACAGCATTACTATTGTGGCTAAACCTGAGCAGAGAAATTTCTCCAACTCTACCAGTGGTTTATGAGGAAGCTCTGCTACACATCTTGGACCAGCTGTAACCATCCAAGCATTTCCTAATTGAGAAATGTGGCTATCACCATCCGTTGTGTGGCTCTCTGTTTCTGTACTTTAACACTGTAGATCAGGGGTGGGTTCCTACCTGCATTACTGAAGGTTCAGTGCATGAAATCTTTTGCTCCCTGCACGTGTGCATTTGCAATTAAAAAGGTCTGTACATGTGCCCAACATTAGAAAAGAGGGAAAGTTACATTTTTGCAATGAAGATTATTCTGCGCATGCGCAGAACAGGAAATCAAGATGGATAGAACTAGTCCGGGCACATGTCCGGCCGAGTTACTACCTACTCAGCTGAACCGGTCCAAACCGGTAGGAACCCCCCTCTGCTGTAGGGTACAATGCATTACACCTTTGTCAGAAGCAAGAAGGCACTTCTGGGTTGAAAAGATTAGCCTGTGACATCACTGTTGCCCGGGAAGAGGTGGGCTGCACTTATGTTCACAACGGGTTCACTGGTTAGGAGCGCTGTCTCTCTTTGCTCACACGCGCCACTTTGGGACTGAAACGGAGCTTCAAACATGCCGCTAATCACCTCAGGCAGCTCCAGTGAGTCCAGCAGGTGTGGTGAGGAACTCAGCTGGGCAGCGAGGGGGGAAGGAATGAGCGAGAAAGTTAGTTATAAATGGATAGCTTAGCACAAGGGCGGGTGGGCAGACCCAGCCAATGATTACAACTAAGGTTTTGCCCAAACCTGCATGACCATGCAACAGCCCACCACCGTGCCTGGGGCATGTCGAGTTGGCAGGGTCCTTTCATGTCTCTGGCAGAAGCTGGAGTTCAGGACAGGAGCTCACCCTGTCCCACAGCAGCACTAAGGTCTCAAACACGGGCTTGCTGTTTGTCACCCCAGCATCCTAACCAGGGGTGGGTATGGCTGCTGCTAATGCCAGTTCGCCTATCTGCACCTGCACAATACTTAAAAAAACGCTTTTGCACATGCGCAGAAGCCAAAAACAAGATGGCGCAGCCTATGGCACTGCCCAGAGAACCAGTTTGGGGGAGTGGCAGGCCTCGATCACTGCCAGTTCCAGTGACGCAGGCCGCCAAGTTACTACCTGTTCAGCCCAACAGGTCCAAACTGTTAGGAACCCACCTCTGATCCTAACCATGTGAGCTACCTTGCTCCTTTGCGCAGTACCTAATTTGGCATGAGTGAGCCTTGACGACAGTCTTCTCTTAATCGGAATTTATTTCAGATTTGCTCTGCATAGTTCATTTTAAAATAATGATGACAGAAAATGAAATTGGAAGGTGTGTTTGGCAGCTGCTTTTATGGGCTGACTAGAAGAAGGAAAGGCTGGGAGTAGGCAGTATTTATTATAATAAATCCCAGCATAAATTTCAAGTGTTGTTAGCAGCTACCGTTTTTCTACAGGCAGCAAAGCCCATGTTCTTCTCCCTATTATTTCAAATACATGCTCAAACATTTGTAACCACCTCAGTAAATCAGCCGTCCCCCCTCATAGTGTCTTTAATTTAATATATGGATTCGTATTTTTAATTTTTTTTGAAAAAACCAAACCAGGACTGTAGAATGTAATAATAATAATAATAATAATAATAATAATAATAATAATAATAATAATAATAATAATAATAATAATAATAATAATAATAATAATAATAATAATAATAATAATAATAATAATAATAATGTATATGTATGTATATATATATATATATATATATATATGTGTGTGTGTGTGTGTGTGTGTGTGTGTGTCTGTCTGTGTGTGTGTGTGTGTGTGTGTCTGTGTCTGTGTCTGTGTGTCTGTGTGTGTCTCTGTGTGTGTCACACACACACAAACACATTCATACATACATACATACATATATATATGTATGTATGTATGTATGTATTTGTGTTATACTAGTCTCCCTTTATTTATTTATCAGCACAAATACAACACACACACACACACACACACACACACACATATCCCAGTAAGGGTATGGCTAGCTGATAAGAGCTAATTAGCTCGAAATAGATCTATACTAGTCTCCCTTTATTTATTTATCAGTACAAATACAACACACACACACACACACACACACATATAAAGCTTCTACCAGTTGGAACTGAACTAATGTTATTCTCTTTTAATTCCTTAATTACATCTACATATTGCAATTAGCCATCTATGGCTATGATCCATAAATCTATTAATTCCAAGCATTAGGTTCTATCACATTTTATCCCTTTTTAAGAAACTGGATTAAATGGACAAATCCAAGGATAATATTGCGGCAGGTTTATAAGTGGCAATTGTTTTCAATTTTAACTCAAGAACCAGAGCACAAAAGCTGAAGTTCTCCCTCTCACAAAGCAATTTCTATTAGGATTCTGGATCAAATAATGTCCCTATTGTGCTACCATTATATGTACAAGATGACAATGTTCTGGAGCAAACTAATGTGTCTATCTACATAGCCAGTTTCCATCTTACCAGTTGCTGATGGTATGGGATATTGTTGGCCAAGGTAATCCCCATAGTTTGGTTGCTCCCCAGTGGGGCCTCTGCCAATCACCTTATATTTGGCTACATTTAAGAAATATCCAGAATAATAGAATCTCCACTATAACAATTATGTGACAATGATGACTCTTGAATAATAATCTTGATAATCTTGAAATAAAACTAATGAAACATAAAATTAGCCAAATGGTAAAGTGAGGAGATGAGGCAGGGAAGGAAGGAAGGAAGGAAGGAAGGAAGGAAGGAAGGAAGGAAGGAAGGAAGGAGGAAGGGAAGAAGGAAGGGAGGGGAGGGAGGGGGAGGGAGGGGATGGAGGGATGGAGGGAGGTCAATGGAAGAAAGGAGGGAGGGAAAGAAGGAAGGAAGAAGGAAGGAAGGAAGGGGAGGAAAGAAAGGAGGAAGGGAGGGTAGGGAAGGAGAGGAGAGAGGGAGAAAGCAATGGAAGGAAGTAGGGAGGAAAGGAAGGTGGGAGGAAGGGAAGGAGGGAGGGGAGGGAGATCAATGGAATAAAGGAGGGAGGGAGGGAAGGGAGGGAGGGGAGGGAGATAGGGAGGGAGGAAGATCAATGGAAGGAAGAAGGGAAGGAAGGAAGGAGGGAGGGAAGGGTAGGAAAGGGGGAAGGAGGGAGGGAGGGAAGAAGGGAGGGAGGGAAGGAAAGAGGGAGGGAAGGTAGGAAGGAGGGAGGGAGAGAGGGAAATCAATGGAAGGAAGGAGGGGGGAAGGGAGGAGGGAAGGAAGGGAAGGAGAGAGGGAGGGAAGGGAGTGTTATGCTTCTCTTTTGCATTGTTAATCAACTTGGGAGCCGGGGTACAGAAATAGGTTTCTGCATATATGAATCAAGCATCAGAGGAAAGGTAAATTCTGGTAAATATGCCTGCTGAGCAGGGAGCATATACCTCCTACATCTAGCCTGGCTATCAGAAAGTTCAATCAGAAAGTTCAGCAGTTCGAATCCCTATGTGAGCAGGGAGTTCGACTAGATGACCTCCAAGGTCCTTCTGACTCTATTACTGTTAAAAAAACCTAAAAAATGGGGAAAATCAATGGAAATCTTTGGTTCATTTTGAATCAGAGTTTAAGATTAAAAAGGCCAGCTGTTCCCTGAGCCCACGGAACAGCCCACTGCCCAAATGCCTTGCTGTTTCACTGCAATACTTGAGCTGAATTCGCTAGGAAACATGCTTGGTCACAAATTTGTGTGTGTGTGTGGGGGGAAACACCCAGAATCTGCATACAAAGAACCTTTTTGTTAATGAATCACGTTCGATGCATACACGGCATTGCTACCAGGAAACGGGCAAGCAGCACAACTATTAATTTTTTGAGCATCTTTTGAAAAGGCTAATTAGAATAACAAGAGCCAACAAGAACCAGATTTGCATCTCTCCCTTTTCAACTCCCTGGAGCTCGGGAGGCTGTTGCTTTGATTTGGATTTTTATTTATTTCTTTTTGCAGTTTACCAGTTCAGGAGCCCATGACTGGTTCACAGTTCTGTCACACCCACCCACCCCCATTGAGAAGCATCAACTGTGGCTTGGCTTTGTTTGCGATGTATTGCTTTTGTCAAGAACCCAAGAGAAGGACACCTATTTTCAAAACCCTCTTGTCAGAAAAAAACAAAACCAAAACCTTGGGAACCTCACATCTCCGGCCACTCTCTGTTGTCATCACAAGCTTCAAATTAATTAATGCGAGTCCGCTTCAAAAGCCTTAATCCAAGCTGGGGTGTTAAGACGCGTGCATTAGCCGTGTCTTGTTTTCGTTTTTGACATTGCCCTGTTTAAAGCGTTCTGGTTTTTTTTTTTTTTCCTTTTACGTTCCGTGAGTAGTATTGAGAACCTTAATGCACAATATTGACAGAGTAATAAAAATAGCAAATTACACTGCAGGCTTTGTGCCAACTTCATTAAGATCCCAGTCATATAGAAAGAGGAAGAAAAGGAGAGAGAGAGAAAAAAAAAAGGAGAGAGAAAGTGAATGCAGGACCAAACAATATCAGGATGCCCTGAATATATTTTCAAAGCTGCCACAGTACATTAAATAAAAAATCCAAGCTTATAATACAAGATAGAGGTGCACACACGAAAGACAATTAGCCCATTCATGGTATATTTGTCAAAGATCAGTTTAAACAAATCCACATTTATCTGTCATTCACGTGTCCTTTTAACTTGAAGTATCTTCCCTGCAATTTTGCCCAATAGCGTAAATCCCCCTTGCTTATTTTTTTAAAATGTTAGTTATGTTTCATGCACACTTCATGTAAAAAATAAATTTCAGATATGTGTATGATATGTGTATGATTTTCTATGTAATGTTTCAGAATGGGAGAGCACAATTTTCCATAAAATGTGTGTATACGCGTGGATTTGCGTGTAGATTTCCCCCCCCTCATTGGAAATCAATTGTAATAGATTTCACAGCTTTGCTTTAGCAGAATTCCTTGCTGGATTTTTCTTTGAACATCCTTCGGAGAAAGAAGAGATTGAGTGGTTCAAATGCAAAACATTCTTCAAAAGAAGAAAACTAACACATCAATGAAGCCTGCAAGTAGATAAATCCAACGTTTTCTAGTTAATTCCACTTTTCAAATGGTTACTGGCGGCTCAAATCTAGACAGCATAATGAGAAGCAGAGGCATCACCCTATGAACAAAAGTGCGTATAGTCAAGGCAACGGTTTTTCCAGTTGCAATGTATGGCTGTGAAAGTTGGACCATAAGGAAGGCTGAGCGCCAAATTGAGGCCTTTGAACTATAGTGATGGAGAAGACTCCTGCGAGTCCCTTGGACTGCAAGGCGATCAAACCGGTCAGTCCTAGAGGAGATCAACCCTGACTGCTCTTTAGAAGGCCAGATCCTGAAGAAGAAACTCAAAGACTTTGGCCACCTAATGAGAAGGAAGGACTCACTGGAGAAGAGTCTCACTCTGGGAAAGATTGAGGGCAAAAGAAGGAGGGGACGACAGAGAAGGAGGTCGCTGTGTGGAGTCACCGAAGCAGTAGGTGAGAACTTAAATGGACTCCAGAGAATGGCAGAGGACAGGAAAGCCTGGAGGAACGTTGTCCATGGGGTCACAATGGGTAAGCCACGATTTCACAACTAATAACAACACTTACCCTTTTGTCATTTATTCATGTGAATCTATCATTATTTTTTTTCCAGATGGCAACACGTTTGTTCTTAAAGTGTATATTTTACTCATGGCCTGTCGGCATGTATGATAGCCCTCGTCAAACCAAACCTTTATCATCAATGCACAACATGTGTACAATGAAATTGAATTGTGATCTTCAAGGCACTAGGTTTGAAGAGACACTTCATTGCCTTGTGTCCCTAGAGTTTAAGGCTCTTATGCAATAATCTAGAAATGAGAGAACTTCAGTCTTTTGCTCAACCTGCAGATGGTAAAGAGCCTTGGCCCATCTCACCACATCACACCCCTCTCTGCCTGCACACATAACCTTGTTGAAGGTAACACATCTCCCCCTCCTTCTAGGAGGCTAATTGCTGTGGTGAATGATGCCCCCAGATGTCCAGCCGAAACCAGATTCCAGGGAAGAGTGTTGCATGTTTTCTTCAGTGGTTTCTGTAAGTTCTGATGTGGTTGAAGGGCTAACATTCACCTTTGTCTTTCAACAGACTATGGGATGGCATTGGGTGAATGATCCAATCCTTGTCACATTCCAAACCCCAACCTTGTTAAATCTACTTACAGCAATAGGAATAGCCCTTAGGCTTATATACTGCCACATAGTGTGGGCAGTTTACAGAGTCTGCATATTGTCCCCAGCAATCTGGCTCCTCATTTTACTGACCTCAGAAGGATGGAAGGCTGAGTCAACTTTGAGCCAGTCAGGATCAAACTCCAGGCTGTGGACAGATTGAGGCACTCCACACCCTTTTGCACTACTCAGATGACCCAGAGGAAGCTCCAAGTGGCTTCAATGACTTTCCCCCAAAAATGCAAATGACCAGCTGTCTGCAAAGAGTATAAATCCTTCCATTCCCCACTATCCACTCAGAGCTGAAGAAGCTTCTTGGGTGAGAAAGAAAATGTCTTCAAAGAAAAAAAAAAGAAAGTCCAATTGCCTCTTACAAAAGCACCTTTGGGACAACAATGACTTGGATGACTGAGAATCTCCATAGACAACTGTCTCAAGCATTTTTCAAGTCCATGATCCACTCACATGTATCATGTGACTTTCTTCTTGTAGATCAGGACAAATGTTAGTTTTAAAAAAAAAGGTTTTTTGGTCCAGGAATGGTTGATTGTTGTTCAAAGTACTCTTAGCACAAAATCAGTGGTGGGTTTCAAAAAGTTTTAGAACCTCTTCTTTAGGTGTGGCCTACTTTGTGGGAGTGGCTTGCCAGCCATGTGACCAGGTGGGCGTGGCCAACTTGTAAAATGTGGTGAAACTCACTTAACAACGCTCTTGCTTAGCAACCAAAATGTTGGCTCAGAAACTCTGGCATTTGAAGCATGCAAATCTTAAAGCTGTCAAGTTACAAGACCCTTGCACCCCTAACCCTTTAGAAAAAAAAATCCCCAGGGGAGTTCAAACTTGACAGCTTTAAGACTTGTGGACTTCAACTCCCAGAATTCCTCCTCCCACTCTTCATCTTGATGATATGCGGACGGGCGGGGGGGGGGAGCTGAAACCAGTTCTAAATGGCACGGTAGATTTGTGGAACCTCTTCTATAGAAGAGGTTAGAACTGGCAGGAACCCACCCCTGCACAAAATCCACTATTCAAAAGCTTCTACCTTTACTTTTTCCCCTCTGAACTAAAACAAGCCTCACAGATTCTTAGAGATAAGTTTAAAGAGCAAATAACTAGGGCAGCTTCAGAGATGAACTCTACAAATACGTAGGGACATAAGGCACGTTACCCCGTAGAACAAACTGGAAACTTTATATAAACAATGAAGAGGAAACCACCAAGTGATTTACTATGGGTTGCAGCTGATAAAGAACGTTCCTCTTGGTTGAACCTATTTAGGTTTTACTTTTTAAAATGGGTTATCAAAAGATGACGATCATTTATTTTGATAACTTTTATTTTTTTTAAAAATCTGACTATCTGCTTTTCTTAGGAAAACAAACGAGCAGAGAAGCAAATTAAAAATGAATGAACATAAGGGCAGAATTTGCACACACAGAGATTTTCTGATGAATATTCCACCTTTTTTTCTTTAAAAAAAAAAAGAAACAAGTGCTTTAATCGGGGGAAAGGGGAATAACACAAACGCAAATACTCCTTACCCATTTCTGATGGGTCGCAAAGCTGAAGAGAATGAAACGGGTTGAATAATTTATGTAAAAGGCCTGTTACACAGAGGTGGTTTTTTTGTTTTTGTTTTTTGCAATGAGAAAAGTTAAATGCATGCTGCTTTGGAGAGACCTGTGTTTGGTATGGAAAAAGATAAATAATTAAGAGTGCCTGATATAGCATTATGCCCCCTTAGAGGATTATTTCTTTTATAATGCATTGATTTATCTATTGTTTTACCTTGCTCATCTTGTTTTTAGTAGCAGATGGAGTGTTTGCAGAGGAAAGAAGATGAGGAAACTTGCCGTGTAATTTTAAAAAGTTAAAAAGAAATAAAAAACTTTGGGTCACATTGATATTGTGTGTAGATACAATCCCTGTGCTGCCACAATGCTGGCAGCCACCAGATGGTGGCAAAGAGAATGCATTTCCCCCCCTAAATAGAGACAATGTTGTTGTTAATTGCAAAGTCTTGTCCAACCTATTGCGACCCCATGGACAATGTTTCTCCAGGCCTTCCTGTCCTCTACCATTCTCTGGAGTCCATTTAAGCTCACACCGACTGCTTCGGTGACTCCATCCAGCCACCTCATTCTCTGCTGTCCCCTTCTTCTTTTGCCCTCAATCTTTCCCAGCATTAGGCTCTTCTCCAGTGAGTCCTTCCTTCTCATTAGGTGGCCAAAGGATTTGAGTTCCATCTTCAGGATTGGGCCTTCTAAAGAGCAGTCAGGGTTGATCTCCTCAAGGATTGACAGGTTGGATCGTCTTGCAGTCCAAGGGACTCACAGGAGTCTTCTCCAGCACCATAGTTTAAGGGCCTCAATTATAAAAACAGTGATATCCTATATAGCATCATAATATCACTTAGATGATATGGACATGTTGTTGGCAGTAAAGAAGACTCGGTGGCAAAGACAGCCATGCAACTGGATCCTGATGGCTGGTGACTGTGTGGTACACCCCAACACATGGTGGATGGACCATATCAAGGAGGATATGAAATGCATAGGTGTCACCCATGAATATGCCATGGTCTTGAACCTTATGGAGGATCATATGCTGACAAGTGGACCCTGTGATAGGACCAGAAAAATTCAAGGAAGAAGAAAGAAGGAAGAAGGAAGAAGAAAGAAGAAAGAAGAAAGAAGAAAGAAGAAAGAAGAAGATGTTCTGACTGAGGCTTCCCAAGAGCATGAAGCAAATTCCTTGTCCTGACCAAAAAAAAAAAAAAAACCCTTTTATTAATTTGCTATGAATTCTGCTCATTCACATCCAGCAAAGTCTTTCAAGAGAGGATTTACGGTCACAGACCTTATCTCACTTGGAGAGCAGGCAGGCCGATATCTGCAAAACTTGGCAAGGAGTCTCAGAGAGTCATGAGCCAATTAAGCGAACTAATTGTCTCCTGCAAACTCCACTCCCCTTTCGCTCCCCTTTTATTTACTCTGGGAGGGGGCATTCACACCTGTGGCCTTACTCCCAAGTTGACCCCTGTTCTTTAGTTGTTTCCTTCTCCTGGAAACTCTGCACATGCACACACTGGCAACAGGCTCCAGCTTTTTGTCTGACACACTGATGTCTGATTCTGAAGGTAGCTGACAATTGTCATATGGCTCTGGCCCCTCTCTGCCTCCAACACAGAGCCCTCATCAGAGCCTTCCCCAGACTCCAGGACTATCCCATGTTCCTCCCCAACCTCTTCACTGTCCAACACTGATGCCAGCTCCGCTGGCCACTGGTGGGCCACAACAGGAGGGGAAGAAGAAGAAGGAGACTGCAGTATCATATTGTGTTCATTACTAATAACAGGTTGTGAAGTAAGAGTAGAAGTCAACCTAATGTAATGATGTTGAATATTATTACATGTAGCAACATCTGTAGGTGGAGCAGTGTTTTGGCTTTACCCTTGAACGATTTGCATAATTGGACATACATGACCTCAACATCTCCGAAGCTGAATTTTAGCATGCCTGGTTGAGCCAAGCCAATTAATGGAAAGATGGAACAATTAAGTCCCCTCAATAAATATCCACTCAATTCTACCAGTTTGGCTTGGGGTGTCAGAAACCAAGATCCAATCAGTTGGAAAGGGCAGGGGTGACCACAGGCTGGGGTAGATTTGTCTTCTTTCTATGAGATAAAGGGAGAAATATGGCGATGCCCCTGCTGCATGCCAATGCAGGGGGTTATGTGAAACTAGGAAAAGGATTTTTCCCCAGTTGCAATGGATGGCTGTGAAAGTTAGACCATAAGAAAGGCTAAGCGCCAAAGAATTGAGGCCTTTGAACTCTGGTGCTGGAGAAGACTCCTGTGAGTCCCTTGGACTGCAAGGTGATCAAACCGGTCAGTCCTAGAGGAGATCAACTCTGACTGCTCTTTAGAAGGCCAGATCCTGAAGATGAAACTCAAATACTTTGACCACCTAATAAGAAAGAAGAAGGACTCCCTGGAGAAGAGCCTAATGCTGGGAAAGATTGAAGGCAAAAGAAGAAGGGGACGACAGAGAATGAGGTGGCTGGATGGAGTCACCAAAGCAGTCAGTGTGAGCTTAAATGGACTCCAGAGAATGGTAGAGGACAGGAAGGCTTGGAGGGATGTTGTCCATGGGGTCACAATGGGTCAGAAATGACTTCGCTACTTACCACAACAGGGGAAATGATTCCAGATACACTTTACCCCACAGAACAAGTTATGGGTTGTTCAGTGATAGTTCTGAAGTGAGGCTTCAATTCTGAGGAGAGAAAGGCTTCATACTTCAGTTTTCCCTTCTTCTTCGGCATTAATCATACTCTAGGTTTAATTAAACAGGTCTGGAATAAAACAAGTTCATTATCAAATACTGAATTTCTTCCTGAAAATTTCCACTCTGCATTCAGCTCTACAGCCGAACATTTTAATTAGTTTTAGCTCTCTTTTTTAAATTATTCAGCTGTTTATGGAACTTATTATCCTAGAGAGGGGTTTTTTTCTCTCGAAAAGATAAATTATCTAATCAATGATACTTGACTGCAATCTACCTTTACTGTAAACTGCAAAGAGAGTTGAATTCTGAACGGAAATATGTAGCATATGAACATGGAGGAGGAGGAGAAGAGGAAGAAGAGGAAGAGGAAGCGGAAGCGGAAGTGGAAGCGGAACCAGAAGAAGAAGAAGAAGAGGAGGAGGAGGAGGAGGAGGAGGAGGAGGAGGAGGAGGAGGAGGAGAGGAGGAAGAAGAATAAGACATTTGAAGAATATAAAATCCAAAATAACAATAAACACTAATGCAATAGAAATGTAACACTTCAAAATGGGAGAGCCACTAATCCCCTGGTAATAGGTCACTTAAACAGGGTGGGATTTTTTTTTGGGGGGGGCATTCTAATATGAAACCACATTGACTCTTTTCATTTTCCTTGCATGGGGCCGCGACCTCTTCAATGAACCAACTGGAACTAGTCACAGATAAGAACCAAGAAAAACATAGGGTGTTTGCCTTCCGGAAGTCATTTAATAAGACTCATCATTTCCTTTTAGGTATGGAGAATGGTGTGGTGGCTTAGAGGTGGAGTTCTTGCTTCACAATCAGGAGACTCTGCGTTCAATCCTAGGTAGAGACAAATATTGCTCTCTCTGGTGAATATATCTGCTGAACAAAACTCCACATTGGTGACTGGAAGGGCATCTGGCCATTAAACACTCTGCTAGCTCCATTGAGCTGCCCAGACATCACCTAGCAAGGGATTATGGGGTCATTAAAAGAAGATGATGATTTCCTTTTAGGTATGAAGGCAAGTCAACAGCACCGATGTAATTAATTAATTGTAGTAGAAGCCACTGATTTTGCAAGGACTTCTTTTTTGATAAACATTGTTTCTAATATGAATGTTTTTTAAAATATTTCTCTCTCTCTCTGTTTTTTATATATTAACTGTTCTGTATTACTAATTTTTTGTTGAGCTAACTAGAAATAAACAAAAATAAAATCATATTAAAAAAAAACTCAGATGGCACACTACTAAATGAAGGAGGGGAGAAGGGAGGGGAAAATAGAAAGGTATTAATATACAAATATATGTTTAAATGATGATGTATGTGTAAATAAATGGAAAATAAATTGTGGAAGAAGAAATTTAATATTGCTATGTAAATACAGAACGGGGTTTGCTGGAATGTCATCCCCAAAATACACCAGATTGAAGAAGAAAACATGTAAATATAACAACGGAAAAAGGGAATGGAGAGAGGAGTAGAAGGAAAGATAGGAAGAGGAGAAAAGAGTGGGAAAGAGGAAAGGGAAAAGGAGAGGAAGAAATGGAGGGGAAGGAAGAGTAGGAGAGAGGGTTGGAAAGGGAAGAAGAGGGGAGGAGCGGGGTAGAGAAAGGGGAAGTAAAGAAGGGAAAGGAGAGGAGGGAAGGAGAAAGGAGGGAAGGAGAAAAGAAGGGAGAGAAGGAAGGAAGAAGAAATACGGTTGCAAAATAAGATGGGTGTATGGGATGGTAGAAAAGCAATTTCAGTTATATTTCTAAATTTAAGAGGAGAAAAATGGTATAACTGTTAAAAGACAACACATATTGTTAACAAGAGTTAGGAGATTGCATATTTGTAAATGAATGTATGAGAAATTAAAAAAAAACTTTTTTTTCAAATAAAATAAAATAAAATCAGACTTCACTGCCTGGCTGTTTTCTCTTCCACATAACCTTACTTATCAATGCAAAATAAGCAGCGTAGAGAATCTGGCTTGGTTTTCCTCTCTGGATATTGATTTCTGCAAGGTGTGTGCTAAATTAAGACACCTTCTAAAGGACTCCCTCCCACCACCATTTTTCCATCATAAAGAATAATAAGACAGGCTGTTTTCAAGTTATGTCCATCTGCTTCTTCTCTGGGCTAAGACTGCTGTTGCGTGGAGAGCTCATTAATGCCATCTACTGACAATTTATCAGAATCCTAATTATTACATGATAGGATATTTAGAAGAGACATTGAACGTGGAAGTTATGTGTTTTATCTAGTGAAGTTTCTTGATGAAAACTTCCTTTAACAGGCACCCAGAGAACAATTCTCTGAATGTATTGGAACTATTTCCTTGCCATCACCTAAAATGTGCAATCCAAGGAGATTAATCAGCAATAAAGTACTAAATACAAGAAAAGAGGCATGGATCAATAGTGTAGAAACTCATAACAAAGTTCTTCAGTCTTACATTCCATGGAGAAACCATAATCCTGGTCCCAATGCACAGGGACAATCCAAACCATGCGTACAACCACCCACATGAAAACACCATAATAGTAGTGATGGTATTATATTAATCAAAACTCCCAAGTCAAAGAAAACAGATTCTTCCCAAATCCAACCTGTTTAAAGAGAAGTTGAATCTGATGGAACCATTTCAACTGACTAAGGGAGCTTCTGAAGTTCTTTGAGGAGGCGTCATGATGCAGAAGGAAGGAGGGAAATCTATGAATGCCAGCAATATGGAGAGAGAAGACAGGAGCAGGAAGATGAAAAGATGGGGGAGAGGGTACATTATCATTTACAATAGTAAGGAAATAGTGCCCTTTAGATGTTGTTGGGCAATTACTCCATTCAACGTCATGCTATATGATCAATGTCAGAGTTTGTTGCAGAAAATCAAATCCAGAAAGTACACACAGGTAACTGATGCAGCAGGATTCATTGACTTCTCTTTATATACATAATAATACATAAGTAAATGTACAATACCAACAGCAGATTCTTCCAATGTGACAGAGAGTTAGAAGCAAACACAAGCAGCAAAGTACAGAGAACAGTTTCTAGTTCAGAGTTGCAGACAGGTTAGATTAGTTTCATTTTTCAATTCAGCAAACATGCTGCTTTTAGTTGGACTAAGCCACGCCCAGGCGCCTAGCTCTCTCCAGCAAATACTGTTTCAGTTTCTTAACAGCCCTCATTGGCTGACTTAGTTGCTATGCCTATTCATTGGCTGACCTTGTTCCCATGTCTCTGCCAATCATTAATTCTCTGACAATCAATAATATGAATGAATGGGGACCGTATGTCTATCACAACTAGAAAGCTGTAGGATCTGTATGGTGTTTTTTTTCATCTTGTGCTTAGAGATGATGTCTTTCCTATCTCAAAATACAGCTAGTCCTTCACTCACAAACCAGTCACTAGGCATTTTCTGCTGTTTTCCAGCATTTACTTCTGTTTTCCAGTCAAAAATTGCCATTGGGTAAAAACAGTGGTGAAATTCATTTTTTTTTTTTTACTACCGATTCTGTGGGCTTGGCTTGGTGGGCATGGCAGGGGAAGGATACTGCAAAATCTCCACTCCAGGGGAAGGATACTGCAAAATCCACATTCCCTCTCCACTCCTGGGGGAAGGATACTGCAAAATCCACATTCCCTCTCCACTCCTGGGGGAAGGATACTGCAAAATCTCCATTCCCTCCCCACTCCTGGGAGAAGGATTTTGCAAAATCTCTATTTCCACCCCACTCCGGGGGAAGGATACTGCAAAATCCCCATTCCCTCCCCACTCTGGGGCAAGCCAAAGGTGGTATTTGCTGGTTCTCTGAACTACTCAAAATTTCTGCTACCCGTTCTCCAGAACCTGTCAGAACCTGCTGGATTTTCCAAAGAAGTGATGGAATGTTGGTTCAGCCATATTTTGACATCCTGGTTTATGTAAACTGCCCTACATGGATTTTAATCTGAGCGAATGTTGATTAAATTCTTGAAAGGGAGAAATTATTGACAGGCAGAGAGCCACATTTTTATTTTATTTTATCAATTTCTACGAGGATATTGTCACTTTGAAAGCCTTATTTTAACTACTGGTTAAGGGAGTTATTTCAAACATCAAGCAAAAATTCACATAAATTTTATTTAAATCAGGTTGGAAATACAACAGCAGGGAAGAGAAATCTCTATGAAAGCCCAAGACAACTGAACACCTTATGGTGAGCTCAATCCTTCCTCTCCTCAACTTCTGCAGAGAATACTGTTGACTATTGTTTTCCTTTGGGTAATTTTTTAATTAAACTAACAGCATGGATGCAAGCGTTAGATCTCTACTATTCAATTGGCAGAGAAAGCTATTTGAATTTTAACATATTCAAGGGCTGCATTCTGTAATAAAAAAAAGCAAAACAAGAGAGGGGGAAGGAAAGAGAGAGACTCTAACTGCATGAATATAGATTATTCTATATATAATAAATATAGAAAATGTTTAATATAAATTGCCCATCATTTATGAGTGAAGCATTCCTTGGAATACATTGCAAAGATGAATTGTAGCTGGGATCCTACAAAAATGTACTTATGCACCCAAGAAAAGACCATTGCCCAAGTTTATTGGAGTAGATGTGGAAAGAAGTAGAATGCCCTGTTTCAATTGCCAGTGTGAATATTATTTCAGTTCACAGTGGCTATGCCTTGTTAAATGAAAAAAAGGACCAGGAGTGACATGATAGCAGTCTTCCAATATTTAACAGTCTGCCACAAAGAAGAGGGAGTCAACCTATTCTCCAAAGAACCTGAAGGTGGGACAAGAAGCAATGGATGTAAACAAATCAAGGAGAGATCCAATCTAGAACTAAGGTGAAATTTTATGGCTGTTAGAACAATTAATCAATGGAACAAGTTGCCTCCAGAAGTTGTGAATGCTCCAGTACTGGAAGTTTTTAAGAAGATGATCAATATCCAGCAATCAACGTTCAAAAATGGCAGAGGGCAATGATGGGGAACATGCTGGAAACCCGAAGACCAGCTGGCTGGAGAGCACATGCCTGATTTTGGCCGGTTTTGGCTGGTTTTGGGGTGTTTTCTGGACCGTTTTTTGGCCTTTGTTTTTCTGGTCATTTTTCAACCCAAAAACCAGGTCATTTTTCAAGCATTTTTTCAGGACAAAATTGGCCTGAAACTGGTCTGAAAACTGGCTGAAAAACAGGCATGTGCAACCTGGCCAGCTGGTCTTTGGGTTTTCGGTGCTCTGGAGCATGCGAAGAGCAGCTGGATGACGTGCATGTGTGCATGGGAAACCAGAAAAGCAGCTGGCGATGACATGCATGCCAACAGAGAGGGCTCTGCGTGACATAGGTTCATCATCAATGGGCATAGGGTTTCCTGCTTGAACATGGGGTTGGACTAGAATATCTCCAAGGTTCCTTCCAACTTGGTTAGTCCTTTAAAACCAAATCCTTCAAAACAAACAAAACAAGAAAATGCATTGCTTTTGTCCATGATTCTCCATGTTGAACTCACCACCAGTGCATTTGGATCACTTTGCCAGGCCCCTAGCATGTTTCCTATCAGTTCTCATTCTGCCCCATGAAACAGAAGTGGTGGTGTTAGAAATTCTTTCAGAGAAGGAGATAATAGAGCGAAGTTCAAGGAACTACTTACAAGAATAAAAATATATATAATAGCAGAGTTGGAAGGGACCTTGGAGGTCTTCTAGTCCAACCCCCTGCCTATACCGTTTCAGACAAATGGCTATCCAACCTCTTCTTAAAGACTTCCAGTGTTGGGGCATTCACAACTTCTGGAGGCAAGCTGTTCCACTGATTAATTGTTCTAACTGTCAGGAAGTTTCTCCTCAGTTCTAAGTTGCTTCTCTCCTTGATTAGTTTCCACCCATTGCTTCTTGTCCTACCCACAGGTGCCTTGGAGAATAGTTTGACTCCCTCTTCTTTGTGGCAACCCCTGAGATATTGGAACACTGCTATCATGTCTCCCCTAGTCCTTCTTTCTATTAAACTAGACATACCCAGTTCCTGCAACCTTTCTTCATATGTTTTAGCCTCCAGTCCCCTAATCATCTTTGCTGCTCTTCTCTGCACTCTTTCTAGAGTCTCAACATCTTTTCTACATCGTGGTGACCAAAACTGGATGCAGTATTCCAAGTGTAGCCTTACCAAGGCATTATAAAGTGGTATTAACACTTCACGTGATCTTGATTGTGTCCCTCTGTTTATGTAGCCTAGAACTGTGTTGGGTTTTTCTGCAGCTGCTGCACACGTCTGGTTCATATTTAAATGGTTGTCCACTAGGACTCCAAGATCCCTCTCACAGTTATTACTATTGAGCAAGGTACCACATATACTGTACCTGTGCATTTTTTTCTTGCCTAAATGTAGAACCTTACTTCTACATTGAATATGACATTCTTGGGTTTGCTTCCTTACCAGGTGGTCAGATGGCATGGTGTGAGCTTCTTTCATCATATCAATCCTCCTTGTGAGCTCTGAAGTGACCTACCTTCAGTTTCATCTCCAGACCTATGGCATTAAATATTATCTCCAGTGTTATGGCAGATTTTTCTATGGTGTAACTGTCGTAAATTTACCAATTTACGGAAAAAGTCCCAGATTCTCTTCTTCATCCTCTTTTGATTGGTTTATGTTGATGTCGAAGTTTATCGCAAGATGCAAAAGACATTAGACAAAGCTCATTTCTACAGGTTTTGTTTTTTATATTTAGAACATAGTTCATAGAATAAAAGAGTTGGAAGGGACCTTGGAGGTCTTCTAATCCAATCCCTTGATTGAGCAGGAGACTCAATACCCCTTCAAACAAACAGATGTCCAGTCTCTTTTTGAAAGCCTACAGTGAGGGAGGCCCCACAACTTCTGAAGCCAAGCTGTTCCATTGGTTGATTGCTCTCACCGTTTGGAAATTTCTCCTTAGTTCTAGGTTGCTTCTCTCCTTGGTTAGTTTCCATCAATTGTTTCTTGTCTTGTATAGGACTCAGAAATCCATCATATAAGGTGCCCAAAATGTCTGTCTACCTCCACAGAGTTTATTTGGCTTTTTATACATTTTCAACAAGCAAAGCAAGAGCATATTGGCACATTCTCCTTGTCAGTCTCTAAGAACATCCCACCCAGGGTAGAATCTCACATAACACAATAGTTCCTGGTACTGCCTGGTTCTACTAATTAGGTGAGCTCATAGGTAGTTGAGATAATTGGTTACTAAGGCACATGGCAGTTTGCTGCCGATGCCTGTACGTAACCTTTGTATAACCTCTACAGTCTTGCCTTCTGGTGCTTTAGAAAATAGCACCAATTTTCCTCTTCTCTGTGGTAGCCTTTCAAATATTGGAACACTGCTACCATGTCATCCCTAGTCCTTCTTTTCATTAGACTAGATATACTTGATTCCTGTTACCATTCTTTGGATGTTTTAGCCTCCAGCCTCCTAACGATTCTTCTTGCTCTTCTTTGTACTCTTTCTAGAATCTCAAC
Source organism: Natrix helvetica (assembly GCF_964273705.1). Taxonomy (NCBI): domain Eukaryota; kingdom Metazoa; phylum Chordata; class Lepidosauria; order Squamata; family Natricidae; genus Natrix; species Natrix helvetica. The sequence continues at coordinate 11,529,541 of NC_138549.1, read as the reverse complement.
ATCTTTTTTATATTTGCATTTATTCTAATGGGGTGGGAGTGGTGTGATGGCCTAGAGGTGGAGCTCTCACCTCACAATCAGGAGGCTGTGAGTTTGATCCTAGGTAGAGACAGATATTTCTCTTTCTGGGTACAATGTGAATATATCGGCTGAATAAAACTCCGCATTGGCAACAGGAAAGGCATCTGGCCATGAAACATTGCTAGCTTCATTCAGTTGCCCAGACCCACCCCACAAGGAATTATGAGGTCATTAAATGATGATGATGATTTATTCTAATGGGGTTAAAATAATTAATGCAAGGTTAAGCATGGAAACATACACAAGACATACTCTATTTTTCGGAGTATAAGATGCACTTTTTTTCCCTCAAAAAAGAGGCTGAAAATCTGGGTGCATCTTATACACTGAATACGGTATTTTTGCCTCCCAAAACCCCATCCCTTTCACCAAAATGGCAATACATAGCCTTATGGAGGCCTTCAAAAAGCTCCTGGGAGATGGGGAGGGCTGACATGAGCAAAAAATGGGTTGTTTTTTGCTCAATGTTGCCACCCCCCAGCCCCTAGGAGCAATCTATAAGCCTCCTAAAGTCTATCCATGCACCCTTTTTTGGGACAAAAAAATGGGCCCTTTTCGTGAAAAACGGGCCATTTTGGGGAGGTTTGCAGAGTGTAATTTTTTTTAAAAAATTTGCCTCTTCCAAACCTTGGTGCGTCTTATACTCCAGTGCTTCTTACACTCTGAAAATATGGTACATGCAAATCCCTTCCCTCCCCCCATCAAAGTAACAGTTTTCTCAGTCTTTTCAATAAGTAAAGTTGGATTTTCCTCCCCTCATCTTTTAAACACGCTCTTTCCATTAATGCAAAGGAAAATCACCTTTCACACAATCAGAGAGCTGTACTTTCAGACATTTGTCTGATATTATAAATTTTTATCCATACACAAAGTAGGCGCGGAGATTTATGCCTTGTGTGATCCTTTTAATGCTTTGTACTAGCTGCTAAGTTGCATATTTTGCTAGCCAAGCATTGTAACTCACCACAAAATAACTAACAGTAGAAATTTAGTTAAATCTCAACAAAAAAAGCCGGAATGGAATGGGGAGGGAAAAACATGCAGAGCATCAGTTCTCAGATATAGCACTCCTTTTGGGAAATCAATTTTTTTATTGCCAGAAAAATAAATGTTCCAAATGCATGAATACAGATGCTGTTTGCAAATATGAACAATCTGTCTTTCAGGGGAAAGAATTTATACTGTATATAGTAATGGGAAACAGAAAACTGCATATTTCACTAAATTGCGTGTGTAGAGCACAAGATTTATATGGTTGTTGTTGTTTTTTTGTCACTAAACATGGGCCTCTAAAGCATTTCAGTTGAGGAAAATGGACACGGGGGGTTCTGTCCCACCTATTTAAAAAGGAAATGCATTTTGATATCATAATAATAATAATAATAATAATAATAATAATAATAATAATAATAATAATAATAATAATATATTTATTTCTTAGCCGCACCCTCTCCCGAAGGACTCGGGGCGGCGTACAACAAAACATACGAAATAAATATGTGGACAAAACAAACATATAACAAAGACATATACTGAGACATACACAAGGAGGAGGTCGGCTAAAAATAAAAACAATTAAAATACAGTATTAAAACCCCTAGAAATATAATTAAAATACCCAGTTAAAAACCCGTCAGGAGCGATATGGTTAGATCAAAGTTGAGCCAGGCCAGCTGCTTGGAATAGGTGGGTCTTAAGCTTAATACGGAAGGAGCGGAGGTCAGAGGTAATCCTAATATCCAGAGGGAGGTCATTCCACAGGGCTGGGCCCGCCACAGAGAAGGCTCTACTCCTAGGCGCCGCCCCACGACATTGTCTAGTGGACGGCACCTGGAGGAGGCCCTCTCTGTGTGAGCGAATTGGTCGCACCAATTCATCTGCAATAAAACTATGCATGTAACCTTCTTGGTCCTTTTCAGTTGATTTGTAAAGTGCAAATGTTTTGGAATATGAGAGGCATTGGCATTTATCTTAACTTGAGGAAATCTGAAGAGTTGCTTGGAACAGAAAGTGTAAGAGATTCGGGGTGGGTCTTTTTCTTGTACAATATAAATGGTTATGTGTATGTATGTTCCAGCATAACTCTGGAACGCCTGGAGTAATTTCAACCAAACTTGGTACACAGATGATTTACTTTCTGGAAACAAATACTGTGGGGGTAAGACACCCCTAACACCTCTCGTCAGTGGTGGGTTCCTAACCGGTTTACTACCGGTTGCTTCACAATGAACAATGACAATTTTGTCTTAAAACCCCGTCAACTAAGTTTTACCGAAGAAAGCAGACATCTGAATAAGAGATCCTGATCAGTTATACTTCTGAATCTGAAAGTTGGTTGGTTGTCTTTTGGCTCAAAATAAAACAGTGTGGAATTATTCATGCTGTTTTGACTAATTGGTCTGAAATGGTACAGATGTCAGGCCTGCAGTCATTTTTCTTTTGGACATTAGGCCTGCCACACTTTCTATTATTCTACTGTGCATTTTCTATTGTGGGAAAATGGGAGGGAGGATATTACGGAGTTGGATGGTATGTTGCCATAACAAAATTCTTTCTAGAAAGCCAAGGTCATCCTTTGTCTCTGCACCTGGCCAGAACTGGATGGGTGGAAGCAGGGGTGGGTTCCTGCCAGTTCTAAGCTCTTCTATAGAAGAGGTTCCACAAATCTACAGTGAAGTTTTGAACCGGTTTCAGCCCCCTCCCCTGCCCATCTGCACATCATCAAGATGAAGAGCGAGAGGAGGAATTCTGGGAGTTGAAGTCCACAAGTCTTAAAGCTGTCAAGTTTGAACACCCCTGGGTTTTTTTTTCTAAAGGGTTAGGGGTAAAAGGGTCTTGTAACTTGACGGCTTTAAGACTTGCGTGCTTCAAATGCCAGAGTTTCTGAGCCAACATTTTGGTTGCTAAGCAAGAGCATTGTTAAGTGTGTTTCACCACATTTTACAAGTTGGCCACTCCCACCCAGTCACATGTCTGGCAAGCCACTCCCACAAAGCAGGCCACACCTACAGAAGAGGTTCTAAAATATTTTGAAACCTACCACTGGGTGGAAGCTGCCAGCATGGCAGTGGAAGATTGGACCATATGATGGATTTGTGGGTGGGGAGGCAACATCTTGAACTTTCAACTGGGAGGGAAAACCAGGAAGCTTTCAGATTTGGGATTTTCCAGATGGCTCTCTTAATAAATTGGAACTTTGAGGAATCCTTTGCCTCAGACACTGATTTAATTTTGGATGCTATTTGGAACCCTGACAATAGAGTTTCTTGCTTGAGCAGATAGTTGGACTAGAAGAGCACCAAGGTCCATTCTGTTCTGACCCACCTTAGCAGAAGCAAGAAACAGACTCCTTGTCATGAAAAAACCCTCTTTATTTGGCCACAGTGGAAGGTGCTGCTCTCCAGACATGTCCATACCAACGGAGTTGGCTCTCTCTTACCTTGTCTATAATTGGTGCCACACCAAAATGTTGTTGAATGGTGTCATTTGTGATGTGGTTAAGAAGGGAGATGCCCAATATCCAATGGAACATTTGCATTTCCATAGCATGGAGATAGCTCTCAGTCCCTGTTATTGCTGCCCAGCATACTGTGCTGTACAGTGCAACAGGGTGGATGTGTTATGACCAAGCCTTAGCAGAAAAAGAAACAGACTCCTTGTCATGAAAAAAACCCTTCTTTATTTATCTCCTGTGAAAGAATGGCATTCACACACTGAAAAGTCCAGGCAATAGTCCTTCAAAGAGTTAATTGCAGTAACAGACCTTATCGTTCCTCGTGATAATTGCCAAGCCATGAGCTCCCAGCTGCAAAGCTGCCAATTAAGTTCTGACAAACAGTCTCTGTCGAAGGAAACACGATGAGCAAAAGCTTCAGAAAAATGAACTGTTGTCTCCTACAATCACCACTCTCCTTCTATTTATTCCCCAGCCAGGGAGGGGCCATTCAGTGTGCCTTGTTTCCCGAGTCAACCCCTTGTCCTCAGTTGTTCTCCTCTCCTAATAGCTCTGTGCATGCATGCATCTGGATCAGGCCCCAGCTATTCTTCCTCCCCACTTATCTCAGCGTCCAAAGGCAGCTTCTTCTCTGGTGGCTGGGAAATGTCGGACGGCCCTGGCTCTATCTCTGTGTCCAATGCAGAGCATCCATCAGAGCTTCCCCAGAATCCAGAACTGACCCAAGTTTTTCTTCAACCTCCTTCTCATCAGATTCTGCCACCAGCTCTGCTGGCAGCTGGTGGGCCACAATACCTTCAACTCTGTTATTCTGTTACCCCTTTAGAAAAAAGGAATCATCTTAGAGCCATTTTCTGCTGGAGGAGGAATTGACTACCTTGTCATATTAATTTCAGAATATTCATTCAGATGCTCCTGATAAAGGAGAGATTGTGAGATCACCCAATTGCATTCCAGACAGCAGCTCCTCCTTAGTAAACTGCAGGGACTGGGTGTTCCATGGTCAAGTCAAGGAATTTCAGCCAAAAGAACAGGAGAATTGTAGCTCATGGCTGGATTGAATGATAGGGTTGTAAGGAACTGTTTGTTTATTTATTTATTTATTTATTTATTTATTTATTTATTTATTTATTTATTTATTTTTTATTTATTTATTTATTTATTTATTTATTCATTCATTCATTCCTTCCTTCCTTCCTTCCTTCCTTCCTTCCTTCCTTCCTTCCTTCCTTCCTTCCTTCCTTCATTCATTCATTCATTCATTCATTTATTTATTTATTTATTTATTTATTTATTTGACTTGTTAGCCGCTCCCTCTCCACGAAGGGACTCGGGGCGGCGTACAATAAATAAAAAATAACATGTTACACAATTAGACATTACACAGAGGAGGTATAAAAGTCACACAACAATTGTTACAATACATACAATAGTAATAATAAGGTTAAAAATTAAAATACCCCAATATAAAATTTCAAGTTTAAAAATTGCCAGGAGGAGTAAAATGGAACTATAGTTGTGCCAGGCCGGCTAGTTGAAAAAGGTGGGTCCTGAGTTTTGTACGGAAGGAGTGGTGGTCGGTAGTAATCCTAATGTCGGGGGGGAGGTTATTCCAGAGGGCTGGGCCCATCACAGAGAAGGCCCTGCTCCTGGGTGCCGCTGATTAGAGGTGAGAGGTGAGATTAGAGGTGAGAGGTGAGATGAAGGGATTTGTTATTATATTTCTTGTGACGAAGGGACAGTCATTTCTTTATATCTTTCTTTCCTTTCCCTTTGCTATATATTTTTTACTCTTGCTTTCTTTTTATTTTTCTGAGTATGTTTTTTTCCTGCTCTGTATTTCTTTTATATTTCTTCTATTTATATTAATTTTATCAGTTTAACTATAATGGTTAACAAAATTATATTTAAAAAATCCCGACAACGAAGTGTTCACTCAGATCTTTAGCAAACAGAGAGCTTAGATGGGATGTCAACAGCTCTGAACTGTGCAATGTGAAAAACCAGTAGTGGGATACTTCACTGTCAACTTTCCATGTACATTCTATGCCCATGTTCCATGGACTCAGCCTTCCATCTTTCCGAGGTTGGTAAAATGAGGAGCCAAATTGCTGGGGGCAATAGGCTGACTCTGTAAACCACTTAGAGAGGGCTGTAAAGCACTGTGAAGTGGTATATAACTCTAATTGCTATTGCTATTGGTGACTGGACCCCAATAAAAGTGCTTGTATCATTTTCAACTAAATGGGATCATCTCCCTTCTCCCCCACCTTGGAGTCAATTCCCTTTCTGCTAAAAGCTTCAGAATCAGGCCTTTATATATGTATTTGCTTTAGCTGTAGAGTATTGGATCCAATTATTCTCAGCATCTAACTACAGAATTTATTTTAATAAGGAGTGCAGTAAAACAAGGCATATAAAAATCAGATGCATAGGCAAAAAAAAAATTTCATCTTTAATCATTAAGCTACAGAACAAATTGAGCCCTGCAGTTATTTCATTCCCAAAGGAGATCAGAGGTTTAAAAGTATTGAAGGGATTAAACATTTGTGTTTGAGTGAACGTGTTCAGTGTTTTTTGTAGCCAATATAATTATTTTCTCCCAAATCCTGTAAAAAAAAATTAATTCAACACTCTTGCTTTATGGACTGCTGCCCCCCCCCCCCCCCAGATACTGCACTTCAAATATATCTATAGCAGTGGTGAAATTTATTTATTTTTACAACTGGTTCTGTGGGCATGGATTGGTGGGCATGGTAGGGGAAGGATACTGCAAAATTTCCATTCCCACCACAGTCTGGGGCCAGCCAGAGGTGGTATTTGTCAGTTCTCCAAACTACTATTCTATTTCACCCCTGATCGATCCATCGATTGATCGATTGATCGACCGACCGACCGACCGACCGACCTACCGACCGACCGACCGACCGACCGACCGACAGACCAATCGACCTACCTCTATAAGCATTCACTATCTCTGTCATTCAGATACTTTATTTAAAATGTTAAAAAAGAGAAACCCCCATTCCATTTAGAATAGAATAGAGCTGGAAGGGACTTTGGGGGTCTTTTAGTCCAACCCCTTGCTCAAGCAAGAAACTCTATATCATTTCAGACAAGTGGCTGTCCAGTCTCTTCTTAAAAACGTCCAGTAGATGAAACACTCACAACTTCTGAAGGCAAGCTCTTCCACTGGTTAATTGTTCTCATTGTTAGGAAGTTTCTTTTTAATTCCAGGTTGTTTCCCTCCTTGATTAGTTTCTATCCATTGTTTCTTGTCTTGCCTTCTGGTGCTTCGGAAAATAACCCATTCCATTGATTAATTGTTCTCATTGTCAGGAAATTTCTCCTTAGTTCTAGGTTGGATCTCTCCTTCACAAGTTTCCATCCATTGCTCCTTGTTCTCTCTTCAAGTCCTTTGGAGAATAGGTTGACTCCCTCTTGTTTATGGCTGTTTTTCAAATACTGGAATACTGTTATCATGTCACTCCTAATCCTTCTTTTCTCTAGACTAGATTTCATTTCATGGCTATCTTGTTCTATCTAATGCTGTGTGCTTAATTCTTCAGCCGCCAAACTGATAGTAATGGTGGCAAGAACCCACCCCTGGTGCAGCTCCATTTGCCCCTGCTGCTCATAAAAATGGAGGTTTGCACACATGCACACTCACCAGCTGCTTGTGCAAGGGCAGCTATGAACATGCGCTCTCACCCACTGCTTCCATAGCCCAGTTCCAAAAGGCCTTGGCCATAAAGTCAGAGATTGGGGACCCCTCTTATAGCTGACAACTTTGGATCTTCAACAGATATGTAGACTTCAAGTTCCAGAATTCCTTAGTCCAGGGTTGTCAAACTCAAGGCCCACAGGCTGGAATTGGCCTGTGGGGTGCTTAAATCTGCCCCGCAGGGCTGGCCTGGAAGCAGCAAAGGACTGGCCCGTGGTGCCCCTGCCAGCAAAAATGGAGCCCAGGGATGTGCATGCCCTGCTTTTGGCCTCAGTGGCCTCCTGTAGTCCTCTGCCAGCAAAAATGGAGCTCAGAGAGGGGGGGTACGTGCTCTCTTTTTGGCCACAATGGCCTCCTGCAATCCTCTGCCAGTGAAAATGGAGCTTGGGTGGGATGTGTTCCACCACCTGGGCTCCATTTTCACAAGCAGAGGGCTAGCAAAACAAGCTAAAACAAAACAAAAGAAGAAATGTTTCCCCTTTTGCATTTCAGAAAGGAAAGGAAAAAGGGAAAGAGGAAAGGCAAAGAAGGGAAGAGAGCAAGGAAAGAAAAACAAGGAAGGAGGGGAGGAAAAAGAAAGGAGAATGAAGAGGGAAGGAAAAAGAAGAAAAGGAGAATGAAGGAAGGAAAGATGGAAGGATGGAAGGAAGGAAGGAAGGAAGGAAGGAAGGAAGGAAGGAAGGAAGGAAGGAAGGAAGATTATAATTAGAGTGAGCGAGTGCCTCAGGGAAGTACTGCCTTAGCTCTTGCCCACCATAGGTGCCTTCAACACAAGTGATGTTGAGCTGGCGACATCTACCATGCCCACTCCCACCATGCCCACTCCCACCATGACCTATCCCTGGTGCAGCCCGCAATGAAACTGAGTTTGTCACCTGAACTCTCATTCAGAATTTTGGGCGTTCAAGTCCACAAATCAAGTAGGTGTGAAGATTAGGTGAGTTGGTCTAGCTACATGCCAAAGATTATAACAATCACATTTTCAAACTTTAAACTTCCAGATTTCTTCATCAGAAGAAAACCCACCAGTTTTGATCCACTCTACACTCTGCTGTAGAGTGGCAGAATTTAACACATTGTTAAATAAATGATAATAATAAAAATATTTACTTATCTTCCGTAGAAATACAGTTTTTTTTTAAAAAAAATCACTGTTCCTGAAATATGAAATATATTGTTATATATTTTATTAATGGCAAACATAAGGTGGATAGGAAAAAAAAGAGCTAGTCATTCATACAATGATGAATTCACGAGGAAATTGAGGCAGGCAAATCTGTGCCAAATGAAAAAGGGCTGCTTGTTATTGCATATTTGCTGGTTGAGAGAAACACAGAGAAAAAGAACGTAAATAAAAATGGAAAAGAGATCTGGAACAAAAATGATATTCTAACACTTCCTTGTTGTTGTTTTTTGAACAAAGATAATCCAGGCTATGAGATAACGACTTAAAGTTTTGATAGGGATAAGTAATTTAGAGTCCTGGTTGAAGCTACGGTATCAGTTTCAGAGCAAGGCAATTTGAAGTGATTTTCTCTTGAGCAGACAAATATCCCAAGTGCTTTTTCTCGTGTCTGAGAGTAAAATTTTCCATAAGATATATTATTCCTGTATCAAATCAGATACAGTTTAAATGGTGGTTAAAAACAAAAAAAGCTTTAAAGCATTCTAGTTGCTGCCTCAGCATCTTACACAAGTGGAGCGGATCGTAAATGAAACTGAGTAGATCTTCTATAACAGGTAAAAATCATCAACTACGAGGCTACTTCATGTTGATAAAGCTGGATGGTTAATAAGGAGACCTGACTTCCCCTCCAGCTACAAATGAAGTAGATCATACAACAGCACTGAGCATTGGTGCCATAAGGAATGACCTCTTAGCTCAACTTTGGTTCTATATATCTCATCTATTCGTTCACTATTTGATGATGTTCTGACCCAGCTCCCCAAACACAACAAACCCCCTGAAGTGAACTCAAAAAATTCTTTTATTAAGAGTGCCAGCAGCCCCAGCAAAAAGTTTCTTTCTCAGACTGACAAGTCCATCCAGCCAGAAGATGAATAGTTGGCTGCCACATCCTTTCATCTCCACCCCCTGCCTTTTATCCCCAGAGCTAGGATGGGGCTTCGCTAGCAATGGTGACTCTTTCTTCCCAAGGATCAGCCCATGGATTTCCACTGCTCTCCTCTCCTCTGCCTTCTGCACATCCACACGTCAGGCACTGGACCCAGCTGTTTCTCCTCTTCCTCATCAGCCACCTCCAGACCTGGGAGCTTTTGACTCTACATCTAAGGGCTGATGGATGGTCCAGTCTCTCTCTCTCTCTCTCTCTCTCTCTCTCTCTCTCTCTCTCTCTCTCTCTCTCTCTCTCTCTCTCTCTCTCTCTCTCTGCCAGCTCCATTTTCTCTTCCCTCTCTTCCCTCTTATGTTGCCTTGATGATGACCCTGACTCCTTACAACACTATCATTCTTCTTCAGCTGATTCAGCTGCTGGAGGGGCCAGAGGCCAACAGGCCACCACAGAGGGATACCATTGTGACAAGTGACAGCTGGATGTATAAAGTGACTGTCTTAAGCAGCTTTGTAGATGAGGGGATAGATGAGCAACATGAAAGGATCTGCCTATTGACATCTGTCACTCCATTGGTTCTTCCCATCAATGAGCCAGTTGATCTGATAGCTCGGTGAAGTTATCCTTCCCCTCTCCTTTCTGACAGTGGAAAAAAATCAGCTAATGAAACACCTTGCCTTCAGAAGTTGTGCATGCTCCATCACTGGAGGCTTTTAAGTGTGATAAAAGGCACTATTCTATGCAGATAAATGATAAACCACTTCTGTATTTTAACAAGAAATCCATATGGAAGGACAATATATAATCAATCTATCTATCAATCAATCACTTGGTGTATCTTAGACTCATCTTGTTGTGGCCCGCCAGTGGCCACTGCAGCTGGCAGCAGATTTGGACAGTGAGGAGGTTGGGGAGGAACATGGGCCAGTCTTGGAGTCTGGGGAAGGCTCTGATGAGGGCTCTGTGTCAGAGGCAGAGAGGGGGCCAGAGCCATATGCCAGTTATCAGCTGCCTTCAGAGTCAGACATCAGTGAGGCAGATGAACAGCTGGAGCCTGTTCCCAGTGTGTGCATGCGTACAGTTGCCAGAGGAAGGGAACAGCTAAAGAACAGAGGTTGACTGGGGAGTAAGGCCACAGGTGGATGGTGAATGAGCCCTCCCATAGGGAATAAAGAGTAGCGAAAGGGGAATGGAGTTTGCAGGAGACAATTAGCTCATTCCTGCCAAGTATTACAGCATCTGAAAGATATTGGCCTGGTCACTCTTCAGACCTGATAAAGGTCAGTCATTGTGAACTATCTTGAAAAACTGTGGGCCGGGACTTTTCTGGAGTGGAATTCATGGGAATCCTAGATTAGAACACACCTTATGTCTAGTCCCCTCTTGGTGAAATGGTAGGATATCAGCCAATTGTATTGCTAACATTTTCTGAACAGAACAGCTGCTAAGTCAACAAAATATATAAGCTTAGCACTGAAGAGCAAACAAATTGATGCACCCAAACTAGACACTATTCTCATTTAACTAATTGTGAATTTTGTCTGAGAATACTCAATATATTTCTCCTTTTCTTTAAATACCTTAAAAAACAATTAAATATCACAAGATACTGCAATTTTCTGAGCTGTCTACTGAAAAAACAGTGCCAGTGGATTTTAGTTTGCTAGTCATTGCCAACTCTAGGGGGCAGTGCTTATCTTCATTTCATGGCCCTTGAGACAGCGTTTCTGCAGCGGTATGGCCTGCATGAGGTCCTGAAACATTGTTACTTTCCCACCAAAGTGGTACCTATTCATCTGCTCACATTTGCCTGCTTTCAAACTGTTAGGTTGCAGTAGCTGGGATGAGGACAGGAGCTCACCCGTCAGGTGGCGCTCGGGTCTTGAACCTGAGCTGCCAGCTTTCCACCCATTTATAAAATGCAAAAGTTTTTTCACGTCCTCAACAATTTCACCTTTTACTAGTGTAACGAACAAGATCAGACGTTTTCCAATTTATGTAGCTGTTGCTGAAGATTTCTTCTGCCCAGATTAATTTTAATGTATGCATTCATAACTTTATATCGATGTATGTATCTTGATACTTTTGGTTCATTTCCCTTTTCTTTGTTCACTGAAGGATCAGATCTTGGTCTTACGACTGTGGCTATTGCTTTTACTTCGGCTAAATGTTTGATTTCCAGTTTTGCCTTTTTACGCATCCTAAACAGTTACAAATGCTTTTTGATTCCCTTACAAATTATAAGAGAAGAGGCATGAAATTTTCCTAACCTTTCTTGCAGCTCTATAAATCACAAACAGACAAGAAAGTTAAGCGTGGCTTCACTGGAAAATGCTGTAGACAGATGTAGCGCGCATTCCTTTCAAAATAATTCAGAACCAGTTTCAATTTATCAAATGCCTACTTTATCTGTCAAAACAATGTCCTTTCTCTACTAAAGGGCATTGTTTCTGCAGCAAAGGGATAAAAAAACCACCAGTTCTGATGCATTGTTATCTGCAGATGGATAATGGAATAATAGAACAACTTGCAGCTTTTCAGACGAGCAGATCAAAGGGCAACATCCATTGCAAATCTTATTAAAATAAATTTAGGCCAAAAATGCAAATTTAAAAAAAAAGACATTTATCGTCCAAATGACTTGTTTTTTAGTTTTGTTTTTTTTCCCCAACAACGATCTGCAATAAATAAATAAACAACCAACTGAGAAAGGCAGACTTATCTGTTGGGATTCAGGAGAAACAGAATAACAGAGTGAAACGTGCATCAGAAAAGTATCTTGCTGGACTGCCACTTCTAAGATCTGGCAGCTGCTTGGGGGAAAATATTTGCAATTGCTTTGTTTGAATCTGCCACAGATCTCCGCAGAGTCAGGAGGCTGCCATGGGACCTTGTGGAGAAAGGAAATTCTAATATTGAAAGCGTTTCATGCATCACAATATATTAATGTTCCAAATCAATTATATTTCATTCAGATTCTTAACGTTCTTGAAAAATAAAAAGGCTTTGGGCTTGATCTTGCCAGAGTTAAGCAACTTGAAATCCAATTTACTGAAGCTGAAGGGTGAAAAATGACAGAGGACCGATTTTCTGCAAGTCTCATAACACACATTTGCAGCACAGGTTAGAGTTAAATGAACACTTAGTAGGAAGACAGACTGATTAGAAGTATAGTATGACCATGTTGTACTTGTATAGTATACAAGTAATGGGGTGAGCTCCCGTTACTTGTCCCAGCTTCTGCCAACCTAGCAGTTTGAAAGCATGTGAAAATGCAAGTACAAAAATAAGAACCACCTTTGGTGGGAAGGTAACAACATTCCGTGAGCCTTCAGTATTTGGTCATGCCGGCCACATGACCACGGAGACGTCTTTGGACAGCGCTGGCTCTTTGGCTTTGAAACGGAGATGAACACTGCCCCCTAGAGTCGGGAATGACTAGCACATTTGTCCGAGGGAACCTTTACCTATGACTATCCAGGTTAATGGTTACCAAACTCAAAGCATTACTTTTGGAGAATTGCTGGAAATGTGGAACAGAGTCCCACTTTGGCTGAAAAGAAAGATGTGGTAGATGAAAAGTTTGGTATCAAAGTTGTTCAGGTTTACCATGAAGGCAAACTGAGTCATCTTGACCTCTGTCCATCTCACAAAAGGATCTCGAACAATTCACCATGGCCAATTTCCTATAGCCGACTAACTACAGGACAACTCGCCACAAGAGTTACACTCATGTTGAAGAAATGGTGGAAGAGGATGTAAAGGGAAAGACAAATGCAATAGGTAGAAAGGATGCCAAGTGAGGGACAAATAAAATGTGAATGGCATTTGTTTTAAATTTTTTAAATAATTAAATTGAATTGTTGAAATGCTCCCCAGTGTGTTGGCTGTGGTAAGTTGACCACGGTGAGTTGGCCCACCTGCTCACAAAATGCTGCCAATAATTGTTACAAAGGTGTTTTTTTCCCCCCCAGAAGTAACTGGACATTCTGGTTTTTCTTTGAAGATGTTTCACTTCTCATCCAAGAAGCTTCTTCAGCTCTGACAGGATGGTAGGGAAGCCCTCCATTGACCTGAATGACTGAGAATGTCCACAGACACTGCCAATAATTAATGACTGATGCTACTCAGCTAAAATGCTGAGCTTGTCAATTAAAGGTCGGCAGTTCAGCGGTTTGAATCCCTAGCACTGCGTAACGGAGTGAGCTCCCGTTACTTGTCCCAGCTTCTGCCAACCTAGAAGTTTGAAAGCATGTAAAAATGCAAGAAGAAAAATAGGAATCAACTTTGGCGGGAAGGTAACAGCGTTCCGTGCGCCTTCAGTGTTTAGTCATGCTGGCCACACGACCACGGAGATGTCTTCAGACTGTGCTGGCTCTTTGGCTTTGAAATGGAGATGAGCACTGCCCCCTAGAGTCAGGAATGACTAGCACATATGTCCAAGGGGAACCGTTACCTTTACTGAGTGTAAGGCAGAGGTAAAAGTGAGCTCTATACACTGAATCAACCTTTGGTAGCAAACTATTATTTGCCTGTCTCCTTTTTACATTGAACAGGGATAATTTCATTGAGATGTTCAAACTTTTGGAAAAGTGGAGAGAATCAGGAATTAAGAGTCTACATCCAATGGAGTTCCTTCTACACAAGCTTGCTCATTTCAGCTTTAGAGTCATAATTTTGGGATTCTTAAAACACATGGCTTCTAAAAGCTTAGAGTGACAAAAAGTTAGGGTGAGCTGAAAATTATCATTCCCTCAGATGAAAATTGCCCAACCAAAGGACTGTTGAAATATACTTGCCACCTCGAAGAATCGTACATTGCTTTGTTATGATTCTATAAATCTGTATGTTTCCTAAGAGGGTTTTATGAGGAAAGATTAGGAGAATAAGAGTTGTTAAACTTTGACAGGGTGTAGAAATGAAGATATAATAATAAGTAAGACAGGAGTGCTAGGAAGCATTAAGTAGTTGCTGACTAGCCAACCTTCTTCAACCAGCAGGTCTGCTCTTGCCTCTTAAGATCTATTACCAAAATTTCAAGTGTCCTAAAACTTGATTCAATAATGGAGTTGAGTGGCTGATGGTTTGTTTGCTTTCCCCTTGCTTGATGGTTCATCATTTGCTATTAACACCATTATGTATGCATCCTTGCAAGAGCAATCAATTCTGGATGGTCATAAGATTGCTCCTTCGTTTTGCTTAACTGTTCTGGACAATTTTGAAGGTAGAGTGCTAGGGAGGCTAAAACATATGAAGAAAGATTACAGGAATCGGGCTCGTCTAGGCTAGTGAGACGAAGGAGTAGGGGTGACAAGTGTTTCAATATCTAGGTAAAAGTAAAGATAAAGGTTCCCCTCGCACATATGTGCTGGTCATTCCTGACTCTAGGGAGCAGGGCTCATCTCCGTTTCAAAGCCTAAGAGCCAGGGCTGTCTGAAGATGTTATCCATGGTCATGTGACTGGCACGACTAAATGCTGAAGATGCACAGAACACTGTTACCTTCCCACCAAAGGTGATTCCTATTTTTCTACTTGCATTTTTTATGTGCTTTCAAACTGCTAGGTTGGCAGAAGCTGGGACAAGTAACGGGAGCTCACTCCGTTATGCGGTGCTAGGGATTCGAACCGCCGAACTGCCAACCTTTCTGATAGACAAACTCAGCGTCTTAGCCACTGAGCCACTGTGTCCCATTTCAATATCTATGGGAGTGCCATAAAGAAGAGGAGTTCAACCTATTTTCCAAAGCACCAGAAGGCTGCCCAAGAAGCAATGGATGGAAACTAATCAAGGAGAGAAGCAAGACAGAATTAAAGAGAAATTTCCCAACAATTGAAAATAATTAACGAGTGGAGTTACTTTCCTTCAGAAGTTGGTACGTATCCATCCCTGGAGGTTTTGAAGAAGAGACTGGACAGCCTCTTCTCTGGAATGGTATAGAGTTTCCTGCTTGAGCAGGAGTTTGGAGTAGAAGACCACCAAGGTCCCTCCCAACATCTGTCTATTCTATTATACTGTCCAATTTTTTGGATGAAAACATTCATTTGGATGTAATCTAAGTAAAGGCACAGGTACCCCAACACATGCATGCTAGTCGTTTTCAGCTCTAAGGGCGGTGCCCATCTCAGTTTCTAAGCGGAAGAGCCAGCACTGTCCTAAGATGTCTCTGTGGTCATGTGGCCAGCATGACTAAATGCCAAAGGTACACATAACGCTGTTACCTTCCCAACAAAGGTGGCCCCTATTTTTCTACTTGCATTCTACTGGCAGAAGATGGAACAAGTAATGGGAGCTCATCCCATTACGCAGCACTAGGGATTCGAACCACTTGAACTGCTGACCTTCTGATCGACAAGCTCAGCATCTTAGCCACTGAGCCACAGTGTCCCTTTTGGATTTAATCTACCAGGGCTCAATATTGGATATAAGCAAAAAACATTTCGCTACATATCAGAGAGAATTGTTCCAGATAATTTTCCTAGTCCCCTTGGCATCTGTTGAAATGTTTAAATCTTGCTAATCTCTAGGCAAAGGCCACATAAAGTATGTCGCTATCTTCATTTTCAGAATTTATAAGTTACATTGACTAGAAGAATGACTTTCAGAAATTAGAGATCCCTTTATATCTTCTTAAAAATTCTTCTTGGCTCCAACAAGTTGCATAAATTTCTTACAGACATATCCCGAAGTGGTGCTCCGACTGAATTGGAATGAATGGCTAGGTTTTGGAAGACATAATTCTGAGGAGCAGTTGCACACATGTTCTCTAAGTGACATTCCATATTTTTATCCATTACTTCAAATTTCTTGCCTTTCAGAATGGAAAAGATTGTGTTAGAGAAGAAGAAAGTTTAAGTCAAGGAAGCGTAATGGTGTCCATATTTATTGCCCTATTCCAAACCATGAAAAACCAACCATTTCATTTATGAGTGGAGGGTCATAGAAATCCTCTGTTCACTTGATATGTGCAAGGACAATTCTAGCAAACGAAAGAAATTAAAGGTAGGGAATAAGAGCAAAGAAAGGTTAGCTTTACTCTGAAGTAACCAATTTCATTGTATTTCAGTACAATGACAATAAAGATTATATATACATACTATAAATGTAGATCCTTTGCCTATAACTCCAAGTAGCTTTTTGTTATTGCAAACTATTTTTGCTCCCTCTGCATCCATTGGCCAATTAATGCAACCCCTTCTCTTTAAATTTTCCACCTCTCTTATTTAATAATGATACAAAGGTGCTTTTTCAGAAGGCAACTGGACTTTTTTTTGTTTTTTCTTTAAAGATGTTTCGCTTCTCATCCAAGAATCTTCTTCAGCTCTGACTGGATGGTGGAGAATGGAAGGATTTATACTCCTTGCAGACAGCTGGTCATTTGCATCCCTTTTGAGGGTCGTTGAAGCACTTGGAGGTTTGTTTTTTTTTCTTTGAAGATGTTTCGCTTCTCATTCAAGAAGTTTCTTCAAGAAAAAAAAAACACAAGAAAGTCCAGTTGCCACCTAAAAAAAGTACCTTTGGGACAACCATGACCTGAATGACTAAGAATCTCTACAGACCATTAGCTATGCAATTTGGAATGAAAACCCTTTGAATGGTGGGAGTATAAACAGATTTCCAGAAAAATTGCAGACTACAGTAACTATTCATACTACTCAGGGGACCCTGAGGACACAGAGAAAACTCCAAGTGGCCTCAACGGCTCTAAAAATGGAGGCAAATGACTACCTGTCTGCAAGGAATACAAATCCTTCCATTCCCCACCATCCAGTCAGAGCTGAAGAAGCTTTTTGGATGAGAAGTGAAATGTCTTCAAAGAAAAACGAAGGAAGTCCAGTTGTTTCCTTTAAAAAAGCACCTTTGGGATAGTCTGGGTAGTTTTCTGTTATTGAAAACTATTTTTGCTTCTTCTAAATCCATTGGCTGACTAGTGCAATCCCTTCTCATTAAATTTTCCACCCCTCTTATTTTCCACCTCATCAGCTCCATTCAATGATGACTTTCTGAGTCTTGTCCTTCTCCTCTGTCCATTCCCACGTCCTTTATGTATTTGTTTCTCCTAGGTCTTGGTGGCAGGATAGTGGTTATGCTTTTGTTATGGAGAGCGAGATTTGTAGATGCATGAAATTTCATTTGGCCTTCTATCTTCTTAAAGGTAAATGTTCCCCTCGAACATATGTGCTAGTCATTCCTAACTCTAGGGGACAGTACTCATTTCCATTACAAAGCCAAAGAACCAGCACTGTCCAAAGTCGTCTCCGTGGTCATGTGGCCGGCAGGACTAAATGCCGAAGACGCACAGAACTTGCATTTTTACATGGTTTCGAACTGCTAGGTTGGCAGAAGCTGGGGCAAGTAGCGGGGAGCTCACTCCATTACACGGTGCTAGGGATTTGAACCACCGAACAGCCAATCTTTCCAATTGACAAGCTACTGAGCCACCACGTCCCTTTCTATCTTCTTAGTGTGCCCTATTTCAGTTAAGCTGGAGACATTTTGGACTCCACTGACCTCTTAACCTTGTAAATAAATAATAAATTCCAGTGTTGCCAGACACATGAATCCAATCTATATTTTAGTCCAAAGAGCCACTTTGGCTGTATTTAGTTCAGCCACAAAGTAATTAAAATAATTGTATTTTATTTGAACTATAAACAATTCCACAAATGCTTGATGTTAAAATGTTAAATTGTCCGATGCAAATGCATTCCGCAAAGGTTCAACTAACTGTGACACGAAGTAGATTTCTAAATAAATAAAACAAATGGGAACAGATATTAAAATGAAATACTGAACGATTTAATGCCTTGTTTGAAGAGGTTATTAATACATTCCATTTTGGAATGAGATGCAGTCCTGAACCGAAGCAAAAGACAGCTGATAGGGAGAAGGAGTTTAAGTACAAATATTGATATTGCTTATTTTCTGTTACGTTAGTGTGTAAATATGCTTCGGCTACATCAATGCCTGTCATGTTTCATCTGATTTGGACATACAAAATATGATTAATATACCTCACATTTCCAAAATGCAGATACGTACATTGGACTGAGTTATTTTGAAACAGAAGCATAAAGGCAAATTGAATCTCTCCTATGGTCCTCGTAGATCAAACTTCCTTGGTTACACTTCAGACATGACCCAGTTCAAAATGGAAGTCAACCATCTGCTTCTTGGTGATGTCTGGAATGTCTTCTTCCTTTTGGAGATATTATCAAATGCTGCATCATAACATACTTTTCGGAGTATAAGACACACTTTTTTCCTGCCTAAAGGAAGGTGGAAATGTTGATGCATCTTATACACTGAATATGGTCATTTTTGACCTCCCAAAACCCCACCCTGTACGTCCGTTTTCACCAAAAACTGGGCACACAGAGGGTTTAGGAGGCCTGCAGAGTGCTTGGTGTGTGTGTGTGTGTGTGTGTGTGTGTGTGTGTGTAAAGAGCAAAAACCAGATGCACTGAGTCCAACAACTATTTCATTTCTTGTTTTCCTTTTTAAAATCTTGGTCTGTCTTATACTCCAGTGCATCCTATAGTCTGAAAAATACAGTATGTATGTATGTATGTATGTATGTATGTATGTATGTATGTATGTACGTATGTACGTATGTACACACATAGACACACACACAGACACACAGACACACACAGACACAGACACAGACACACACACACACACACCCTTATATATATATATATATATATATATATATATATATATATATATATATATATATGTGTTGTATTTGTGCTGATAAATATGTGTGTGTGTGTGTATGTGTGTGTGTGTGTATGTATTTGTGTTACAACCCCTGGTATGCCCAAATATGAGAGGAAGCTCACTACTCCCTCTTTCTGTCCTTCGGCTCATTACAGAAAACCATCCAGGCAGAAAGCCATATTTTTATTTTTAATGTTGCCTTTTTATATTTGTGTTGTATTTGTGCTGATAAATAAATAAAGTCTCCCTTTATATATATGGGTTTGTGCTGAAATTCTATTCAGGTGTCTCAAAATTGCATCAGCAAAGTATTTGAATAAATATCCATGCAGCCTTTTCATGGAAGGGTCCCCAGGAATAAATATTTCAGATGTAAACAAAAAGCCCAGGACATTGTGATATCTGGGACAAAATGATGCCCCCTTGGCATGCATTTGATTCTCCTCTGAGTTGTGATACATACAAATTAGAATATAGATTTTGCATAGAGCACCATCCTCAATATTTGTTTATGACCCTGCATACCTCTGCATTTTCTAGGAGAGAATGTGAGGGCATACAGGGCAGTTTAGTGTTGATTTATAGCCCTTGTATAGGCTGCCCAATGACACTGTCCTCTGGGAAGCCTGGGAACATAAAATATTACAATTCAGAAAAATAACCAATGGCAAGCATAAAGATTGTCAACCAAGATAGATTTAAAACAAGATTCACAGCACAGTAAAATAATAATAATAATAATAACCTCAACTGCCATGCTTAAATGGTAGGGTACAATTCAATTTTATGAAGTCTGTTTTAAAAACCAGAACCTAGAGGTAAGATGTGTTTCAAGGAATGATCCAGTGGTGGGTTTCCAATTTTTTTACTACTGGTTTATTCATGCCTGCGCAGAAGCATCCAGGCGGGTGGGAGGAGCCTCCCACCACCACCATTACTGGTTCACCCACTCCGGACCAAACTGGGAGCAACCCATCTCTGGAAAGAATGCACAAGACCTTCTTATCAATACATTTCACTAGCTGAATACCTGTGTTTAAGGCAATCACTGTAGCCATCTTGGTTTTGTCAACATAGCCAATCTAGAACCCACCTAGAACAAAGGAGAACTTTCCTGACAGCTAGAACAATTAATCAATGGAACAACTTGCCTCCAGAATTTGTGAATTCTCCAACACTGGAAGTTTTTAAGAAGAGATTGGACCACTTTTTGTCTGAAATGATATCGGGCATCCTGCCTGAGCAGGGGGTTGGATTAGAAGACCTCCAAGGTCCCTTCCAACTCGGTTATTCTGTTAGCTCCTTCTAGACGGCTTGGCTATAAGCAGATGTGGGCTTCTCATAATTTAACAACCAGTTCACTTAGCGCAGAACCGAACGTGTGAGAGTGCGTGCACATGCAGAATTTGCTTGTGTGTGTGCCTTCTGCCCTTGCACATGGCTTCAAACACACGACAATTTCATGCACGCACCTTCCAGCCCACCTTCTCAGGAGCCGCGGTAGGAGAGCGGGCGAGGCATGAAAATCAGCTGGGCTGCGTGGATGGGGCGAGCGAGCCAGAGAGTGAGATATATAGGACAGGATAGCACTGGGGTGAGTGGGTAGGCCCAGCCGGTGATCAGAATTACCAGTTCCCCCTGAATGGGTAAACCTTAAAAGACAGGTAAGAAGCTTGAGTGGGCAGGTGGGCCCTCTAGAGCACCGTACCGGAATGGTATCCGGTGCTCTGGGTAGGCTCCGCTACACCTGTATCGGGGTGTACCACCTGCAACCCACCATTGCTATAAGTTCAGGGATGTATAATGGCAAACACCAGAAGGCCAGTGATTTGAAGAATGTTGAGTGACCTCTTTGTCTATGGCCAACTCATTTCTCAAAAACAAACCCAACCCCGGCCTTCTTCCAACGATTATCATATCTACCTGGATGCAGCCTTTCTAAAGATTTTTTTTTATGAGGAACAGTGACAGGGTTATTTATATGTTCTTGAAACAGATTAGGTTAATCTTTCCCAAAATGATAATTCAAGAAGACTAAAGTCAGCAGTAAAATCATGCCACTAGAGCCACACAACCCTTGTCAATATCGGTTTGCAGGTGATTCAGGTTAAATTGTTTTGATCATCTCAGTGTTATTCCCCTGAGTTTCAAATCAAACTTGTGTACTATTAAATCACAACTCATCAAGAAAATTAATCTGAAAGGGCCACGTTAGGCTTATCGTGGACTGAAACATCCTCCTGCAGTCAAGCGACACCCTGTTTGTCAAGGTTTTTTACATTCTCATTTTTTAACCAGCTTGAGAAAGAAGCTCTCCATAACCTCTTTGTCAGCGTTCCAAATATCATGCAGAATTAAATCAGAGTCCAAGGCAGAGCTATCCTTAAAATTCCAATTTAATAAGACAGACATGTTGGCACATCTGTGGAATCCCAAATCTGAAAACTTCCTGGGATTCCACCCAGTTGAAAGTTCATGATATTTTCCCCACACCCCATAAATCCATCACATAGTCCAATCTTCTTCGGCCATGCTAGCATCTCCATCCAGCTAGTTCCAGTCAGGTGCAGAGGTGCAGAGACAAAAGATGATCTTGGCTTCTATAAAGGAATGACAACAACACATTCCACAGCTCTACCTCTTTCTATTCCCCCTTCCCAATTACTACACTATTGAAACAGCACAGTGAATTAATAGAAAGTGTGGCAGGCCAAGATCCTAAAAGGAACATAACTGCAGGCCTGACACTCTTACTCCTTAAAATAATATACATCTTCCAAGGTTTATTCTTGGCAGGGTCATTACTGAAATGACCACAATGGTAAATCACCATCAGATGCTGAATTAGTTAGCAGTAACTTAGCAGTAACTGCAAATTAGCAATAAATTGAATATTTGCAGGAAGTGGGTAAAGGTAAAAGTTCCCCTCGTACATATGTGCTGGTCATTCCTGACTCTAGAGGGCAGTGCTCATCTCCATTTCAAAGCTGAAGAGCCAGTGCTGTCGGAAGACGTCTCTGTGGTCATGTGGCCAGCATGACTAAATGCCGAAGGTGCCCGGAACGCTGTTACCTTCCCACCAAAGGTGGTTCCTATTTTTTCTACTTGTATTTTTACATGCTTTTGAACTGCTGGGTTGGAAGAAGCTGGGACAAGTAATGGGAGCTCACTCCATTATGCACCGGTAGGGATTCAAACCACTGAATTACCAACCTTGCTGATGGACAAGCTCAGCGTCTTAGCCATTGAGCCACCCCATCTCTAGTCCAAGTCCCTAGGAAGTGGTTACATCTAGTTCAATGAAAAGAAGGATTATAGTAGTGTTGCAATATTTGGGGGGGGGGGGGTACCACAAAGAACCTATTTTCCAAAGCATCAGAAGGCAGGACAAGAATCAATGGTTGGCAACTAATCAAAGAGAGAAGCAATCTAGAACTAAGGAGAAATTTCCCAACATTGAAAACAATTAAACTGTGGAATAGGTTGTCTTTAGAAGTTGTGGGTGCTCCATCACTGTAGGCTTTTAAGAAAAGACTGGACAGTCATCTGTCAGAAATGGTGTAGGGTCTCCTGCCTGAGCAGGGATTTGGACTAATAGTCTTCTAAAGTCCCTTCCAACTCAGTTATTCTGTTAAACTATCAAAGCAGCATGTAAAGAACTAAATGAACCAGGATAATGCTGGTTTAAAAAGAAAAATCAGATTAATACACTCTAAAGTATATCTTTGGTGTAGCCGAGAAACAAGACTAATAGGTTTGTGGGAGTTGGTTTTGATTCACATCATTGATAATTGGCTCCATCATGCTGTAATCTGATTTGAATTTGAATTAGGTTGATTGGAAGTTGAATAGCAAGGATCTTTGGGCATGAATCACATTGGTAAGAGGCATCTGTTTTTCTTTATTTACTCTGTAACTTTACCTCAGGAGGATTCATCCAATGGTTGATTTGCTCCAAGTTGTCGGTTCAGAGACTCAGTTGAATCTCCATCAAAGCTCCTTGACCCAGCTTTCTTTGATGCTTTGTCTTATAATTGTGTGTCTTTAACGTTTTATATGAATCTCATTTAGGGAAATTCTGGGATTGCTCCTTCATGTATCCTGTAAAATCTCCTTTTGTTTGTTAGTTTGAATATTCAACAGTTTTCTCAAAAGCTCAGAAACTTGTTCCAACTTCATCAAAAAATATCATTCCTGTTCTGACCTAGAGCATGAAAGAAACTCCTGGTCCCGACAAAAACACTTTTTAATTAATTTTCTGTGAATTCTGCTCATTCATATCCAACAAAGTCTTTCAAGGGAGGATTTGCAGTCACAGACCTTATCTGGCTTGGAGAGCTGCCAGGCCGATATCTGCAAAACTTGGCAAGGAGTCTCGGAGTGTCACGAACCAATTAAGCGAACTAATTGTCTCCTGCAAACTCCACTCCCTTTTTGCTCCTCTTTTACTTCCTCTGGGAGGGGCCATTCATCATCCACCTGTGGCTTTACTCTCAAGTCGACCCCTGTTCTTTAGCTGTTCCCTTCGTCTGGCAACTCTGCCCATGCGCACCCAAGGAAGAGACTCCAGCTGTTTGTCTGCCTCATTGATGTATGACTTTGAAGGCAGCTGGTAACTGGCATACGGCTCTGACCCCTCTCTCCCTTTTATACAGAGCCCTCATCAGAGCCTTCCTCAGACTCCAGGACTGGCCCATGTTCCTCCCCAACCTCCTCACTGCCCGAATCTGCTGCCAGCTCCACTGGCCGCTGGCGGGCCACAACAATTCCTTGCAGCTGAGTATTAATGCTTATATCTTTCTGAGAGCTTCCATCATTGTTGGTAATGGAGAGAGCTTTGGAGGGTTTTTTTTTTTTTTTTTTTTGGTTCAGTCATCATTTTCATGATCTGATCTGATCCCTGGGTAATGGCAGTACAAGTACATTTGGTTAGATAGGCTACTGTATATTCTTTGTAGTGCACGCTATATTCATTAAAGAGGAGAGGATATTTTCCTTCTAATAGGGTGATAAAATAAAACACTTCTATTTGGGGGCCTGAATTACACAGTAAGAGGCTCACAAAAGTAATTGCCATCAGGTAACAGTGCCACCGGGGCTGAGAGTGATTAACAATGCAAGCTCAAGACACTTTTGTCTTTTAAGTTGGGCTCCTTCCATAAACCATCAGGAGGAGATCTTTAAACAAGTTATTAAGGTCAGGGTTGGTTTGAAGAATGTTCATGCATTTCCTGATAATAGCCTTAGTTCCACCTCGAAGTTATTTATCCTGCTGACACAGCTAATAGAAAATTATTTGTATTTTTGATGGAGGACATTCCAATAAGAATTCATTCACTCCCTGCTTTATTCCAGAGAGAGAAAGAACAGCAATTAGGAAATATTAACCTCCACAAGTGATCCTCTCCCACCCAGTTCTTCCAAAGATAGATTAGATCAGAGAGATGCTGGAGAGAGAGAGGGAGAAGGAGAGTGGGGGGAAGAAAATATGTACATACACATATGCATACTGTTGTGGCCCACTGGTGGCCAGCGGAGCTGGCAGCAGAGTCAGACAGTGAGGAACATGGGTCAGTCCTGGGTGCTGAGGAAAGCTCAGATGAGGGCTCTGCATCGGAGGCAGAGAGGGAGCTAACAGCAGTGAGGCAGAGGAACAGTTGGAGCCTGTTCCCAGTGTGTGCATGCACAGAGTTGCCAGAAGACAAGAAAAACTAAGAAAGTGGGGTCGACAACTTGGAGGTGATTGGCCCCTCCCATAGGAAACAAACGAGGAGCGGACAGGGAGTGGGCTTTTGCAGGAAACAACTTGTTCCTTCAGTTGTTTCAAGAGTGGAAAATTCTGTTTGTGAATTTAAGAGACTCTGTGCCACATTTTGCCTCGCCCTGCATTTGGAAGCTAGTTATTTGGCAGTTCTCCAAGTGAGATAAGTTTCGTGTTGATAAACATTCCTCTGAAAGACTGTTTGCTAAGCTTTGCTGACTGTGAATGAAAGAAATTCACAGCCGTGTAAATAAAATCATTTTTCCCCAGGACCAAGACTCTGCTTCTTGCTTTTTAAGAAAGCCTGGGTCAGAACACATACACACACACACACATATGCACACACACAGAGAAAGAGGGAGCAATGATAGATCGATAGAAGTAAATAGGTGATAGATAAATCAATAGATGTAGAAGTATAGAAAGAGAGAATGAGAGAGAATAGATCAGCAGCCCCCAACCTTTATTGGTGGGCTGACAGGGGCAAAGGGGAACTTGCCTGTGCGTACACATAATGGTTTGTGCAAATCGAGCTGCGCCTGTGTGCACTGGCCCGCTGCTCAGGTGAGTAGAATGCATCCCACTTCTGAACCGGACCTGGTCCATAGTGGCCCACAGCCTAAGGATTGAGGAGCTCTATAATAGATAGATAAAGAGACAGACAGAAGACAGACTTAGAAAGGTGATAGATAGACAAGGGGAGATAGAGACAGACAGACAGAGACAGAGCTCTTCCATCAAGATAGTTTCCTCTCTGTGTCCTGGTTGATGCCACCGGAGACTCATCTGTGGATCCTGGAAGATCTGGTGCAGTTGAAGCAAAGTGGAAGTTGATGCAAAGTGGAGTCTAGGTAGAGCAAGAATCACTTGCCCTAAACTTCTGTGTCAGGTGTTTGATTTTCCAATGACCTGCAATGTTTGGTTGTAGGATTTCAAGCAGAGCTTTAGCCAAGGTAAACTCATAGCTACGCAATGGTACCGGTTAGTCAAGTGGAAAGCAGAGAGATGCTGATAGCAGCAGTTCCAGGAAGAAAAGAATATTACTTTAACAACCCAAAGAAAGTGAAACTAGTTGCAATACTCAAGAGGGCACAACTAAAGGAATCAACCATCTATTTTGCCTAGCCCTGAGTTTTCTTACCCCCATTTACCTTTAAATGGGACTCCAAGTGAGCAGGTCAGTTCTCTGTGTTGAAAAGACCATTTTCAGGGGAGATTAAACAAGGCGTGAGTGGAAGAAATCAATGGTCTGATTCACTCTACAACCATTTTGTGTGGTCACAGGGAGTCACCAGAAAGTTGCTCCCTTTGTTGCCTTGTTTTCTTGTGGTGTTGGCACACTGTTGTTCAAAGGTGCTGATGCCACAACTCAGCTACTTCGAAACATCCCTCGGAAGCAGAAATTCCGGCTGGAGAGAGCTGCTGAGCATTTAAAGCGAGAGCAAGGAGGCACTTTGAGGTGTCCGACCCCATTGCGCGTGAAGGGTTAATGGGGTTTGCGTACGAGGGCCGCCAGAATCAACACAACAATGGTGTCATTGGGGTACATCGTGGGAAGAATTCAGCAAGGTGGGGGGGGGAGGAGAAGAGAAGGGGAGAGAGATGGAAGGTTTCTGAAGTAATAATGCAAACAACAACAACAAAGCTGTTTTATGGCTATCTACAGTGTTTACACCGAGCCAGGATTTCAGTCTGATCTTCAAAAGGCTAAAATCGAGTCATTAAAATAAGAGGTTGGATTTTAATGAGGAGATATACAGGGTGCAGAACGTAATTAGACAGTAACCTCGGAGGATTTACAGTACTTAGATGCAGTTTGAAAGGATGGAAACATTTCAGGGGAAAAAACAAAACAAAATACAAATACAAAGCCCTCAGCTCAACATTTTTCCTCCACCTGCATCTGTGAGATGGTTGCTCAGAACCAACCAAACCAAAGAAACAAAAAAAAAAAAAAGCAAACAAAAAATGAAATAAAAAGACCATTTTTCCTTTATCAACATATTCTTAGGATATGTAATAATTTGCCTTTTAATCTTCTTCGCATACACTTGCTCTTGTCCTGAAATGGCTCAAAGCTTTCCTTTCTTTCCTTTTGAGATTACAAAAGAATTAATAAGAAAAAAGAATGGCTTGCTGGAGAAGAGAACTTTGTGGTTTTCTCTTCTCTTCTCTTCTCTTCTCTTCTCTTCCCTTCCCTTCCTTTCCCTTCTCTCTTCCCTTATCTTTTCCCTTCTCTCTTCTGTTCCCTTCTCTCCTCTCCTCCCATCTCTTCTCTTCTTCCTTCCCTTATCTTCCCTTACCTTTTTTCTTCCTTTCCTTCTCTCTTATCCTCTCCTCTCTGCTTCTCCTCTCCACTTCTCCCTTCCCTTCCCTTATCTTCCCTACTCCCTTCCTTCCCGTGTCTCTCCCCTTCTCTCTTCCCTTCTTTCTCTTCTCTTCTCCCCTCCTCTCCCCTTCCTCCCCTCCCCTTCCTTTTGCTTCCATTTACTTCTCTTCTCTTCCCCTCCCTCCCCTTCCTTTCCCTCCATTTCCCCCCTCTTCCCTTCTTCATTTGCTAACCTAGCAACTTCTAAAAAGGGGGAGCCAACTGCCAATGTTGGGTTCATTTTGTCTCTCTTGTCTGTTTAAACACCACGGTTCACTTTATACTTATCTAGGAGGCTTCCCGTTATCCTGTGGGCATTTACTCAAAAGTAGGAACAGTCTCTGGCCCAGAACAAGGAATTCTGGGAAGAAAAATAGCTGGATTTGATTCAGACAATGACACACAGTCGCTGGCTCTCATCTTTTTCATAGGATCTCTGCCATCCTCTTTCATTTAATTAAACAGAGTCACCCTCACAACCCTCCTCTCTTCTCAAAAGCCTTTTTTTCCTTTATTGTCAACTTTCTAAACCTTATAGCCCCCTTCGGCCACCCTTTTTCTTTCTGCCCTTACAGAAGGATTTTGCATATCAATGTTTATCAGCCCCTTTTAATTCTTGTGGGACAGGGTGGCTCCGTGGCTAATATGCTGAGCTTGTCAATCAGAAAGCTAAGCAGTTCCTCGGTTCGAATCCCTAGCACCGTGTAACGGAGTGAGCTCCCGTTACGTGTCCCAGCTTCTGCCAACCTAGCAGTTCGAAAGCATGTAAAAATGCAAGTAGAAAAATAGGAACCACCTTTGGTGGGAAGATAACAGCGTTCTGTGCTCCTTTGGCGTAACCACGTGACCACGGAGACGCCTTCAGACAGCGCTGGCTCTTCAGCTTTGAAACGGAGATGAGCACCAGCCCCTACAGTCGGGAACGACTAGCACATATGTGCGAGGGGAACATTTACTTTTACCTTTAATTCTTGTGGAGGGTCTGGTTGCAAGGATTAAAAAACGAACAAATGTTTTAATACATTTTTAATGGCCGTCGCCCATTCACCATTTTCTTGCTATTGTCTTGCCCTGCTATTAAGTCAAAAGACCCTTTCTTTAAAAAGTTTTTATCAATATCTGTTGTGCCCACCCTGTTAAAATGCAGAGGAATTGTCCTGCATCAAAGGATGCCCTCCTGCCTGAGCTGAGGATTTGGGGAGATGATCATTCAGGGAAAGCATTGTTTACATTCTACTGACAGCCTTGTTTCTGTTAAATAATGTTCGTGTATTATTATAGAGACAATGTCCCTTGTTGCAATGCTGATAATTTTCTGCCCAGATCTCTTCATTTTGAGCGGTTTCCTCAGCTGAGTTGCAAGCAGGTGCTGCCACCTGCAGTGGATCTTCCACTCTTCACAAAGTTGGAGGGAGATGAGAGATGAGACTTTTTGGAGATGTGCTAAACATTCAGATATCTTAAGGTTCGTTTCCAATGCAGATTCTAAGAGCTGAACATTATGGGGAGAAAAATCTCAGTGTTCAACACGCATGGTTTAAGATTTGAATAACAGAGTTGGAAGGGACCTTGAAAGTCTTCCAGTCCAAACCCCTGCTTAGGCAGGAAACCCTACACCACTTCAGACAAATGGTTATCCAATCTCTTCTTTAAAACTTCCAGTGTTGGAGCATTCACAACTTCTGGAGGCAAGGTGTTCCACTGATTCATTGTTCTAACTGCCAGGAAGTTTCTCCTTAGCTCTAAGTCGCTTCTCTCCTTGATTAGTTTCCACCCATTGCTCCTTGTTCTACCCTCAGGTGCTTTGCAGAATAGGTTGACTCCCTCTTCTTTGTGGCAGCCCCTGAGATATTGGAATACTGCTATCATGTCTCTCCTAGTCCTTCTTTTCATTAAAGTCACTCTCACAGAGAGGGACTCCTCCGGGTGCCGTCCACTAAGCAGGGCCAGAGGGCGGCGCCCAGCAGTAGGGCCTTCTCTGTGATGGGCCCAGCCCTCTGGAATGACCTCCCCCCCGACATTAGGACAACTACTGATCTCCGCTCCTTCCGTAAGAAACTCAAGACCCACCTGTTCCAACTAGCCGGCCTGGCTTAACTAGAACTTTATTCTCTAATCCCCCTGGCAATTTTAAATTGTAAATTTTAAATTTTAGGGTATTTTAATTGTTTTTTTAACTTTACTGTTACTGTCTTTTAACTTTGTGGCTATTGTTATTTATGAATTGTAAAATGTTTTTATGTATATACCTCCTCCCATGCCATATGCTTGTGTATTTAATTGTACGCCGCCCCGAGTCCATTCGTGGAGAGGGAGCGACTTATAAATTGAATAAATAAATAAATAAATAAATAAATAAATAAATAAATAAATAAATAAATAAATAAATAAATAATAAATAAATAAATAAATAAATAAATAAGTAAGTAAACTAGATATACCCAGTTCCAGCAACCGTTCTTCATATCCCCTAATCCAATCCCCTAATCATCTTTGTTGCTCTTCTCTGCACTCTTTCTAGAGTCTCCACATCTTTTTTACATCGTGGTAGTCTTTCATAGCAATAGCAATAGTCCTTAAACTTATATACCACTTCACAGTTCTTTACAGCCCTTTCTAAGGAGCTTACTGTGCTGCCTCCTATGAATGTTGTCTCCTCCACTACTTCTTCAGAAGCCTCAAGGGAAAATGAGAATTATTTTCACCCCACATTCACAATCAGTTATGTTTTCATCCTTAACAGTTCTGGAGATACTGTAAATATCTGCAGCTAGGAAGTCCTATTGAGTGTTCAACTCTGCTTCAAAATATTCACAGAGGGCAACAGAAATTAGAGAATTGCATTTTTTAATGAGAAAGATTACAAAATAACCAACAATCACTATAACTGTGGATGTTATTTAGTTAAGCAGATGTTTTGAATGAGGAATGTTCAAAATGTCATATTTTGATACAAAAAAACCTGATCCATCAAGTTCACTTTCCAAACTACCATTTTAAATTTTGCACATCTGTCAAATTTTCAATTGCCATCATTTCAAGTAAGGACTAAGAGATATTTACATCTCTCTCTCTTTTTTTAAAAAAAATGCTCCACTCATTTATTCTTTCTCTGATTTGTTTAGTTTATGTCCAAACAGAATATATATGCCCCGCCCTCTCTCTCTGTCTCTCTCTCTCTGTGTGCCTCTGTCTCTGTCTGTCTCTCTGTCTCTATCTTTAACATTTCTTTCGTTCTCTTTCTCTGTATCTTTCTCTCTCTTTCTCTTTATACATACACACACACATGTATTTGTGTGTGTGTGTGTATGTACATATGTGTGTGTCTGTATCTATCTGTCTGTCTGTCTGTCTGTCTAGCTGTGTCTGTGTCTGTCTCTATCTAGCTGTTATCTATCTATCTATCTATCTATCTATCTATCTATCTATCTATCTATCTATCATCTAGCTAGCTAGCTAGCTATGTTTTAGGTTGTACAGGGAAAAATGAGTTTATCCCTGTATTTAAGGTGATAACACTGGAGTTCAATATTGTCTTACAAAATTGGACTAGAGAAATTCACAAAAGGAAACATTAGCAGTGATTGCTTAGGGACCAGCCTTCTTCAGCTGGCAGTATTTCCAGCAAAAAAAGTCTATGAATTCCTCTAAAATACCATGATAAACAGCACCAGGTCCGAAACACCCATCCAATCTAAGGACAAACCAGCTGTTTATTTCACCATGCAACCAGTCCATCAACAGATGGACCTGTTTCAGCTGCCATGATGCCTGAGCTCATTTATTGGTCTGGTTTCTCTACTTCTTCTAAACAATACAACCTTCCTGGAAGGGTGCCTCAATGCTGTGGCCTGTCAGCAGTGCTGGCAGCAGACTCAGACAGTGAGGAGGTTGGGGAGGAACATGGACCAGTCCTGGAGTCTGGGAAAGGCTCAGTGTTGGAGGCAGAGAGGGGGCCAGAGCCGTATGCCAGTTATCAGCTGCCTTCAGAGTCAGACATCAGTGAGGCAGACGAACAGCTGGAGCCTGTTCCCTGTGTTCACATGCACAGAGTTGCCAGGCGAAGGGAATAGCTAAGAAACAAAGGTTAACTTGGGAGTAAAACCACAGGTGGTTGGTGAATGGCCCCCTCCCATAGGGAATAGAAGAGGAGTGAAAGGGGAGGGGTGTTTGCAGGAGACAATTAGTCCATTCCTTCATTCTTGCCAAGTATGGTGGCATCTGAGAGATATCAGCCTGGCTACTCTCCAAGTCTGATAAAGGTTGGTAATTGTGAACTATCTTGAAAGACTGTGGGAGAGGAAAGACTTTGCTGGAGAGGAATTCACTGTAAGTGAAATAAAAGAGGAGACTCGGTTTCGTGCTGCTGGGGGCAGCCTAGATCAGAACATTCCATTGAAGTGAAAGACAGTTTACTCCTCTGTAAACAAGCCTCCAATCAGCTAACTGGGAGGCTGAAAGAAGCATCTGTAACTCATTCAGAAAGAGGGATAGAATCGCAAAGAAGGAACTCTCCAATGTCAGTTCTACATGGCACTCTGGGTAGCCATAAACAGCTTCTGCACTTGAAGATTCAGATTTATTTTACACAAGTAGGGCATTATTTCAAGCTTGGCCTTCAAGGGCTCTTTCTGTCGGCATCTAAAAACGTTTCCTCAAACAATGCAGCATATGTTGAGAAGAACATCGCTCTTACGGAGAACTCCTATCAAATGGTGCGGCGCACTTCGTGTTCTTTCAACTTATTAAGCCTAAAAGTGTGGCGAGAAACGAGGAAATTAGGCCGGGAATTATGCATGAGGCATATTGAGGGCAAAATATGGTTCCCTGTCAGGAACTTGGAGGGTTTGTTTTTTTTGTTTTTTTTTTAAAGGAAGACATTCAGAAATGCCAAGTGATGTTAATGTTCAAAATAAAATGGCTGCTTTGAGACCAGGTATATGAGCTTCCCACTTCCTCCTCTTTCATCTTAAAAGGTAAAGGGTAAAGGTTCCCCTCACACATATGTGTTAGTCATTCCTGACTCTAGGGGGCGGTGCTCATCTCCATTTCAAAGCTGAAGAGCAAGCGCTGTCTGAAGACGTCTCCGTGGTCATGTGGCCGGCATGACTCAACGCCGAAGGTGCACAGAACGCTGATACCTTCCCAACAAAGGTGGTCTCTTTTTTTTCTACTTGCATTTTTACATGCCTTTGAATTGCTAAGTTGGCAGACGCTGAGGCAAGAAACGGGAGCTCACTCTATTACATGGTGCTAGGGATTCGAACCGGCAAACTGCCGACCTTTCTGATCAACTACTAAAGGAGTGTATTCATAATATATCCTTTTCCTCAATGGGTGAGGACTACAATTCCCACAAGTTGTTGGGGGTTGTTTTCCCATCATTCCTGGAGGGTTGAAAAAGATATCATATTTCATATAGAGATGCCCAGAAATGGACCTATTCCTTACATAAAGGTAGTTCTCAACTTACAACCAGTCATTTAATGACTGGTTGAAGTTATGACAGTGCTAAAAGTTATGACAATCCTCACACTTATGACTGGGGCACCACCCCGAATGTTCACATGATTGCAGTTTGGATGCTTGGCCACATTTATGACTAATTACAATGTCCTGCAGTCACATGATCACAATTTGCAAAGGTGTTTTTGTTTTGTTTTGTTTTGTTTTGTTTCTGGGGGAAAAAAACACTTATTCAGAAGAATAGGTTCACAGTTACGATCATACAATTTGCTTAATGACTGTGGATCTAATCTGTAATCACAAATTGAGTACCACCTGTATGTACAAAAACCATGGGGGAAAACGTCCATTACTTAAAATACCTTATGCAAAAGCTTTCTTGGTTCTCTACCACATCAATCAGAGATTGTCCCCACATTAAAGACTTTGAACTGAAAGACACATTATTATATGCTGGTTTTATAAATGGTTCTATAACTCAAAACAGGGAAAAATAAAAAAAAAATAAAAAAGAAGGGAAGGGAAGAGAAGAGAGAAAGGAATGTAAGGGAAAAGAGAAGGGAAGAGAGAACAGAAGGGAAGGGGATGGGAAGGGAAGGGAAGAGGGAAGGGAAGGGAAGGGAAGGGAAAAAAGAAGGGAAGAGAAAAGGGAAGGGACAGGACAAAGAGAGGATTGGAGAGGAGAGTTATTATTATGCTATTACTTATTCCATTCTTTGTGCTAAAAACAGCTAGTGATGCTGTCCCTACCGTAGCTAAGCAAAACCAACATGTGCTAAACAATTTTTAATACTTTTATTGATTTCACTTATTCAGGAAGAAGTCCTATTTTTTTTCTATGATCTGCTTCCTCAGAATAAGCAACAATTAACAGATCCGAATACTGAGCATAATGTTTCTTCAAGTTAATTTCACTTTTATCCTTGACATACCTTTATCAAAATAATAATAATCCCTTCTTATTGTTCAACAGAGAATTTTCTCTTTAGAAGATGTTCTCATTATTCCATTCCACAGACTCTTAAGTTTACAAATATTTATTATTTGTTTTATCAAAACAAAACGTGTGCATATAGCATGAATAACAATGGGAAATCATTTAGGTATACAAGGAAAGTATTTTAGAAGGCAAAATACTTTGGAGAAAAGAATGTCTTTAAGTTGCTTCAGGCCATATATGGGTTATTCAACAATAATGTTATTCAGAATATGGAAAAATTCTTGTTGAAAGCCTTACCTTCTTCATTTTATTTATCAACAATAGTGCTGCAACAATGATAGAGCAATGACAAAATTAATTTCTATTGCCAGAAAGTCTTCAAAACACTCTTCAGTTGCTCAAAGTATTATGTTTTCACTGAGAATGTGAACAATTTTCCTGAATCATTGTCTATCAAATATTTTTGTAGCACCGGCTCTAAGTAGATCAAGTTCTAAATGCTTTAGATGCATTCAAGTTCATTTGCTGGTAGAAGGAAGAATGTTAACCATGCTGGCTGAAAAGAAAAGCCCATTCACATGTTTAACAAAGTACAATTCCGACCTCTTGTGGCACAAAGCTGTTTCTACAAGGATTGAGTGAAAGATTCAAATGGGTTTGTTGTTAGTTCAATAACACCAAAAAGGGGTCCAGTAGAGGAAGAGGAGGGGAGGGGGAGGGAGGGGAGAGGGAGGGGGAAAGGGAAGAAAAAAGGAAGGAAGGAAGGAAGGAAGGAAGGAAGGAAGGAAGGAAGGAGGAGGAAGGAAGGAAGGAAGGAAGGAAGGAAGGAAGGAAGGAAGGAAGAGAAGGAAGGAAGAAGGACGGGAGGAAGGAAGGAAGGAAGCTAGAGGGACGGAAGGAAGGAAGGAAGGAAGGAAGGAAGGAAGGAAGGAAGGAGAATGGTAGACAGATATGGATGTATGGATGTATTCATAATAGATAGATAGTGTAGGAAGTTAAAACCCACCCCTCTACTAGAAAATGAAATACTTTAGGAAATATTAAAAGAGCAGAATATTTCCCCCTAAAAGGGAGGCAGGAACTCCCCCCCCCACCTTTGTCAATGGGCCATTAAGGCCTGAGCCAGTCTATTCTACATAACAAAGATCTACCTCCTTCAGGAGGACCCATCTAGAAAACAGAAACTCACCACAGGGCACCTGGGAAGATGATATCAGTCAGCGACTCAAACAAGCTTGGGTCTCAGGACAGCCTACGAAGTTAGCTAAGACCCCCGCCCTCTGGGAGTTTGACCACCAATAAGAATGCATTTCTTATACAGGAATGGGAAGTTCTGGGGTGGGGCCCAGAGAGGGCATAAAACCAGGGCACTCTCAGCATCTCTGCCCTTTTCTGCTCGGGAGCTCAAGTCAGGTGATCCTGTCCACCATTAAACCATCTATCCAAGCAGCCTCCATGTTTCCAGTGTCTTTTTCCCCACTTGGAACTGAACCCAGAAGGACATTTCTTCCAACAATTTATAGGTAGGTAGGTAGGTAGGTAGGTAGGTAGGTAGGTAGGTAGGTAGATAGATAGATAGATAGATAGATAGATAGATAGATAGATAGATAGATAGATAGATAGATAGATAGATAGATAGATAGATAGATAGATAGATGATAGATAGATGATAGATAGATAGATAGATAGATAGATAGATAGATAGATGATATTGATTGATTGATTTCTGCATATTGACTTTGATAATAGTTGTTCTCTTTTCATTAAAAATATTTTTGTGCTCCTTCTTCTTTAAAAGACCATCTCAAGGCTTTATAAAACCCATAAAAACCTTCTAAAATAAGTAAACCTCAGTATAAAAACAAATGATACCGCAATGAGGATAAATGCAGTTTATGATGCTTTCCGGGTAGTTTTGTACAGAATTTTTTGCCATAATTAAAATGGTTTTTGTCAATGTTAAAAGTTTGCTGAGTCTACTTGGCAAGATTATATTTTCATCCAGGTTGAAAGCTGATTATCTTTTGCAAGGCATCTGCTGTGGAAGGTAAGTTTGCAACTGTATACTAGATACCAAAGGCAATTTTGTGTTGAAAGGGTTTGTGCTACGAGGTTTCAATTCATAAACTTTGGGAAATAAGAATGATTTGCTTTTGCAAAAGTGGAAACCATGAACAATAATTTTTTTCTAGCCAGTGATGACATGTCCATTATAAATTGAAGTCTACCCAGAGCAGTAATATTCTGCCCTGCTCTGTAGACCTGGATTACCCATATAACATTATGTTTATTATGAAGTTCTCTGGAGAAAAGCTCTCCGAAGTATGTCTAATAAAACTCTATATCAGACAATAGCCTTACAACTGCATTATTTGTCACTGGTAATTCCAACAAGTTTGTTTTAAGGCTCAGTTTGTGTAAAACGATCCTAAAAAGGCTCTGGGTTGTGATAAAACTTAACTGTTGGCATTTTGGAAAACATGTTCCTTTGTTTCCATGTCCTTCTCATTTGCCCTTCCAGTTTTCAGCACAGGAAAAGAAACTTTATCCAATTCTCTTTCCGCTTCAAGCTAGTGGTAGGTAGAAGATTGTTGTGGCCCACCAGTGGAGCTGGCAGCAGACTCAGACAGTGAGGAGGTTGGGGAGGAACATGGGCCAGTCCTGGAGTCTGGGGAAGGCTCTGATGAGGGTTCTGTGTTGGAGACAGGGAGGGGGCCAGGACCGTATGACAGTTATCAGCTGCCTGCAGAGGCAGACATCAGTGAGGCAGGCAAACAGCTGGAGCCTGTTCTCAGTGTGTGCATGCACAGACTTGCCAGACAAAGGGAATAGCTGAAGAAAAGGGGTCGACTTGGGAGTAAGGCCCCAGGTGGCTGATGAATGGCTCCACTCAGAGGTAATAAAAGAGGAGCAAAGGGGGAGTGGAGTTTGCAGGAGACAATTAGTTCACTTAATTGGTTCATGACTCTCTAAGACTCCTTGCCAAGGAGTTTGCAGATATCGGCCTGTTAGCTCTCTTCAAGCCAGATAAGGTCTGTGACTGTAAATCCTCCCTTGAAAGACTTTGTTGGATGTGAATGAGCAGAATTCACAGTCAATTAACAAAAGGGTTTTTTGTTGGGACAAGGAGTTTGCTTCAAAGACCTCTTGTTTTATGATAGAGAGAACGGTTAATGGAGAGAGGTTGGAGGGCATGGTTT
The DNA here is from genome assembly GCF_964273705.1 of Natrix helvetica. Taxonomy (NCBI): domain Eukaryota; kingdom Metazoa; phylum Chordata; class Lepidosauria; order Squamata; family Natricidae; genus Natrix; species Natrix helvetica. The sequence goes on along the minus strand of NC_138549.1, from coordinate 11,492,750 downwards.
TGACTAGCATGTCCTCCATCCTCTCTCCATTAACTGAGCGTGACATTGCATAGGCAGATACACATCTCAGAACCTTTCAAACTGTCCTTCAGCAGGTGAAGAGGTGGACAACTCTTGGAAATGAGTCAATCTCCGTTTCCAGTGTACCACTAGCTATGAAACAGGGGCAGGTAACACTTGATACCTGGGAAGGTAGCAGTTGATATATGGGGTAGCCTTTAAATCAAAGGTGTCTAACCTTGGCAACTTTAAGACTTGTGGATTTCTACTCCAGTATTCCCCAGCCAGAGGGGAGGCATTCTGAGAGCCCACAGATCTTAAAGTTGTTGGGCACCCTACTTGAAAGGCTTTTCAGAGATACCTCCCTGTTGATAACAGGATGTGAGGCCCCGGGGATGATATTGGCCCCCAGGAAGCAGCTGGTTTGATTCTGCTGTATCAGTCTCCCTATTGCCCAGTGACTTCCTTGTTTGAGCTTGAGGACTCTGTAATTGTCCCTGGAAAGTCCAAGCCTGATATTTAGGGAGTCAGGGATAATATCATGGTGACTCTCATTGGCAGACAGGGATAACTAACATGATGATCATAAACTCCTGGGAAGGCAAAAGGAGAATGGAGTGGCAAAGGATGAGATGATTAGACAATATCATTAAGGCAATGAACATGAATTTGAGCAAACTCCAGGATACAGTAGAGGACAGATGGTCCATGTGATCATGAAGGGTTGGACAAGATTTAGTGACTGAACAACAACAAATGATAGTTATGGTCCTACTTCCAATTATTGAGTGTGCAATTGACACTAACAGTTACACGCCAGGTTTATCTATTGTCTCAGTGCAATTATGAAGAGATTGGAAAGTGGAAATTTTGCTGTCAGCCTTTTGCCATGGGTCAGATCAGACCTGCTGGATTTTCAGCTTGCAGGTGCTATGTCCTTTCCTTCTCATTGCAGGGAAGTGGGATCTATTCTGCCCCAGACTAATTAGCCATATCCCCTAACTGGTTTTAGAAGAAGTCTGTAGAGATTGTCAGTCTCTACTTCGCTTGCTTTCTATCGGCTGCCATAGAAACGGGGAGGGTGGTGGCTTAAAGGATTTGGGAAGGGAACCGTATGGTGCTGGAGAAGTTATCAGGAGGGGGGTTGAATCTCACCATCTTCTGCACATGCTGATGGCCAGTGTTTGGACTTGGTCAAGGTCAACCATCTCTGCATACCAACTGAATGAGAAGTTTTGAAGATGCAACTCACATGACACCTTATGGAGGTGAAGATTGGTTATTGGGTTGGGGTGACTGGGGGGAGGGTGCTGGGTAAACGTTTGATATATACTTGTTCGCGCCTTTTTGGCTCAGATCTTGCTTTTCTTTCACTGCTTTCATAGCCAGTAAAAAGTTTCTTTGATTTCACAAGGAATGGAATTGGGAGTTTACTTTCTTGGTGATTGATGGAGGCACACCTGACATTAAGCAAGATCTGCCTTCGCACTCATCCCAGAGCTAAAACCTTCCGTGGGGAGTGCACATACAAGAAAAAAAGCAAAAAAAAGCAAAGAAGATGTCCAATCCCTGCAGTGACCAGGAAGACACGGGGCCTAACGGATCCTCTTATCCCCTGGAAACAGAACAGATGTCTGAACTGGATTTGGAGGAAAGGTCTGTCCATCCCAGATGGTCGTTGGGACCATTGCCTGACAGAGATTCTGTTATCCAGGTCATTGTTGTCCCAAAGATATGCCTTTTCAGGAAGCAACTGGACTTGTTTTTTTTTTTTCTTTTGAAGACGTTTCACTTGTCAACCAAGAAGCTTCTTCAGTTCTGACAGGAGAGTGGATTTATATTCTTTGCAGAGAGCTGGTCATTGCATCCTTTTAGTGCCACCGATTTTTCCATCCTTACTTCTGACAGAATTTACAGGCAGTGCTCAACTTATGATAGTTTAACAACTGTTTGAAGTTGGGATGACTTCAGAAAAGTGAAGTATAACTCATACTCGCACTTACGACTGTTGTACCATCCCATAGTCACACAATCACAATTTGGTCAATAGGCTTGCATTTACAACCAATTGCCGTGTCCTGTGGTCAAGTGATTGCGATTTGCAAACTGATGTCCAGCAAAAACCGACCATTGGGAAGCTGGATTCTTGAGCAACCACCATAAAATTGTCATAAAATTGAGTGTAACTTAAGTTATGAAGGAAATTCGTGTCCTAATGGTAATTGTAAGTCAAGGACTATCTCTATGTACTCGGAGCTCTTCCTGAATTCGTATCTCTTGCTATATCTGTGTCTATGGAGATTCTCAGTCATCCAGGTTAAGGTGTCCCAAAGTCCATTTGCCTCTTGAAAAAGCATATTTGGGTCTTGCTTGGCTGGTACCTGGCTTGGGTCAGAAAGCCTCTGTACAGATGTACCTGTATACCATTTGCTTTTTTCCTCCACTGGGAATCCCAGGTGAAAACAGGAAGAGAGATTTGAGCATTGGATTAATAGAATTCATTTCTTCTTCCCCAGAGGGTGAACACGCTTGGATGGTTTCATAGAGGAACAATGGAAATGGTTGATTTTTCTCCAATGCTGTAGTGAAGAAATAATCTTGCTGAGTCCAATGAAGAGGAATGAAGCAATCTTGCCACTTTCTAGCGGCAAACTTTTGCAACCTTTTCACTTTCACTGTCTGAAAGAAAACTAATACTCCAACATTAAGTTTTAAGGTATTTGTTCCTCCCATAGGCTATGCATCTCAAGTGCATTTTCTCCGAAGTACTATGTTTCCCCAAAAGTAAGACAGGGCCTTATTTTCTTTTGACCCCGAAATACCATATTTTTCAGAGTATAAGACACACCAAGATTTTGAAGTGGCAAATTAAAAAAAAAAAGAATGCAGACCTCCCCAAAATGGCACATTTTTCACAAAAACGAGCCCATTTTTTTTAAAAAAGGCATGAATAGCCTTTAGGAGGCTTGTAGAGTGCCCCTGGGTGTGGGATGGGGACCAAAAAGGAGCAAAAGATGGCCCATTTTTGTCAAAAAGTGTCTTTAAGGGGCTTATAGAGTGCTTCTGGGGGCTGGAGGTAGCAAAACTGAACAAAAAATGGCCCATTTTTTCCTCATTTCTGCCCTCCCCAGCCCCTAGGAGCTCTCTGAAAGCCTCCTAAAGGCTATGCATGGCCATTTTGGTGAAAGGAGCAAAGCTTTGGGAGGCAAAAAATGCTGTATTCAGTGTATGAGAGCCACCATGATTTACAGCCTCTTTTTGAGGGAGAAAAAGGTGTGTCTTATACTCTGAAAAATATGGTAAGTGCTTGGCCTTATTTTCAGGGAGGTCTTATTATTTTTGAGATACAGGAAGCCCCTTAACATTGGCCCAGAGCCTGTGGATCGGTTGATCCAGAGAGGGCCAGAAGTTCAGTCTCTGTTTCTGGCACTCTTGCCAGCCCTATTGTAGCTGGGCCTGCCGCCACTAAGAGAAGGGGCATGGTAGCTAGGGTTTGCGGTAGCGGCCTCTGTGAGGCCATTCCGCGTGGACAGCAGGTGCCTGTGGGATGCATGGGGCATGTTCCCCCCTCCCTGCAGGAAATGGCAGGGACCGGCTATGCATGCATTTAAATATTTTAGGGGAGGGCCTATTTTTAGGGGAGGGCTTATTTTAGCACATGTACTCAAAAGCACGATTGGGCTTATTATCCGGGGAGGTCTTAATTTTGGGAAAACAGGGTAGGCACCTTGCTCAATTTGGACATTATTGTATACATTTTGGACAGGATTTGTATGTGTGCTTGCATATATGAGAAAGAGAGAGAGAGAGAGAGAGAGAGAGAGAGAGAGAGAGAGAGGGAGGGAGGGAGGGAGGGAGGGGGAGAGAGGGAGAGGGAGAGAGGGAGAGAGAGAGAGAGGGAGAGAGAGGGAGAGAGAGGGAGAGAGGGAGAGGGAGAGAGAGAGAGAGGGAGGGAGGGAGAGAGGGGGGGAGGGAGAGAGGGATAGATAGATAGATAGATAGATAGATAGATAGATAGATAGATAGATGATAGATAGATAGATAGATGATAGATAGATAGATAGATAGATAGATAGATAGATAGATAGATAGATAGATAGATGATAGATAGATAGATATGCAATGTGCATGGCCACATTCTTGTCTGCCTAGAATTCCAAATTCCATGTACAAATTAGGTGAGTTCATTGGGGGGGAAAAGAAGACTTGAGTAATTTCCTTCCCCACCCTTAGACTGAAATGGGTAGGGGTTTATTTATGTATTTGCCATAGTTCAGAAGCCATCCTCAGAGGTAATTCACAGCACACAGAGGGAAAGTAAATAGTAATTGGGGGGGGGGGGAGGAGGTTATCTGAAGACAGAGAGTTCCCTAAAGGTAGAAAGTTCATTTTTTAACAAACCTCAGGATCTCAGTTGACTAATTATAATTAAGATACAACTTCTGCCTGGGATGGCAGAATAATAATGCTTTGTCCAGGTAGTATTTCATAGAGAAGCGCTAAGAAATAACAGCCCTTGAAAATAACTTGAAAGATTTCAAAGGTTAAGACATTCCCAGGGACATAAGCTATGCAGGGGATTACGGTAATAAAGGGGAAAATAACAGCGGACACAGTAAGAGGAAAATGAATATTTTTAGCTTGACCTCTGCTAAGTAGAATAGTGAATCTTTGGGCAAAGTCAGATAAGAAAAGCATAATTTTCATGATGAAATTGAAGTGGCATGTTTGCTAGATGTCATGTTATCTGCGAAGGCCTCGGGTGTAGGGTAGAAATATCCAGAAATTATTAGCAAAATCTGATATTCAGTCTGACAATAAGTGGAAAACATTAATAAGGTGACTGGAGAGGCATCCTGTTAGTCACATTTAATTTTAATTTAAGGCTAACAGTTTTTGGTCAAATGTACTATATTTTTCTGACTATAAGACACTCTGAACTATAAGACGCCCCTAACTTTTGGGGAGGAAACAAGAAAAAAAAATCTGCCTCCCAGCAATTTTTTTTTGAATTTTTTTTTTAAATTTGAATTAAACAAAAACACAAAAAAAGAATCATCCTTCATTATATCTTGTAGAAAGCGTGTCGATTGGTTACAGGTAACTTTCGTGCATTTCTTCCACAGTCATTACTTATATTTCATATTAGATTATATACTTTAAATCAATAATCTTTGTATATCTTACTATCAATGTACCACAATTCTTATTTGACTACAATTATTTGAACATGCTTTTACCTCAAATTATTCATACTTAAAGACACAACCACATAATGGCATTCATTAGCTATTTCAAAAAAAATTCTCCAACAACATTACACTTTTATGACATATTCTAAGTAAAAGTCAATTAATAAAATTTATAAACCTTTTTTTTTCCCTCCCAGCAATTTGCCTCCTTGAAACAAACAGCCAACAGCCTGGTCAGCTTCAGAACAGCCTGATTTAGCATGAGCAGCTGATTGGCGGTTGGATTGGCCTCCCAGAATACCACTGATCAACTGTTCCAGGCTGCGGGGATCATGGCCACCCATTGCCACAATCACCACCCATCAGCACCATTTTCTATTGCCACCTCCGTGCACCCACTTTTCAGCCTCTGTGCACCCCACTTTCAGCCTCCATGCATCCCATTTTCAGCCTGTTCCAGGCAGAAGGGATTGTCATCACCCCCTATCCCCACAACTTTGAACAGGCTGAAATTGGGGTGCACTGAGGCTGAAAATGGAATGTGTTGAGGCTGAAAATGGAGCACGCAATAGGTGTCAGTGGCAATGGGTGGCAATGATGGTGATGGACAGTGGCAATCTCCTCAGCCTGGAACAGCTGATAGGCAGTATTCCGGAAGGCAGATGCAACTGCCAATCAGCTGTTCATGCCAAATCAGGCTGTGCTGAAGCTGCAGGGAGGCAAATTGCTGGGAGACAGAGGCAGAAGGGTGGGAGCTGGTGGGTGGGTGGGGCTTCTGCAACATTCACTCTATAAGATGCACATAAATTTCCACCACTTTTGGGTGGGGGGAAGTGTGTCTTATACACCAAAAAATATGTATCTGCATCAACAGAGGGATAGAAACAAGACCACTTTCCAAAGCCTTAGTAAGACCATATTTGGAAGACTGCATCCAATTTTGGTCATCACAATACACTCCCCCCCCCCAAAAAAAAAAAAGATGTTGAGACTCTGGAAAGAGTGCAGAGAATAGGAATAAAGATGATTAGAAGACTGGAGCCTCAAACATATAAAGAACAATTGCAGGAATTGGGTTTGTCTAGTCTAGTGAAAACAAGGCCTAGGGGAGACATGATAGTAGTGTTCCAATATCTAAGGGGCTGCCAGAAAGAAAAAGGGCTAACTATTTTCCAAAGCACCTGAAGGCAGGATAAGAAGCAATGGATAGAAACTAATCAAAGGGAGAAGCAACCTAAAAGTAAGGAAAAAATTCCTGACACTTAGAACAATTAATCAGTGGAACAACTTGTCTCCAGAAGTTGTGGTAACCCATTGCTGGAGGCTTATAAGAAGAGGCTAGGCAGCCAGTTGTTTGAAGTAGTACAGGGTCTCCTGCCCAAGCAGAGGGTTGGACTAGAAGATCTCCAATGTCCCTTCCAACTCTGTGATTTTATGTGATTTTAAGTCTATGAATAGTAAACTCAGCTAAATGAAATTAAACTTACAGTAGCTTTCCTTTAGAAAGAATAGAAGGCAAAGAATTGGAGAAGATTGTGAAATATCAAGATCTGAAAATTGAAGTTGAGATTGGCCATGGTGTCCCAGTGGGTGAGTGTCATACTAAAAAAAAAGTAGGATGGCACTTACAAAATCTACATATTGATCCAATTTTCATTTGGGACATGAATGGGAGTTGAAGGCAATGAAGGAACAAAGGCTAAGGATGGAGTAGGTGTGACAAGGTGATATTTCTTAAGGAAAGTAAACTGGACACAAGTATAAAAACAAACAACCTTCCGTAATAAGATACATAACAGTATCAAGTCTATCAAATAGTTTAAAAATAGCTAAATCTGCCAGACACAATACACCAGGGGTGTCCAAACTTGGGAACTTTAAGACTTGTGGACTTCAACTCCCAGAATTCCCCAGCCAGCCATGCTGGCTGGGGAATTCTGGGAGTTGAAGTCCACAAGTCTTAAAGTTCCCAAGTTTGGACACCCCTGCAATACACATACAAACTCAAACAATTCCATCAGTACTGTCAATGCAGGGAGAACAATTCTGCCTTTATAGAAACAAAATCTATGGAGATATGAAATCATCCAGGTCATGGTTGTCCCAAAGATGCCTTTTCAACTAGCCCTCCTTTGTTTTTCCTTAAAGATGTTTCATTTCTCATCCAAGAAGTTTCTTCAGTTTTCCCTCTCTCCCTCTTTCCCTCCCTCTTTGGATTTATCCCAAACTGTTGCAACTGTTTGGATTTACCTCAAAGCTTTTGAGCTCTAAATTTCAAATGTTAAAAGGTAAAGGTTCATCTCACACGTGTTCCCGATTCTAGGGGGCGGTGCTTATCTCCATTTCTAAGCAGAAGAGCCAGCACTGTCTGAAGATGTCTCCCTGGTCATGTGGCTGGCATGACTAAACACCAAAGGCACACAGAACGCTGTTACCTTCCCACCAAAGGTGGTTCTTATTTTTCTACATGCATTTTTTTTTACATGCTTTCGAACTGCTAGGTTGGCAGAAGCTGGGACAAGTAACAGGAGCTCACTCTGTTACGAGGTGCTAGGGATTTGAACTGCTGAACTGCTGCCCTTTCTAATCCACAAGCTCAGTATCCTAGCCACTGAGCCACTGCGTCCCTAAGTGTTTCAAGTTTCAAGTGTTACATGAATACATTTAAGGGGTTCATCAAATACGAGATAATGGGATGACGGGCTGCCCTGAGAAAGTATTTAGACCCTCTTTGGTATAGCAAGGAAAAAACGTGGTCTGTTGTTCCTGTTTAGAGCTTTGGATCTCATCCAAAATATATGAAATTGACACCAAGATGCAGAAGTTAAGATTCCTGGCTTTGGTACAAATTTAACCCATTTATAACGACTACCTGCATATCTTTGAATTTTCATTTGAATTTTAGGGTGAATTAACTTGAGACATTTGATGGGTGGACAATGGATTGCAATTCTATGGGTCTCCTCTAAAGTTTTATTTCCCAGAATGGGAAATGCTGTGGGAAGGAACAATCGCCTCAAATTTAGGGATAATACCCTGTTTCCCTGAAAGTAAGACCTCCATGTATAATAAGTATAATTGAGTGCATGCGCTAAAATAAGCCCTCCTCTGAAAATAAGCCCTCCCTGAAAATATTGCAACACAGTAGCAGCCATGGAGCAGCCACGTTCGGCGTCTCCTGCACCTCAAAAATAATAAGAACTCCCTGAAAATAAGGCCAGGTGCTTATTTCAGGGGTCAAAAGAAAATAAGACCTTATCTTATTTTTTGGGGGAAAGATAGTAGTTATCTGATTTTGAAGTTTTACCTTTCCCCAATAACCTCTTGTACTTTATTATTCAAGTTATAATATATTACACTCTATATCAGTGGATTCCTTAACCATTTCATTAAAATAACTAATTTAGAATAGAAAATTTATGTTTCATCTTCCAGCTGTAAAGAACCGCATGTTGAAGCAATATCATGATATTTCTAGAATCTTGAAGATTTATATACCACTGTTCTTTTTTCAAAAGTAAGCTTTGCATTGTAGAATTTAGTATAACATAAAGAAGAAGTATTTGACATTTAGAGTTTGGAAACCAATTCAAGTTGAAACTTTCTCATCAGAAATTAGTTGTACATACACATTATGGATTGTTTAATTGAATGGAATGGAATGGAATGGGGTAGACTGGACTGGATCAGACCGGACCGGACCGGATCGGACTAGACTAGACTAGACTAGACTAGACTAACTAGACCAGACTAGACCAGATCAGACCAAACCAGACTAGAATAAAATAGAACAGAACAGAAAAGAATAGAATACAGAACAACAGGAAAGAATGGAATGGAGTGGAGTGGAGTGGAATAGAATAGAATAGAATAGAATAGAATAGAATAGAATAGAATAGAATAGAATAGAATAGAATAGAGAACAACAGGAAAGAATGGAAGGAAATGGAATGGAATGGAATAGAATTGAATAGAATAATTATTAAGTCATTTCATCATATGAAATATATAAAACCTGTATTCTATTCCATTATGGATTGCAGATGACCTTACTCCTAAGATTGTACTCATTATGCCTTTTTTCTTAAAAAGTAATATTCATATTTGTATAATAACTCAAGTTTGTGCATGCTTTTCTTCACCAAAGAGAAACCAATCAGAAGATCTTGGTGGTCTGATGCAAACTCAACTATGCAAGGACAATCATTGCTCAGTCTGAAATATTGTCTTTCCACTTGTATTTATCAGAAATAATGTGTATCCTATTGTGGGCCATGACATACTTAGGAAATTAAGCCTGCTGGAAGTCATCAGAGGTCAAAATTAGTTGAGACATGCAGCGTTGGCACTTCTCAGAAGAACCATGCATGAGAGAGGCACATTGGGAATAATAGAAAGATTTTCACATCAGACGATCCCATGAAAACGATGGTTGGGATTAATATTTTGGCTTTTGTTCCTTGGAGCGTTCATTCAGCTTTAAAAATGCTGCACATCTATTATTGATTTTTGTGTAAACAGGAACTTAGTTAACGAGCATTTTGAATACAAGTAGAATAAGGGGATTTATTTGTTTGAAATTAAAATTTAAATCCAATATAATCTCAAACAAAGATAAGGAGAGAGTAGCTTCTGGCTAACTAACTAAATAAATTGAAGTGCTGTAGGAATTGGCCCATAAAAGTCTATGGAGGAATATTTAAAAATTGTGAAGCTGTAACCACCATTACATTACACTATTACATTACCATTACAACATTACATTGACACGGTGGCTCAGCAGCTAAGACACTGAGCTTGTCAATCAGAAAGGTCAGAAGTTCGGCGGTAGGAATCCCTAGTGCCGCATAACCGAGTGAGCTCCCATTACTTTTCCCAACTTCTGCCAACCTAGCAGTTTGAAAGCATGTACAAATGCAAGTAGAAAAATAGGAACCACCTTCGGTGGGAAGGTAACAGCGTTCTGTGCACCTTTGGTGTTTGGTCATGCCAGCCACATGACCACAGAGATGTCTTCCGACAATGCTGGCTCTTCGGCTTTGAAATGAAGATGAAGAGTGCCCCCTACAGTCAGGAACAACCAGCACATATGTGCAAGGGGAACCGTTTACCTTTTTAACCAACATCCTGATTTTGTGAGCTCCCCAACACCTTGGTAAATCCTTGGCCTTAAAACAAAACAGCTATACTCTTCAGTAAATGATAGAATCCATCCCACGTTGATGTACAACACCACGTCTTCCTTCCTTCCTTCCTTCCTTCCTTCCTTCCTTCCTTCCTTCCTTCCTTCCTTCCTTCCTTTCTTCCTTCCTTCCTTCCTTCCTCAATGTCTTTGTACTGTATCCAAGTATGATTAGACTTTTCCTTTTCTTTCAGCTTCCACTTGTATTGTGTTATAACGTTTTATCCATCCACCAGATGGCACTAAAAGGTTGTCTAAACAGTTTTCTTCTCTTTGCTATAATAATATATAATATGACCTTTATAATATTAGCCTAGGCTCTTTTATTCACAAAATAATACATTGTTGGAGGCATAATTGTTCAAAATACACAGATAGGTCCCTCTAATTTGCCCAAATAAATTTAATCCAAAACAGTGTACAAATTGGAATATCATCTGAAGAAACTCATAATCCCCTTTCCCCCTCTGTCTTTCTTTATCCATCCATTCATCCATCCTTGTCTGTTAATCTATCTATCTATCTATCTATCTATCTATCTATCTATCTATCTATCTATCTATCTATCTATCATCTATCTATCTATCATCTATCTATCTATCTATCTATCTATCTATCTATCTATCTATCTATCTATCATCTATCATCATCATCTGTCTCTGTCTGCTTGCCTGCCTGTCTACGTACCTACCTACCTACCTACCTACCTACCTACCTACTTACCTACCTACCTACCTACGTACATACACACACAGCACTATTTAGCTATTGTCTGTCTGTCTCTCTATCTGTCTGTCTCTCTCTCTCTCTTTCTCATCTATGAATAGCTGCCATTTTTGTCAGAAAACTATAATTACTCTGAACATGATGAGAGCAGACTTAGTGGTGATAATGACAACAGCAAAAATAATCTACCCCAATATACCATATGGATCATGATAACAATTTCGCTGATTTCTATCCCATCTTTCCTTAAGATGTGGTCCATAGCTCTTTTTCTCCTACATTTCTCCAGTAACAACCCTGTGAAATACGCTGGGCATCTAAATAGACATTCATATAGTTACACCCACTTTCACCCATGGGACAATACGTATATATGTACGTATTGTCCCATGGGTGAAAGTGGGTGTAACTATACGAATGTCTAGATTGAATCAACAGGATTCTCTCTTTTGCTTAAGTCAATTCAGAAAGTCAAGTTCACTTTGCCTTCCTTACTTCTTTGTTAGCGTTGATTTGTGCTGTGATTCAACGGCTGTTGAGTATCTACAGTATCTATCGTCTCTTTGTATTAGCTGGAGAAGTTACAGGACCACATCCTTTCAAATGCTGATCACAATGAGATATGAATCAACCAGAACAAACAGCTGCAGGGGGTGTTTGATATGGAACAATAAGAATTTGAGGATAGCCTAATTCTCACTGATGTCTATTAAGATGGCCAAAGAACTGGAATAAGCTTGGCATATATTTCAATCGAATTACCAAAATTTCGAAGAGCTTTGACCCTCGGAGGCAATAAAGTCTTGCAAATTCTAAAAGGAAGATTCCAGGAAATCCCACATGAAGAACACCTTTGTCATCGTAAATTAGGAGCTATTGAAATAACTTCCCATGCACTTCTTGACTGTCAATCAAACAAAATGTAACAATGCAACTTGTTATATTTTGATTATCTCGATATTCAGGTGCCAATGATTCCTTTTAGCTCAGTTTTGTTTAGCAATTGAGGGGGATGTACTTTCTCAAAATGTCACTAGTCTTTGTATTGAGAACATTGGTTAGGGCCTTGCTAAGAAAAAATCACATTGACTATACTTCTATTTTACAACCTTTCCCCCCTTTAGCTGTTCTGACATAGGCTTCCCAAGAGCATGAAGCAAACTCCTGGTCCTATCAAAAAACCCTTTTATAAATTTACTGTGAATTCTGCTTATTCACATCCAGCAAAGTCTTTCAAGGGAGGATTTACAGTCACAGACCTTATCTGGCTTGGAGAACTGGCAGGCCAATATCTGCAAAACTTGGCAAGGAGTCTCGGAGAGTCACAAACCAATTAAGCGAACTAATTGTCTCCTGCAAACTCCACTCCCCTTTCGCTCCTCTTTTATTTCCTCTGGGAGGGGGCCATTCACCGTCCACCTGTGGCCTTACTCCCAGGTCGACCCCTGTTTCCAGCAACCCTGTGCATGTGCTTACTGGGAACAGGCTTCAGACATCACTGATGTCTGACTCTGAAGGCAACTGATAACTGTCAGATGGCCCTTGCCCCCTCTCTGCCTCCAACACAGAGCCCTCATCAGAGCCTTCCCCAGACTCTAGGACTGGCCCATGTTCCTCCCCAACCTCCTCACTGTCTGAATCTGCTTCCAGCTCCACTGGCAGTCCACACCATTAGCCCTATTTTAGTTTGTCAATGTTATTTCATTCATTTTATTTTCTTACAATATTCAAGTTTGGTCAATGTCTGTACTTTGACCTTAAGTCCCTCTTCTTGTCCAGATAGCACAAAAAAGCATTCCTCTCCAATTAAAAAGTGTTGTATGTTATGTGGGATCTTAGAGTGACTATTCCGTGTTTAGATGGCAAAATAAATGGCTAAGCATTTAGGATAATCTAGCATTGAGAAAGCAATAATGTTACATTTTTAATGCAATATTGGAAAAGCTACAAATGGACCAATTAATTCTATAATGAATTCAAACACTAATTGGGGGTTATTGATAGACATGGTTGCTGAGTTGTTGTAGGAGCTGAGCCTTAGGGCAGGGTCAAACATGTCATTAGTTTGGAGTTGTTATGTTCCCATAAAAGATAAAAGTCCAGCTCCCCCCGCCCATCCACCTGTGAATCCTGTTGACTCTTATCTAGTGCTAATTTGCCTTGAATCTTGTTAGATTAGATTCTTAGGTAGCACAAAATAAACTCGGAGTACTTTTGAACTCCATTCCATCTCCTGCTTTCTTGTACCTGATAGTTGTTGTTATATGTGCCTTACCTATTCAAGGAATGAGCGTGCTTTATTTGCTTCTTTTATTGGCAGAAAATATATTAAAAAATGCAAAGTTGTAGAATGTAAGAGAGACAAAAAGATTATATATAAAGTGTAGGGGATGTGGTTGTGCACCTCTGCTTAATCATCTATCTAGCCAATGTGAAAGCATTGGAAAAAGATGAGCTGGGTCAGATCTAGTTAGTACTTGGAGGGGAGACCTCTAGAAATATTAAAGACTAGAGCTGAAAAATTTAAAAAGTGAAAAGAACATTCAGATGAAGGTAAGAGAAAATGGAGGAGGAGGAGAAAGAGGAGGAGAAAGAGGAGAAAGAGGAGGAGAAAGAGGAAAAGGAGGAGGAGAAAGGGGGAGGAAAAGGAAGAGGAAGAGGAGGAAGAAGAGGAGAAGGAGAAAGAAGAGAAGGAGGAGGAGGAGGAAGAGGAAGAGGAGGAGGAAGAGAAAGAGGAGGAGGAAGAAGAGGAGAAAGAGAAAAAGGAGAAGGAGGAGGAAGAAGAAGAGGAGGAGGAAGAAGAGGAAGAGGAGGAGGAAGAGAAAGAGGAGGAGGAAGAGGAGGAGGAGAAAAGAGGAGGAGGAAGAGAAAGAGGAGGAGGAGGAGGAGGAAGAGGAGGAGGAAGAGGAGAAAGAGAGGGAGGAGAAAGAGGAGGAGGAGCCATATTAAGTTCCACATTGAAGGAGATTTTATTTTATTCATTTGTTCTGTTTTACTATGGTTTCTCTTGCTAATGGCTGGTCACTGATTGAAATACACAATCTATCAATCTAAGCTAAATTGATTGACTGAGAAGTATTGCTCAGCTAACTTATCTGAATACATGTACAGTGACTTTCTCCTTCTTTCTCACTTTTGCTCTCCTTCCTGCACCTCCAAATTGTAGCAAAGAGCAGAACATCAATTGACTTTCTTTTCTTTTGCTTTTCTAGGCAAAGAAGATAAGCTTATTGACCATTCAGAGAGAACTACTCACCTTACAACCGACAGATTTCCAAATATGTCTCTACATGGAATAAAGGCTGTGACAATATTTAAAGCAAGAAAGGTCTTCAGATCTTTGAAATTACCTTTGAATCTCCCAAAACATTTCAAAGACCTCTGATTGGACTTGACACCATAAACGACCTTGAAAAGCCAGTTTGGAAGATGTGCTTTTGAAGGATGGCTTAATCAAGTCTCCTTTGAGCCTATCACCCCTTGCAAATTTCAAACAGTCATAGAATCATTGAAATGCCCAAAGAATTTAATAAAGCTGAATTTCCACTTTTTATAATTAACTTGAAAGTAGCTGTGGATGGGAGAGAAGCTGACGTTTTAGATTACATTAACAGAGTTGGAAGGGACCTTGAAAGTCTTCTAGTCCAATCCCCACACCCACCCAAACAGGAGACCCTACACAATTTCTGAGAAATGACAGCCCAATCTCATCTTGAAAGCCTCCTGTGATGAAGCTCCCACAACTTCCAAAGGCAAGCTCTTCCATCTTCCAACTCTATTAATCTGTTAAATCAGTTAAATTGGTTGATTGTTCTCATTGTCAGAAAATTTCTCCTTATTTCTAAGTTGAATTTCTCCTTGATCAGTTTCCATCCATTATTCCTTGTCTGGCCTTCAGGTGCCTTGGAAAATAGCTTGCCCCACCTCCTCTCTGTGGCAGCCCCTCAAATACTGGAACACTGCTATCATGTCTCTCCTGGTCCTTCTCTTCACTAGACTATCTATGCCCAGTTCCTGCAACTGTTCTTCATATGTTTTAGCTTCCAGTTCCCTAATCATCCTGGTTGCTCTTTTCTGAACTTTTTCTCGAGTCTCAACATCTTTTTTATAGTGCGGTGACAAAAACTGGATGCAATACTCTAGGTGTGGTCTTACTAAGGCTTTATAGAGTGATATTAGTACCTCACTTGATCTTGATCGTTTCTCTCTGTTAATGCAGTTTAGGATTGCATTGGTTTTTTTGCCTGCTGCTGCACAATGTATATTGTTTATTTGACCGGTTTGATCACCTTACAGTCCAAGGCACTAACAGGAGTTTTCTCCAGCACCAGAGTTTAAAGACCTCCATTCTTTGGTGCCCAGCCTTTCTTATGGTCCAACTTTCACATTGCAAAACCATAGCCTTGACTATAACACTTTTTGGGGGAAGGCGATGTCTCTGTTTTTAGTATGCTGTCTAGATTTGCCATAGCTTTCCGCCCCAGGAGCATGTGTCTTTTAATTTCTTGGCTGCAGTCCTCATAGATACCTACAATAATATACAGGAATTAGGCTGGTCTATGGCCGTAATAAAAATTGTTTTAATGTGATTTGATTTGATTTACAAGGTACAATGAGTAAATGAATGAACTAGGATATCAGGAATGGGACTCTACCGTGCTTTCATTGCAAAAGGTAAAGCATTGAAACGAACAAATGAAAAGACTCCATACTCTGCAGAGCAAGCAAGATTGAGTAAAGTAGTTTTGCAAACTACTTGCAAAAAAATTTCCAAGTTAGAATGACCACTAGTTTCCTCTGTGATGTTGAAAGCTCTTTGATGGATTTGGACTGCATCTCTCTCTAAACTTAGGGGTAGCAGAGAAATGGGAGGAAGGCTACAGTAACACTGGTCAGCAAAATATAAAAGTTTTTGCTTTCCACCTTGATGAAGAGTCATCCAACAGAATTAATGGAACCAGTGAACCATCACAGAACAAAAGTTTAAGGCTATAAGAGAGTGGACAAATGGAGGGGAAAGGAATGATAGCTCAGCTCATATTGCAGCACCCAAAGTGATCTTTGAGTGCTTTGACATGGGGGGGAGGGGGGACGCCAAATTAAAGAGGGAGAGATGCTTGCATTTTTCACTTTGACTAAATATCCAGACTAGATTTCAAATGGACATGCAAAGCAAGGAGCATTGTCCAATATTTTCTGTCCTCCTGCTGCCCTTGACATCGTTGGAATATGCAGACCTTGGTGGAATGGAGAAATTAAAAGGTCATCTTGATTCCTAGATCATGGATTCTTTTCTGAGTCAAATATAGGAAAATTATAAAGTCTGTCTATCATACATACATACTTACATACATACATGCATACATACATTCTATCCATCCATCCATCCACCCATCCATCCACTCATCCATCCATCCACCTATCCATCCATCCATCCACCTATCCATCTAGCTATCTAGCTATCTCTGTCTATGTACCTCTCTCTATCTCTATCTCTCTCTGCCTACCTACCTTCCTTAATATAATAGAGAAACAACCAGTGTAAAAAATATTCACCAAACTGCAAGGAAATGCAAGCCTTGTGAAGGGAAGGTATCATTCTGATGTATTTTTTTCCTCCTGTAGAGAGCCCATCCAATCAGTCATGGTTGATGAGTTCTACCTGTAATTATGATAAATAGCATGTGACTATAATGTTGGGCTCTTCCTTATTTGGTTAGCTTGATCAAGCTTTCCAAACTGAACATTTGGTCTGCCTGCCTCTCAAATGAGAAATATATTGATAGATCTGTTTATCTGTCTGACTCTTTATCATCTATCCATCCAACCATCCGTCCATCCATCCATCCATCCATCCATCCATCCATCCATCCATCTATCTATCTATCTATCTATGGCTAGAGATAGAGATGGATTGACAGATCTACCTACCTACCTACCTACCTACCTACCTACCTACCTACCTACCTATCTATCTATCTATCTATCTATCTATCTATCTATCTATCTATCTATCTATCTATCTATCTATCTAAAATCTATCACTATGGTTGATGTCCTCATCCATAGAAACCATAACACGTTTTTCACAAGATTAACACCATCAAACTTTACCATAGAAGTGCAAAATAACCATTAAACATATTTATCATGTTAATACCATCTTTCCTGACTTTCTTGATCTGTTCATTTTGTTATTAGCTTCTTGTTTCTACAGGGCTCTACGTGTATCTGACAAGCAAGATGTACAATTTTACAGCTTAATTGATTTATGGATAATATAAGAAGATCTGGTTGCTATTATTAAACAGTACTGCATATTTCTAAAGACCTGACAATTAGGTTAATAATTAGGTTAACATTTTTTTTCTACATAGCCCTCTTTAGTACTGTACTGGTTGCAGTTGTCAGCTTTCTAATCACCAAGAAAAAAAAAAACCCTGCATTTACTTTCCTAGGAAATAATCAGTTAAGCTGATAAAGAGAATTTGCTTTTGGTATTATTATTATTATTTTTGCAAAGAAGAGGAATTAGCAAAAAATGACATGGATAAAATGCAATGTTCTTGTACTGCATTTATTTAATGAAATATTAGGATTGACCTGTCTTTCACTGCATAATTTATTTTCTAGTCATCTGAGGCCCCTTGCCTCCCCATGCTTCAATTATATCAAGAAAAAAAATCGTTAGAAACATAGATCCCAACTGGATTTTTTTTTCTATCACTGTTAAATGGTAGGAAAAAACTGCTGTGTTTTGAAAGACTCTTCTAGTATGTGAAATAAAGAAGAGTGATCAGATGATTAAGCCTTGCCCCACGCTGGTCTCACTTGTACACACTGCCATGTTTGGCCTTAATTTGTACTTATTAGCCTCTTATCAAAAGCTGGACAATTGTTTCACCAGGTTATGGGATGTGAGGAAATACATCTGCCAAACTAGAGTGACTGACATTTCTTTTCTCTTGAGGCTAAAAGTGGATCTTATTGCTGATATTTGCTGTAACAGAATAACAGAGTTGGAAAGGACCTTAGAGGTCTTCTAGTCCAGCTCCCTCCCTCCCTTCCTGAGCAAACATTTATTGCAAGGTAAATAATACTACGTAGGGGCTCAGTGGTTAAGACACTGAGAAAGTCGATCAGAAAGGTTGGCAGTTGGCAGTTTGAATCCCTAGTGCTGCATAAGGGAGTGAGCTCCCATTACTTGTCCCAGCTTCTGCCAACCTAGCAGTTGAAAAGCATGTAGAAATGCAAGTAGAGAAAATAGGAACCACCTTTGGTAGAAAGGTAACAATGTTCTGTGCACCTTCAGCATTTAGTCATGCTGGCTACATGAACACAGAGATGTTTTCAGATAGCGCTGGCTCTTCGGCTTTGAAATGGAGATGAACCGCCCTCTTTAGAGTCGGGAACGATAGCACATTTGCGCAAGCGGAACCTTTACCTTTAAATAACATTAGGAGAATAAATATCTCTTGGCCCAGACAGATGTGATTACTTAGCCACATTTTTGTGAGTGAGCCATGCAGGAAGGACCAGTCAAACTTCAGACTCTCAAAACTGCAGACAGTATCTCGTTTCATTTGACAAATGTGCATGTTGCCATTTTTTTTATCACTGTAATTGCATGGCAAATATCAGTCGCAAATTACTTTTCACAATGCTAATTAGCAGCCTGATCAGAGATCACAGACCAGCTGGCCATGGAGCAGCCCCTAATTAGATAAGCAGAATGAAGCTAAGAATAAGGTTGGTGAATGTGACAGGTTTTCATGTCCATGTAAAAGGACAATGACTTTGCTTGCCCTTGGTGCTTTTAAGCATTGAAGGTGATGTGACCCCAGTTTCCCAAAAGAAGATTAATTTTGCAGTTGTCCAAGATACTATATCTTCTTAATGGCCTGATCCATGGAAAGCCACTCAAATGCATGTCTTTATTGCAGAAGTCAGTCAATGTAGAAAAAACACCTAAGAGTAACACAGACATCTGAAATGTGGCAACTGGGAGAGACAGAGAGAGAGGGGGTGGGGGTAGAGGCAGAGACAGAGACAGAGAGACAGAAAGAAAGACAGAGAAAGAGAAAGGGGGGAGAGAGAGGGAAGACAGAAAGAGACAGAAAGAGAGACAGAGACAGAGAGAGGCAGACAGACACACACACAGAGAATCAGAGAGAGAGAGAGAGAGAGAGAGAGAGAGAGAGAGAGAGAGAGAGAGAGAGAGAGCGCTGAAGAAGCTTCTTGGATGAGAAGTGAAATGTAAAATGATTTAAATTACTTGTATATATTAATTGTTATGTTTAGCAGTAACTCAATACTGTGCCTCTCTTGTATTTAGTTCTCATTGTATGCATCCCTATTTCCCCCAGTTTCACCCTATCCTGTTCTTTCAATAAAGCATTCAGATCTATGCACAAGGTCTATTTTATTGGAGGATAGGTGAGTTCACCTGCACGTTGAGCTGCACACAGACTAAAGTGAAGTGAGGACAGAATAATACTGATATGCAAAAATTGCAATAGATGCTATCTCCCCTGTTAAAAAATACTTGCAAATTTTCATTTAATGGAACCTCCCATATCTCTACACACTTATTTTAATAATCAAATCACAGCTATCAAGCAAAGATGTCAGACTCCTAGCAGAGTTTCTGGTCTATAACCTCCAATTTAATACAACACCATCATGTAGTTATATTATTACAGTTTGCTAGGATGTTACATCTTAAAGGTATTCATTTCACTGTCAGCATTTCCCAGGCTATCATTTGCAACTCTAAACACAGGTTCCTAAATAAATAAGATTATTCTACCCAAACAGGGAAAAAATATAGTTCCAGATTTCGTTGCCTTCGTCTTCTCCTTTCCTTTTATCACATTCGCACAAGAAACAAGGGGAGCAAATGTATGTTTTGTTAAAATATTCATAACTGGAGAGGCAAGGGAACAAGGACAGCCAATGAATGTGCATAGCAACTAAGTCAGCCAATGGGAGCTGAAACAGCTAGGGGCCAGGGTGTGGTTTAGCCTGCAACCTTCTGAGTCTGTGCAGAGAATTGAAACAGAAACTTAAGCAGTCTGCTGCTGTGAGAAGTAAACTAGCAGTCTGTCTGGCCTTGTCTGCTGATATGAAACTAACTACTTGTGTTCACCTGTAATTATCCTGCCTTGTATTTACCTGGAAGGACCGCCTGTTGTTATTGTACATTTAATCCTCTATTCTTATGTATATAAAGAAGTTAATGAATCCTGCTGCATCTGTTATCTGTGTGGGCTTCTGGATTTGAATTTATGCAACAAACTCTGACACGTTTTAATGTTGACCATTTTGAATCCACTGGTGCAACTGACATGCTGATTTTTTAAAGGGCTTGTTTCAAGTCCTCTCGCAGAAATTGGCAATGTTCAAAGATTAGCAGCTTCATATTTTATAGCAGGCTTGTATTTTTCTTGACACTTGAATCTCCTGTTGATTCTGCTTATTATTTGGAATCTCTCCCAGAATCCCGATTTAGTTCTTTGCAGGCATACTTTTAAGAACTACTTTAGGTGTTTAAAAATCCAATTTTAAAGCCCTTAAATCTTTCAAGTGTAATTTAAATTCAGCGCTGACTTTTGGGCTCAGAGGCTTGATTCCAGAATATGAGAATGCTTTGTTTACGGAAACGAAAATTGCCATTACACTCTCAATGTAATTTGTTCTCTAAGTTGTATTTTGCTTCTGCAATATAATTGGATGGTCTTAGCAGGACCATCGTACACCCCCCCCACCCCCGGCTGATTTGCAAAAAGCTAACCAATCTTCAACTTCATCAATATTTGGGTGGGAGATCAGCAGGACATCTTAAGAATTCCCAGCTGGACCGAGAAGTCAAATAAGTCTTTCAGAAGAAGGCCAATGAGAAACTTATTTCACATGGTTGTCAAGTTACATGGATGTCTCCATACCTAACTTGTGGATGATTTAACCAGATATTAGTTGAAGAAGTTGATCACAGTCCTGGAAATGCAAAATCTCATCCTTAGCCAGGCAGGTAACATTGGACTCAGGAGTTGTATCCTTTATTGATTCTTCAATTGATTTGTTTTAAAAAGTGGGGAATTTGTTCAAATGTGGAAACTCAAGGTTTTGTCAAGCCAAGAGGTCAACCACTGAAGGGCAATTAAACTTGATTTAAAGTTGTATGTGCATCCCGAAAACTAAGGAGAGTTTTAATCCCAGTAATATGGTCACCATCCTGACCCAAAGGTGGTTTTTCAGGAGGCAATTGGACTTTCTTGTTTTTTATTTGAAGACCTTTCTCTTCTCATCCAAGAAGCTTCTTCAGTTCTGACAGGATAGTGAGGAATGGAACTACTGTACTCCTTGTAGACAGCTGCTCTATGTAAGCATAGTACATCTAATTTAGCACTCCAAAGGTGTGCGTTTTGAGAGCAATCTAATAAACTCCAGGAGGTCTTTCCTTCTTTTTTTGTTCATTTTAATTTCATGAATCAGACCTTGCAAATCAAGATTGCGCACAAGTAATCTACAGGACAAGAAAGATTCACATTACCACCATTTCATGAATACTCTCTCAAATAACAAATAAATCTGAAGCTATCCTAATCTGTTCAACACAGAATTCATGAGCAAGAAGAGAAGAAATTCAATGAATACATTAGAGTGATTCATTTTGCACCCCTAATAGATGCAGAATGGAGGGACTTTCTTTTCAATGACTAGCAACAAATTGTTATTTCCCAAACTTTTTCTGGGTTAGTGCAGTTTGGAGAGAAACTTCTGTAATTACTGGTATATGGCAGTATATATCTTTGCATAAGAACTTGCTTTGCGGCTATTTAGGTTATTTGACTACCATATTTTTTGGAGTATAAGACATACTTCTCCCCCCAAAGAGGGTGAAAATTTGGATGTGTCTTATACACCAAATGTAGCCAAAAACGTGGGGCATGGAAAAAGCAATGGTCTGTGGCAATCCCTGCAGTCTGGAGCAGCTGATTGGGGGTATTCTGGGAGGCTGATCCACCCGCCAATCAGCTGCTCAGGCTGAATCAGGTTGCAATAATACATTGAAGCAGAACTGCCTGTTCGATATTTGCTTCAAGGATGTGTCAGAGTTTGCAGCAGCAATCACATTCAGAAAGCACACACAAGTAAATTATTCAGCAGGATTCAATAACTTCTCTTTATATATAATATAACACATTAAGTAAACATACAGTACCAAAAGCAGGTTTTCCAATGTGATAGTTCAGCAGAGGAGAGAAGTTTCGCTTTCAGTTTTAGTTTCAGATATCAGCACAGCATGCAGCTTTAGTACAAAACAAGCCACAACCAGGTTCCTTGCTGTCTCCTTCACACAGCAAATACTTCCTGTCTCCTTCACACAGCCCTCTACTCCCTCATACACTGACAGGATGCTAGCCAGACGAATACCATGGATGCTGGTAGGAAGAATCAGATTTGTTTTTATTATTTTCCTCCCCAAACACTAAGATGTGTCTTATAGTGTGAAAAATAGGATATTCTTCTTCTTCATAGCATATTCCTGCAGGTACAGGGTCTGCTTTTCAGATCATTGAATGCCACTTTGCACAGTCAGCTGCATCTCCAGGACACAGGACCACGGCATGCATATCTTTGTTGATGATGTCTTGCCATTTCTGTTTTGGATGCCCGCGAGGTCACCGGTCATTGACTTCTAGTTGGTAGGCAGTCTTGGCCACAGTGGAAAGTGCTGCTATCTGGATATGTCCATACCAGCAGAGTCAACCTTCTCTATCTCCTCTATAATGTTGTTGAATGGTGTCCTTTGTGAGGTCATCAAGAAGGGAGACACCTGATATCCAATGGAGCATTCTGCATTTCCATGGCATGGAAGTTATTTAACTATTGAAACGCTCAAAATTGTGGAATATATTTATTTATTTATTTTTATTTATCTATTTATAAAATTTATTGAACACCCATCTTACCATAAGGGCTTAGAGTCGATAGATAGAAAGATAGAAAGAAAGAAAGAAAGAAAGAAAGAAAGAAAGAAAGAAAGAAAGAAAGAAAGAAAGAAAGAAAGAAAGAAAGAAAGATAGATGATAGATAGATAGATGATAGATAGATAGATAGATAGATAGATAGATAGATAGATAGATGATGGATGGATGGATGGATGGATGGATGGATGGATAGATAGATAGATAGATAGATAGATAGATAATGGATGGACACACACACACACACACACACACACACACACAAACTTAAAATAAGAATTAAAAACCAAGAAAATGTGGGGAGGGCAGTGGCAGAATGCGGGAGGTGGGATCTGTTATCACTCAATCAAGGAATATATATATATAGCAATAGCACTTAGACTTATATACCGCTTCATAGTGCTTTTACAGCCCTCTCTAAGCAGTTTACAGAGTCAGCCTATTGCCCCCAAGAATCTTGGTCCTCATTTTACCCATCTCGGAAGGATGGAAGGCTAAGTCAACCTTGAGCCAATGAGATTTGAACTGCCAAACTGCAGCTGACAGTCAGGTGAAGTAGCCTGCAGTACTGCACTCTAACCACTGTGCCCCCTTGGTATGCATAATATTACTGAATATAAATTGCAGTTTGCAGTGTATAAACTTCTTGTATTATTTTGCATTGTATAATTTTGCATTCTATAAGTTAGAATAAAGGCAGAGTTAGTAGGGACAGTTGAATTCCCATAGAATCAACAAAATATGAAGTCAGTGACCCGATTCTTGAAGTCAACATTTCCTCTGGCCTTCTCTCCTTGATCTGTCATCATCCAGAAGAAAACCTAGAGTTATTTATTTAGGCTTTATATCTATTTTTAACTCCCCCTTTCTCCATGAAAACAGCTTTATTTCTATGTATCTGTCTTTGTGTCTATATATCACAAGAAATCTGTGAATGCAAAGGAAGTCATCATCTGGGTCTGAATTTAACCTGACATTCTAGGATACATATTTTTTTTTAATATATTTTTATTATTTTTACATTTAAAACAATGCAATACTGCGGAGTCGAAGTGACCATACATTCACATTATATACAGCTAGTTTCAACCATTAACAATTAATCTACTTAATACATTGTCTATCCTTCTGTCCAATCACAATATATACATTTGTTCCAGTCTTGTCATCTTGTCTTATACCAATCGTAAAATCTGTTCCATACTTCAAAATATTCTGATTCCCCTTTATTTTTAAGTTCAAGAGTGAGCCTATCTTCTTCTGCACAGGCCAACACTTTTCTGATTATATCTAGCTCTGATGGTGTATTTTCTTTTTTCCAATACTGTGCATATGTGCGCTGCAGTTAGTATATGTATAATTAGATAAAGTGTATCTTTCTTGAACCCCTCCGGTATTATGCCTAGGAGAAAAGTTTCTGGTTTAAACATAATTTGTTCTCTCACCATTTGTTCTAACCATGATTGAATCATTTTCCAATATTTTTTGCCTCATTGCACGTCCACCACATATGATAGAAAGTGCCTGGTGTTTTTTTACACTTCCAACAGTTTGGGGCCAGATTTTTGATCATTTTGGAAAGCCGTCCTGGGGGGAGATGCCATCTGTAGAACATCTTATAAAGATTTTCTTTATACGTCGTAGCCAATGTTAGTTTCTGATTAAGTATCCAAAGTTTTTCCCACTTAGCCAATTCCACATTGTAACCGAAATTTTTCGCCCAGGCGACCATGGTTTCTTTGACATGTTCCTCCTCTAGTTTATATTCCAACAAGAACTAGGATACATATTTTGAGTGATGGTTTCCTTCTTCTGAAAGCCAGTGGTTCACCAGAACATCTGGAAGAAATGAGGTAAGTTCTCCTGTGGCCCACCTAGAAGAAATATAATATTTTGCAGATTTTTATTTATTTGTTTATTGTTTTATATCTATTATGGAGAGGGGTGCAATCTAATTTCCCTCCCCCACTGGTTCTGTGGGCATGACTTAATGGTGGTGTCATGTGACTGGGTGGACATGCCAACTTTTTTTCTGCTTTTTAAGTATTTTTTTCCTGCCGGTTTGGGCAAAAAGGCAGGGGAAAAATGCTTTAAAAAGTGAAAAAATAAGCTTAAATAAGTCCAATCTTCCACTGCCTTTCCACTCATCTAGTTCCGGTCAGGTGCAGAGGTGCAGAGACAAAGAACGACCATTCCTTCTAGAAAGGAATGTTTTATTTTGACAACAACGCATTCTACTCCTTACTATTCCTCTTCCCAATTACCCCATTAATGAAACAGCATAGAAAAATAAAAGAGAGTGTGGCAGGCCAAAGATCCTGAAAGGAACCGGCTGCAGGCTTGACACCGGGAGGATTTCACCCCTGATTATGGACTCATGACAGTTCCCAGATAGCAATCAATAGTTAAATCTATCATATATAATCAGGAGTTAAAAGGTCCAAAGTAATTACACCAGAAAACAAACACAGAGCAATCATTGAGCAATGGCAGTAATAACAGATAGTAATAAATAAAAGCTGGTGATATCACTCAATGCTCTGGCAAAACTCCTCTTGAATAACTTCCAAATTGTTGTAATTCCAAACTTCCAAATTGTTGTAATTCTCAGAGGAAGATATTGTACAGGTTGGGCTGCAAGAGAGACTGTCTCCCTTGGTCTCAGCTCCAGGGGTGAGTTGCTACTGGAATTACTGACTGTTTGGCGTGCAAAAATGTTTGCAGGCATGCACTTGCTTCTTTCACCCACATGCCAAAAAAACCCTTCACACATGTGCGAATTTGTACCTAAAAAGGTTTGCGCATGCGCACAATGTTGGAAAAGGAAGAAAAATATATATATTTTTGCAATGAAGATTCAGGATGGCGCCGGTGATGATAGAACCAGTTTGGGGGTACGGCAGGCTGAGTTACTACCGGCTCGTCCGAACTGGTCCGAACTGGTAGGAACCCACCTCTGCTTAGCTCCCTTTCTTTTACACAAATTAAGTCAAATCAAGACCTTCTTGTAGCAAGTTACATCAGTTTTTGTAGCAGAAGATCATGAATAGGCACAGACTATCATCTTGGATTGGATATCGGGAGTGAGAAAAGCCAGAGATGGGAAAAAAGAGTAGGAGTAGGAGTTATTAGCATAGGAGGACTGAAGGTAATATTGATAGAACTTTACTGCCCCTTTACTCTCATGTTTTATTAATTAGCCAGGGCCATCTTTCTGGTTCTTTCTTTTCATTTCAACTGCTTCTCTCCGCTTTAATAGTGAGAAAGGTCTTTGCTCTTTAAGCATGAAAGAAAGATAGCAGGATATAAAGACTTCTGATATCCAACTACAAATGCTGACCGATTATAGTGATTCCCCTATCTCTTCCAAATTCTGATCCTAGAGAAGCACATCCTCTTCCTCCTCTTTCTTTCTTTGTTGTGGGAAAGGACAAAACTTGATTTTGGGACTACTGATACATGGCCAAACCCAGCAGCTCTGCACATCCAGAAACTGGATCTTCTTTGCAATGCACAGAATTTCCTTTCCCTATTATGAAGACTGGATGCCAGGACATGTCCAGGAGTGGTACTAGAGGTGGACCTCTCGCCTCACAATCAGGAGGTTGTGAGTTCAATCCCAGGTAGAGGCAAATATCTCTTTCTCTGGGCACACTGAGAATAGTATACCTGCTGAACAAAACTCTGCATTGGCGACAGGAAGGGCATCTGGCCATTAATACACTCTGTTAGCTCCATTCAGACTCCACCCCACAAGTCATTAAATGATGATGATACTAGGACAGGGCCACTTTTCTGATTCCTCTGAAACCCAGGTATCAGGTTGGGAACATGTTTAGGGGGAAAAAAAACCACATCTGAATGTATTCCATGAGGGACGTTTTTTAGCTGATTTAGCTGCAGCCCTCGGGTGTCAGCCGAGAAATATGAGTGCTAGGGAATGTTCCATGATAAATGGAATGAACTGGTTATTTAAAAGAGGATACATATGATTATAGAGGAAGAAATTGTAAATTCATGAGCACCCATGGGTACTATCTTACATGGTGAAATTTATGTGAATATTGTCTTGTCCGCAGCCCATGATAAGTGATGCCTGAAAAGCTGACTTGCCATTCTGTCCAGTTTTCCTGGGCAATGCTACATTAATCATGGCTACCAAAGGTTGTTCATTCTCTTTACAGGCTCCTCAGCAAAATTGAAGTGTGCGATCCGCCACATGAATATGTGTGATAATTTGGCAGGAAGCGTGAGGCCCTGCTGATGTAAACAAGGAAGAGCTTGTGGGGAGGGGAAATATATATATATATATATATATATATATATATATATATTGAGGCTTACTGTGGCAAGATTGAAAGTTAAGCCAGCGAGCAAAATGCATTTTCCCTCAATCAGTTTACAAGGCAGGATCATTTTATAAACAGCGAGTATCGTTTTCTGCATAATATCACAACGCCGGATTCCTTTGCGATTTAGTCCATTTCCCCAACCACCAGAAGGGATTTTTATGCTGTTTTCTTAATCCGTGTCCCCTGAGACCTAATTCTGGACAGGTACTAGGTCTTTGTCCGCCATCTTTTAGCAATTTTCAGGGATGATGAAGTAAAGGCCCGGCGTAAAAGAGCTCAATAAAAATTCAAGCGTTAAATAAAAGATGCCATCGTAATGACCCTTTCCTCTTGGGCAGACCAAGTGAGCTTACCTGTTCATTAGGATTCAAGCTAGACAGAGGCCTTGTATCCGTTTTAATGAACATGCTACCCCAAATCCATACACCCCAGTGGCTCGATTTACTTGTTTCCTTGGCACTGCATCATTTCCCCCCATGAGTTTATTAGTGGAGTCCTTCACCAGCAACACTGAAGGAGCTTCCTTATGCTGGGGACCCCTATGACTGTGTATGCGAAATCCAGAAATTCTCACATAAATCTATACAGTTAGACAGACCAGTTGGAAGATTTTTGTGTTCTGACCTAGGCTTCCCCAAAAAGCATGAGGCAGAGTCCTGGTCCTGACAAAATCCCTTTTATTAAACAAATGTGAATTTCTCTCATTCACATTCAGCAAAGGACTTTCAAAGGTGAAGTTATGACCACCGACCTTATCTAGCTTGGAAATCTGCATTGTAAATATTTTCCAAATGAGGTGCTGTGGAAGGAAAGACTTGGCAGAGAGTCTCTCAGATTCATGGACAGATCTTCGCACTCCTGAAATGAATGAACAAACAAACAAATGAATTGTTTCCTGCAAAAGCCCACTCCCCTTTCGCTCCTCTTTTATTTCCTATGGGAGGGGCCATTCATATCCACCTGTGGATTTACTCCCAAGTTGACCCTGGTTTCTCAGCTGTTCTTTTCTTCTGGTAGCTCTGCACATGCACACACTGGGAACAGGCTCCAGCTGTTCCTCTGCCTCACTGCTGTCCAGCTCTGAAGGCATCTGAGAACCGCCAGACGGCCTTGGCCCCATCTCTGCCTCCAACAAAGAGCTCTTGTCTGAGCTCCAGACTCAAGGACTGGCTCATGTTCCTCCCCAACCTCCTCACTGTCTGACTCTGCTGCCAGCTCTACTGGATGGCGACAACATTATGCTTGTGCTCCAGAAGACACGGGTATCACAACAATTCGGAAGTTGTTGAAGATGGAGCCATGGTGGCCCAGTGGTTAGAAAGCAGTATTGCAGGCTAATTCTGCCAACTGCCAGAAGTTTGATTCTCACCAGGTTCAAGGTTGACTCAGCCTTCCATCCTTCCAAGGTGGGTAAAATGAGGACCCAGATTGTTGGGGCAAAATGCTGACTCTGTAAACTGCTTAGAGAGGGCTGTAAAGCACAATGAAGTGGTATATGCAGTAAGTTTAAGTGCCATTGTTGTTGCTTTACAGAAAATGTCAGCTTCTTATTGCTGAGCTTCTCCCCTTCCAAACCTGGCAGGAAACCGACTAGCCAAATGCTAATTGATTTCGGGGGGGGGGGATGGTTAAATTATCCCTCCTCACACACAAAAAAAGAGATGAAATCAGTGCATAAGTCCTGTTGGAAGAAATGTACATCTGGATTCAGTTCCAAGTGGGGAAAAAGACACCGGATTCGTGAAAGTTGCTTGGAAAGAAGGTTTATTGATGAACAGGGTCACATGGCTTGAGATCCTGGGCAAAAAAAGGGAGAAGATGTTGAGAGTGCTCTGGTTTTATGCCCTCTGTTGAGCTTTGAATTAGAGCTTGTGTTCTGATTGGTTGTCAGACTCCCTTGGGGCCATGCAGGGGTAACATTGTACGTTGTCCTTTGAGTCCCAGGCTTGGTTGACTCTTGCTGGGTGATGATGTAATGAAAGGGCTGTGAGCAATTCCTACTATGGCTCTGCCTGAAGAGGGCAGATCTTTGTTATGTAGAAGAGACTGGCCCAGACCTTAATGAACCATTGACAAAGGTGTGTGTGTGTGTGTGTGTGTGTGTGTGTGTGTGTGTTTCTGCCTCCCTTTCAGGGAAAATATTCTGCCCTTTTAATATTTCCTAAAACATCTCATTTTCCTAGGAGAGGGGTGGGTGTTAACTTCCTGCAACCCTCTTGGTCCACACTCAACTTTGAGGAGCTCCCAGGAGAACAATCTGCAAAATATAGAAAGAAGGAACCCTCCCATCACTGCCTTGCCTTTTATTATTCATTCATTTGAAAATAAGTTGGACTTTACCATGCCTAGATCTTATTTAGGGAGGTTTCCTTAAGAAAAAAAAATTGAAATAAAAATATAATACACTGCTAATTTCTAAGGACTCATTTCCACCAAGTTACATTTACCATAACATTTTTAAGTGCTTCATTTGAGGCAAAATTCTCTGAACTTTCCCTGAGGCGTTTCTATCATAGAAGGGGCTTTAGATCCTAATATTAGTTTTTGTCTTAATTTGCTGGGGAAAAATCTGCTTCCTGAGGCTGAACAAAGAATTATGGATATTAAATTCTGGGATGACAGAAAAAGCTTGGACAGCTGACAGGCGATGCGCGATGGGGTTGGCACATAATGATTTTAAAGTTTCGTGATCAAGGTGTCCCACAATAAGGTGTGGACTGCCAGTGGTGAAGCGAGAGCTCTTGCGGTGTTAAACATTTCCGGCCCGCAGGAGCTGAGGAAAAATCCACATTTTCTATCCTCTGGTAGCTGGTGATAGTTATTGGCTATCAGGAAACATTCAAAACGTTCGAGAAATCCGGCCCACGACTTTGTAGCAAAGCCAAGCGGCGCGAAATGTAGTAGTATAGCCATTGCCAATACCAGCTGAGGAGAAATTGCCCTCAAAAGAAGAGAGATATAGAGGGGAAAAAGAAAACTTTTCTCTTCTTCTTTCGTAGCTGTTCCAGTGGGTCGTCTCTCAGAATCCCATCCTCGTCGCCAGTATTAAATTATGGAACGACAGAAAAGATTCAGACAGCTGAGGTAACAGGAACAACGATTTATTCACAGGAACAAGGTACAACACAACTATATACAGATTCAGCGCCATTCCTTTCTTGACAGCTATTTATACGAGAGCTGTCAAGGAGGGCAGCCAATTGCAACACATTAGAAGCCCGCTTCCAGCCCTTAGCCAATAGGCGCGAGCCATCGGTTGCTGTCATTCGTATGTCGAGGATTTGCGGTCAGTCGTAAGTCAAGGACCTAGGACCGGTCGCAAGTCGAGGACATAACAGCGGGTAGAAAGGTTCATTGGCTCATCCTTTCACGATGAACAAAGTTCATTCCAGTTGGCTTCTCATCTCGACGTCTCTTGCCGTTGCCAAGTAAATCCACCGTTTCCGAGACGAAATGTGTGGACCGGATACGATTTTAAAATCACGCTTGTTTCACCTTTCTACCTGCAGCACCGGAAAAGCTGCACTGTCTCTTCAGTGGGCGACTCCTCTGCAGTTTCTCACGTCTAATTCCGATTTGTTTGGAAAAGCTGTAAAGTTAAGCTGCAATATCCCTGTAGCAGATGTGCTTCACAGCCTGAGATTTTCCTCTCAAACTTGCAGAGAACATTTTGGCAACAAAATCTATTAGATGTCAGATACACAATACTTGCTTCCTTTGGGCAACACACCCCCCCCCCAACAACAACCAAAACAAACCCAAACCTAGTGACAGTTGATTAGGTAATATATTATATATATATTTTTTCTTTTAAAAAATGTATGTCCTTGAAATGTCTGTCTTCAGTTAGACATCCAGCTCTTTCTCTTGAGTTTTCATGGAGATTGAAGCTGTGTTAAGAAAAACTGCTTCCTGTAGCTTACAAAAAAAAAATGGTCTCATGGGTATTCACGTTTATCATTCTTATGGCATATTCTGAATATATTTATTGTTTCCATGCAACACTGGGAAAATTGAGTAACATAAATTTAATAGTACTGGGTTGTTGTTTTCCCTCCTGAGCTTCAACAAATATTTTTACTTGTTTTTGGTTTCATTATGTTGGAGTTTCAAATAATTGTTGAGTTCTCCTCTTAGTTGAAGTTGACTTTCTTTTTTTATTTTTTATTTTTTATTTAAATATGAGTATATCGAACACAGTGTAACCGTCCTGGTGTTTCAACCATCATAGAAACCAAAATGAAAGACAAATAATATACATACTACTTACACAGTGCTAATGTACAATTATTATTTTTGACCAATGTATTCATTCCAATATATATATATATAAAATATCTCATTAGGAGTCTACTTAGCCTATTTTTTTTGTGTTCTGACTCCCGCCTCATGTTTCTAACCATTGATAAAATATGTTCCATGTGTCATAATATTCCGTCTCTCCTTTATTTTTTTAAGTCTAATGTTAGTCTATCCATTTCTGCACAAGTTAATATACAGCATTAAGTTGAAGTTGACTTTCATCTGTGCAGCTTACATAGCAAGAATACAGAAGACATTAGCCACTGACTTCTACTGACATCTTTTTGGACGCCTAGGCTAGTCTTCAACCCTGGACGTCCCTAGTAAATTTATTTCCAAGTCAAAGCCCAGCCCAGCTTACCTTTTCAAGTTTAATAAACTCAGTTTTATCAATGGGGGCGACAGAGAATGAGGTGGCTGGGTGGAGTCACTGAAGCAGTAGGCATGAGATTAAATAGACTCCAGAGGATGGTAGAGGACAGGAAGGCCTGAATGAATGTTGTCCATGGGGTCATGATGGGTCGGACATCACTTTGCAATTAATAACAATAACAACAAGGAAGGAAGGAAGGAAGGAAGGAAGGAAGGAAGGAAGGAAGGAAGGAAGGAAGGAAAAGCCCAAACCATAGGTCCCCCACCAGCCACCATTGGCAGAGTTTCCTTTGCAGCACAATAAAAACGTATTTTGATCCCAGCGATTCTCTGTGTCTTTGTCCAGTCTCTGAAAAGAAAAGAAAGGAATAGTAGGTTTCTTCACTTGATTGGCACTTCAGAACATATTTGCCTGTCCGTTTTTTTTGCCCCACAAATCTGAAGCTTATTAGTAAGGCAGATGGTGACTTGGTGAGTAAAGCCCAGGTTTTTTTTTTCAGACTGATGACAATACAGGTGAAATTACTGACAGTCTGAAGACGAGGAGACCAATTTCTCATAGGCGGTCTTTTTTTAAATTTCACACAGAGCTACCCTGTGTGCCCAGAAAGGCAGTTCACAATTCCCTCTGAATCATTAGCAACACACCTGTAAATGTGTCGCAGTTCCTCTCAGAGTCCCACCAACACTAACTTTGTTAGGAAGTTGCTACCAAAGATTAAGACCAAAGGATCATCCCTGACATTCAGAAAGGGGCCGTGTGGATAAAAATGGAACTTCTCATTATCTTCAAAACCGATTGAAAGGAAAAAAAAAATGCTGAGAATTCAGCACCTCCAACAGATCTCAGGAGCAAAGAGCTGCTGGTTTCCTTGCTTGATTCCTTTCCTAGCTTCCCATGCAGAA
Source organism: Natrix helvetica (assembly GCF_964273705.1). Taxonomy (NCBI): domain Eukaryota; kingdom Metazoa; phylum Chordata; class Lepidosauria; order Squamata; family Natricidae; genus Natrix; species Natrix helvetica. Next base: position 11,459,728 of record NC_138549.1, on the reverse strand, counting down.
TAAAACTAAAATGACTTTAAGGGATATATTAATTATGTCGGTATTTGACCTCCAGGGTTTTAATAGGAAGAGAAAGTGGACTGAAAATGGTTAGAAAGGGATTTTTAGTGCTTTAAGTTCCCTTAAGGACTCGCTCCATTTCTACTTGTTTTTGAATACATTTTTTTCTTGATTAATTTCTTGATTATTTCTCCTCCTCCTCCTCTTCTTCCACCTCCTCCTCTTCTAACCCTTATGTAGTGCCCCTCATGTTTCCCCTGTATATTGGGGCAATTCTTCTTCTTCTTCTTCTTCTTCTTCTTCTTCTTCTTCTTCTTCTTCTTCTTCTTCTTCTTCTTCTTCTTCTTCTTCTTCTTCTTCTTCTTCTTCTTCTTCTTCTTCTTCTTCTCCTCCTCCTCCTCCTCCTCCTCCTCCTCCTCCTCCTCCTCCTCCTCCTCCTCCTCCTCCTCCTCCTCCTCCTCCTCCTCCTTTTATGGTAGGAGGGAGTTGTTGTTGTTATTATTGTTATTGTTATTGTTATTACTGTTGTTGTTATTATTATTATTATTCCCCAAATCCTCTTTAGAAAGAAAAGATGGGTATCAACATCATTATCATAATCATCATTTCTTCTTCTTCCTCCTCCCCCCCTCTTCTTCTTCTCCTTCTCCTTCTTCTCTCCTTTCTAAGTAATAATGAGATCAAACCTTGCTTATCTTTTTCCAATATTTTAACAATGGCCAGATGCCAGACTAAACAGAGATGTACAACCCATGTTCTCTGATCTTTATATCCACTTTTCTCTTCTCAGTAATTTCCCCAAATGCTTAGTGTATTATTTAGTTGTTTGCAAACTTTCATAAATGCCAGACTTGTAAAGCCCCACTATTTTCCCCCCTGAACTCCGACCTATTAAAGCAGCAATGCTAAAAAGGCCAGAAACCTCGTCTCACTTTTATTCACGGAAAGGTTTTCTGAAGATGATTTTTCGAACTTTTTTTTTTTTTTTTGGCTTACCCTAAGCATAAGGAGCCTGCACTTCCTCAAAGATCTGGCTAGATGGCAGCATATATTATATTATGTTTGTTTGTGTATATCAAACGAGTATAATTAAGATTAAACAAGACTAAACTTGAAGGCAAGGAAACATCTCCCGAGAGCCCTTATTTCTTTCAGAAGTAAATTGCAAATGAATTATAAAGCCAATTTTTATTTGGATGTTAAAGAACACTTTGTGCATTTCAGCCAGTTGTTTTTAACTAAGCTGGAGAGCTTCCAAAGGAGAGAGGATGGAGAAATGCCATTGCACTTATCACATTTTTTTAGAAAGCAGAACCTCTGAATTCTGGTTTTAGCCTCCTGAATGGCTGGTGATGAGAACTTCCACAATATTCTTTGACCTATTGGAGGAAACAATGTCATTTTCTGTTGCAAGAGATCTCAATTCTATTCTGAGTCAGTTTCTTTTCTTCCACGGGCAGTTGAAATCTTTAGACTCTTCAAGTTTTCTTCTTTTTTCCTTTTCCTTTACGTTACAAGGTTTATTTCTTAAATGTGCATGTAAAACTATATTTACAGTGGGACTGTGCTAGGCTTTGGTTCCAATCTAAAACATCAAGATCACGTGGTGTTAATACTACTTTATAATGCCTTGGTAAGGCCATACCTGGAATGCTGCATTCAGTTTTGGTCGCCATAATGTAGAAAAGATGTGGAGACTCGAGAAAGAGTGCAGAGAAGAGCAACAAAGATTAGGGGACTGGAGGCTAAAACATGTGAAGAACGGTTGCAGGAACTGGATATGTTTAGCTTAAGAGAAAGAAGGACTAGGGGAGACATGAGAGCAGTGTTCCAATATCTCAGGAATTGCCACAAAGAAGAGGGAATCAAACTATTCTCCAAGGCACCTGAGGGTAGAACAAGAAGCAATGGGTGGAAACTAATCAAGGAGAGAAACAACTTAGAACTGAGGAAAAATTTCCTGACAGTTAGAACATTAATCAGTGGAATAGCTTTCCTCCAGAAGTTGTGAATGCTCCAACACTGGAAGTCTTTAAGAAGATGTTGGATAGCCATTTGTCTGAAACAGTATAGGGTTTCCTGCCTAGGCAGGGGGTTGGACTAGACGACCTCCAAGGTCCTTCCAACTCTGGTATTGTATTGTATTGTATTGCATTGCATTGCATTGCATTGCATTGCATTGCATTGCATTGCACTGCACTGCACTGCACTGCATTGCATTGCATTGCATTGCATTGCATTGCATTGCATTGCATTGCATTGCGAAAAAAGAGTGTTTTGGAGCACAGAGGAGTCTAGATATAGTACCTGCCTGCTAGAATATGGGGTCTGGGAAAAAAGATTTTGGAAGGCAAGCATTTCTGCTTGCAAGTCTGCCAAAGTCCTCCCCCCTCCTTTTTTAGAGACTGAATCTGAAACACTCCACAATTGTGCTACCAACGGTCAATATCAGAAATACGAACCAGTATTTCTGATGATCAGCTGTGATGCACAATTTATGTTAGCTAGAATCATTGGATTTCCTGCTTTCTAGCAAATCTAAATCGGGTGGCATAGCGGATTTTACCCCCCTTGCTGTTTTACTTACCTTCGCAGACTCAGAAGGCTTCAAAGCCTTCCTTTTTTAGGGCTGTGTGGGCGTGCCTCAGGTGCGCATGCGGCAGGGGTGGCTTGTTGCTAGCATTACTGCCGGTTCGGAGCTCGTGCGCATTTGCCCCTAAAAAGATCTGCGCATGTGCACAACGTTAGAAAAGGGGAAAAATTACATTTTTGTAATGAAGATTGTTCTGCGCATGCGCAGAACTGAAAATCAAAATGGCACCACCGATGATAGAACTGGTTTGGGGGTGTGACAGGCCGAGTTACTACCTACTTGGCCGAACTGGTCTGAACCGATAGGAACCCACCTCTGGCATGCGGGCAAAGTGCGTATGCGCGCACACTCACCGAACCGGTAGCAGACTTCAGAGGATTTCACCACTGAGCATATCTAGATTAATTCTCCTCCTTCTTCAATGGGAGTCACTGTGAAGACAGCTGTAGCCCAAGTAAACCGGTGGTATCCATCTAGTTTTGAATGATGAATGAGGAAGCTAGTAAAGGGAAACCAACTTAAAGGGAGAGGAAGGGTTTTGTTCTTCATTTTATTTATTACATTTATTTATCACATCTATGCATTGTCCATGTGGGAAGAAATATCCATCTGGTTCAGTTCCAAGCCGGGAGAAAGGCACTGGAGACAAAATGGAAGCTGGAGACTGATTGGAAAGATGGTTTAATGATGAAGCAGAAATGCATGGGTGGTTCTGAGCAGCTGACCACATGGAGTTGAGAGTGAGGGGTTTTTATACCTTCTCTTGGGCTTTGCACTTGAGCTTCCTGTTCCTGTGCAAGGGCATGTATTCTATTGGCTGTTATCAGACTCCCATGGGTTCTGTTATAGGGGTTATGTAAGGGTCGTAGCTGGCTCTGTAGGTTGTCTGAGCTATGTTTGGTTGAAGTTTGGACTGCTGATGCAATGAAGGGAAATTGGTCAATTCCTATTGTGGCTGAGGGCTAACCCTACCTTTGTTAGATCTTGGGTGAGGATATGTGCTTATGAATAGAGCTATCTATCTCTTTATCTGTTAAATGTTGACATCTGCTGAGGCCTATTAAGAAAAGTGGGGCTGCTTTCCAAGAACATGTTTCTCCATTTCTTCCTTTAGGGAAGTATAATATTCTACCTTTTTAATATTTCTCAAAATATTTCATTCTTTTAGGAGAGGGGTGAGTGCTAACCTCCTACACCTATCTCATTATTGAAGTGACTCTGGGAGCTTCATTCTCCTCTGACCAAATAACAGAGACGTCTACGGATATACTCAGTCATCCAGGTTATGGCTGTCCCTAAGGTGCTTTTTCAAAAGGCAAATGGACTTTCTGGTCTTCTTTGAAGACTTTTTGCTTCACATCCAAAAAGGTTCTTCAACTCAGAAGCGAAACGTCTTGAAAAAAACAGAAAGTCCAGTTGCTGTTTGAAAAAGCACCTTTGGGACAAATATCAAAGATTTTGCCTCTTTCCACAAGAAGATTCATATCTGGGGGTTTTTTGGACAATGGATAGAACATTGTCTTTGTTTGACTTCCTTATTGGTTTTTTAACTGGGAGGAAAATATGGAAATTCCTATCTGCTTGCCTAATCCTTGGAGGTTCATGTAATCTGGTTATTATAAACTACAAAAAAAAATCAATACATTTAAAAAAAATATTATAAACATTTTTTCCTCTCTCAATCCATCTCTATACATTTTTACATGTATCATCCTATTATTTCTTACAGTTTTGCTTATCAGTCTATGTTTGGTTATTTGTATCACAGTCTTTATTGCTCTTCTACTAATAAATATCTTTTTCTACTTCTGTAAATCCTACTTTTCCTATCTTCTTATCACTAATTCCTACTTCTTCTATAATACAAACTATATTTTTAGATTCTTATTTCCTATTTCTATCATCTAGCCATTTGTACCATTTCCCCCAAATTAGATAGTACTCTGTTTCCTCCTTCCCTTGAATTTCCTTGGTCAATTTATCCATCTCTGTTCATTCTAAGATCTTCCGTATCAATACAATTTAATATCCTTAAAACAGTAACTATCCAATCTCACCTATAGGAATGCTTCAGAATGGTGCTAAGGTACTTAGCATGCCATCAATTATTTTTCTCACCTGGAAACAATTATTATGAGTGGCACAGTGGTTAGAGTGCAGTACTGCAGGCTACTTCTGCTGACTACCACCTGCCTGCAATTTGGCAGTTCAAATCTCACCAAGCTCAAGGTTGACTCAGCCTTCCATCCTTCCGAGGTGGGTAAAATGAGAACCCAAACTTGTTGGGGGCGATATGCTCTGTAAACCATTTAGAGAGGGCTATAAAGCACTGTAAAGCAGTATATAAGTCTAAGTGCTATTGCTATGAATCAACTATAGAACAAAGAACTTTGGGGTGACAACACTTAGCTGTAAAACTTCAAAGCTGATCACCAATGATAGACGTTTTGGTATCTCTTTGCTATCCCCAGTGGATGTCTGAACTTTGTCTGGCCACATCCGATTATGCTTTTTTATGCTTGAACCTGTTATCAGATAATCATCAAAGTTGGATACCATTTCCATCTTCTTGTCAAACAGCCATGATTTGAGTAGAACATGTGTCGCTACAGACTGAAGAACTAACCAACGAGTTCAGGATGCTGCCCACCCTTACGATTCTACATTAATGTTTTAATTGAGTTTGAACCTAAATTACTGCAAGCACCCATTTCCTAAAAGGTGTGCTTTCTCCTTAGGTTTATTCTTATAATGAGAGATAAGTCGGTAGAAATGGAACATGCTTTCGTTCTCAGCAGATTGTAATTGAAAAATGAAACATGAGCTAAAATCTCGTTCATTGATATCAGTACCACTTAAAGATCCATATCATTGGTTCAGCTGTACCAAGTACTGTTAATTCATGGCCTGATTTAATTACAATTAGTTTTGCTGTTGCAGCCTGTAACTAAGGAAAATGTTGAGACAATGGCCATTCTTGAGCTGTCTTAATTAACACTTGAGGTTTTCAGTGATTACAAAACTAAAGGCAAGAACAGACGGGCTCTTGTTTCTCAATTAGTCTAATTGCTGATTCTTAACAACCACCACCACAACAAAAAATCTAAGTAAGATGAATTGTCGTTCAGGAATTCAAAGAAGCTTAAATCTGTCACCCTCTCAAACTAATATAATGTACATTGTCTTTCATTAGCAGCAAAGTCTTGATTTTCTCTCTCTAGCTCTATTATAATTTGTGGGGGGGGGGGTTCAAGCAAATGGACCTTACAACTGGCAAACTGGAATATAACAAGTTCATCTCGCTCATCTACTATATTATGGCCATTCATGATCATTTGATGATAAATAATAGTTTGTTCATATACAGTAGTGGCCAAAATTGTTGCAGCATTTTTGGAAAAGTGTTGAGGTTTGATAATAACGCCACTTTTTTGGGGAGTAGTACCATAACATTATATATCAATGGAAAGGTGATGTAATCAAGAATTTAATGCAAAAACATTTATGAAGGATTTGCTATTAGAATAGCAGTTATAAAGAAGAAAAGTGAAACACATAGAAAAAATGAGATATACAAATATATATACATATATATATCTGACAAATGCGGTCCTCTCAGCTTCAATACATGCCATCAATAACTGAATCCTACTGTGATCTGATTGGCACATCGCCAAAACAAGATGACACCTGATTGGCTCGCTAGACACTCATGCTCATTGGCTGCAATCAGATGAAGGAAAGCTACCTGATATCAAACCTAAGCAAGTTCTGCTTCCTTTTTCTGGTTATTTGACTATAACTTTTCATAGAATACAGATAATTGGACAAACTTTGCATTACATTCTTGATTAAATTATCTTTCCATTGATATATAAATTTATGGTACTACTCTAAAACAAGTGGTGTTATTAGCCGTCAAACTTCAAAAATACTGCACACTTTTCCCAAAAGGTTTCCAATAATGTTGGCCACTACTGTAAAATCATTAGAGAAAATGTTTAAAGTCACCTAATATTTAAATGTTACCTAAACAATGTGTCAGAAGTGGGTAAAGACATAATATTGGCAATGCATAAAAAGGTTAGGCTATTTTAAATGCAATGCAATTAAAAGAGGAAATGGGTGAATATTTCACTTGTTGACTTTTGTTATAAAATTGTTTTGGTTCAGAAATCATTAATATGTTATAACCCAGTTGTAATAGCCGTATTTCAGATCCATACATCAGAGGACTCACAATCCAAAATGGTACAAATCTGACCAGAGACATTTGCATGATCTGATACTGGCTCCGCCCCTTTTGTTCATGGAATATAAGGACGTGTGAAAAAGGGGTGGAACGTGTGGCATAATGTTACCATGTTGCTTTTGACCTGTGCTCTACTTGACCACAACTGCAATTTACTCCTATTAGAATATCTAAAAGAGCCTGTAGAAAATTAGCACTCACCCCTCTCCAAGAAGAATGAAATATTTTGAGAAATATTAAAAAAGGCAGATTGTTATGTTTCCCTAAAGGGAGAAATAGAGAAACATGCTCTCACCTTTCTTAATAGCCTTCAGCAGATATCAGCACTTAACAGATAAAGAGATAGGTAGCTCTACTCATAAGCAAATACCCTCACCTAAAATTCAACAAAGGTAGGATTAGCCCTCAGCCACAATAGGAACTGCCCAAGGCCGCTTCATTGCATCAGCAGTCCAAACGTAGCTCAGACAAACTACAGAGCGAGCTATGTGCCCTTTATATCAGCATGGGAGTCTGACAAGAGCCAATAGAGTACATGTCCTTGCACAGGAACAGGAAGCTCAAGTGCAAAGCCCAAGAGAAGGTATAAAAACCCCACTCTCTCAACTCCTTTTTTTTTTTAATTTACCTCTTCAGAATCTTGGTGCATCCTATACTCTGGTGCATCTTATAGTCTGAAAAATACGGTACTTGAAAAAGTGCCTTGGGGACAACCATGATCTGGATGACTGAGAATCTTCATAGACACTTAACTCTTGTTACGAAACGCAGGTGCCAAGATTCTGAACTTCTTATAGAAATAAGAGAGTTGGGTTTTTTTTTTTTTGGGGGGGGGGGAGAGAATTGAGAAGCTGACATTTTTTATTAAAAGAAACTCCTTCTCCCAGATGCAAATTGGGGCAATGTTGATCTTGTTAAGCTGCTCAAATACATCACCTATTGTAACTTGACTTCCTGCTAGTGCCATAAATCTGCATTTAAATTCCAGTCCAGCCAATCAAACTGACACAGTTGTTTGGTATGATAAGCTAAGGATCATGTACAATTTCAAATTTATAAAGCCTTCGTTTACAAGTCTCCCTGGCATGCCCTGAATTTACTTGAAGGCAGATGACATGATACACAACCTCGCCTCTCCCTCCCATGTCTTCCAAAATAGCAATTTGCCCTTTCAGGACCTGCTATCCTGTCCCCCGCTCTGCTGATTAAACAAGGGGAGTCTCAGATAATGATGTTTCATTCAATCGGATTGGCAGCAGCACAAAGAATCCAAATAAAAATAAACTCCTGCTTCCAGATGTAGCAGGGACAAATTGCCAGGGATGGAGAGAGAGAAAAAAATTAATAAACCCTGCAATAAAAAGGTAAAGGTTCCCCTCACACGTATGTGCTAGTCGTTCCCGACTCTAGGGGACGGTGCTCATCTCCGTTTCAAAGCCAAAGAGCCAGCGCTGCCCTTCTCCAGGGTCATTTGGCCGGCATGACTAAACACCGAATGCACACAGAATGCTGTTACCTTCCCACCAAAGATGGCTCCCATTTTTCCTACTTGCATTTGTTACGTACTTTTGAACTGCTAGGTTGGCAGAAGCTGGGACAAGTAATGGGAGCTCACTCAGTTACGCAGCACTAGGGATTCGAACCGGCGAAACTGCACATCTTTCTGATCGACAATCTCAGCGTCTTAGCCACTGAGCCACAATACAGATTGGCTAACCTGTTCAGGGATCTGCTAGGAGAAGTGGCTACTGTTGAATCCGTAGTGAGGAGACTGAGGCAGCGGTCAGTTCAACGTAGTTTATTTAGGAACAGGCTAACTGACAACGGACAAAACGCGAGCCGGCTGACAGCTATTTATACTTACAGCTGTCAGCCGGTAGAACCAATAGGAAACCTTAAATTCTCCCGCCGGCTGGAGCGCGCGCCTTGGCCAATCAGAGGGCTTCCTCCGAACGCCCTCTGCTGGCCAGGCTCCTCAGTACTCAACACCCCTTTCCCCCGGATTGCGCATGCGTAATCTTCCAAATATCTTGGTCGTCTGCGCACGCGCTGGGAACGCCTTGGCATAGTTGGTGTGGCGTTCGAGGAGGAAGGAGTGTCGGCCCCGCCCGTGTGACGAGGCCCTGGAGGAGCGGCCGCTACAGGCCCAACCCTAGGAGATGGATGCGTCAGAACAGGTAAGGAACCAAACGCACCGGGGGCAACCTGCGCCGACTCGGAGCTAGAGTTTTTTGTGCAGTTGGGCCGGCAGGCGGCGTTGTTAGGGCCTGGCTGTTTCTGTCCGCTGGTTGCAATTCCGGGAACTTCTGCCGGTCGTCGCCGCAACAGGTCTACATGGCGCCTCCAAGATCTCCCATCGTTGAGGAGGACCCTGTAAGAGCAGGGCCCTGTTACATCTGAGATCTTTCCAGGCACCCATTTGGGTTCCCCCGCATAATTCCGGGCGAAAACTTCCTCCCCCACTAGAAAAGATCTCGGGGAGGTGGGAGGGTGAAAGGGGGGGGAAGAACAGAGGGGATGCAGACGGTCTAAAGTAGACCTGAGGCGGCGACCCATGAGTAGCTCGGAGGGGGCTTTGCCCGTGGATGAACAAGGGGTGGTGTGTTGGGTACGGAGATACGTGTGAATGCGGTCTGGCCAGGGTAGTGCTGCCATACGGGCAAAGGCATCTTTTGCAGAACGGACCGCACGTTCCGCCAGGCCATTGCTGGCCGGGTGATATGGTGATATTGGGGCATGGCGGATGCCCAGGGAGGTGAGGAAAGAAAAGAATTCGGAGGAGGCGAATTGGGGCCCGTTATCGGAAACGATAACATCGGGCAGCCCATGGGTTGTAAACAGGGAATTGAGAACGCGGATAGTGGCCGCGGAGGTGGTAGAGGTCATGGGGAATAGCTCAACCCATTTGGACCATGCATCTACCACAACTAGGAAGGAATGGCCATCAATGGGACCCATGAAGTCGACGTGCAATCGACTCCATGGGCCTAAAGGTTGTTCCCACTCGCGGGGAGGTGCAGTGGGGGGGGCAGCCTGCACTCGCTGGCAGGCAGAACAAACTTGGACGTAGGAAGCGATGTCCGCATCCATAGACGGCCACCAGACATATCCGCGGCCAAGGGCCTTCATTCGGACAATGCCTGGGTGGCCGTCATGGAGGCGAGACAGCACAGAGGCGCGCAAGGACGAGGGAATTACGACGCGGGTGCCCCAGAGGAGGCAATCCTGCATTACTGAAAGTTCGTAACGGCGGCGGAAAAACGGCAGGAGGAGGGGGTCTGTAGAGTAAGCTGCCCATCCTCGAGTTACGGCGGCCATAACTCGGATAATGACAGGGTCGGTAGCAGACGCCGCAGCTATGTCCGAGACGGACATAGGAAGGGACAAGTCATCAATTAGGGAGACTTGAATAGTAGGAGCCGGGTCAAGAATGGGCACTGGCAAGGGGCAGCGGCTCAAAGCGTCTGCGTGGGATATATGGCCGCCAGGGCGATAGGCAAGAGTATAGGAATAGGCAGAAAGGAATTCAAGCCACCTTAACATGCGCGGGGAGAGGATGGGAGGAGTGGGGCGATCCCCGGCAATGATACCTAGAAGGGGCTTGTGATCCGTAATGAGGGAGAAGTGACGTCCGTATAGGTAGTGATGGAAGCGCTTTACTCCCGCAACGGCAGCCAGCGCCTCCTTATCAAGCTGGCTGTAATTGCGCTCAGGCCTTGATAAGGTGCGGGAGTAAAACGCTATGGGACGCTCCGAGCCATCAGGAAAGGAATGGCTAAGAACAGCGCCCACCCCAAAAGGAGAGGCGTCACAAACTAAAGTTAATGGAAGGGACTCGTCATACTGGGCGAGGACTGGAGGAGTGGTGAGGGATTGTTTGACAGCCGCGAGCGCCTGCGCTTCGCGGCTGCTCCAGCTGCAAGGGACTTTGGAGTCCAAGAGGCGGTGAAGGGGTTCGGCTAGGGAAGCTTTGTGGGGAATGAAAGAAGCATAAAAATTTAGAAGCCCCAGGAAAGCCTGTAGCTCTGCTTTAGATTGGGGTGGGGGGGCAGCTAGGATGGCGTTAAATTTATGTGGATCGGGGTGGATGCCCGCGGCATCGATGCGGTAACCTAGGAAGGTTACAGCAGAGACCCCCAGTTGGCATTTTTCGGGCTTTAAGTGGAGTCCCGCAGCGCGGAAGCGCTGGAGGACAACGCGCAGCGTCTGAACGAGGCTCGCAGTGTCGGGGGCTGCAATCAAGACATCATCGAAGTACGGGGTGACTCCGGGAATGGCATGGAGCAGGCGCTCCATTAATCCTTGGAAAATTCCCGGGGCCACGCTGACTCCGAATTGCAGCCTTCGACATTTGAAAGCCCCGCGGTGGGTTACTATGGTTTGCGCAAGCGCGGTGGGCTCGTCAACGGGCAGCTGCTGATACGCCTGCGCGAGGTCTAATTTTGCGAAAATGCGCCCATTGCCTAGTGTGTGCAGAACATGCTGCACCACGGGCACAGGATAGGGATGCGCTTGTAGGGCTTTATTTAATGTAGATTTAAAGTCCGCGCAGATCCTCACGGATCCGTCGGACTTAAGGGGGACTACTATTGGAGTTTCCCATGGAGAAAAATCCACGGGTTCCAATATGCCTTGGCGGAGAAGCTTATCTAGTTCCGCGTCCACCTTGGCTTTAAGAGCCAGCGGCAGACGGCGAGCCTTCAAGCGTATGGGGGCTACAGAAGGGTCGAGGTTCAGGGAAATGGGGGAACCTGTATAGCAACCCAGGGAGGGGCTGAAAACGTCAGCGAATTCAGTTAGGAGAGAAGAGGGAGAATTAGAAGAGGGAAGAGGAGAGGGAAGTAAGGAATGCACCCCCGCTATAGAGAGCCCTAGTGCCCTAAACCAATCTAAGCCTAGCAAAGAGGATAGAGGGTTTTTTACTATGAGGAGCGGGAGCCTGGCGTGGCGGGAACCATAGGCAACTTTAAATCTGCCACAACCCAGCAATTCAATGGAGTTCCCCTGGTAGTCACGTAAGCGACAGTCTGGGGGCGATAGGCTAGATCGCTGGATTTTAGGTAGCAAAGAGTGAAATGTGTCCCATGACATTATGGACCTAGCCGATCCCGTGTCCACCTCCATGGATGTTGTCACTCCCTCTAAGGTAATTGGAATGTGCAGCTTACCTCGGCCCTCCGCAGAGGAAGAGGCCGAGTCCACCAGCCATTCAGGGAAAGCAGCGGCCGGGTCGCCAACGGTGAGGGAGTTTTGGCGACGGCCAGGGAAATTGGCTGGATTTCGGGGAGTGTGAGGGGGTTGTTGCGCGGGTCTTCTGTCAGGAGGCGCGGAGCGGCACACGGCAGCCAGGTGGCCCTTTCGGCCGCAATTGTGGCAAAGAGCTTGACGGAATCGGCATTGAGATCGTTGGTGGCGGCCGCCACAACTCAGGCATTGACGTCCGTCTCTGGTGGTGAGCGACTGGAGGCGGTCGACGGCCTGATCGACTTCATTTTGAAAAGTAGATGCTGTCGAATGCGCGTATGAGGCGGTGGAAGGCGCGTATGGGGAAGGCGGTACATAGGCAGCGTGAGGGTGCTGGCTGAGGTGGCTGAAATCTGGGGTGGATTGGTCAGCCATCTCATAGGCTCTGGCATCATCGACCGCGATTTTTAGAGTCAGTTCTGGTCGTGCGAGAATGCGGCGATGTAGTTTTACATCGCGGAGCCCATAGATAAACTGCTCCAGCAGCGCCTCTTCTAGGTCGCTGAACTCGCACAGACTCGCCTCAGCCCGAAGAGCAGCGACGTACTGGGCAATGGTTTGGCCCTCTTTCTGGATGCAACGTCGAAAGTACTGTCGGCGGGCGAAACGGGACGGCGCGGGCTCGTAATGATGCTTGAGGCGAGTCATCAGATCTTCCCACGGCAGCGAATTTGCTGGTTCTGGGGCAGCTAGAGCCCTAGCAGTGGCGAACATCTCCGCGCCGCAGTAGTTTAGGAAGATGCCGCGTTTTCTCTCCTGAGAGAGGTTTATGAGGTCATGGGCTATGAGGAAGCAATCGAATCTCTCTAGAAACGCTTCCCAAGCCTCAGCCTCTGGCCTGAAAGGCGAAAAAGCGGCAGAGGTAGCCATTGGTGGCACGACGAAGGGGTCCGTGTCGCCCGTCCTCGTCGCCAGTGTTGAATCCGTAGTGAGGAGACTGAGGCAGCGGTCAGTTCAACGTAGTTTATTTAGGAACAGGCTAACTGACAACGGACAAAACGCGAGCCGGCTGACAGCTATTTATACTTACAGCTGTCAGCCGGTAGAACCAATAGGAAACCTTAAATTCTCCCGCCGGCTGGAGCGCGCGCCTTGGCCAATCAGAGGGCTTCCTCCGAACGCCCTCTGCTGGCCAGGCTCCTCAGTACTCAACACCTACTATCTATAACCACCTATTTGAAAATCAGGTATTGAAGCAGGATTATTGGATGGCTCTTACATTTTGCCACCGAAGATACCTCACCTCTGCTACAGTGAAAGGTAAATCAAAGTAGAATTTTACTTTAAAAGGCAGATATGCATGTCCCAGGATACTAGTCTGTAGAGATTCTCAGTCATCCAGGTCATGATTGTCCCAAAGGTGCTTTTGCAGGAGGCAACTGGACTTCCTTGTTTTTCTTTGAAGACATTTCGCTTCTCATCCAAGAAGCTTCTTCAGCTGTGACTGGATGGTGGGGGAATGGAAGGATTTATATTCCTTGCAGGCAGCTGGTCATTTGCATCCTTTTAGCGAGTCATCAACCTGCAGTGACTGCAGGTTTTCTGTGTCCTCAAGGTCTCCTGAATAATGCTGTAGTCTGCTATTTTTTTGGGGTGGGGGGGAATCCATTCATACTCCCACATCATTCAAAGGATGTTCATCCCAAATTGCATAGCTAAACGTCTGTAGAGATTCTCAGTCATGGTTGTCCCAAAGGTGGTTTTTCAGGAAGCAACTGGACTTTCTTTGACGACATTTCGCTCCTCATCCAAGAAGCCGGAGAAGATTGTAGACTACAGGAACCATTAGCATCACTCAAGTGACCTTGAGGACACAGATAAACCTCCAAGTGGCCTCAACAACCTTCTAAAAGGATGCAAGTGACCAGCTGTCTACAAGGAAAAGAAACCCTTCCATTCCCCACTACCCTGTCAAAGCTGAAGAAACTTCTTGGATGAGAAGGGAAACATCTTCAAAAGAAAAAGAAAAAACAAGAAAGTCTAGTTGCCTCATGAAAAAGCACCTTTGGGACAACCATGACCTGGATGACTGAGAATCTCTACAGACTGTATGCCCAGTGGTGGGATTCAAATAATTTAACAACTGGTTCTCTGCCCTAATGATTTCTTCCAACAACCATTTCACCAAACTGCTCAGAAAGTTAACAACTGGTTCTCCTAAAGCAGGGGTGGGTTCCTGCCAGTTCTAACCTCTTCTATAGAAGAGGTTATACAAATCTACACAGCCGTTTAGAACCGGTTCCAGCTCCCCCCCCCGCCCGCCCGCACATCATCAAGATGAAGAGCGAGAGGAGGAATTCTGGGCGTTGAAGTCCACAAGCCTTAAAGCTGTCAAGTTTGAACACCCCTGGGGTTTTTTTCCTAAAGGGTTAGGGGTGCAAGGGTCTTGTAACTTGACAGCTTTAAGACTTGCGTGCTTCAAATGCCAGAGTTTCTGAGCCAATGTTTTGGTTGCTAAGCAAGAGCGTTGTTAAGTGAGCTTCACCACATTTTACAAGTTGGCCACGCCCACCTGGTCACATGACCGGCAAGCCACTCCCACTTTGTCACATGGCCGGCAAGCCACTTCCACAAAGAAGGCCACACCTACAGAAGACGTTCTAAAAAATGTTGAAACTCACCACTGTCCTGAAGTGGTGCGAATTGGCTGAATCCCACCACTGCCTATGCAGTAATATATTTGTTATGGTCACTGACCAGCATTTGGTATATTGCTAATAGTTAGCCTTTATGATGTCTACATGGGACAAATGAATTAGATGTTAAAGAGTGCGTTCATATCAGCTACTACCTTCCTATTTCTGAACTCAATTGTTATGAGCGTTTCCCAAAACTTATTAACATATGTCCATCCAAACATCCAAAACCCAAATAAGGCTACTGCTGGAGAAGATCATATCTGGTGAGTTCAAGAACCTTCACATTCTTTTATCACACCAGCACAAGAATCAAATGTCCATCTCTTTTAAAAGCATGGCAGACCTCTAATGTGACTTTTGCATCACACCACAACTCCCAGGACCAATAAGGTTGTGCTTGTAGAAGTTTGCCATTTAGCTCCAGGATCAAAGGTTAGCCAATTGCTTTAAGCTGTTTAAAGAACTTGATGGATAATTACAATGCCAAGAGTTTAGAAGATTAAAAATGAAACTTATCCAGGTACGGGCACATTGATAGAGACAACTCTGAGTGGAAGGTCAAGAAGTGGATTTGGGGAGCAAACTTTGTTCAATTAACAAGTCAAGGATAAGACCCAGGGAGGAAAGGGATGGTTTGGAAGGTCAGCCTTCATATGTCAGCCTTAATCCAGCCATCCACTGATCCAGTCAAACTTCCTTGTCCTTATGTCGCAGACAAAAACCAATAAGAACAAGCTGGGTCAACAGTTGATGTTTTGTTCAAAAAGTGCTTGGAATCTTAAGAGCTCTGGCATCAGGAATTTAACCAGAGTATGCTGATGCATTTAAAAGGATTTACCTGCAGCTATCTAATTCCCATTCACTTTTTGAGTTTTATCTATTATATACAAGTAGAATAATGTGCCATAAGTTTAAGTTTTGAGAAAAGTCCTCAACACATCTTTTTTTTCTTTTTCTTGGATTTCAGCAGTGGTGAAATTCATTTTTTTTTACTACTGGTTCTGTGGGTGTGGCTTGGTGGGCGTGGCAGGAGAAGGATACTGCAAAATCTCGATTCCCACTCTACTCTGGGGCCAGCCAGAGGTGGCATTTGTCAGTTCTCTGAACTACTCCAATGTCTGCTACCGGTTCTCCAGAACCTGTCAGCACCTGTTGAATTTCACCAGGATTTCAGCCATTGTTGTATCACACCTTTTTCAGACTTCACTACTGAAGCAACTGAAGCCAACTTCTTCCCTTTCTGTCATGGTATGATTCCAACATTTATTTGGGGAATTAGAAGTTATTTATAAGGATTAAGTTATTTATGAGTTATTCATAAGGATTAATATCAACAAAACTTCTATATTGCTTTACACTCCTCTCTAAGTGGTTTACAATGTCAGCAAATTGCCCCCAACAAGCTGGGTCCACATTTTACCGACTTTGGAAGGATGGAAGGCTAAGTCAACCTTGAAGCAGTGAGACTCAAACTGCCGAACTGCTGGCAGTCAGGAGTCAGCAGAAATAGCCTGCAGTACTGCATTCTGACCACTGTGCCACCACGGCTCTTAAGCATTTTTTGAGACGATGGGCAATACAACTAGAAAATGAATATTTAGAAAATATATAGTGTGCACACTGCAGTTGCTGGGTTGATCAAAACTAGAAAGAAATGAATGCAATACAATTTTTCTCATTCATCATTTTGTCTATCACTGCAAAAATAGATGGCTAGGTGCTAGGCATCACCTGGACATTCCACATGAGAAGCAACAACATTTAACCTTGAATAACAGAATAGTAGTGCTGGAAGGGAACCTTGGAGATCTTCTAGTCCAATGTCCTGTATCGGCAGGAGATTCTATACCATTTCAGACAAATAGTTGTCTAATCTCTTCTTGAAAACTTCCAGGGATGGAGCACCCACAACTTCTGGAGCAATAGTTTGATTGCATTGTTCTCACTGTCAGGAAATTTCTTCCTAGTTTTAGGTTGCTTCTTTCTTTGATTAGCTTCCATGCATTGCTTCTTGTTCTGCCTTCAGGTACTTTGGAGAATAGGTTGGCCCTCTTTTTTTGTGGCTATTGGACACTGCAATCAGGTCACCCCATAGTCCTTCCTTTCATTAAACTAGACCTAAGCGAATTCCTGCACCCGAACAACATAACAGTGTCTCACTTTTTCACAAGCCATGAACGTGTCGAAGAACAGCATCGAAGTCGACCCTTCTACTTTGGCTGCTCCCATCAAACTCTTTTCAAACTATTAAACGTTATAGAAACATACAGTTGCTAAGTTGCTAGTTTTCCTCTCCGCTAGACAGCAGCTGCTCAATTCACTCTTCAAAAACTCTCCTTTCCAGGTGACATTGAGAGTGTAACAGGAGACTTCATTATTGATGAAATCAGTTGGTGGACTGTTCTTGGAGAGAAGCCAAGGTAAGAAGTAGACAAAGACAGCAGCTGTGAAAAAGAAGCACCGGGAGCTCCTTGTTACACCACTTAAGATTCTTTGCATGACTCTTTATCTTGACTGACCTTCTTCATCTCAACATCTTCTTCAAGATACAACCCATCAGCCCTAGCCGGGGAGAGTGTGTGCAGGCAGTAGAACGCCTTACAATAACATGATGGGCATATATGTAATTCACAAATCAAACTCTTGGGCCATTTAACTTAGCTGGAGACTGAACCATCATTGTGAGAAATCCATGGAGCATTGATTTTTTTAAAGCTTTTCACCTCCAAAGAGCTATTATGAAAAATGATAAACCAGAGCTCTAATGATGGAGTGGGAGAAGAGAGTTAGGTCCTTAATAAACTCCACAAACCTTTAACCTCCAAATTATGCCTTAATAGGTAGTTAACAACAGCCTACAATACGTTTCTCAAACTAGAGTTTGCAGTGCCATTACAGGAGAAACTTAAACCCATAAAATATAACCTGCTGTTGACCTGGTGGGTCAACCTAACACTAGCTGAAAAGTTGCATGCCCAGCCTGGTGGTTTGAATCTGGCTCAAGGTTTTGTGATATCTTTCTGGGATTTAGGCAGGAAGGTCCAAATGCCTCCCTTTCTCTTTTACAGAAAATCTGCAAAAGCGTGTTCTGACCTAGGTTTCTCAAGAGCATGAAGCAATTCCTTGGCCCGACAAAAAAAAAAAAAAAACTTTTATTAATTTACTGTGAATTCTACTCATTCACATCCAGGAAAGTCTTTCAAGGGAGGATTTACAGTCACAGACTTTATCTGACTTGGAGAGCTGCCAGGCTGATATCTGCAAAACCTGGCAAGGAGTCTCAGAGAGCCACAAACTAATTAAGTGAACTAATTGTCTCCTGCAAACTCCACTCCCCTTTCGGTACTCTTTTATTTCCTCTGGGAGCGGCCATTCATCATCCATCTGTGGCCTTACTCCCAAGTCGACCCCTGCTCTTTAGTGGTTCCCTTTGTCTGCCAACTCTGTGCATGCGCACACTGGGAACAGGCTCCAGCTGTTTGTCTTCCTCACTGATGTCTGACTCTGAAGGCAGCTGATAGCTGGCATACTACTCTGACCCCTTCTCTGCCTCCAACACAGAGTCCTCATCAGAGCTTTCCCCAGACTCCAGGACTGGCTCATGTTCCTCCCCAATCTCCTCACTGTCTAAATCTGCGGTTAGCTCCACTGGCCACTGGCGGGCCACAACAAAGGGAGAAATCCTGATGAAAGGGCCAAGAAGCCCCCAGCTGACAAAACTAGAGAGTGGGAGAAGGTTTTCTGACTTGGAGTCCACTTAGAAGAAGTAGCTTGCTAATTAGATCTTAACTGATCCTTCCTCTTGATTTGAAAGATTCCATTTTATAGTATTGCAACCTGGTTTAAAGACTCAACAAGTTATTAGTAAACAAACAAAAGAAAAAATAAAACAGAGCAAATAAGTCCATCTTATTTGGGCCCCCAGAACAATTAAATAAAAGCCGAATGCTCAGTAGAGTAAGGTGTTGTGGGCCACCAGCAACCAGCAAATCTGGCAGCAAAGCCAGATAGTAAGGAGGCTGGGGAGGAACATGGGCCAGTCCTGGAGACTGGGGAAACTTCTAACGCGTGCTCTGCATCAGAGGCAGAGAGGGGGCCGAGGCCATCTGGCAGTTCTCAGTAGCCTTCAGAGCTAGACAGCAGTGAGGCAGAGGAACAGCAGGAGCCTGTTCCCAGTGTATGCATGTGCAGAGCTGCCAGAAGAAAAGAACAGCTAAGAAATCAGGGTCAACTTGGGAGTAAAGCCACAGGTGGACAATGAATGGCCCCTCCTTTAGGAAATAAAAGAAGAGTGAAAGGGGAGTGGGTATTTGCAGGAAACAAGTTTCTGCTTTTTGAATATACCAAAAAAGAGGTAAAAGCAAAAAGAAAAGAAAAGGAAGAGCATGCTCATATATTGGTAAGAGAGGTGGCCTAGGGAGTAACCAGATAAGAGAGGTCATAGCCTGCAGCTGCATAACGGGTGGAGAAAGAGGTCCAGAAGGGACCCTCTGTAACTTCTCAACTGTAAAAAGAGATGGCAGGAGATTTGTGTTATCCGACTTGCAAGATTCTGTTAATACAGCTTTACAACGAGATAGAATTAGCTCATCTGCTCGTGTTTCCTGTCTGGTCTACCTGAGAAGAGAGACATCTCCCAGGCTCCCAATAATTTCTGCACTGAACAGATTTCAAGAGGCGGACTCGGAGTGATTAAATCTTCCTCTGTCTGCTTCCTCCTCCTCCCACTCTCCTTCTTGACCTACCTTAAATTCTCTACCCTAGTCAGGATTCAAGGTGGAAATAAGCCCAAGGGGTCAGAAAGCTTAAGGAAAGTTGTAAGGGAAAGCATCCTCTGACCATTCTCCCATTTTTTACGATGCTGAGCTGTCTGTCTACGCTGGCCACCGCCATGATGTCTAATTCGATTAAGAGAATCAGACATGCCTTTTGTGCTGCCCAGTGATTGAAGCAACAATAAAGTACATTTCTTTATTTCACGTTCTATTTTTCACAGCTTTTTGCTCTTTATCATTCATAGCCTGCTCGGCCAGATTAGAGGGAAGAGCTGCATAGCTATACCGCCAATCCCCAAGCCATGGGAAATTCCAGAGCAACTTTACAAGGTCAGCTTCCTTTGTAGGAAAGCATATTGGAGACTTAAATAATATCTTATTATATATATATAATAAAAATATGGTTTTCTGCCTGGATGGTTTTCTGTAATGAGCCGAAGGACAGAAAGAGGGAGTAGTGACCTTCCTCCCATATTTAGGCATACCAGGGGTTGTAACACACATACATACATACATACATACATACATACATACATACATACATACATACATACATTACTTATAAATCAGTGCCTTGAGCCAGAGAGGTTAGAAGAAGCCAGTGGTAACATCAAAACAGGAAGAGAACAACAGCAACTGATTTCTAATCCTTCCAATATAATTCTTTTCCGTTCTTCACTTTCTTCCCGGTCAGTTTCAAATTGTATAGCTTGAGTAGTTTTACCCAGTGTCCGAACTCGCTTTGTTAGGAGCCCTGTAGAAATGTGTAACTTGGCTTCCCTCGTAAATACTCACCCCACTTCCATCCCATACATAATCATGATGTATATTCAAAGGCAGGGACAGAAATATGGTAGGGAATGTACAATGCACATTTATTTATACATGCCTGGGGCTTGTAAATCTGCCAGAGGTGCTGACTTCCATTGTCTCCAAAATCAATGTGCCTGATTATTGTGGTGTTTTCTTCTTTCTAGCAGCTCTTCTTTTGTTGTGTCAGATGTTCAGGGTCTCGGAAGGCACACCCTTTCTAACTATGTATTTTCACCTCCTAGGACAAGAAACAATAGTTGGAAACTGATCAAAGAGAGAAGCAACCTGGAATTAAGGAGAAACTTCCTAACAGTGAGGGCAATTAACCAGTGGGAACAGCTCGCTTCCAGAAATCGTGAGTGCTCCATCACTGGAAGCTTTTAAGAAAAGACCAGACAGTCACTTATCTGAAATAGTCTAGATCCGTGATGGCAAAGCTATGGCACATGTTCCAGTGGTGGGTCACAGAGCCCTCTCTGCTGGCACGCTCGCCGTTGCCCCAGGTCAGATCTCCATGGCATTTCTTTCCTGGGCTTCTGTTTCCCTGCAAATGACAAAACAGAAGCTCACGAAAGAAAAAAAGATCTTACCTTTTGCCACACTGCCAGTGTTGGGATGCCCCATCAGCCAGATGGACTGCATGCGAGCATGTCCACGTGTTTGCACGCCCATTTGTATGTACACAACTTTTACTTTGGTTATGCACACGCGTGTGCAGTTTGGGCGCTCGGTGTCTAAAAGGTTTCGCCATCACTAGTCTAGACTCTCCTGCTTGAGCAGGGTGCTGGATTAGAAGACCTCCAAGGTCCCTTCCAGCTCATTCATTCTATTCTAATGACACACTTCTGGAGCTTGAGAAGGTGGAATTCAGGATTTTGATCTTCTTCTCTCCCCCCCCCCCCAATTGTTTAAATTTTTTAATAAACATTCATATCATATTTGCAACATTTCTACATCTTTAAATATCCATTGCACTCCTTTTATCCATACCTATATACCTTTATATATCTATGTCTATATATATATGTCAATTTTTACATATCTTTCATGTATTCTTCTATATACATATATTCTCTTATATTTCTTATTCTGTACTATTTTATATACAATCTATCTTATATTTTCCCCCCTCTTGCTAATTCTGCGGTTTTGTGCTTATTTTCTGACCTCTTAATCTTTTTTCCCCCCTCCTTTTATTGCTTTCTTATTCCTTGCATCTTTCCTCTAGCCATTTGTACCATGAATTCCATACTGAATAGTACTCGGATTCTTCTTTGTCTTTTATTGCCTTTTGTGAGTCTGTCCATTTTGGCGTATAATAATACTTTTTTTTTAACACGTTTTCTTCTGTTGGTGTATTTTTGTTTTTTCCAGTTTTGTGTGTATGTGATTCTTGCTGCTATTATTACATGTAGTATTAGGCATTTGATTTTTTTCCCTCATAGTTCTCTGTGATTATTCCTAATATGAATAGTTCTGATTTTAATTCTATTGGTTGTGTAATTATCTCTTCCAGCCAGGTTTTTTTATTTTTATTTTTATCCATTTTTTTTTTTTTTGCAGTTGTACAAATCCACCAAATATGATAAAAAGTTATGTGTGCTTGGTTACATTTCTAGCATTCAAGTGAACATTCTGGAAACCTTGCTATTCTTGCTGATGGTAGGTGCCATCTGTAGAACATTTTGTATACGTTTTCCCTGGATGCTGTTGCCATTGTTAACTTGTAATTTATTTCCCAGAGGCTTTCCCATTTTTCTAATTCTATGCTGTGTCTAAAGTTTGTAGCCCACATTATCACGGTCTCTTTCGCTACTACTTCTTGCATTTCAAATCGTAATAGATACTTTGATCTTCTTAATGGGAATTTACCACCATGTTCTGAGAATGTTTCTGGAATCTCTCAGTCTTGACAAGCATCACATAGATATCAGGGAATAAGTTCCATAAATACTTTCAGGCATGGTCCCCCCTCCCTCAATGAAATGAAATGAAATGAATAAAACAGCGAAAGTGAAGCAAGATCTGAAGCAAAAAAGTGTGAACTTGTACATATCAAACATTTACCCAAATCCCTCCCACCAGTTACCCCAACCCAATGTCCAATCTTCAGCTCCCAAAGGTGTCATGTGGGGCACAACTTAGAGTGGCCTCATTCAGTTGGTATGAAGAGAGAGTTGGCCTTGACCAAACCCAAACACGAGCCATCAGCATGCGCAGAAAATAATGAGAACAAATGTCCCTTCTCTAGATATCTGCACTCCCCCCCCTCAAAATACCATGAGCTCCCACTCTCCCCATTACTATGGCAGCCATTAGCAAGCATGCAAGGTAGAGGCTGACAGTGGTAATGGAACTGAAAAAAGACATCCCATCACATTTGGATCTTAATTTCAACTCTACTGCTCATGATTAGAAACCTGCTATGTTCCAGGTTCTTGACATTAACAATGTAATTCCATGGTCTCCAAACAAGAAGGCTTTATCAAATTTCCATTCATCTTAGTTGCTGCATGTTGAAATCTCCCTGGGAGGAGAAGGAGTTTAATGAACGAAAAAGCCCATTGAGATTTGCTTCAACACTTTTGAAAGCCATGTACTGAGTATGCAGAGGAAGGAGAAAAAAAGCACAACTACAACTTCTTCAACTGACAGCTCTCCTCTCCCCATATTTATTAGGACACAGAAAGTCTATTAAGTTTTCCTCTGGTTGGTGCAAAGTTTCAGAATCCGCCCCAAGTCATTGCAAATGATTTCCTAGGGCTGGAGGGTAATTCAGAAAAGCAGAACATTGATCTGTCTGGGAATGTTCTGAACTACGCTTCCCAAGAGCATGAAACAGACTCCTCGTCCGGATAAAACCTCTTTTATTTAATTTAAAGTGAATTCCTCTCTAGCAAAGTCCTGGCAAACAGTCTTTCATGAGATTTCACAACTACAGGCCTTTATCAGGCTTGGAGAGTTGCGAGGCCGATATCTTCCAAATGCCATGCTGTAGCAGCAATTACTTGGCAAGAAGTCAGGAACAGATCTTCACCCTAATGAATTGAACTAATTGTCTCCTGAAAACTCCACTCCCCTTTGATTCCTCTTTATTCCCTATGGGAGGGGCCATTCACCATCCACCTGTGCCTTTACTCCCAAGTTGGCCCTTGTTCCTTAGCTGTTCCCTTCTCCTGGCAGCTCTGTGCATGCGCACATCGGGAACAGGCTTTATCTGTTCTTCTGCGCCACTGATATCCAACTCCAAAGGCAGCTGATAACTGTTGGAGGCCCTGGCCCCATCTCTGCTTCTGATGAAGAGCCCTCATCAGAGCCTTCCCCAGATTTCAGAACTGGCCCATGTTCCTCCCCAACCTCCTCACTGCCTGAGTCTGCCACCAGTTCCGCTGGCCACTGGTGGGCAACAACAAGGAGAAGGAGCAGTTTTGTACATTAAAAAAAAAATATTCCTTTTTTGTTGTTGCTGCTTTTGAACTCCAAAATGGTGGGAAACTCAGCCACTGTGGCAGACGCTCCTTGCTATGTCTACTATAATAAATAATGGTGACACAGAGAGTCCCTGCCTCCCTTTGAATTGCTCATCTCAACAGTTTTACAGAAGTTGAGGCTACACAATACTTGACTAAATCTATAGGCAGTGCAAACTAACTGCTTATTAATCATAAAGAGTGCTGGTTGTCACCTTTAAAGCCTTTCATGGCTTGGGACCAGGATATCCGAGGGACTGTCTCTTGCCAGTCACATCTACCTGACCCACTAGAGTGGTGAGACAAGGAATGTTGTGGGTCCCATCCTCTAGGGTGGTACACCTGGTGGGACCCATAAGAAGGACCTTCTCCATGATGGCTCCCTCTCTCTGGAACATTATCCCCATAGAGATTAGAATGGCCCGGACTCTAACACTCTTCCGGAAGGCACTGAAGACCTGATTCTGCCAGCAGGCCTGGGGAATCCAGAGTGGGATGGGCCCCATTAAATGGCTCATATGGTGTGTTGTCTCTGGGCTGGGGGGATATTATATTATTTGATTATTTTCTTCTATTACCCTGTTTCCCTGAAAATAAGACCTCCCAGGATAATAAGCCCAATTGGACTTTGGAGTGCATGTGCTAAAATAAGCCCTCCCCCACAAATAAGCCCTTTCCAAAAATATTGCAACCCAGCAGCAGCTATGAGGTGACCAGGCTTGCCGCCTCCTGCACCTCAAAAATAATAAGACCTCCCCAAAAATAAGGCCAAGTGTTTATTTCAGGGGTCAAAAGAAAATAAGACCCTGTCTTATTTTCAGGGAAATGCGGTAGAGTTGTATATATTATCGCTTCAATGTCTTGCCCTCAGCACTTCTGGATGGTCATTACAAGAGGCTCCCGATTAATAAGCGGCTGTGCCCTTGTGACAGAGCCGAGGTTGAGACAGCGGAGCATGTCCTTCTATTTTGCCCTATGTATAGCGCGGACAGATCTAGGTTACTGTCTCTTCCTGAAATCGTCCCTTCTGGTCCTGATGGCTGTGATTTGTTTGTGCATTGCCTTGGGGATGTCTCCTCGTACATCACCTCTCAGGTTTCCAGGTTTTTCTTGAGAGCTGTGACCATTAGAGGAGAGAGCTGAATCCTCCCTTAGTTGGGGTTTTGGTGACTGGCTGCTGTGTCTCTTTTATAGTGGTCGTGTTTTGGTCTGTGACTGTAAATAAAGTATTATTATTATTATATTATATATGATATACCTGTAAGCCACCTTGAGTTGTCATGTGTGAATAGGCGGCAATATAAAATTTCTAAATAAATAAATAAATAAAAGATAAATTCAAAGATGCCTCTTCCCTAAACACTGCCTTCACTGCCTCTTTTCCTAACACAGCTGTCCTGGTGACTTTCAAGCCAGGCTTTTTTGTTAATTCATCATGTTTCTCCGTAGCCAACTCACTGTTTCAACTCCAGATCTTCAGACGTGTGACGCAGCCATGAACTACATTTTATAGGATGCCTCGTGATGATTATCCTGTTGGAATAGCTGACTACTCCATCTCTAAGAGTTTGAATAACAAGTGTGACTAATTAAATGCTCTTTCGGTAGCATTTGTAGGTGATGTTTTCATATTAGTAGTCAAGCTATATTTAAGATTTCAGAATTAATGTGGATTTGTCATCCTTACAAAGCCCATTGTCTTCATTCCACCCCACCCCCAAATCAGAATAGATGAATTAGAGTTGAGTAAAAATAGATAATTATACAATACACATCAAAACTGTACCTATTCTACACACTTTCAGTCCAATCCTAGGCATCCTTATTTAGACACGAGCTCTATAAAGAACTTATTCAGATTAAATTGTCTTTATTATTGGACTGAAAAATTGGTTTAATCATGTTCGACTGTTAGAAATGTGATGAACTATATAGGTGACCTTTGACTTACTACCACAATTGGGACCAGAAGTTTTTCAAGGAACAACTGGCATTTCTTTGAAGATGTTTCGCTTCTCATCTAAGAAGCTTCTTTAGCTCTGACTGGATAGTGGGCAATGGAAAGATTTATATTCATTGCAGACAGCTGGTTATTTGCATCCTTTTAGAGAGTCATTGAGGCCACTTGGAGGAATGTCTGTGTCCTCAAGGTCACTTGAGTAATGCAAATAAGTGTGGAGCCTTCTTGGAACTATTGAAAGGGTTGTTGCAGACTAGAGATAGATGATGTCATGTCCTTCCTTCTCTGTTGAGAGAGGGCTGTTCACATTTGACATAGATGGCCTCTTTGACCCTTCTTCTGATCCTCTATGTCCAAAATGTGGACTTTGCTTTCTTCAAAAGAGTAGACTTTGTCTTTTTAAATGCAGATGGACCTGGATGACCGAGAATCGCCATAGACAATGGGACCAAACTTATTTTGACTTCCATCACTAAGCAATTAAATGAGCTGCATTCAATTTCATGATGGGTTGGTTTTTTTTTGGCCACGGGTGTTAAGCAAATCACAACTAAGTCCTAAGAATTGTATTTGCATTTGTATATTAACACATAAATGCATTAAAGCCAACCATTATAACATAATCATTAAAATCTAATGGTATGTATGGAAGGCAGGGGCAAAACGGGAGAAGGTGGGAACTGTTGTTACTCACCATCTCCATCGCCTGAGGTCAACTGGCAGAGCCAGATCTTTAGGCATTTACAAAAGAGTAGAAAGATTGGGGACAACCTCACATTAGGAAGCAAGATGTTCTAAGGGCAGAAGCAACAGCAGAGAAGGACATCCTCTGGGACCTCACCAGCTGCAAAATCAGGCTGATGGGACCTGCAGCATACCTCCTCTGATGTCATGAGTGGGACAGGCCAGGCTAGTGGGGTGAGACAATCCCTCAAGTCACCTTATGATGGTCTGTCTGCCTATCTGTCTGACATCTGAGAAATAGTTTAAAAAATGGTAAAACCATTTGCTTAATTTTTTTTTTTTTTTTGCTTTCTCTCTTTTCCCAAGGAAATTGCTTGGATCTAAACAGTCTAAAGCAAGGTTGTCAAACTCGTGTCATCACGGCAGCATCACATGATGTATCGGGACTTTCCCCCCCTTTGCTAAACCAGGCGAGGGCACATGACGCATCCAGCCCATGGAATGGGAGTTTGACAGCCCTGGTCTAAAGGGAACGGCAATTAAAGATCATCTCCTTTTTTCACTGTAGTTCAAAGAGATTTAGGGAAATCATCAATTTCCCATATTATTTTGAGAAAATAGATGGCTCCCAATAAGGATTTCATTTAACTGTTCCTGATTGGAATCTAAGGGACGTGATGGCTCAGTGGCTAAGACGCTGAGCTTGTTGATCAGGAAGGTCGGCAGTTCAGCAGTTCAAATCCCTTGTGCCGCGTAATGGGGTGAGTTCCCGTTACTTGCCCCAGCTTCTGCCAACATAGCAGTTTGAAAGCACATAAAAAATGCAAGTAGAAAAACAGGGATCACCTTTGGTGGGAAGGTAACAGCGTTCCGTGCACCTTTGGTGTTTAGTCATGCCGACTACATGACCACGGAGACGTCTTCAGACAGCGCTGGCTCTTCGGCTTTGAAAAGGAGATGAGCACCGCCCTGTAGAGTCGGGAATGATTAGCACATATGTACGAGGAGAACCTTTACCTTTAACAAGAACCTAACAGGACTATATAAATTTGAGTCCTCAGTGAAGCCACTGGTTGAGAATTAAGGCTTAAACTATTTATTTTTTTTAGAAAAGTTGCCCGATTTGAATTTTTAAAAAGTCACAGTATCCCAGCTTTCCATAAAATAGATATATAAAAAGGAACCCTGACCTTCAAAGAAGCCGAATGAAATGGTACTGTGAATCTTGCTCCTAATTGGAGGATGGTGTATTACATTTAGAGAGGAAACAATTTCTAGTAACTTTACAAGCCTGGAATTTTCAGCACACAGTGTTGGTGTATTAACTGCTCCGTAAGAGCCTCATCTAGTATATCAGAATGACTTTCCCGAGACATTATTATGATATATGGAATAATTTAAAATATTTGGTGACCCTAATTCAAATTCATGCAAGGACAGTAGGCTATAGTAAGGTGAACAAAGCAATTTAAGCCTTGATGGAATGAGGTGGCTAATGCAGAACTAGGAATAAAAGTTAGAGGTCTATTGTTTCTTTTTCTTTTTCCTAATTGAACTAAGACAAATACTGTATTTGCTGCTAATAGCATCTAGTTGTATTGTGTTGTGTTTTTTGTTTCAAAAAGAAGAGCAATTCCTACTGCCTTGTGTCTAGGAACACAAAAAGATCACCAGAGCTTTGTATGGCTAATAGCTAGAATATGTTGTTTAATGTTCATGGTTTATAGCTATTACCATCCTTAATCTGCCTAGATCAATTTGGCAGCTTGTAGGAAATTAATTTAAGCAGTTTTTTTTTCTGGCTGACTGCCCCTCAGTTGGGTCTTTGACCACAGACCACCAGTTCAGGATATAGTGTGAACAATAGGCATTGGCTAGCTCTCATTATAACTAATAGGAAACATGGACATGGACAGAAAAAAAATACAAACAACTTTTATTAAGGCTCTACTGATTAATAATCAAACTTATGCTTCGCTCTTGTGCTTCACGCAGGGTGTTATTTGATTTCTGTTGTTGCAGTTAATCAAAAACAGAAGAGAGAAACACACACAGACACACACAAATGGAGATAATGTGTTGGAAAAGATCGGCGTAGCTTGAACACACAGAATCCTTTGAAGCGAAAGGGGTTCATTTTGGCTGTAGGAATACTCATACATCTTAAGGGAAAACATTTGTGAGATTTCATCTTCTGAAGTCCCATATCAGCATGTCATTAGATAGTTGCTCAACTGTCATTTGTTCAGCCTAATGTTACCTCTTACATAAAAAGTCAAAGCTCTCACATTCTATTAAAAAAAAAAAAAAAACTTACTGGATACAAGTAAAGTCCACACTCCACAAACAGAACACTTAAAGGATGAGAATGATTCCTCTTTAGGAAAATTAAACAGCAAAGGTGGGATTAATGGGGAAAGACAAGGGGAAAAACTGAGGAAAGGTGCTAAAACAATAGAATTAAAAAGGAGAAAAAAGACTGGGAAGAAAAAACATTGAAATTACAAAAACAAGAAAAAGAAAAAAAAACTTTGGAATTCTCCCATCAGATAAGCACTTGGATTGGAAAACAGAGGATCACACAGACACACACACAGAGAGACACAGACACACACACACTTCAATGTTTGCAATGATGGGACCATTGGAATTATGGCTTGTTGAGAAAACTAGTTTAGTTTAGGGGTTAAAAGAACTGGGCTACAAACTAGGAAATCATCAATTCTGGCTGTGCCCTAGGTATGATTCTGGGCTGGTCATTCTTTCTCAGCCCTAGAAAGAAAACAACAGAATGCTACTTTCTAAACTGTTGCCAAGAAGCCCACCAGGTTTTGTCCAGGCAGATGGAAGGAATCTAGCATGACTTGCAAGGAAAAACAAAACAAAACAAAATCATGTAATTTAGGACAGGACAGAACATCATCAGAGTTGGAAGGGTCCTTGGAGGTCTTCTAGTTCAACCCTCTGTTTAAGAAGGAGATCCTGTACGTCTGTATGTCTGCCCAGTCTCTTTTTAAAAGTCCCCAGTGTTGGAGCAAGCACAACTTCTGAATGCAAGACATTCCACTGATAGTTCCCACTGTCCAGAAATTTCTTCTTAGTTCTAGGTTAGGGCTCTCTTTCGTTAGTTTCCATTCATGTTTCCTGTCCTGTTTGGGGTGATTTGGGAAACAGGTTGACTCCCTCTTCTTTGTGGTAGTCAGTTTAATTTATTTCTAAGTAGTTACATAAAGAGATTTTTTTTTAAATTGAACAATCAACACTACTATACTGAGCGACAAGGAGAGAAGCAACCTAGAACTTAAGGAGATATTTCCTGACAGTTAGAACAATTAATCAGTGGAACAACTTGCCTCCAGAAGTTGTGAATACTCCAATATTGGAAGTTTTAAAGAAGATATTGGATATCCATTTGTCTGAAGTGGTGTAGGGTTTCCTGCCTAAGGAGGGGGATGGACTAGAAGACCTTCAAGGTCTCTTCCAACTCGGTTATTCTATTCTAGTCTGATAAAATGGGCTATCATTTCCCATCCAGTTAACACTAATTCTTTTTTAAATATTTCTTTCATTTTTAATGCAAAAAGCAATTTGGTGGATGCTACACCAAATTGTTCTTTGTAAGATTAAAATGGTCTGTCAAGAGCTCTTCTCTGCTGTTCTTTAAACTGTGTAATTTAACTGTGGTTTGTGTTCAGTGGGAATTCAAACTCATTTTCAACTTCAAAGGCAATATTAATAACAGTTCTTCCCTGGCATTCTTGGAATATTTTTTTTTTTTAAATTCACTTGTGTGCCCAAACTAGCAAACCTAAGCAGAAACATCTCTGTTGGTAAGTGACAAACAAAAACAAATGATGTTGAAATGATGATTCCATGTATAGAAATACAGGGTTTTTTTTTTACAATTCCAGGACCAGCTATATATATATATATATATATATATATATATATATATATATATATATATATATATATATATATATATATATATATATATATATATATATATATATATATATATATATATATATATATATATATATATATATATATATATATATATATATATATATATATAAATAAATAAATATATGAATTATAATTAGATGTAGACCAAATGCATCCCTCTCTGCTGCTCAAGGCAAGTCACGTGATTAACAATGCTTTCAATTTACGAACACAATGCTGGGAAAAATATGATAATTCAATCATTAAATCTGAAATAAATGCATCATTCCAAGAGCTGGTTGTTTTAAAACATCATTAAAATTTGAATAAAATCATTCATTTTGAGATCTCATCATCTTACCTGAATTGCAATGCTGCAAAACTAGTCTTGTCGCAAATCAAATATAAAATGAAAATGGAAGAAAATATTTTCTAGAGGAGTCACTGGGTTTCTTCTGATTTAAAATAATGATGATAGTTAGATAATAAATGATAAAGATAGATAGATGATAGATAGATAGATAATCCATATCCATCCATCCATCTCTATCTATCATCTATCTATCTATCTATCTATCTATCTATCTATCTATCTATCTATCTATCTACCTACCTACCTACCTACCTATCCATCATCTATCTAGCTATCTTCTATCTAGCTATTTAGCTATCATCTCTCTCTTTCTTTAGGTCTATATCTATCTATCTATCTATCTATCTATCTATCTATCTATCTATCTATCATCTATCTATCATCTATCTATCTATCTATCTATCATCTATCATCTATCTATCATCTATCTATCTATCTATCTATCTATCTATCTATCTATCTATCTATCTATCTATCTATCTACCTACCTACCTACCTACCTACCTACCTACCTACCTACCTACTGTATCTATCTACCATAGCTATCTACAGTATCTATCTATCTGTCTGTCTGTCTGTCTGTCTGTCTGTCTGTCCGTCCGTCCGTCCGTCCGTCCGTCCATCCATCCATCCATCCATATAAATTCATCTATATTTCTAGAGATTGATTGATTGATTGATTGATTGATTGATAGATAGATGGATGGATGGATGGATGGATAGATAGATAGATATCTATCTCTATCTGTCCATCCATCCATCCATCCATCTATATCTATCAATCTATCCATCTCTATCTCTATCCATAGATTGATTGACAGATAGATTGATTGACAGATGGATTGATAGATGGATGAATGGATGGATAGATCAATAGATATAGATAGATAGGTAGGTAGATAGATAGATAGATAGATAGATAGATAGATAGATAGGTAGGTAGGTAGGTAGTAGAGAAATGAGAAAGAGAGAGAGAGACAGACAGACAGACAGACAGACAGACAGACAGAGACAGAGAGACAGAGACAGAGAAAAAGGCACACAGAGAAAGAAATGAAGAAAAATGAAGAAGAAAAATTCTATATATTCCAATAAAGTTTTCACAGCTGCCTATTCTTTAGATTCCTACGCCCCTCTCACTCACATTAAATGTTTGGGGAAGGTCCAGCCTGATTTGCAGCTGAATCACAGCTGGGCATGAGTATATATCAACGTCCAAAAGATGACAAGTTGATTTGGTTAGTGTTGAAATTAAAGAATCGGGAAAAAAAACACTGTTAGATCTGTGAAACGGACAAGTTACTACCTTTGACTCCTCCTAAGCATTCCTCATCTCTTAACTTGCTTTCAGTGAAGGCTTAATTCTACTGTGAAGATTAATTCCATGTAATATGGAGTCAGTTGAAGGGTAAATGAAAACCAGTGACCTCAATCCATTAGTGTGTTGAAAACTTTTGGGGAAGAAAGTGATAACCTTAGTTACATGACAGATTTATTCCTTTTCATCTGCAATGAGAGCATTGTGTGAGAAGTTACCTCAGTAAGCAGTTTTGTACGTCAGAGTTATACGTTTCAGCAGCAGCTTTATCCCAAGAAAAATCGTCTGTTTGTTTTCAGCTCTGATTAACATAATTTAAAAGCTGGATATTTCAAAACCGATTCTAAATCTTTCTTGATAAACTTGAGTATTCAATAGTGAGACTGAAAAAAAATTTAGCTTGGAGGAAAAAGCTAACCTATCGATTCCAACACCATTGATTTATAAAGCTGTTCGGATGGTATATTCTGGGTATAAAGCCGTTATGAATTTTCATTCACGCAAATAACTCCATTGGACAAGTCACTACTAAGCTATAATCAACGCTTGAGCCTATGAATTTCTGAGATGCACAGCAAAGCACATTGACCTGAAGTGCCCATTTGAAAAAGTTGGGTGTGAACAGTGGTGGGGTTAAAATAATTTCACAACCGGTTCTCTGCCCTGGTGACTGGGTGGGTGGGCGTGGCTAGGTGGTGTGAAAAGATTTGGCTTCCTGCACCCCTGTGGGTGGAAAAAAAATCCATGGGGGTGGTAGTGCACCCCATGCCACATTTTGGGTTTAGTAAGCCTCCCTGCAGCCTCCTGGGAGCAAAAATGGCCCCGGGGGGGGGCTGCTGTCTCCCCTCCCATGCCCTGTTTTGGACCCAGTAGTCATTATTATTATTATTATTATTATTATTATTATTATTATTATTATTATTATTTCAATTTATAGGCCGCACCCTCTCCACCAAGGGACTCGGGGCGGCGTACAACTCAATATACAAATAAATAACAAGGAGGAGGTAATCAAAACATTGTACAATTCATAAATAAATAATCATAAGTTAAAAACAACACAATAAAATTTAAAACACTTAAAATACCCAAAAAATCAGTTAGTTTAAATTTAAAATTGTCCAGGGGGAATTAGAAAATGTAGTTGTAATTTAAGCCAGGCCAGCTAGTTGGAACAGGTGGGTCTTGAGTTTCGTGCGGAAGGAGCGGAGGTCGGTAGTTGTCCTAATGTCGGGGGGGAGGTCATTCCAGAGCGCTGGGCCCATCACAGAGAAGGCCCTTCCCCTCGGCGCCGCCCTCTGGCATTGCTTAGTGGACGGCACCTGGAGGAGTCCCTCTCTGTGAGAGCGAATTGGTCGCAGGGATGTATGGGTCGCAGTCCTCCCTATACTTACCTGGGAGCCAAAACGTGGTGCGGGGGAGGGGAGGGGTGGGGAAGGGGAGAGGCCCACCAACAATTTAACTACCGATTCACCCAAACCATCTCGAACTGGCTGAATCTCACCACTGGGTACGAACAAATGAGCGCAATCCAAGCAGGGCAAAAAATATGGATGGCGTTTAGCCAACTTAGCTAAATGGTCTCTGGTTACACCATCGCAGAAATACTTGTTTTTGTAAGGGTGTCATTCTAGCAGCTCTGTTGTTTTTGTACTTTTGTTTCTCTTTGCCACAAAGGACAGTAAAATGACTTGCTAAGTGTTGGATCTCTTTTTTTGTGATTGTTCACTTCTCTCTGCTCGCCTTTCGAAGGTGAATCTTCTCAGGGTCCCCTCTGCTCCATGCCTCTCTTTTACCCTCAAGGACAGGAAACCCAGAAGGTCAAGCTATCTAATAGAGGACATAATTCACAGGTTGCTTTATTTTTTTAGACATGTTTAGGGCTTCATTCTACTCACCTCTGCACTGTGAAATAGATAATAACTGGAGGGTCCACCACAAAGCACAATGAAGCCATTTGTGAGGTCATTTATCTGGTCACCTGTCCAGAGAGAACTATCCATTCTAAACAAAACTACCCAGAAGACTTCCTGACATTAACACCTTAGATTTGAAATGCTGCTAGAATCAGAAATTCTTCTGAATAACGAGGGTTGTTTATTTTCAGGATTTTTTTTACTACAGACATTGGAATACTACATAAACCATGAGCCATGGTGGCGTGGTGGTTAGAGTGCAGTACTGCAGGCTACTTCTGCTGACTGCTGGCCGGCTGCCTGCAATTTGGCAGTTCAAATCTCACCTGGCTCAAGGTTTACACAGCCTTCCATCCTTCTGAGGTGGGTAAAATGTGGACCCAGATTGTTGGGGGCAAATATGCTGACTCTCTAAATCGCTTAGAGAGGGCTGTAAAAGCACTGTGAAGCAGTATATAAGTCTAAGTGCTATTGCTATTTACTATAGGGGATCATTTGTTCATTGTTATGATTTGTCAATATCAATAATGCATTATGCAAACTGCCCTCTTAAAAAAAAAACTGTCAGGATTTCAAATTCCACCCACCATAATATTAATGTGACTGTGATCTCTATCTTTTTGCAGGGTACATGTAGTTTAATGAGAAGAAGGACTAGGGGAGACATGATAGCAGTATTCTAATGTCTCAGGGACTGGCGCAAAGAAAAGGGAGTCAAGCTATTCTCCAAAGCACCTGAGGGTAGGGCAAGAAGCAATGGGTGGAAACTAATCAAGGAGAGAAGCAACTTAGGACTAAACATTTTAGGAAGATATTTCTGGGAGCAAGATCCGAACAGCTCAACACAGTGGTCAGATATGGGAGATTCCATTCTATACCCTACAATGAGTGGCTCTGCATTTGTGAAACAGCAGAGGTAGGAGACCTGGCTCACATCCTATTTGATTATTGCTTGTATAAGGGGGTGACAGACAAATACCTCTTGTGGTCCAGCAGGATCCGTTTGAGCTGCTGATGGACTCGGATAGCGAGGAACCATATGAGTCTGCCCTGGATGATGTGGAGGACCTTGTGCAGGGTTCAGACTCAGAGCAGGGACCAGAGAGGCTGGTTGGCCACCAGAAGGCGCCTGAGGCATGGAGCAATGGGGAGGATCAAATGCAGTTTGTCCCTGATGTTAGATTGAGAAAGGCTGAGAAATGGAAGCAGCAATTCCGTAGGTAGACTCACAGAAGATGATTAAGCACAGGTAGTTGTGGATTGGCCCCTCCCAAGAGAGATTATAGGTGAGGCGTTGGGAGGGGACATTTGCAGGAAACAATCGTTTGAATTAGTAGTTAAGAATATCTATGTATTGTAGCCGTGTCTGCTCGTTTGGACTATCTGCGTTGCTTCCTTCGAATTATCTGGGTTGTTTTCTTGAACATGAGTTGTCTGGGCCCTCAGCCAAAGGATTTGTTATCTCAGTAATTAAACAGTGGCAAACAGCCAAACCTGTGTTCTGGTTTATTCACAGGCATGGAGAGGGGGGTCAGAACAGATACCCTTGGCTTATATACCAAATGAAGGACGCATTGGGAACCCCATATCAAAGCAACTTACTTTTTTTTTCAGAACATTTAACACAGCACAGGACTTAAACAAAATAGTTCAGTTGAGATTTGCATACATGGGACTGATTGGGGTAGATTGTGAGGTTGATACCGAAATATAATTGTACGTCACTTTATTCTATGTAACATACTTAGGTATTAAATTATACTCTATCTTTTCCTATAGCACTTATATTTTACCCTACTCTTATTTTAAATTGTTTGTAGAGGATTTCATTGGGGATATATGTTTGAACCTTGTGCTTTGATATGGCCTATAGCTGTGATGGTGAACCAATGGCATGCAGAGCCCTCTCTGCGGACAAGCAAGCCGTTGCGCCAGCTCAGCTCTCCCCGCGCATGCACGCTGATTTTTGGGTCTCTGCATGGGGGGAGGGGTGCTTGCAAGAGACACACACAGGCTTGCACAGGAGGTCACACATGCATGCACGGGGTGGGGGAGCATGGGGGTATGATGTCCCCTCCCCCCACGGCCCTTTTTTGGTCCCAGGAAGCTGCAGGGAGGTCTACTAGACCCAAAATGGTGGGGGGGAACTCTTGCATGCATGTACTGAGGGCAGGGGGTTGTGCGTGCATGTGTGGGGAACAGGGGGGGTCACATGCACATGTGGATGGGACAGGGCACGGGGGTGTCATGTGTGCATTGAAAATACACAGATGGCACACAACAACA
Source organism: Natrix helvetica (assembly GCF_964273705.1). Lineage (NCBI taxonomy): Eukaryota > Metazoa > Chordata > Lepidosauria > Squamata > Natricidae > Natrix > Natrix helvetica. Next base: position 11,423,457 of record NC_138549.1, on the reverse strand, counting down.
AAAAGGTTAGCCATCACTGGCCTGTAGGCTAATCAATAAAATAATAATAATAATAATAATAATAATAATAATAATAATAATAATAATAATAATAATAATAATAATAATAATAATAATAATAATGATGATGATAATGATAATAATAATAATCACCATCAACAACAACAACAACAACTTAGGACTATGGAGAAATTTCCTAATAGTTGGAACAATCAGTGGAACAACTCTCCGCCAGAAGTTGTGAGTACTCCAATACTGGAGGATTTTAAAAACAGATCAGACAACTATTTATCTGAAATGGTATAGGGTCTCCTGCTTGAGCAGTGGGTTGGACTACAAGACCTCCAAGGTCCCTTCCAATTGTGTTATTCTCCTATATGTCAGTGCTGGCTTTCCAATTGGAAATTTGCTGCTTGTTGAGGTCCAGGTGACACTCCTTGCTTTGTCATCAATTTGTCTGCTTGCCTCAGCTCGAATTGTGAATTGTCCTTCTCTCTTTTGCTAGGTAGGTAGCTCTTAATGCTTTTTCAGACTTGTTAACTTGCAAGTCTCATTTCAAACTTACTCAGATTACGCACAAAATATTGATCAGTGTTTATTTTTCATGCCACTGCATATTGCAAAGGTCCAAGGTTACTCATGTTTAAACCATTAATATAGGGTCCTTGTTGCTCTCTGAGTTTCCTTGCAGACATTTCATTACCAAACTAGGTAACATTATCAGTGCTAAAAGGGAGTAGGGTTAAGTTGTGCTATTTGGGAAAATTAGGAAAATGTTTTCCTGGCTGTTTCCATCAGATCATGTTGAAACAGAGCTCAATTAAATTCATAAATGTGGCCCTATAAAAAATTCTTTAGATTTGCAAGTAGTTAACTAAATACCAATTAGAAACTTTGCATAACCTACAACTGAACATTTGTTATGGACTGGAAATACATCTATAAACTTTAAGATTAATTTAGAAACAAAGAAATCCATAATATTTTTAAATATTTTGGAGGCAACTGGATTCTGTGATATATAAAAGACTCTGAGTGATTAAAAATCCTGTTTAAAATTCATTGTTTTATTTTCAAAAGAAGTAATTTTTGTAGGTTTAGGTTTTCCAAAGCAGAGCAGCAAACATAACACCTAACCTTTTATATCTAAAATATATTAAATATAATATCTAATTAAGAAGCATTCATTCATTTGTAAATAGCACCCAAATGAAAATTTTACAGGCCTATTAATAGGAATGGAAAATGTCAAAGTATGGAAATGTCAGGTCATATTTCTGTACCTTTAAGTATCATGCTTGTCTCAGAATAAAATGTACCCAGAATTTGGAGATATTGATTGTTACTGCTTGATTTAATGCAATTAAACATATTACCATAATTTTATGCAGTACTTTTACTGCCAGAAGTATTTCCCTTACTTTGATATTAAGCAAGCTCCAAATGAATTAAGTTGTCTAACTGAAATCACTACGCTGGAATGTAATGGATACAATTTGCCAATAGATAAGTCATTTGAAAGTAATGTTTCGATGATTGATCAGTTTCCACTAAAGTTGCAAAACAGCTCAGGAATGATATTTCATTTCATTGATAAATGAATTGATAAAGCCCCCCAACCAAAATAATCTTCTCATGGAAAGCAATACACTGGACCAGACTAGGTTTTTAAATATTTGGTTATTACCATATTTTTCAGAGTATAAGATGCTCCGCAGTATAAGATGCACATTAGTTTTGGGGGAGGAAAATAAGAAAAAAAAATCTGCCTCTGCCTACCAGAATCCATTGGTATTCGTCTGGCTAGCATCCTTAGCAAACAGCCTGGTCAGATTCAGCACATTAGCCTGATTCAGCATGAGCAGCTGATTGGTGGGTGGATCGGCCTTCCAGAATACCCCCAAGCAACTGTGCTTAGAGGTGAACATTAATAACAGGGTCACTGGTTGTGAGCTCCCAGAAACACGATGCGCAGAGGCCAAAAATGCAGTGCACAGAGGCAGCATTCAGAGGCTGAAAACGTGAGGTGCAGTAAACCACCTTTACTAAAAAAGAAATATCCTGCAGAAGGTGGCTCAGTGGCTAAGGCGCCGAGCTTGCCGATCAGAAACGTCAGCAGTTCGGCGGTACGAATCCCTAGTGCCGCATAACCGAGTGAGCTCCCGTTATTCGTCCCAGCTTCTGCCAACCTAGCAGTTCTAAAGCATGTTGTAGAGAGTGTGGTGGCCTACCAGTTTCCACGTCATCTGGAGGAAAATGATTATCTAGACCCGCGCCAGTCCGGCTTCCGCCCCGGTCACAGCACGGAGACGGCCTTGGTCGCGCTGGTGGATGATCTCTGGAGGGCCAGAGATAGAGGTTGTTCCTCTATCCTGGTCCTATTAGACCTCTCGGCGGCTTTTGATACCATCGACCATGGTATCCTGCTGCGCCGGCTGGAGGGGTTGGGGGTCCGGGGCACCGTTTTGCGGTGGTTCGGCTCCTACCTTTCTGGCCGGACGCAGCGTGTGTTGGCAGGAGAAGAGAGGTCGACCCTACGCCCCCTTACCTGTGGGGTGCCACAGGGGTCGGTCCTCTCGCCACTCCTGTTCAACACATATATGAAGCCGCTGGGTGAGATCATCCGTGGTTTCGGGGTGGGATACCACCTGTACGCTGATGATACTCAGCTGTACTTTTCCACCCCGAACCACCCCAATGAGGCCATCGAAGTGATGTCCCGGTGTGTGGAAGCCGTACGGATCTGGATGGATGACAACCGACTCAAGCTCAACCCCTCCAAGACGGAGTGGCTGTGGGTACCAGCTCCCCGGTTCAGCCAATTAACTCCATCATTGGCCATTGGGGGCATTCAACTTGCCCCCGTGGAGCGGGTGCGCAATTTGGGCGTCCTCCTGGATGCCCGGCTGTCCATGGATGACCATGTGACAGCCGTGGCAAGGGGGGCGTTCCACCAGGTTCGCCTGGTGCGCCAATTGCGCCCCCTACTGGACCGGGACGCCTTACGCACAGTCACTCATGCGCTAGTGACGTCTCGCTTGGACTACTGTAACGCTCTCTACATGGGGCTTCCCTTGAAATGCACCCGGAGGCTACAGTTGGTCCAGAACGCAGCCGCGCGGGTAATTATGGGGAGTACTAGGTACTCCCATGTGACACCGTTCCTGCGCGAGCTGCACTGGCTTCCTGTGGTCTATCGGGTGCGTTTCAAGGTTTTGATAACAATCTTTAAAGCGCTCCATGGCTCAGGACCTAGTTACTTGCGGGATCGTATTCTGCCCCATACATCCCTGCGACCAATCCGCTCGCACAGAGAGGGCCTCCTCCAGGTGCCGTCCACTAGACAGTGTCGGGGGGCGGCGCCTAGGAGTAGAGCCTTCTCTGTGGCGGGCCCAGCCCTGTGGAATGACCTCCCTCCGGATATTAGGAATACCTCTGACCTCCGCTCCTTTCGTATTAAGCTTAAGACCCACCTATTCCAAGTAGCTGGCCTGGCTCAACTTTGATCTAACCATATCGCTCCTGACGGGTTTTTAATTGGGTATTTTAATTATATTTAATTATTTAGGGGTTTTTTAATCACTGTATTCTAATTGTTTTTTATTCATCAGCCGACCTCCTCCTTGTGTATGTCTCGGTATATGTCTCTGTTATATGTTTGTTTTGTCCACATATTTATTTCATATGTTTCATTGTACGCCGCCCCGAGTCCTTCGGGAGAGGGTGCGGCTAAGAAATAAATATTTATTTATTTATATGTAAAAATGCAAGTAGAAAAATAGGAACCACCTTTGGTGGGAAGGTAACAGCGTTCCATGCGCCTTCGGTGTTTAGTCATGCCGGCCTCATGACCATGGAGACATCTTCGGACAGTGCTGGCTCGTCGGCTTTGGAACGGAGATGAGCCCCCTAGAGCCGGGAATGACTAGCACATATGCACAAGGGGAACCTTAGCCTTTATCTTTACGTCAAATATCCTACATTTCAGCAGATTGGCTTTCAAGAGAAGAAGCTTGCAAGATGTTTAATGAAGTTATGTTTCTTAATGGGTGCCTTTGGGTGATATTAATTACTTTAGAGGATCCATTGGGAAGCCAACAACAACAAAAAAAAAATGAGGAGGACTAATGAAATGATGCGGTACCTGATACATTATTGCATTCCTGAACCATTATTGTTTGCATTAAAAGGACATGGCACCTTCATATATTTTTATGAAATGTTAATAATAGCGAAGGAGGCAGGAGTTACGTAGAATATGCTGGGGCGAATTCCGCTGGGCTTCTCTCTTCTCCTCGTGTCTGCCTTGGATTTATTTGGGCCATTTGTTTCACTAGGAGACAGAGGCTTATGAAATTCTGGGCTCATTAAGTTTGCGGATGTGAAAGTTGACTTTTTTTTCCCCAGCGTGTCATTTCTTTCTTTCTGAACACTCTCTTTGTACGTTGATGCTCTAATTTACAAAAGTCAAAGAACAATTTGTTAAGGCAGCCAGTGAGGAACTGAAAGGGGAGGGGGACCCGAGAACCATGAGATCTAAACAATAAAGTATTGTTTGTTGCCGAGATCCCTTTTAATCAGTGCAAAGGCAGGAAACGAACTCTGCCTGGGTTTTCTGCTCTTCTTCACACTTCAGAATTGGCTTCTGTCCAATCTCTGGTATTATGAAGGGGGCAGGAGGTATGGGAAAGCAGCAGTTAGTGTACTCAGAATCATACTGCTATTCTGATGATATAATTATGGCGTGTGTGTGTGTGTGTTTTGTTTCGGGTGCATCTGGTTTGAAAGCCAACGAAAAGAAATTTAGGGGCTTCACCCAGGTTGTCCATCTTTGCATTAAGCTCAAACATGATTTCTTTTGGGGAAGGGGTATCAGAGGTGGTATTCATTCAGTTCGGAGCGATTCAGGCGAACCGGTAGCAGAAATTTTGAGTACCATATTTTTCGGAGTATAAGACACATCTTTTTCCCTCAAAAAAGAGGGTGAAAATCTGGGTGTGTCTTATACACTGAATACAGCATTTTTGGCCTCCCGAAACCCTGTCCCCTTTGCAAAAATGTCACGTGCAGAAGGTTTAGGAGGCCTGCAAAGTGCTCCTGAGGGCTGGGGAGGGTGAAAATGAGCAAAGAAAATGGGCATCCAGCTCCCAGGAGCACTCTACAAACCTCCTAAAGGCTATGCATGCCTCCTTTTTGGACAAAAAAAAGGGGCATTTTTGGGAGATCTGCAGAGTACAAAAAAAAATTTTTCCCTCTTCAAAATCTTGGTGTGTCTTATACTCCGGTGCATCTTATACTCTGAAAAATATGGTAATTTGAAGACATGGCAAATACCACCTCTGGTTGGGCCTGCCCTCCTGCCCCCATCGTTCCCTGTCCCATGTTCTCTTATTTATTTTTTTAGCTCAGCTGATTCACGTGGCAGAGTGGATTGCTGCACCTCAGCTGAGCTAACACAATGAGGATTTGGCATAGTGTTTGGACTCAGCTTCTGATCCTATGGGCTTCTAGCTGTCCTAAGTCTCTGGTTTGATGTTCCTCTATCTCTAAGCTGAATGAGATGCTGATGTTATCCACTCTGACTTGTCAATTCTATGGGCCAAGTCTCTCCACGTCTTCTTTGAGTTGTTCTATGCTCTGGATGGTGTCAGCTTTGATGGTATCCAGCCACCCTGTTCTTTGCCAGCCTGGTTTCCTTTTATTGCTAACTCTTCCAAAAATAGAATAGAATAGAATAGAATAGAATGCAATGCAATGCAATGCAATGCAATGCAATGCAATGCAATGCAATGCAATGCAATGCAATGCAATGCAAAGCAATGCAATGCAATGCAATGCAATGCAATACAATACAGAGCAGACCAGAGCTGGAAGGGACTTTGGAGGTTTTCTAGTCCAGCCCCCTGCTCAATCAGGAGAACTTGTACCATTTCAGATAACTGACTGTCTAGTCTCTTCTTAAAAACCTCTAGTGATGGAGCACCACAATTTCTGGAGGCAAGCTGTTCCACTGGTTAATTGTTCTCACTGTTAGGAAGTTCCTCCTTAATTCCAGGTTGCTTCTTTCTTTCATTAGTTTCCATCCATTGCTTCTTGTCTTGTCTTCTGATGGTTTGGAAAATAAGTTGATCCCCTCTTTTTTTGGCAGCCCCTCAAATATTGGAATACTGCTATTGTGTTACCCCTAATTCTCCTTTTCTTTAGACTAACCAAACCCAGATCCTGCAGCCATTTTTCATGTGTTTTAGTCTCCAGGCTTTTGATCATCTTAGTTGCTCTTCTTTGAACTTTTCCCCCCAAAGTTTCTACAACTTTTTTTTTTGGTAGTATGGCGACCAAAATTGGTTGCTGTATTCCAGATGTGCTCTTATTAGGGTTTCATAAAGTGGCACTAATACTTCATTTGCTCTTGATAATTGCTTTAAGCTTAAAGGGGATGACTGCCTTAACAAAAAAAAAAGTCTCTGGTTTGCTTCAAGACTGCAATCTCAAATAGGGTTCCCCTTGCATTTAAGTATCAAAAATATATTTTGTTTTGATAGGAGCCGTGATGGTGCAGTGATTAGAATGGAGCCTTGCAGGCTGCATCTGCTGACTGCTGGCTGCCTGCAATTCAGCAGATCGAATCTCACCAGGCTCAAGGTTGACTCAGCCTTCCATCCTTCTGAGGTTGGGATAAAATGAGGTTGGGGGCAATATGCTGACTCTGTAAACCACTTAGACAGAGCTGTAAAACACTGTAAAGCGGTATATAAGTCTACATACAATTGCTATTACTACTTCATGCCACTTTCTGTTTTGCTAGGATAGGCCAATTTTATCCTAAGCCACTGATTCAGTAAATGTCTATGGAGATTCTCAGTCATCCAGGTCATGGTTGTCCCCAAAGGTGCTTTTTTCAAGAGGCAACTGGATTTTCTGCTTTTTCTTTGAAAATGTTTCACTTCTCATCCAAGAAGCTGCTTCAGCTATGACTGGATGGTTGGACTGTGTGGTGGGATCCAGTCAGAGCTCAAGAAGCTTCTTGGATGAGAAGCGAAATGTCTTGAAAGAAAAAAAAAAAAAACCAGAAAGTCCAGTTGCCTCTTGAAAAAAAAAAAAACCTTTGGGACACTGATTCAGTACCAAATTATCTTGCCTGTGTTTTAGGGAAAGGTTCTTAAAAAAATAGAGGTTGTTTGCATCATCATTTTCAAAGAAACAAACAGAAAATACTTCAAGAACAACTCACACAATGTGAAATCAATAGGCATTTCATTTCCAGGTGCAATTTTATATTTTGGCTGATTTTATCTTGGACTAAATAATGCAAAGAACATTTATTGTGGAGTCTGCAAACTTAAAGTACGTGTTGATTATCTGTTGATGCTTTTATATCCCGGAGGTCTGGCAAGCAAACTGGATCCAAGCTAATAATGTAAACTGTCTTTGTGAATTTAGCAGTTGCATCACAATTTATTGACTCATGAATACTTACGTAAGAGACATACTAAGTTGTCCAGTGATGTTATAGACACATAGAGTTCCTTTCAAGGATATGAGAACTATAGCTAACCAGAGTCACTTTGGAAAAAGTCCATATTTGTATTGCTACAGAGAACCGTGAAAGATTTTTCAGATCACCAGGAATTATATTTTTTGGCAATCTTTGTATCCTCAGTTGTTGTTGTTTTTTTGTGGGGGTGGGGGTGGGGAGCGTCTATTATAGTGCAAAAAATACAGTATATTGCATTTCTCCTGCTTAGAGATTGCATAAAGAATCTTTTGCAATGAAGAAAGAATTTCTTGGAAACATATTGAAGTAATAAACATCCATCTTATTTGCTTGATTCGCTACCCATCTGATCAAGTGATCTACTACCCTCAAAACGACACTATAGGGCACTGCACACCAGAAAAACTAGATACAAGGACAGTTTTTTCCCCAAATGCCATCACTCTGATTAATAACTGATTCCCACAACACTGTCAATAATTTACTAAGATTGTATTACTTCCTTCCTGGTATCTATCTCGCCATACTTATGACTATAACCATGCTGGTTATATCTTTCAATTTATATTGTTTTTATTTGTTTCCTATTATGATTTAATAGCTTATTAGTAACCTTGACTATCACTTTTTATTCTTGATGAATGTATTTTATTCTCCTTATGTACACTGAGAGCATATGCACCAAAGACAAATTCTTTGTTTGTCCTATCACACTTGGCCAATCAAGAATTATATTCTATTCTAAAAAGGACTCTTTCTGAAGTTTCTTCCAGTGCCCTCATCTTTCTAGGGAGGAATTATGGAGAGTCAAAGGCCAGGACAGTCAAGAAATTTATATTTGCTATGTTGTTTAGATCATCACTAGTGAGAAACATTGGTTATTACTCTGTCTTCCATTTTTTTCTTGCTTACTTTATTTGTTTATTTAATTAATAGCTGGAGTGTTCTAAAAGTAATTTATTTCCTTTCTCAATGGGGTTATAGGGAATGTAACCATATGGGCCAGAGAGAGGAAGGATATGTGTGGGTGAGAGCATCAAGGGAAAGGAAGAACAGTCTGGACATATTCTGGTGTCGTAATTATTCTTCGAACTGAGTTAGTTGACTTTAATTTCCTTAGAAATGACTTTTCCTAATAAATGCACAGCCTGAATCCTGTGGACCCTGATTTACCCAACAGGGGGTCAGAATGGAACAACCTTCACATTATCAACATACAATTACACTGGGCACTATTACCAGCAGAAGTTGTTCCACAAAGGGAGTTTCAGCAAATACAGATGTTCTTGTATCATTACGGCCAGCTGTTAGGTTGCCTATCAATCAACGGAACTGGAAAAAAGGCAGGTATCTCATGTGGGTTTTATCCCATAACCCTGGCCTAATACTTAGTCATTCTGGACATAAGCCACCGTGGAAATAGTGTAATGGTAAGAAAGAGGATCCCAAGTGAACATTAATTTACAGCTCTACCAACTGGAAGCCATTTTAAGCAGATGGCTGGGATTAAATTCAGACTCAAGACAACATTATGTTGGTTGTTTTCCTTTGTTTGATATAAATATTGCAGCTACCTTTTTTTCAATCTTGAGGTAGGGATTATTTTCAGCTGCTTTCCCTCTATTTACCTTAGTCAAATGTAAACCCAAACAATTTTTATTTTGTTTAACAATGATAATTAACTAAAGTAATTATGTCTATGTGCAATATTTATCATCTCTGTCTGTATGTCTGTCTACCTGTCTATTACCTTCCTCACTCCCTCTCTAGCTAGCTAAATAGCTGGCTAGCTATTTAGCAATCTATATCTACTCTATCTATCATCTATCTATCTATCTATCTATCTATCTATCTATCTATCTATCATCAATCTATCTATCGATCTATCGATCTATCATCGCTTCAATTTAATTTATTCTTTGTGTTCAAAATAAACAGCAAAGTAACTATTTATTTGAATGATTTTTTTTTTAAAAAATATGCTCTTCCTTTGATTCAGATACTGCAACCTGCAGGATTTTGAGTTCACATCACTAAACACAGAAAAGCTTTAATCATGAATCCTCTCCTTGCAAAACATAGTCTATTCCTGGCCCAGTCCAGCATCACAAATTAGCAAAGGTACACCTGCATTTCCTATGGAAAAACACACTGCTTCCATATGAAGCCAATTTGAGAATTCCTAGAAAGTGGTTGCCATCAACCTGGCTGGCAGCTGGCAATAATGAATGGATTGGAACAGTAATATTTTGCAAAGTCTGAGCATCAAGGATATATAAGCTGATTCTTTTATTTTTAAAGGCGATTTTAGTTTTTCATGAGTTTATATAGAAGAAGATCACAGCAGAAGCTGCCTATTCACATACTTGATCATTAAAATGAAAGTTAGGAAAACAGATTCAGATGCCCCACCTAGTAATGGGTTAGCTTGCTCATTCAACAAGCAGAATGACAAAATAACAGATTTGGAGGTCTTCTCCAATGGAGGTCTTCTAGTTTGACCCCCATCACAAGCAGAGGGCCCTCTACTATTCCAGGCAAGCGGGTGCCTGGTCTTTTTTAAAAGCCTCAAGTGGTGGCGCACTCACAACTTCTGAAGGCAACTTCTGTTTCACTGCTTAATTGTTCCCACTGTTAGGAAATTTATCCTTAGTTCTAGCTTGTTTCTCTCCTTGATTGCTTTCAATCCATTGTTCCTTGTTTTGCCTTCTGGTGCTTTGGAGAATAGCTTGGCTCCCTCTTCTTTATGGCAGCCCCTCAATCATTGGAGGACTGCTATCATGTTCTTTTCACTAGATTAGGCAAAGCCAATCCCTGCCAATTCTTCATATGTTTTACTCTCCAGCCCCCTAATCATCTTTGTTGCTCTTTTCTGCACTCTTTCCAGAGCCCCTGCATATTTTTTTTAAAAAAACAGCAACCAAAACTGGATGCAGTATTCTAAGAATGGTCTTAGTAAAGCAGTACTAATACTTCATGTGATCTTGTTTCTATCCCTCTGTTAAGGGAGCCTAGGATTGTGTTGGCTTTTTTGGCTGCTGTCCCACACTGCCAACAAAAGTGTATACAGTCAAAGCTATGGTTTTCTCAGTTGCAATGTATGGATGTGAAAGTTGGACCATAAGGAAGGCTGAGCACCAAAGAATTGAGGCCTTTGAACTATGGTGCTGGAGAAGACTCCTGCCAGTCCCTTGGACTGCAAGGCGATGCAACCGGTCAGTCCTAGAGATCAACCCTGACTGCTCTTTAGAAGGTCAGAACCTGAAGATGAAACTCAAATATTTTGGCCACCTAATGGGAAGGAAGAACTCACTGGAGAAGAGTCTAATGCTGCAAATGATTGAGGGCAAAAGAAGAAAGGGACGACAGAGAATGTGGTGGCTGGATGGAGTCACCGGAGCAGTAGGTGTGAGCTTAAATGGATTTCAGAGGATGATAGAGGACAGGAAGGCCTGGAGGAATGTTATCCATAGGGTCGCGATGGGTTGGACACAACTCTGCAGGTAACAACAACCACCACACTGCTGGCTCATATTTAAACCATGGAGAGGAATTGCAAGGCAGCTGCCAGCTTCACCAGGTAGACCAGGATGAAGACTGAAATACATTATATTGAGATTGACTGTCATTGCTGTCTGATTTTTTTTCTCCTGCCCATGCTGCAGTGTATTGGGAAGGCATCTGCCAAACTATTTACAAAGCTTATCTCCTTGTCCAAGACTTAAAAGATGCTTTAGTCCTTTTTGCCTAGGAAATGGTCCTTGCTCATTTCAAGCATGTTTATCTTCCTTATTCAGTGTACTAGAGCTTTGCCCTTCATCTGAGGCTTGGAGAAAAGATAGCAGCAAAGGAACATTTCCCCCCTCTTTGGCTGATTAAAATTTCTCTATTGCCCCTCCTCCCTATAGATTTAGTGTTTATCCCTAGACTGGGTGTCTCTTCACCTTTCAATTCTTCGCCACATGTTGTGCATGAAGCAATGCACCAGCAACCCCAGGCTGCAAAATAAAACGCTGCAGACATTACAAAAAGTGATTGTGTTTTTTTTTAAAGCAATCAATATTAGGAGATATTATTTGGAATAATAAAAATGCCAGCAAACAGCCATTCACCAAGCAAAAGAAAAAAAAAATGAAACAATACATTTTGGCCAAGGACTTTAGTCTTTGGTGTTCAAACTTATCCTTTGTTAAGGTGTATAGTTTTCCAATTTTAAAAAAAGGTCCGTGAACTTGTCTTTGTTGAATATACTCCATTTTTATAAAATGCTGAGTAAAATGATTGTAATACTGGTGAGAATGTATATGGCTGCTTTCTACTTGCACAGATAGCTTGATAGCGCCGTAAATCTTAAGAGTTGCCAAAATGATCACAGGCTGAATGTTGGAATTGTCTGTGATCTCCTGTTAGTTTTCTTTGAATATTTTACACTCCAGACACAAAACCAATATTGATTGCTTGGAAGGATTATGTTTTCAGATTCCAAGGTGATTTACAGCTTGCAGTAGTTCAGAGGCTGGTGAAGCCAGCATTTTCAAGCAATATATAAAACCCACTCTGTAATCGAAACGTTTAATATGGCAAATTCAATACATCGCAGTTAAAACTGAAAGGTTCAAATATCATATTAATTACTATCCAAAATCCTTCAGTTTATTACAGCATTACAAGTGAAGACTTCCTTTATTATCCTATAAATGCAATTAAAATGCCCATAATACTTACAGAAAGGTAGTGATTTCTTGGCTACTACAGGATAATGTAAGGTGTTTTATATCAAAAGTACATCTGTTTCCCATATCATTTTAAAAAATGCTATATTTCTCTTGGATGTATAATCTTTGATATAGTTATATTCTATCCAATTTTGCCATCTTCATGCCAGCTTTCATATTTTTATGTAGTTCCCTCATTATCTTTCCATTTTCTCACTATCAATATCTTTGCTGCTGCACCTGTTAGAGATTCCAATTAACTTTTTTATGACAAATCCACCTATAGCATTTCATTCAAAGGAACCACAGTCCTCAGTCTTAATCTAATTCCTGGTGGCAGGAATCTTATCCCTCAAAGTAGGAATCCTTCATCAAATCCTCCAAAGGTTATAAAATAAATGCTGTTTGGGATTACACAACTCCTGTGCAGTACGATTGGGATCTGATAGCTCTTTCTCGTGTTCAAAGTATTAAGTAGGATGTATAGTGTTGAGTTTTTTCATTGGTATTGAATTAGGGGTGAAATTCACCAGGTTCTGACAGGTTCTGGAGAATTTTGAGTAGTTAGGAGAATTGGCAAATACCATCTCTGGCTGGCACCAGAATGGGGTGGGAATGGAGATTTTGCAGTATCCTTCCCCTGCCACGCCTACCAAGCCACAGAACTGGTAATAAAAAAAATTGAACTTCAACACTGCTTTGAATATCTCATTATTGATGCAGATGATCATAAATGTACTCAAATGAGATTTCAAATGACTCAATAACAAAGTTTTTGATATGCTCTATCTATCGAGATTAGGCCACTTACTTAAATATAGTCCATTCAGTCTTCTTAGTGACTTTCCTGCTTAACTCAAATAATTAATAACCTTCAGTAAGATACGGACCACCTATGCTCTGAAGAAAATATACTATCCTCTGGGCTGCCCTGGCATTACAAATGTAGATTTGAACATATACTGTAGTCTCTCTCTCTCTCTCTCTCTCTCTCTCTCTCTCTCTCTCTCTCTCTCTCTCTCTCTCTCTCTATCTATCTATCTATCTATCTATCTATCTCTATCTACATGGGGCCTCTACATGGGGCTCCCCTTGGGACACATCCGGAGACTACAGCTAGTCCAGAACGCAGCCACGCGGGCCATCATGGGGAGTGCACGATACTCCCGCGTAACACCCCTCCTGCGCGAGCTGCACTGGCTGCCTGTGGCCTTTCGGGTGCGTTTCAAGGTATTGATTACCATCTTTAAAGCGCTCCATGGCATAGGACCTAGTTATCTGCAGGATCGCATCCTACCACACACGTCCCTACGACCAATCTGCTCTCACAGGGAGGGACTCCTCCTGGTGCCGTCCACCAGGCAATGCCAGCGGGCGACACCTAGGAGTAGGTCCTTCTCTGTGATGGGCCCAACCCTCTGGAATGACCTCCCCCCCGACATCAGAACCACCACTGACCTCCGTTCCTTCCGTCAAAAACTAAAGACTCACCTGTTTCAATTAGCTGGCCTGGCACACTCTTAGTCTTACCTCCCGGGGATATATTTTAATTGGGTTTGGGTATTTTAATTGGGATGTTTTAGGGCTTTTATACTATATTTATTTCTTTGTACAGTCTCACCTCCTCCACTCAAATGCTCAAGTATTTAATTGTTTATATATTATTTATATTGTTATTTATGTATTTTATCTGTGTTTCATTGACTGTACACCGCCCTGAGTCCCTTTTTGGGAGAGGGGGCGGTTTATAAATCCAAAGAAATAAATAAATAATAATAAATAATCTATCTATCTTTATCTCTATCTCTATCTATCTCATCTTATTTATTTATTTATTTATTTATTTATTTATTTATTTATTTATTTATTTATTTATTTATTTCGACAAGCATGCATTAGATAACAGATATAAGTATAAACATGATTATGTACACATGAAATGAATATGAATACAAGGGAATATTAGGACAGGTATGGTAGGCATGCTGGTACACTTATGTATGCCTCTTAAAGACCTCTTAGGAATGGGGTGAGGTCGACAGTAGACCATCTAAGGGTAAAGTTTTGGGGGGTTAGTCTGTCTGTCTGTCTGTCTGTCTATCTATCTATCCATCCATCCATCCATCCATCCATCCATCCATCCATCCATCCATCTATCTCAGTCCTTCTGAAGCTAGCACCAAGATCACCTCCAAATATATGGATTTCAACTCCCAACCAGTAAGACTGTTGTTGAGCAATCTGTGTGTTGAATACCAAGGTTAAAACTTTGGTAGTAATAATATATGCCAGTGCTGTAATTTGGCTCATGTGACTGATACATAGAACCATAGAGTTGAAGGTGACCACTTAGGTTAGTTTAGGGCACAATCCAGATCAAAGCAATCTTAATAGATGATCTCCTGCCCTTGTCCAATCAAGGGGAAGAGTTTCATGGCAATCTGCTTTTACTGTTTGAAAGAATTTTCCAGCTTTATAGACAATTGATCTTTCTATGTTCAAGTCAATTACTTTATGCCTTGTATTTGGAAACCGTAGTGCCTTTACCTTGTTGGCGGATCCTTTAAGGTGTGTGAAAACTGTTGTTAAAATTTCTCTCACACTTCACTTCCCAAGCTTCTGTCTGTCCCCAATGGTTAATCTCCTATCATCTATATTGTCCTTTTCTGAATCACTCATAGGCACAACATGCAAGACGGGACTCTAATCAACCCAGGAAAAATGGATAGACTAATTCATGTGATTATAAAACTATTTTGTTGACACAGCCTAATATCAGGATGATAACTCACATTCAGTTGTGGTCATCTATTGTTCGGGATAGTGAGTAAAATAGGGAGTTTGCTGAGTGTGAGGTTCTCCTAAAATCTATACCAATCACCCACCTGTGACATCTGTAGAACAAATGTCTCCTATTTTTCAGCATGAGTGATGGGTGAACTAATAGCCTCAGCTCACTTTTTTCTTCTTCTCATGCTTTTCAAACATGTGAAAGAAGAAGGATGTACACTGAAGGAATACCAAAGAGCCAGGTCTGGATTTTTTTTTCCTGTACCATTTGCTCATGTTGATCATTCTCTAAGAGCAGAGACAGAGTTCCAGCAGCATCTTTGGATGATCTCTCTCTATATATATATACTGTAGAAAAATCAATCTGATTGAAAAGTTTTTGCTTTTGCTGGAACTATGACCATTGGAAGAAGGGTATGTTGTATATATTATAAAAACAAGTAACTATGAAATAAGGAGGTATAAGGAGGTATAAACAATAGGCCTTTGAATGGAAAATTCGAAATGGGGGGGGGGATACCAATAACAGAAAGCTATAAAAGTGTAACTGTGATTTTAATGTTTAAAAAAATGTTGAATAAAAATTATTATTTTTTAAAAAAAGAAGAAGGGTTACATTAATGAAGTCCACTCAGTATGAATTTCCATGGAGGCTGAATAAGATAAATGAAGTAATAGGATAGACAGGTAATGGCGAACCTATGGATTTGGAAGAAAATCTCAACACGACTCAAATGATAATATATGTGTCTATTAATGGGGGGGGGGGGAATCTGTCAATAACATCTATTTTCAAAAGCATCAAATTGCTGAATGCCCTACTTTTTTTTTAGAAAATATAGATTTGGCCAATTTTCAAATATTTTTTTGAAAGAAAAGACTATTTTCTCCTTTATTTGTTTCTGTGTTCAAGGTATGTAATAATTGTTAACTATGTTTAACATGTGAGGAATATGATTGGCAGTATTTTTAGACAAGAGAATCAAAGATAACCAAGTTCACGGTAATTTGATAAATGCTGTGATAAGGCCACTCAACAACCTGTGTAAAAATTAAATATAGTAGCCAGTAAGATGCTACAGAACTTTGTAAAAAAAATGAAATTGTTGTGGTCAAAGTGGTTTCTATTTGAATTTCCTTTTTCAATGGAGTTTGTGAACATTCCAGCTTTATAGTGAGCTTTCTTTACATGACATTATTCATAGATTAGTGATGCAGTTCAGAAGGAAGCCTTATCAAATACACGGAGATATGATTGTTTAGATATCCCTCTGAAACTGTTTAAACCAATTCCATTGGCTTATATCTCCTCTTTCCTTGTATCTTTTGGCCTTGCTAAATATTGATGGAGATTCTCAGGCATCCAGGTCATGGTTGTCCCAAAGGTGCTATTTTCAAGAGGCAACTTGGACTTTCTGGTTTTACTTTGAAGATGTTTCGCTTCTCATCCAAAAAGCTTCTTCAGCTCTGGCTGGATGGTGGGGAATTGAAGGATTTCCACTCCTTGCAGACAGCTGGACATTTGCATTCTTTTAGCAGGTCATTAAGGTCACCTGTAGGTTTATCTGTGTCCTCAGGGTCACCTGAGTGGTGCAAATGGTTGTGGAGCCTTCTTGGAACTGTTGAAAGAACTGGGTTGTAGATTGGAGATAGATGATGTCGCATCCCCCCCCCCTCTGTTGAGAGACAGAGAGCTTTTCAATTTTGACATAAGTGGTCTTTCAAACCAGCAGTCCTCTTTGTCCAAAATATGGACTTGGTTGTCTTCAAAAGAGTGGCCTGTGTCTTTTAAATGCAGATGGACTGCTGAATCTTGTCCTGATATGTTTGTTCTCCTATGTTTTATCTTGCTAGTAACCCCAAAGGGGCTTTGGCTCCAATTAACGTAATTCTTATAATGTCTACTAAAGACATAATGCGGCAAATCAGTTCAGACTAAAAAGCTAAATTAATGTATTCATTCAAACTGTTGGGTTTAGATTTAGATTCCTTCCATGTCTATGCAGGCATTTTAATAGCCTGAATCAAACTGATGTAGAGTGGAATGGAGTGGAGTGGAGTGGAGTGGAGTAGAGGAGAGGAGAGGAGAGGTGAGGTGAGAAGAGGAGAAGAGATACAATGTAGAATGGAATGGAATGGAATGGAATGGAATGGAATAGAATAGAATAGAATAGAATAGAATAGAATAACATAGTTGGAAGGGATCTTGGAGATCTTGTGGTCCAACCCCCTGCTTAGGCAGGAAACCCTACTCCACTTCAGACAAATGGTTATCCAACATCATCTTAAACACTTCCAATATAAATTGAGGTTGATTTGGAGATTTGTCCAAACTGGTTTGATTTGCCAAAAAAGTTATACAAGTTAAAATTGGATTTAATTTGCATGCAATATAATATTTCCCAGCCTCCAACTTAAAAGTTATGCTTTTGATGCTTCATATTTCAAAAGCTAAACAGAAATGGGGCATCATCATTTTTGTGATATGTCACAAAGACGTATTGTATGTTTTCAGTTAGTCAAAGGCGGGATCTATAGGAACTAATGACCTACAACAGTTTTTAAATGCTTTTCTGACACCTTCATTCAAGCTATTTCACAGATAGAGTTTTTGCTTGGCTGACAATTGAAAGTTTAATTGCTTATCACCTGCTTATCACCTGAAAAGTCCTTTATTGTCTCCAGTGTAATGCTCCGTCTCCTAGTCAAACTAACTTGGCTTAACAGGTTTTTGGCATGTCTTCAGATAAACAAAGCAAAGCAGAAGAAAACATCATTAGATGAATATATCATAATAAGTAGGTGCTAAACTGTGGCTTTTGGATTCTCATAAATCCAGATGTCAATATACCCAACTACAAACTTTAATGGAAGATCCTTTAATAACTTATATGGTTTATAAACAGCAACCTCTCTCCCTTTACTATATCTTAGAAATTGCGCAATTCCAATTACCTATTTTGTGAACTGAAAATGGTTCGTGAGTTTGAAAGTTCTATTCTTTTCCTTAATTCCTTGGGTTAAAACGTCCTTTAGAAAAACACAGCGAACTAGTTGAGGGTTTTTTTCCCCCTTGTATTCATTTTTGTGTTTATAAAAAAGAGGATAATAAAATTTTCCAATATATATGCTATTGCCAAAGAATAAGCAACCTATTTCTAGCCATTTTTATGTGGCAATCTCATTTATTTTTTGTAATTTAGAACATATTTCTCAATTCAGGCTGAAGCATAGCATTGAAATCATAGCCTTACTTACACAATGGAGTGTAGAATGCCACACATATTTGACTCAAAGAAGGTGGCAAATGGTTTGCAATACGAAAGGCATGATGGAAATGTAGAACAGGGATACCCTCACAGAATTCGTTGCTGTATTTTCAAATCATTTTTATCAAAAAGGAAAACAAAGGTAAAAGAGAGAGAAAAAGATTTTTCAAAAAAAAAACTTTTAAGTAGACTTCGGTAAAACATTCAGTGGGAAAGGAGATACGGTAATAATAGAAAGTTGTTCAAATCATACAGACCAGGATGTTGAAGGATCTCCTGCAAAAGCACCTTTTGAAGGGAAGTGTAAAACTCTATATATTGATGGAACTGCTGCTGATTGACATGAGAACCATTCTCATGTCAAGAGGTACCAATACAATAGAATAGAATTCTTAATTGCCCAAGGGTGATTGGACACACAAGGGATTTATCTTGTGCTCTCAGTGTACATAAAAACATAAGATACATTCGTTAAGAATCATAAGGTACAACACCTAATGATAGTCATAGGGTCCAAATAAGCAATCAAATCACACTAGGAAACAATCAATATAAATCGTAAGTATACAAGCAACAAAGTTACAGTCATACAGTCATAAGTGGGAGGAGATGGGTGATAGGAACAAGGAGAAGATTAATAGTAGTGCAGATGCAGACTTAGTAAATAGTTTGACGGTATTGAGGGAATTATTTGTTTAGCAGAGTGATGGCATTCGGGAGAAAAACTGTTCTTGTGTCTAGTTGTTCTGGTGTGCAGTGCTCTTTAGTGTCCTTTTGAGGGTAGGAGTTGAAACAATTTACGTCCAGGATGCGAGGGGTCTGTAAATATTTTCACAGCACACTTTTTGACTTGTGCAGTGTACAGGTCCTCAATGGAAAGCAGGTTGGTAGTAATTGTTTTTTCCTGCAGTTCTAATTATCCTCTGAAGTCTGTGTCTGTCTTGTTGGGTTGCAGAACCAAACCAGACAGTTATAGAGGTGCCGATGAAAGACTCAAGTTGCATAGATCATGCAATTTATTGAATTTGTACCAACAATGAACCATTAACCGGCACTCCCTAAAAAACAATTAAAGGTAGTTTTTTAGATATTTTTCCCCATTTCTCAAGAAACAGATGGGCATACCAAAGCATGGCAAATTTAATCTATCATAATACAGAGCATTCTGTAATGACAAAGTAGGCTCTTAATAAAGCTGGTTTGTGGCACAGATCATCTTCCAATGATGCAGCTTCACAGAACCTGGCAACACAATATCTTGTGCAGGGTTGGTATCTGAGAATAACAAGGAGGGGTAGAATTATCATATGTGGCCTGGGTATTTATACACTAATGGTGAGATGAGGCTAGAATGAATGTCACTGTAGTTCCATTGTGTCCACAGGTCCAGAAACTCATGGTGCTATGAGGTAGGAGATCTTCCTGCACTGGCCCTCAAGGACAGGTGAGGGGAAGACTGATATGTACAAAAAATGTTTCTCACCCATAATGCAGGTCTTCATCAAAAGGTCAAGCTACTTTGATGTCACAATTTGCTAACTGGATTTTCCATGATTCTGTTGATATTACCAGTAAAAGGTTAGAATTGTCTCTGATATTTCAAAGTACAATCATCATGGTTCTTGACCATTGTCCATGTGGATTGGATCAATGGCATTTTTAACTCTTGTTTTAAAGAATATTTAACAGATTAACTGATTAACAGAGTTTGAAGGGATCTTGTAGGCCATCTAGTCCAATCCCCCACCCAAGCAGGAGACCCTACACCACTTCTGACAAATGGCAGTCCAATCTCTTTTTGAAAGCCTCCAGTGATGAAGCTCCCATAACTTCTGAAGGCAATTTCTGTTCCATTGGTTAATTGCTCTCACTGTCATAAAATTTCTCTTTATTTCCTTATTTATTTTTTATTTATCTCCTTTTTTATTTCTACCCTTACTGCACCCAGCTTATAAAACATTTAAATGCCAACATATTCCTGAAGAGGAGGTTCAAAAAGTTCTTGCACTGGAATTCCAAGTCCACTTACAAAGTTTTCTTGAATTCCCTGTACTCCTTTTCTCAAGAAAGCGTAAAGCTTCACAGAGAACCTGGGGGGAAAAAGCATCTTTCATAACAATCACATCTAATAAAATACCTGCATTGTGATGTCTGCATAGTCAAAAGAGGCTGTATTGGAAGACTTTAATAGAAGAAAAGCAGAATGGAACTTAAAAGCTCATAACATCCATGGCTGAATACTGTTCAAAACTGCTTTATGCTCCATCTCACATACTGGAATCAATACCGATTATATTTCTAATTTCAGCACGAGAGGCCCAGCAAAGAAGGTGCTCTTTGATCTGATCATTGAGATTTATAAGGATTAGGAAACTGGCATCCCATGGCTTCAGCGAGAAAGGCGATAATAGGGTCTAATGGGTTTGCCAGTGTGAATTCAGCAGGTGGCTATAATAGGGTGGTGCCCCAATTTCTCAGCTTCCAAATACAATATTATCCACATTTTTGTCTGGATTTTATGGGCTTTTAACTCCGCTACCTTGAAGGTTTTTTTTTTCTTTCTTTCGTCTTTTCGGTTCTGTTTCTCAGCACTTAGAAATTGCCTCACCACCTTTGAAAGGTAATCACTTTTATTCTTGCAATAATTTTTTTGGAGGGGGAGGGAAAGGGAGGTTCCTTGCAATCCCATCTCGCTTTGTTAGTTCGATGAGACTCTGCGAATCATTTACATCTTAACCTGCGGAGGAAAATAAGGCTCCCCGATCTGTACAGTTCTCAAGTACAGCTCATCTGCCTGGAATCCGCACTGTATATTGGACATTAATACAAATGAGCGAGTCCGGAAGTATTTCACAAGAAGAATACTACACTCCTCTGCTCACAATAGAGTACCCTACACCACTAGGCTAACCTTTTTGTTGTTGGGTGCCAAAATGTGAGTCTGCATGCACAATATTGCGTGTGCATGCTGCCACCAAAATGTAAAGCACGCCCACACATATTCATGCATGCACAACCCCCCCATCATGCGTGCTGCATTTCTTGCCTCCAAGCTAAGCTTGATATTTCCTCCAGGCGGGTGGGGGAGGTGATGATGATGATAATAATAATAATAATAATAATAATAATAATAATAATAATAATAATAATAATAATAATAATAATAATAATAATAATAATAATAATAATTCCCTTTCACCCCTACTTTTTATACACTCAATGCTACCATTGACAACCATTTTGAAGAAGGTGAACTGTGGATACAAACTTGCAAAGAAAGGACTGAAAATTTCACACTTGGTGTACATGGATGATTTGAAGCTGTTTGGTAAAACAAAAGCTGAACTGAATTTATTAATTGAAAGCACAAAAGAATTTAGCCAAGACATTGGTATGCAGTTTGTAATTGACAAATGTGCAACAATGGCAACCAAGGCAGGCAAGGTCCTAGAAGATGATGGAATACAACTTGAGAATGAAGAAATGATAAAGGCAGTAAAACCAGAAGAAAGCTACAAGTACTTGGAGATTTTAGAGGCTTCTGACTTAATGCATAATAAAGTCAAGGAATTAACCTCGGCCAAGTACATTCAACGAATTTGCAAGATAATAAAGTCCAAACTGAGTGGAGGAAACATCATAAAAGCCATAAATTCCTGGGTTATACCTGTAATTCAATACTCTGCAGGAATAATTGACTGGACCCAGATGGAGTTGGACAATTTGGGCAGAAAAACAAGGAAGCTTATGACAATGAATCATGCTTTGCATCCTAAAAGTGATGTTGACTGATTGTATCTACCAAGAGCAGAGGGTGGTTGAGGACTCCTACAAGTAAAGCAGACTGTGGAAGAAAAAAGACACAGCTTGAATGATTACATCCAGAAAATTGAAGAACAAATGATTAAGGAAGTAAATAAAGGAGGCCTTTTGAAGACAACTAAGTTAAAAGCTGAATATAAGAAAGAAGTAATTGAGAAATGAACTGAAAATTGGAAAAGCAAAGCTATGCATGGCCAATACTTGAAAAGTATTGAAGGCAAAGCTGACCAAAAACTAACTTGGAACTGGTTAAGATCAGGAGTACTGAAAAAAGAAACAGAAGGCTTTATTTTGGCAGCTCGAGAACAAACCTTAGCCACAAACTGCATGAAGGCAAAAATTCAACATGTTACCATCAACAGCAAATGTCGCCTCTATAATGAGAAAGATGAGACAGTCAACCACTTGATCAGAGGGTGCAGCAAAATTTCACAAACTAATTACATACAACGCCATGACTGCATTGATTATTCACTGGAAATTGTGCCAAAAGTTTGGATTTGAGTACAGCAAAAACCACTGGGACCATCAGGTTGAGAAGGTTTTAGAGAAATCTTGTGGGACTTCAGAATCCAGGCACTTGGCCTACAACACACCTGACATAACAATAATTGAAAAGAAAAAAAGTATGGTTCATTGACATTGCAATACCTGGTGATGCACGAATTGAAGATAAACAGCAAGAAAATCATCATAAAATACCGGGACTTGCAAATTGAGGTTGGGCGATTGTGGAAAAAGAAATCATCTGTTGTCCCAATTGTAATTGGAGCCCTTGGAGGAATACCTAAAGGGTACCTCGCTATTTGAAAATTCTAAATTTACCTGACTTGAACATTCTGACTCTACAAAAAACCACCCTACTTGGAACAACTTATATCCTCCAACGTTACCTTAACAGTTCCTAGGTCCTTGGTTAGGACTTGAGCTGTTGAGCTACCAACCAGCCCCAAAGGCTATGAATCTCACCAAAGATTAACATAATAATAACAATAATAACAATAACAACAATAACAACAATAATAACAATAGCACCGATATTTCAATGCAGTTTGGCATGGAAAAATGCGCCACTGTATCCATAAAAAGGGGCAAAATCACTACATGTGAGGGAATTGAAATGCCCAATGGCCAACTAATTAAATGCAACGAAAATGAAGCCTACAAATACTTAGGCATTTTGCAGTTGGATAACATCAAACATGGAGAAGTAAAAACTATTGTCAGGAGAGAGTACACCAACAGAGTTAGGAAAATTTTGAAATCTAAATTAAATGGTGGAAATACAATCAAGGCCATAAATACCTGGGCAATACCAGTTATAAGATACACAGCTGGTATAGTTAACTGGACACAAGCTGATTTGAACATTTTGGACCGAAAAACCAGGAAACTAATGACAATGCACTACAGTTTACATCCACGTGGTGACACTGATAGACTATACCTGCCCCGAAAATCAGGTGGCAGAGGATTATTACAAGTGAAGCAAATAGTTGAAGAAGAAAAACATGCACTGGCTGATTATTTAAAAGAAAGTCAAGAACATCTATTAATCGAAGTAAAGAACAAAAATCCAATTGAAGGCCCAACAGACGAAACAAGAATACAGAAAAGATGTGATAAAATCAAGAATGGAGAGTTGGCAGAACAAAGCATTACATGGTCAATTTCTGGAAAAAATAAAAGATAGAGTGGACAGTAAAAAAAACTTGGTTATGGTTAACAACAGGTACATTAAAGAAAGAAACAGAGTCACTAATCCTGGCTGCGCAAGAACAAGCTATCCGTACAAATGCCATTAAGGCCAAAATCGAAAAATCCTCTGATGATGCCAAATGCAGACTCTGCAAAGAAGTTGATGAAACTGTTGACCACATACTCAGCTGCTGTAAAAAAATCGCGCAGACTGACTATAAAATGTGGCACAATTCAGTGGCACAAATGATCCACTGGAATTTGTGAAAAAATTATAATATTAAAACAGCAACAAACTGGTGGGAACATAAGCCTGAAAAAGTCGTCGAGGGTCAGATGGTCAAGATCTTGTGGGATTTTCGCATACAAACGGATAAAATACTGGCGCATAATACACCAGACATCATACTGGTTGAGAAAAATGGTTACAATCACAGACATCGCAATACCAGGTGATAGCAGGGTCGCCGAGAAGGAATATGAAAAAATCGCGAAATACCAGGACTTAAAAATCAAAATCCAACGATTATGGCACAAACCAGCAGTGGTAATTCCAGTGGTAATCGGCACACTGGGTGCTATTCCAAAAGCACTGGAATTACATTTAAAACAGTTAAAACTTGACAAAATCACCATCAGTCAAATGCAAAAAGCTGCACTGCTTGGATCTGCACGTATATTACGAAAATATGTTACGACGTCCTAGGCCCCTGAGTGGGGCCTGACTAGTAATCAATGCCAAATCCGGCGAAACAACTGGCCGCTGTGATACAATCGTATCGTATAATAATAATAATAATAATAATAATAATAATAATAATAATAATAATAATAATAATAATAATAATAATAATAATAATTCCCCAAATATTCTTTAGAAAGAAAGAATAGAATAACAGAGATGGAAGGGACCTTGGAGGTCTTCTAGTCCAACCCCCTGCTTAGGCAGGAAACCCAACACCACTTCAGACAAATGGTTATCCAGTGGTTATTCTTTGTGGCAGCCCCTGGGATATTGGAACACTGCTATCATGTCTCCCTTAATCCTTCTTTTCATTAAAGTAGACATACCCAGTTCCTGCAACAATTCTTTGTATTATTGCTAAAGCTATGGTATGCAGATATGCAGAGGAAGAATAGAATAGAACAGAACGGAACAGAACAGAATAGAATAGAATAACAGTTGGAAGGGACCTTGGAGGTCTTCTAGTCCAACCTCCTGCCTAGGCAGGAAATCCTACACCATTTCAGACAAATGGTTATCCAATCTCTCCTTTAAAAACTTCCACTGTTGGAGCATTTATAACTTTTGAAGGTAAGTTGTTCTACTGATTAATTGTTCTAACTATCAGGAAATTTTTCTTTAGTTCTAAGTTGCTCCTCTCTTTGATTAGTTTCCACCCATTGCTTCTTGTCCTGCCCTCAGGTGCCTTGGATAATAGTTTGACTCCCTCTTCTTTGGGGCAACCCCTGAGATATTGGAAGACTGCTATCATGTCTCCCCTAGTCCTTCTTTTCATTAAACCGTTCTGCAATCGTTCTTCATATGTTTTAGCCTCCAGGCCCCTAATCATCTTTGTTGCTCTTCTCTGCACTCTTTCTAGAGTCTCCACATTTTTTTTTACATCGTAGCGACCAAAATTGAATGCAGTATTCCAAGTGTGGCCTTACCAAGGCATTATAAAGTGTTATATTGTATATTGTATAATTGCATTGTATATTGGATCAATCAGTTCACACTATTTTGATGAGCTGGATTTAAACCCTGGTTCAATTTATTGCATGAGTCTGTGGAACAAATAGTAGCACACAGAACTGGGAAAAAGCAGATGATGACTTTCAACCAGCTTCTGACCTTCTTGTATTATTGGTTTGTTCTTTCCATTCTTCATCATCTTGGGTTATACAACAAGCAATATGACAAGATCTCTTTAAAAGCATGGAATATATCTTACTGGGAAGCAGATGACATTTCCTCAAGGTTTCGTTTTTCCTTTTAAAAAGGTTTAATATTTTCATATTATTAAATCATAGATGAGGAGCCATATTTGCCAGCCCTCAGATCCGGCATGCATGCCACCTGATTTTGGGCCTTCCAGGGGCCCTGGGAGGCTGTTTTCACCCTTCCCGGGCTTCAGGAAAGCCTCCAAAGACTGGGGAGGGTGAAAACTCCCCCCCTGCACAGGAGGGGTGTGCATGCATGCGCAGGGAGGGGTCATGTGTGAATGCGCAGGTGGGTGAACGCACACAATTTTGGCACACCTTTAGAAAAAGGTTAGACGTCCTAGACCTTCTAATATGAATGAGCAGTGAAGCTTTTAGGAATAAATTATTTAGAAACACAAAACTATACATGCTTGCTCAAATTTTCTGTCCTGATAGCTTAATCAGTTCATTCCTTCTCATTAGTTATTGTCAGCCTCTTTCAGCAGAACAAATCCATACATACATCTGATTATATCTTACAGGTTTCAGAGATGATTTTAGAATGATTTTATTTTCTTCCTTCCCAGCAAGATATCACTGCTATTTAAACATATGATTTTGATTACTCTTATCTTGGCTTGTATAAGGATAATTAAACTCAGCAAAATTAGATTAAAGCTTGCAGCAGAATTGGTTAAGGAGCTGTTTCTGTTAATTTTAAAAAAAAACATGGTTTATTGTTCATTCACGAGTATTCTATCCAAGACTATCAATCTAAAAATATACAAAAAAGTAGGTATTTGGTGAAAAAATATCAAGTTTTCATTCACACACACACACACACACACACACACACACACACACCTCCCCTTATAGTGTCAGACAGTGGAAAATCTTCAGAAAAATATTGTAGTTTGTTTATAGCAGGGTAATTATATGCCAGCCCTTGGATCATGTTTACTATTATTTTTAGGTTGTAACTCTTATTCTGCAGGTCTTCAGTGAAGGCAGCAAATGGTTTTGTATGCTAATGAGTGCAACATGTATAAATTTATGTCACCGAGAGTGTTCGAGCATTCTTTTTATTCATGAAGGTCCAGGAAGGCACTGTCTCCAGGATACATTAAACAATGTCGTAGAGCTCAGAAGGCGATAGTTCATGAGACCTTTCTCCAAAAACAACACTGTGACATCATTAGAAAGTCCTTTGCATTCACAAAAAAATGGCGGGACTTCCTTCATGATTCTGCCTTATAATTCTCCCCTTGTTTCCTTCTGCAGCTGTTGCTGGCTTTGTGATTAAAAGAACTCTTTCCTGGATAGCAAAATGTTGCGGATAAACCTAACAGGTAGTCTTCAATTTATAACCGCAATGGACCCTGACCATTACAGTCGTAAAGTCTTGACAATCATAAAATGGGTCAACCACGTGACCGAACTGATTTTATGATCCTTTTTTTTCAACACTCGTTAATCAAACTCCATGGTCCAAAAGCAAATCACAAAGAGTTAAGTAAATGCTATGTTGTTAAGGAAACCAGTTGTTTGTTATGGTCTGTTTTTAACAAAAGCAGCTCATTTACTGGAAGTGAATGCCAGTTTTTTTTTGCAACAATATTGTATTTATTTATTTATTTATTTCTTGGATTTCTAGACCGCCCCCTCTCCCAAAAAGGGACTCTGGGCGGTGTACAGTCAATGCAGATAAAAATACAATCATAAAACAATTAAATACATTTGGATGGAGGAGATAGGCTGTACAAGAAATAAATATATTCTAAAACCCTAAAAACATCCCCAATTAAAAACCCAAACCCAATTAAAATAAATCCCCGGGAGGTAAAACTAAGAAAGTGCCAGGCCAGCTGATTGAAATAGGTGAGTCTTTAAGTTTTGACGGAAGGAACGGAGGTCGGTGGTGGTTCGAATGTCGGGGGGGAGGTCATTCCAGAGGGTTGGGCCCATCACAGAGAAGGACCTACTCCTAGGTGTCGCCCGCTGACACTGCCTAGCGGACGGCACCAGGAGGAGTCCCTCCCTGTGTGAGCGAATAGGTCGCAGGGACGTGTGTGGTAGGATGCGATCCTGCAGATATCTAGGTCCTATGCCATGGAGCGCTTTAAAGATAGTGATCAATACCTTGAAACGCACCCGAAAGGCCACAGGTAGCCAGTGCAAGTCGCGCAGGAGCGGTGTTACGTGGGAGTAATGTGTACTCCCCATGATAACCCGCGCGGCTGCGTTCTGAACTAGCTGCAGTCTCCGGATGCGTCCCAAGGGAAGCCCCATGTAGAGGGCATTGCAGTAGTCCAGGCGAGATGTCACCAGCGCATGAGTGACCGTGCGCAGGGCACTCCGGTCCAGTAGGGGGCGCAATTGGCGCACCAGGCGAACCTGGTGGAACGCCCCCCTTGCCACGGCTGCCACATGGTCCTCCAGTGACAGCTGGGCATCAAGGAGGATGCCCAAATTGCGCGCCCGCTCCACAGGGGACAGTTGTTCGCCCCCTATGGCCAGCGATGGTGTCAGCTGGCTGAACCGAGGTGCCGGTACCCATAGCCACTCGGTCTTGGAGGGGTTGAGTATGAGTCTGTTGTCCCCCATCCAGACCCCGACGGCTTCCAAACACCGGGACATCACTTCGACAGCCTCGTTGGGGTGGTTTGGGGTTGAAATGTACAGCTGAGTGTCATCAGCGTACAGGTGGTACTCAACCCCAAAGCCACGGATGATCTCACCCAGTGGCTTCACATATGCGTTGAACAGGAGAGGCGAGAGGACCGACCCCTGTGGTACCCCACAAGTGAGTGGCCTCAGGGACGACCTCTGCCCCCCTGTCAACACACATTGCTTCCAGTCGGAGAGGTAGGAGCCGAACCACCGCAGAAGGGTGCCTCCGACTCCCATCCCCTCCAACCGGCACAATAGGATACCATGGTCGATGGTATCAAAAGCCGCCGAGAGGTCTAATAGGACCAGGATAGAGGAACAACCCCTATCTCTGGCCCTCCAGAGATCATCAACCAACGCGACCAAGGCTGTCTCAGTGCTGTGCCCGGGTCGGAAGCCGGACTGGCGTGGGTCTAGATAGTCGGATTCGTCCAGGTGTCGTGGAAACTGCTGCGCCACCACATTCTCAACAACCTTCGCCAAGAAGGGGAGGTTGGAGACTGGACGGTAATTAGCTAGCTCCATTGGGTCGAGCGAAGGTCTCTTGAGCAAGGGTCTCACCACCGCCTCTTTCAAGGCGGTTGGTAAGTAACCCTCACCCAATGAGGCGTTCACCAGGCCCAGAAGCCAGCCTCGTGTCACCTCCCAGGCTGCCAGTACCAGCCAGGAGGGGCACGGGTCCATTGAACATGTGGTGGGTCGTAGCCGTCCACGCAACCTGTAAAATGTGTTCACATCAGCACTGGACTTTGCAACTGGATCATAAGTACTAGGGAGGTCAATCATAAATACAAATGCTACTTGTATAGAATAGAATAGAATACAATAGAACAGAACAGAACAGAATAGAATAGAATAGAATAGAATTCTTTATTGGCCAAGTGTTATTGGACACACAAGGGATTTGTCTTGGTGCATATGCTCTCAGTGTACATAAAAGAAAAGATACATTTGTTAAGAATCATAAGGAACAACATTTAATGATAGTCATAGAGTACAGATAAGCAATCAAATCATATTAGGAAACAGTCAATATAAACCGCAAGGATACAAGCAATAAAGTTACAGTCAGGCAGTCATAAGTGGGAGGAGATGGGGAATAGGAACGATGACAAGATTAATAGTAGTGCAGACTTAGTAAGTAGTTTGGCAGTATTGAGGGAATTATTTTTTTTTAGCAAAGTGAAGGTCTTTGGGGAAAAAATGTTCTTGTGTCTAGTTGTCTTGGTGTGCAGTGCTCTATATTGTCATTTTGAGGGTAGGAGTTGAAACGGGTTATGTGCAGGATGCAAGGGGTCTGTAAATATTTTCAGAGCCCTCTTTTTAACTCGTGCAGTATACAGGTCCTCAATGGAAGGCAGGTTGGTAGCAATTGTCTTTTCTGCAGTTCTACTTATCCATTGAAGTCTGTGTTTGTCTTGTTGGGTTGTAGAACCAAACCAGACAGTTATAGAGGTGCAGATGACAGACTCAATAATGCCTCTGTAGAACTGTATCAGCAGCTCTTTGGGCACTTTGAGCTTTCTCAATTCTATTTAAGTACTATTCATAATGAAATGTTCTTCTTGTCTGAAGCAATGGTGTCATTTATTAATGGTCCATATGGGGATCTATATCCCAGAATCCTTCTGCATCCACCATTAGAAACACATTTAGAGAGGTTCTGATGCATATAGCAAATGGTTGCACGTATAAAACTTAGTTAAATAAGAAAGAATAAGGGAATTGTATGGTATACAATACAATACAATAGAAGAGTTGGAAGGGACCTTGGAGGTCTTCTAGTCCAACCCCCTGCCTAGGCAGGAAACCCTATACCATTTCAGACAAATGGCTATCCAACATCTTCTTAAAGACTTCCAGTTTTGGGGCATTCACAACTTCTGGAGGCAAGCTGTTCCACTGATTCATTGTTCTGTCAGGAAATTTCTCCTCAGTTCTAAGTTGCTTCTCTCCTTAATTAGTTTCCACCCATTGCTTCTTGTTCTACACTCAGGTGCTTTGGAGAATAGTTTGATTCCCTCTTCTTTGTGGCAGCCCCTGAGATATTGGAACACTGCTATCATGTCTCTCCTAGTCCTTCTTTCTATTAAACTAGACATAACCAGTTCCTGCAACCGTTCCTCATATGCTTTAGCCTCCAGTCCCCTAATCATCTCCGTTGCTCTTCTCTGCACTCTTTCTAGAGTCTCAACATCTTTTTTTATATTGTGGCGACCAAAACTGAATGCAGTATTCCAAGTGTGGCCTTACCAAAGCATTATAAAGTGGTATTAACACTTCACGTGATCTTGATTCTATCCCTCTGTTGATGTAGCCTAGAACTGTATTGGCTTTTTTGGCAGCTGCTGCACACTGCTAGCTCATATTTAAATGGTTGTCCACTAGGACTCCAAGATCCCTCTCCCAGTTACTACTATTGAGCAAGGTACCACATATACTGTACTTTGCATTTCATTTTTCTTGCCTAAATGTAGAACCTTACTCTTATACCATTGAATTTCATTTTATAGTCCTGGATGTTTTTCATCACTTTAAGATACCCTGGGTTCCTATATAGATTTTCTAATTTCCGTTGGTTCTTTAATTGCACACATAGTAAGCATTAGTTTGAAATGTATATAGATTATTTGGGTTTGTTAAGGATAAAAAGTAATCGAAGCAAAGGGCTTTTAAAGTTAGCCTTATGTGACTTGATCATTTTTTCCAGTTAAATGTTGGTTTGTCTATTTTGAAAGGAAATTGTAGAAAACAAATAAACAATGAGAATTCAATCAATTAAAGCATGGTTAAGATGTCTGGGTTTCATTGAGTCTTGGATGTAGAGACACAAAAGATGACAACTTTTTACTTATTGTTAAAGATAAAGTTAAAGGTTCCCCTCACACATATGTACTGGTCATTCACGACTCTAGGGGGCAGTTCACATCTCCGTTTCAAAGCTGAAGAGCCAGCGCTGTCCGAAAACATCTCCATGGTCATATGGCCAGCATGACAAAATGCCAAAGGCACAGGGAACGCTGTTACCTTCCCACCAAAGGTGACTCCTATGTTTCTATTTACATTTTTACGTGTTTTCGAACTGCTAGATTAGAAGAAGCTGGGACAAGTTAACGGGAGCTCACTCCGTTATCTAGTGCTAGGGATTCAAACCGCCAAACTGTCGACCTCCTGATCAACAAGCTCAGCATCTTAGCCACTGAGCCACCGCATCCCTTTTCCTTACTTATTACTTTTTACTTATTGTTAATGGTACTTTATTTGGTAGCATTTGTAATTCATTCGGTGCATCTTATCTCTTGTTCACATTTGTTGACCGATGTGAGTGTTCCTTCTTTTTTGGAGTCCTTAAATTCATAGGTACGAAAAAGCCTGTTTATGAATCAAGGTACAATTTCCCCCATTTTGTACTTACAAAATGGACTCCTGGAGCAATCCTTTATTGATTTCTTCACCAGCAGTTCGGCAGCTGTGCTAACAAGCCATCAGCTCCTGCAACTTTTCAAATTACTC
Source organism: Natrix helvetica (assembly GCF_964273705.1). Lineage (NCBI taxonomy): Eukaryota > Metazoa > Chordata > Lepidosauria > Squamata > Natricidae > Natrix > Natrix helvetica. The sequence continues at coordinate 11,391,559 of NC_138549.1, read as the reverse complement.
ATCAGAGCTGAATAAGCCTATAAAAAAAGGCATAAATTTCATGGCAAGTAGCACAGCTTGTGTTATTAAAAACAATAGAAAATGGACTTGTGTATCGGATAATAAGTGAGGGGGGAAAGATATAAAAAGCTTGTTGGGAGGCACAAAGGCATAAACGCAGCCTCCTGGATGCGTTTCTAGATTCTCTGCTATGAATTATTGACTTCTCAATTCTCTAAAACCAGTGTAAATCACAGACTTTGCTAAAAAAATCAAGCATCATATCATTTATAAGCAACTGTGAACATTTCTCCTCCACATAAACTGATGTTTGTCCCTATTTTTTTTAAAAAAAGAATACAGAACAGAACAGAGCAGAATAGAATAGAATAGAATTCTTTATTGGCCAAGTGTGATTGCACATACAAATAATTGTCTTTGGTGCATATGCTCTCAGTGTACATAAGGAGAATAAAATACATTCATCAAGAATAAAAAAAATACAACACTTAGTGATAGTCAAGGTTACTAATAAATTAGCTATATTAGCACTAGGAAACAAATAAAAACAATATAAATTGAAAGAGACAAGCAACATGGTTATAGTCATGTCCATATAGTCATAAGGTTATAGTCACAAAACTAGCATTGGTTAGAGATAATCAAACATGTTTTAAAAGAGGATTAAGAGATGACATCAATTTAAAAAAAAAGGATGTATCTGCTGTAGACTC